>NC_044028.1:15837767-16505535 GCF_900496995.4 Aquila chrysaetos chrysaetos | reverse complement strand
GGCTCTGAGTTCATGAGAAGATTTTTCTTTCTCCTAGGGTAGGAAGAGGCAGCCACATTGGTTTATTTTAAAATACATGTTTGAGCTTTTCTGACAAATCTGTTTGAATTGTACCAGACGTTGAGAAGAAGCTTGCAACTCAGTGTAGAAGACAAAAGGATGGAAGAAGACTCTCTTAGTGATGATTATGACTCTGTTGAAGAGGATGTGTTTTCAGAACCATCTCCCACTGAGGAAACAATTACAAGCCTTGGAGCCCTTCAGTTGCATAGTGGTAGATCACTGCAGAAAGAAGCTTCTGAACATCAGGATGCTGGGAGATGCTCTGGCCTTGATTCTGGTGCCCTTACTGTGTTGGAGTTCAACCAGGATCAAAGTAGTAAGTCTCCGTGTATTATACACTACTACAGTACTATAATAATAATAATAATAATAATAATAATAATAATTCTTTGAAAGCATTACTTTTAAAGGAATCGTTACTGGTTAATCATTAATGGTTACTCCATACTCTCAGGATATTTCATGCTCTTCAGCAAACCTGTTGTTTTAATCTCCTGATTTGGGAGACTTGCATCCTCTTACTACTACATTAAGAATTTTTTTGCAAAGACAAAGATATAGCCCTGGTTAATGCACTTGCATCACCAGGCCTAGACACTTGAACTAAGATTGTTTCAGACTGTCTATGAGATTTCTCAAGAGATTATTATTTTTTTAATATATTTTTGAACTGTTTTTGCAGTAATCCAGGCAGCTAAATCTTCCCAGTCTCAACTTCCTCCATTTCACATCCTGGGGGCTGGATACTTGTCATAGCATGTGCTATTCATCCCTGATGAAAGATATATTAATTCAAGAAAGCAAATCTATCTGGCTTTGAGCCCCTTCTTTTTGTCAGATCATCTTCTTTGGAGACCTCAGTGTCCAAACCCAAAACCAGTCACTAGGTCTCAAAGATGTTTAGCTTGTTAAAGGTAGAGAGTTCAGGCAGAAGCCAGACCTTGACCTACGTTCAGTATTTCTCAAAATTCCCTCCCCACTCATTTCAGATACATTCATTGGTTTTGGTTTTTTGTTTGTTTGTTTGTTTGTTGTGGTTTTTTTTTTCTTTTTTTTTCTTTTCCTTATCCATAGTTAATTGCTTAACTTAAAAGGAACAATCTTTGAGTAAATTGAGTAAAGGAGTGTTCCTCTCATTATCATAGAGGTGAGTGGAGTGTGAATGTGGAGAGATGGCAGAAGAAAAGATGGGAACAGAGGGTGGAGCAGCAGTGAGAACAAGATGCTTGGGAGAGTATGTGATTTTTTTTTCCAAAGAGAAATTTCAAAGCTGTGATGCAAACAATGGAGGCATTAATAATTCTCACATAAAAAAGTGAAGACGTACTCTTATGAATTATGCTAGGCAACCCTCTCCCTCTTTGAAACTTGTAAATAAGACAACATTTTAGTCTCTATTTTAAGAATTTATTTTGGTATAACTGTGTTAATAAGTGTAGTGCAGATAAATAACTGGTACTGATGAGATATATTGGTACCTTATAATGATATACTTTATTTCGTTTCACTGAGTCAGTGCGAGCCATACATATGTGCTTCTACATCAATAAAAGAGTATCAATGAAAGGGAGGAAGGATGGAGGTTATCATTTTAACTATGCCAGCATAATTAAAGTGGCAAAATTTTAGCAGTTAAGATCCAATAAGTTTTCCCTGGCTGGCTTCTCCTAAATATCTCTGAAGTTGATTATTTCTGTTCCCTTATTATCTTGCAGAAGTGAAGCCACCACGAGTTCTCTCGGCAAAAAGAAAAGATAATGCTGAAATGTACATTCCTATCAGACCAATTGTGGTAAAAAATAAAATCACTCGGCCACTCTCTGCTGAGTTCTTGCACCAGGAAAGACATGAAAGAATTTGTTCTAGTAAGAAATAAGAATATACAATGTCAATAAGGAGAGTTTTCATGCTTTTCCCCCCTCTGGCTCAGATGTAATTTCAGCACACATCTGTCATTATGTGATTTTTTTTCTTAGCTGTTGTCCTCTTTTTTTTTTTGGTGGGGTTTTCTTCAGGTTTTTTGTTGTTGTTTTTACCACCTTGAGTGTTTTGACTGAGTAAAATTGTGAGAAAGTCCAGAGCCTGTATACCTTAGTCTTCTGTTACATCTTTGCTACCTTCCTTCTCTTTTTGCTTTCACAGCATAAGACTTTTTCCTCTCCCTTCCAGTCCTTGGGCTTGCTCTGTTTCCCACTTTCCTCATGGAGATCTGTTCCCTATGGTATTAACAGAAGTGTGTCTTCTCAAAATCAGCAATTGGCACTTTGGTGGAAGATTTTAACACAATGCATTTATAGCAATAAAAGCATAGTTTTCCACAGCACAGCAAAACTAGTTCTGTTGCTGCTTGGGACTGTACTTGAATTACACAATGAATGCTGCAGATCAGTCTCCAGTGCTGGGTAGATAGGCCAGTATCTAGTACCATACTGAAAGATGTTTTTCCTGGACTGGAGAACACCATTTTGAAGGCACTGCTGCTTATTCTAGAAATCTGCTGCTAAGGTGTGATCTTCACCTGGGCTAAAAAAAAACCCACAACAAAACAACCCCCAAGTCTAGGGGCTGAAATCATGTTATTTCAGCACAGTCCTTAATTGAATGAGTCTGATGAACTTGAGTTTTGAAAGGTCTGAGATAAAGTTTTCAGATTTACCATACTCTGTGGTTAAGACACCCTTTTCAAAAAAGCAAAATCCAGATATGTCCCAAGAAAGCACTAAAGCTAAAAGTTTTGAAAAGTCAAAATATTAGTTTCTTAATTGGCAGAAAACCAAATTGAGGAAAAGAAGCTAATTCTTTTTGGCTTCAGAATAAATCCTCTTTGTAGCTTCTGAGACCCTCACCCACCATCTGTCTGAGCAGATGCTTGCTTTGACTGCTTTCCAAAGATGTGCGTAGCATTTTCTCAGGTTATAATAGTGCTTGTTAGAACTGTTTCTGTCCAACTATCACTTTAAATTCTTAAATTAATTTCACTTCAGGGGGATGGTATAGTACAGAAAAATAAAAAGGATTTTATTCTGTCCCTGTATTTGCAGAGATGACTAATGCTTGTTGAAAGTTTTTATGAGTGTAGATGGCATAGGGCTTAAAGAGTGTGAATGCACACAAATCTCAGTTCAGTTTTAACTTCCTGTCTTTTCAAGGTAGACTTCATGTTCCTAGCGTCCACTGCCATTTTACTCTCCTGCTTAGTAAACCTTACTGCAGCATTATGAGCACTCTTGCATATCAGCCTGTTCTTCAATATTTTCACTTGATCTAAATGTCTGTACAACTTCGGTCTCTTTTCTTCCCTTGACTTTTTAAGTCCTTGAATATAACCACTGTGCTTCTCTTTTAGTCCAATATCAGATCCTCTATTGTTAAATTTTACTGCCTTTCTTTTAAGCCTGTTTATAGGCTGTGACGTTCCTATTTCTCCGTGATGTTTGGGAAGACTGGGATGTATATGGGCATTTTGATGACTAACTACTTAAATGATAAGGTCATTTATTTTATGTTGCAAATAGCAATTCCTGACTCCCCTTCTTTTGCTAGAAGACTCTGGGGATTCCTCCAAAATAGCTGAGCACCCCAGTTACACTGAAAAATTCTGGTGTGTTGAAATTATATATACTTATTTTTCAATGAACTGTTACAAGGCATTTCTATTAAATACTGGAACAAAGCAAGTACAAAAAATCTTAAAGCATAAAAATTATGTTTCTCATTTGTCAGTTTTCCTCCTCTTATGATACTGTTTCAGCTGTTGTCTAAAGTAGATGTGACCCGGAATCTTAATATAAAAACAAACTGGAGCAATTCAGCCTTGCTTAGGATGGTTACAGACTGCTAGCAAAGCCCTGTGTCAGTAACTGAATCAGGTGTTTCAAACATATGCTGTTGTAATGTTCCATACTTGTATGTCCAGACAAATGAGTATTCCTTCCTTCTTTTGGTGGCAGGACCATTAAGTCGACCAGAAAGACCACTTTCAGCAACTCGAAAGAATGTGTGTGAGAGAGATCCTGATCTCTCAGTTTCAGCTGTGGTTAAAGCAATGCAAATTGAAAATGAAGTCTTGCAGAGAGACCTGCAAAGGCAGACAGTTTCCACAAGCCCTCAAAAGGTATGGCAGAATACAGAAGAGGGCTGTTTGATCAACTAGCAAAATCCCCATGAATTACAATGTCTTACACATTAAGATTGTGTATGAATGAATAGTGATGCCTCATAAGTGTAACTGAATTTGTATTTTTCTTCCATAAGGTGGTTTTTGTTAATCTCTTTCCTCAGGATAGCATCCCACAGCTCTCTCCTGATTTCAGGGATCACTGAGCAACTGATAGACCAGTCACATGATACAGTCAAATGCACAGCTGCAGGCCCGGTTGAGCCATTTTCATTCTGGAAGCTTCTTAAGCAATATAATGTGTGATTTCCATACTAATAAATCGTACCTTTCTACTGGACTCATTAATATGGGCACTGTTCCCTGTTAATACATGCTCTCCTTTTGGAGCAGAGCTGTCACGTACACTGCTAGCTGTTAGTGAGGAGCTAGTATGGGTTTTCTGCACCAACATATGTTCATCTCTTATCTCCAGCAACCATGTTTAAAAACAATTATAAACAAAGAAATCAACAAAAATCCATTCCCTTCTGATTCAGATCAGACCATTGTTCCTCGTTAAGTTAAAGAATAAGGAAGTTTGTGTTGACAATCCTAGCTAAACTTTGAGCATAGCCAATAATTGGGTTCTCCTAACAGAAAGAAAGTACATAAAGAAATTTGAGCATAAACTGAAATTTACAAAACTATCTGTTTTGGACAGTGTTCATGGATTCAAAGTCTGCTTCCAGTTTGGTGTTTAGGAGGCTTATTTTTCTTGAAGGAAAAGAGATATGCCTAGACATTCTTGGAGTTACTCATTTGAATTCTGAGAGCTTCCAAGACAGCTGACTAACCTAAGCTGATGCTGCCTGAAGTTGTGAGTTGGTGCTATGATGAATATATATCCACTGTCATCACTGAGCCAACATTAGGTTTATGGGGAGTTTTGGTTAGGAGCAAAGGTGAAAATGTTCTTTTACTATAGGTAGGTACTTTGCATATGATTTCACCATCTGGGCCAACTTTTCAATCTTATTCCTCTTGTTTTTGAGATATTTATAGCTTCGTGATTGAGAGAACAAATTCCATTGAAAATTCTCACATAATGTGTCTTCTTGCTAACTTTAGGACTAATTTTAATATTGTGCTTAAATGAAAAATAATGAAATAATACTTAAAATAGATGTAATTTTACCCTGACACTTGAGATGGAGTTTCAAAACCCCACTGTGAGTTTTCAGTCTTAAAGCTGACCTAATGATCTTCCAGCAGTAATTTAATTTTGCTTACACAATTAAGGGATTCTGGAACTTGGCCTTTGATATTTAAATGTATAACAATGCAGAATTTTTAATTCTAAAAAAGTAATTAACTTCTAAGCATTTCAAAGTTCTCTTACTCTTCAAAAATAATAGAAATGGAAGTGACCTAAGAACAGAAGGACTGCCATTCCTCATCTGACTGGTTGTTCACTGTGCTGAGTATTCTGTCTTGTGACAGAAGCTACCCAGATTTTTAGGAAAAATAAGAAAGGCAGCAGTGTATACTTACAAAGTGGGGTACAGGCAGAGAAGGAGCCCATAGCATTGTAGGAACTGCAGGACTTTTTCTCTGTTTTCTCTTAGATAGTTACTACTGATAGTTCTATATTTAAAAAAATAAATCACGATTTTATTCTAATAAAACTGAGCTTTTTAGGTTTTAAAAGTCTTTATGATCCTTTTTTGGAGAAGGAGACAGTCTAGGCAGACCTCTGCCAAAGCTTTGGCCAACTCTGAGTCCTATCAAATGTATACAATGAGATTTCAGACATACATATATATTTTTAATAGTCATCAGAGAATGCTTTTACATTACTTTTCTTCCACATAGAATATCAAGCTTCAAGTTCAGCTTTTTCATTGCAAATCAAGACCAATTCTGTTAGATGTGCTTTAACTCAGTATAGAGTTACAGGTTAGCTGAGGTGAGCTGAGACCAGAGCTGGGCCCAAACTCTTACTTATTCCAGAGATGCAGACTGATACTCATTGGTACATGGAGAGCAATGTGAATGAAACATGTTCATCTTTTTCTTACTTAGAAGAAATTTTCTGTTTCATCTGTTGTTTCTGCAATGGCTGAACCTCCAGAAAAAAGCCGGACAAGGACTCCAGTCACAAAAGGTGTTGAGAGAATTTGTCCTTCTGGAAGCAGGTATATATATTTCCTTTAAGGCTAGCTTCCTTTTTTGAAGAGATATTTTTCAGTATACCACCAGGTGTAGTGTAGTACCACTACACCTGATAATCTTTAGATACCTGGGACATCATGCAAGTAGTAGCAAATCAAGGAGAAGGTTGCAGCCTTGGCCTAGTCTCTGTAGATCAGGGAACTGCCAACATCTCCCTCTGTTTGTCTTTATATTACCTATGTATTACTTTTGCAAACTGCCTCACACCCAGCTGAGAACTGGAGCCCAGTCTTTTAACCAAAGCTGGGATGCTGCTACAGTTGTCATTCAGTGTAGGGGTACATGGGATTCTTCCGCGGGGTGTGTGGGTTCATCCTATCATCTCTTCCCATTTGTACCAACTAAACTATTTCTTAAAAATACAAGAATTATGAGGAAGTAACACATAAAAGAATATGTATGTTTCAGACAACAGAAGAAACTTCTGAAAGTCCTTCCAGAGCCTGAGAGCCCTTCTGCCTGTGACAATGAGCTATCCCGGTCTGATGATAAACCTGAAGTAGATTCCATGTTGAGAGAGAAGGTTTGTGTACATATGCACCGGAACTGATGCTTCCCAGTATTACTGAAATAAAAGTATATTGAATGATCTGTATTCCACCAATTCTGCCCCACATCAACTAATAAAACTATGGCATGGTAAGAGAAGAGAATTTATTACTGTTCCTTTGTTCATCAGAATGACAAAGGAATCAGACAAAGAACAGAGACCTGTTTTCTCTTTAGGCTTTGTAAGAGGGTGATATGTTCTCTTCTCTTACCCTGCCATAGGTTTATTAATTGATGTGGGGCAGAATTGGTGGAACCCAGAATGATTGAATGTCATCCAGATAGCCTTGAGTTTGCAAGCTTTTTGCTTCTGACTCGTCAGTACTGCAGTCTTAACAGTCTTTATTGTGTTCCACATTGTATTGTTTTGTCACTTATGTTTATACCATATTTCATTTTGATCCAGGTGACAACCAGTATGGAAGTACATGATGCCATTTATGTGACTATGGAACTTCTTTCTAACTGGGGAAATCCAGTAAATGTGGGCCTGAGTGAGGTGGAATTCTTTGATTTGTACAACGAAAAGATAATTGTGTCTCCTCATGATGTGGACATTCGAAATGCTGACAACCCAGGGGATTTGTGCTGCTTGGTCAATAAGAACTTAAATGTAAGACAGCTTAGTCCTGGATGTGAAAATTTCTCATTATAATATTTCTTTAATATTCTGTCACTAGGTTTTTTGTTTAAAAACATGATTGCATTTGGAACCTGACTAGCATAACAACTATCTGATAATTTAAAAAAATACAGATATTGCTTATTACTAACAAATCCAGCTTTTCTGTCCAAGATGTTGGTATTCAGTTATAATTTTGCTTTAGAGCAGAATTTGATTAATTTGCCTGACTTACTTAACCGAGCAACTGGAAGGAGGCAGCTTTAACTCTGCCTACTTGTATGTTAACTCTGTGGTATTGTCTTGGATGAAAGAACACATTCAGTTTTTAAAGTATTGTAATCATAGTATCTGTAGAATGACATCACAAAACTCTAAGGACAGGGAATTTCAAATTTTTACATATGTCTGCTGATAAACTTAAGTAATTCTTGTGATCTGAAGGTATAGGAGCTTCACTGCTAACTTCTTCCAGATGTTTAATATTAATTTAGGTAAACTTAAGAAGGAAACACGCTTATTTTCTCCTGTCCCCTTGTTATTCTTTTATCTAGGGAAGAATCATGGAAGAATAAGAATGCGTAGGTAGGTAGTTTCGAACAAGAGATTAAGAAGAATGTGTGGCATGCTAAAAGTATTTCATGGCTCTTCTGTGAGATAGTAAGATGAGGAGACATAAGGTGCTTACATACTAAAGAATATGGACACAAGAGAATAACTGGCATGAAATTCTGATGCGGCTGAAGAGCTTAGCAAATGTCCATAGCCCTTCATATAGCCATAATTTCATTTGTGCTGCACATTCACTGTGTGTCCTTTGTCTCCATGGGACTTTAGAGCTAGGATTCCAGTAAAAATTAGTATGATTTTAGTGGATGAGGCTACTAAATGACTTAGTCTATTAAAAAACATAAATTGTAACTCATTTCATGCTAGAGATACTTTTCAGTTAGCAGGGTGAATGGGAATAGAAAGTGGGCAAATATGCAGTATTTTGAAATTTAGTTGAAACTCAGTATGGAGTACTATTTCCAGACAAATATTTTTACTTGAAACATCTTTCTTACACTCTCTCGAAAATTGTAGTTTGGGTGTCATAAATACCCATTCTCCTTTATAGGCTGTGCTCTCTGGCAGATGACACTCAGTAGTAGTGGTAGTACTAGTGACTCTCAGACTTTCTAGATAATTATAAATTATTTCTAGATTATTATAAATTATGTAGTAATATATTCATTAAGCCATTACAAACCTGTTATTCTCAGCATTTCTCATGTATTTATATATCCCATTATTCTTAAGTAATGAGGTTTTATATTTCATTGATTAATATATTCCTTTGATTTGTGACACTGTAATCTCCTCTCTTGAAGCTGGAAAGGTATTGCATCAGAGAAAAGGCAATCTGGACAGGGAATATGGTCTTAGAATGTGGATATGTGATAACTGAACTGCAGACTCCTTCAGAAGTCAAAGCAGCATTTCCAGTTTGTGTACATTTCAGATCATACAGAACGCTTTTGGGTGCATTAGAAAAAAACAACAAATTAATGAATCTCCAAGCAACTAATATTTTCAACAGAATGAAAACGTAACATGAAAACTTACTTTGTGGAAAACTCACTTTACCATGGTTAAAACACTTCCATCTTTGATCATTTAGGTGTACATTTTTCTTTGAGAATAGACATAGTCTTACTGAAGATCAGGGATTTTATTTATTTATTAGTTTATTTATTACCCTTGCAGACTTTTAAGAACACTTAAATTGCCTCCTCCCTTATACTTCGTGATATGCTGTAAAAGAGAAAAATGCCTGGCAGAACATCAGGTGCTCTCAACTAAGGAAATAGTGCCTGATGGAATATAATGCTTAATAAGACGTAGATTAGGCATTTCATTGAAATTGTTTTCTGTAAACCTTTTTGATTCTTATATGCATATATAGATCTTTTAAACCTCAGAATAACAAGGACAGGTAACTGTAATTCTAGAAATATCTAACAAAGGTATTTCTTCACAACGGTGAACCCTCAGACCCACATCATTCCTCATCACAGTGCTTCAGCCTTCCTTTACCCTCCATCAGGTATACCTTCAGTGCCCACATAAAGCAGTGTCTCAGGCCAGTCTCCCACAAAATTTAAGACCAAAGGTTCCCACTCTCACTTTTTTTCCTTGATCCAGTTCAAATGTAATTCCTACTCCTGACATATCGGTTCACCCTGATTGTTCAAAGAACTTTTGGGCTGGATTTTTCAGTGCTAGTTGCAAAGACAGTAACTCCAGACTCGAGTACATCATGTGAAGGCAAAGACATCACCATCACTCCTAGTGATAAAACATGAGAGTCCTCCACCGTCTCATGAGTTTTGGCATGGATTCATCAAGATGCCTTCCAACTTCTGGTGTCAGATCTTTGGCATGCTGACGGAGACTGTAACACCTGTGAGTTTGTGTATCCTGTCCTAAGCGGTTACTTCCACTGATAAACAAAATGATCTTTACAGCTGCCTCTCACTCAAGACCCAATACTTGGCGTGGCTCTGATATGCCTTCTATTGTTTGGAAGATCATGTGCAACTTTACAGAGAAACTAGTGAGAAGCAGGAACAAGTCTCTCCAGAGTCCATTTTGCTGCTGAATCTGGTGCCCTCCTGTGAAGGCACCTCTGGCAGTATCTCCGTATGCACCAGAACCTATCGATTTCTAGGGCATCAGGTCCTGACCTGAAAGGACTGGAGGTAGATTGCCCATCAGATGTTGTCTGCTGTTGGGAAATGGTTTTTTTAATCATTCTTGTTCATAGTACAACTTCAGTAATGTGATCTAGCTTTGAAGTTGATCCTGGAATTGGATTCACACTGGTTTGAGGGCTATCCTTCATTTCTTTGATGTTAAGAGGCTTCTTTCCTTTTTTTATACAGAAAGGATTAAACCTGTCTGGTGCTCTTATGGCTGTTTATGCCCCAGACTGACATTCGAAGCAACAACAGTCTCCCAAAGCTTTTTGAGAGGCCTCTGGGGCAGAGGCATTGTGAACCATCAGAGCTTGGAATACGAAGATGAGCACTCTGAGAAGTTGACCTGTTCATGATATCTTTGAACAGACTGGCAGAGCTCTGTCCTTACCATCATTAGGCACACATCTGAAGTACTCAATAGGAAAGCTTTGTAGTTACTACCTTCAGGAAAAACTGAAAGACTCACTTCAAAGTGCAAGGATATGGAAAAATACTGACTTTGTGTACCTACTGTGTGACTATATGTACTGTGTATCCTTGAAAATAGAAAGGGAGCTAATTTATCTGCTAATCTCAGATCACTAAAATGTTGGCTGCCTGTATATTTACTTTGTGTCCTCGTTCATCTCTGGGTTTTTAGGTAACATTCAACATCAAGTATATTAATATTCAACATTTTGATTCTGAAACTCTTTACTCCTTGCTTCTTTCTGAGCTGCCACACATCCTTTTGCTCCATTTCTGAACATGTAGAGGGAGCAGTTCTGAACAATGTCCAGAATTAGGCGCTCTTTGGTACTTTAAAATGTCTTGATTGTCAGTTGTCTGTAAAATTAATGTTGGGAGTTTCTGTGATATCTTAGAAAATTTCAAGGGTAGAGTCCTATATATAGTTCTGAGGAATAGATCTGTAAGTGAAATTAGTTGTCTGCAAAGTCTGATTAAAATAGAGGTAGTGAAATAAAATTCTGTAAGATTCCCCTCTTTAGAGGGCAAAACAGAAGTGTAAGCACTTTAAGAAATCATAAAATGATTATGCAGTGTCCATTGTGCTCAGTGATCCCCTCTAGTGCCTGCAAAGCTGATTAATTTGATTAAAATAAACTGGGCTTGCTCTGACCCTGCAGTTACAAAGCATGGCAGACTGCCTGTCGTTTGTGAGCATGCAGATGTCTTACTGGGACAGCAAGCAGCTGACCTTTATCTAATTGTTAGGTTGTTGTGAGGTGTCTTACAGGCAGGAGAGTCGGATTTGCTGTTTGGAAATGAGGTTAAGGTTTTGCTCCTAACATAGCAGATTTTATTAAACAGTTACTTTTCTAATCGATGTATATTCTTCTGTGGGGTGGTGAGTAAATTAAAATATCCTGCTTTAGGAGAAAGAGTATTAGTGACAGTCTGCTTGTATGTGTTTTTTAGATCACGAAGGAAAGCTTCCTTTGGATGTGCCCTTTCTATCCACCTGTCCAACTTTACTTTGTTATCCGCAATCCCACCCGGTCACATGACTTTGGTATATCCAAGATCAAGATTTGGAATTACAACACAACAACTCCCAGTGTAAGTAGTCTTTTCTCAACTCCTCTGTATGTATGCTCTACCTTGCCTAGGGAAACTCAGTTTGATCTTCTTTCCGAAAGTATGAAATAAAAGTAGATACCATTTTCTCTAATAAAATAGGGAGCTAGGAAGAGTCCATGTCTACTGTGAAATTTGCTTTTGTCTTAATTGTAAGTGGTAGCAATGTAAGTGTTAATGCATTTTCTTTCAAAGCTATTAAAGGTCTCTAAAGACCTAATAAAAGGCTTGCGTATTCTGTCACTTAATCCTTTAGTGTGGTGAGAAATAAAGATACAAAGGTAAGTGCATCTTAATATTCAGGACTTTCAGTTGTTTTATCACAATATAAATAAATATGTCTTAAAATATGTGTTTTCTCATGTATATAAGTATAAATAGGTTGACTGTTGCTCAATCTCAGTTTTGGCACTTTAGTTAAAAAGTATACTAACTGTGTGTTCATAATAAAACAAGCAATCTAGTATTACAAGAGAGATATCTCATGGCAGATGGTCTCTTGTTTGTGTGTTTGAATGTCACCGTGAAAATTATTCTTGTTTGTACACTGCAATGTTAAGAAAAAAATCCCAGGTACTGGATCAAAGAGGATTTGCTGTCCTGGATTATAAGTAAGAGGCTTTATCCCTCTGGTTTTGCTCTCATCCATGTTCTTATATAAGCACACGTGGTAATTTATACATATGGAAGTGGCCATGGAAGGGACAGCTTAAACAAATTTACTATAACATGATTTATATTTATTTTCTGGAATTTTAATAGCTTTTTCTATTAAAATGTGAGCTACAGAATGTTCCATCATCATTAGAGAGTGCGAAAGGGACTGCTGTTTTTTGGAGGTAATAGTATGATTTGTTACCAAACCTATTGAATATAATGCAGGAAATACACATAAATGTATTTCCGTGTTTCAAGGCACTGTTTTATAATAAACCGCTATGAGGCAAGCTGTAAAATCCATTAGGAGTATAATCCCATGGATTTTGGTGGCAGTGTAGAAGTCTACACTGACTAAAGAAATGTCTTATTATCCTTAAGATGAAAGAATAATACAAAGCAGTTCTGCCTAATTCTGTAATTTGTCATGTGGAAGTTTTGTCTGAGAAGTATAAAACCCAAAAATATAATTAGCTAACAATTTTCTTCCTGCTAATGTAAATCCAGAGACAGACTCCTGTGGGGTTTTTTGGTAATCATTCTAACCTCCTTCTTTCCCCTGAAAACCATGTGAGAGGTGCCCAAGTACTTCTTAAAAAAAAAATAGGCAAAAAATTAATTCAGGCCAGTACTGTTATATATTTGAGTTTTAGAACTTGAGTCTGGAAGTAGAAAAAATATGTCTGAAGGAAGCTGTAAAAATCAGATTACATCATTGTCATAGTTTCCTTGATTCACTGAATTACAAGGAAAGTCCCAGAGAATGCTTCCTCTTGCCTTTATTTACTTCAGATGAGGTCTGCGAAAAAGGAGGTAATTTTTAGTCTGCAAGAAGAGATCAAGTGTAAGTAAGGGCAGCCAGTTCTTTTCAAGTTTGAAATATTCAGACATTTCATAAATACTTACTACAGCCTTGAAATTGCATCGTTACTTGATGCTATTAAAACTCTTTTCATAAGTTCCAATATAATGTCTGTTGTATGTCTTCACAAATCTGTGAGTGGAATTAATACTTAAATGCATGAATGTCTTAGTTGCTTTCCAATTGGATCATTTTTTTCTTCAAGCGATTGCCTATATGCATGTTTCTCCTGTGTGTATATTCATGTCCATTCTCTTGAGTTGGAGATTTTTTTCAGTGCTGGACTACTACTAGGGTGCATTGCCTGTAAGGATCCAGCAGCTTTGTTCCAGCAGAGTTAGGTTTAAGGAAGAACTTTTATCTTCTAGTTCTTGACTTCTTTTCTGTTGTTCTTTCTTTTTCACACTTCTGTGAGAAGTCAGGCAGAGGCAACTTCAAGTCCTCTGTCCAGGTATAATTCGCAGAAAAGTGCCTCTGGTTTTAAGCTTTGTCCTTCGTGCACAAATATCACTGAAATGGCCAGAAATGCCATCCTTGTTGCTTCATTGGAAGGCACTATCCCAGGAGGCACTCCGTGAGGGCTGAAAGTGCAAGCTGGGAAGGAACATCAAGAGAAACTGTAGAACTATTTTCACAAAATCTTTCATTTTTTTTCTCTCCGACGTTGATCATACCTACTTGCTTGTCCTGAGACATTGTGGCATTCTAATTACTCTTCTGGGAGGAAAAAAACCTGCCTTGGATGAAGTATTGTTTGTTTACAGGGTGACTTCTTGATGGAATTACTCAGGAGGAAGGGATTTCTCCAACCTCCTCATGCTCGAGGAGAGTTAAGCAGTGGTGCTAGGGAAGCTAACCATTCTGTCAATCTTTCCCACCACATCTGATCACTAAGCAACTGGAAGCTCAGAAGAGGGGTGGGAGGGAATGAAAAAGAGCAGTTCTTAGTCATGTGCCTGCATATGTTTGTTCTTGGAGTCCCCGAGATCTGTTCATATTTTTCCTCCCTGAGCCTCAGTTTGCTTAGAATTTTGGTGCAAGAGATTTTCATTAGCTCTTTTACTGGTTCTTCATGAATAGATGGTTCTTCTGAGCTATCAGCTGTTATTAATGCATGCCCCAGTTCAGCCTGTCTCTATTGTCCTAGAAATGTCTGTAGCTTTGGCTGATTCATCTTGATACAGTCCAGACACCTCTTTTGCTTCCTACAGTACCTATCCCAGAGATTCCAAAACATCAGAGAATGGGAGGTCATTTCCCGCTGACTTGAATAGTAATTTTGAAGTGACTGGCCCTTTTCTGTGCTTGATTGTCCCTCATTCAGGGAGAATAAGCTCCACCATCTCATTTTGTAATGTTTTCTCTGTCTACCTGTCCTCCTCCAGTACTGGTGGGTGGAGTGGGATTCATTTCAAAACATCTTGTTCTTAAGAGGTTGCTGATTTTAATTTAAAAAGAGGAAATTGACAAATACTTTTCAAAATATACATGTGTATGTTTCTGTGGTTCCATGCAGTTTATATCTGTTCCCAGGTCAAAGTACAGAACTAAGAGCAGTAGAGGCCAGGATATTCTATAGAAATGTTGCAGTTATCCCAAGTTCAACTGTGACTATCCAATATCTCTAGCATTAAAGGAGGACATTAACAGTCCAGACATAAAGAGATTCAAAAAATAACACTACTGGAGCATCCTGATAGTCTTTCTCTTCTCCATCATAGTTTCAGGCAAAGCCATGTAGTTAGTTTTTAATATATATAATTATTAAAGTGTTTTGATCCCCAATTAGATTAATTGAGCAGTGTCCTTGTTCAAGGGGAAAAAATATCATGTTTTATTGCCAAATGCATCAGTATAGACATATAGCGCTTTATGATACTCTAGGAGTAACACAGGCAGCCATAACATAATGGCCAATTAAACTGGGTTTACAGCTGTTCTCTGAGAAGTTAGTGAAGGTTATCATTTTCTATCAGGAATGTATCAGGAATGTGTCTTGCATTCCTACACGTACTCCTCCCCCTCAACTGTAGCTTTCTTGTTATGCCTGCATCTTCTGTTTTTCCTCCTGTGTAAGTCCATCTTACATTTTTTGCCTCATACATGTTATTATTTGAAAAGCAGTAGCATGGAAGTTATAAAGACTTGTAAGCTGTAAAGAGTGCATGCAGGAGTGAAGAACTGGAGATACTTGTACTTGAAGGTGAAAGGAGTAACTGGTTGAGGCTGAGAGCAGATGAAAATTTAAATCAGTATTGAAGGAGAACTGACATCCAGGAGATGAGCAAGAGGGATGAAGCTGAAACTTCTTACTTTCATGAAAAGCTTCTCAGTTTCCATGAAAATAAGGAAAGAACAGAGAGTCTTTAAAGACTCCATGTGATAGACACGTTACTGAAATTTAGAGGGCAGAAAAGAGATGGATTTTGTCTCATCTTCTGTATTTTCTTTGAAGATACCAGTATTTTTGTCAAGAGGGAGAAAAGGTTAAATGGAAATGATAAAGAGAATAGAAAGAACACTAGTTCCAACTTCAATGGAATGAAAAAATCAGGTTTTAGTGGGTGCCACAGAAAAGGAGAACATAGAAATAAGGTTGTGAGTGGCAGAGTTGTGTCTGGCATAAAGGCCTTCTATTTAAAAGGCTAGTTAAGTGTTGGAATAGGCTATCAAGGCAGATTATTTGAAAACTGTTAAAAACAGATTTCATCACAATGGTATAGGTTATTTTACTTTCTTCAGTGGAAAGAAATGGACCAGGTGATTTTTTTTTTTTTATGTCCTTTCCAGCCCTGTATTTCTATAACTCTTTATAACTCTAGTGGCTTTGATCAGGGTGGTTGTTTGCTGTGGAACATGTCGTGAAAGTGGTGAATCGTAAAGATGCTGAAGCAAAATGTGCCTCTGGAATTTATATCTTGATCAAATATAATTATACTCAATCTAGGCTTCTTTGCTCAAGCTTTTCTAAATATTTAAGCCTTGTCAGCCAAAGTGGTTCATAGTAGTGCCTAGCAAGGTTTTTAGTCCTTTTAAATAAAATCTTAAATATTCCACAGTATTTTTCAGTTGTTTGAGCTTTTGATTAAGAAGTAGTGTGCTGGTTTTGGCTGGGATAGAGTTAATTTTCTTCATAGTAGCTGGTAGGGGGCTATGGCTTGGATTTGTGCTGAAAACAGCAGTGATAACACAGAGATGTTTCTGTTACTGCTGAGCAGGGCTCACACAGAGTCGAGGCCTTTTCTGCTTCTCCCCCACCCCACCAGCGAGGAGGCTGGGGGGGGCACAACAAGTTGGGAGGGGACACAGCTGGGACAGTTGACCCAACTGACCCAAGGGATATTCCAGACCATAGGACATCATGCTCAACATCTAAAGCTGGGGGAAGAAGAAGGAAGGGGGGGGACGACGTTCGGAGTGACGGTGTTTGTCTTCCCAAGTAACTGTTAGGCGTGATGGAGCCCTGCTTTCCTGGAGATGTCTGAACACCTGCCTGTCCGTGGGAAGTGGGGAATGAATTCCTTGGTTTGCTTTGCTTGCGTGTGCGGCTTTTGCTTTACCTCACTTTTACCCTTCTGATTCTCTCCCCCATCCCACTGGGGAGGAGTGAGCGAGTGGCTGTGTGGTGCTTAGTTGCTGGCTGGGGTTAAACCATAACAAGTAGTCAAAAGCATGTTACTGATACAGGGTTTTAATCGTTTTCATCTGCTTATTGATTAAGTGTTCAGATGTCAGAGTTCCAGGACAGTGATACCTAATGCTTGAATAGCTTAACTGAAATCTTCATACTTTCATTTTTCTAGGACCTTGATGTTGGAGCAAAGAAGGTGAAGTTATATGTTAATGAGAACCTTGTATTTGATGGCGAATTAGAGAGAGCCTCTGGAGATCTCCTCACTGACTATAGCACTACAATTGACCTTACAGATCACAAGCAAGATATCTCTGCATATTCTTCAAATGAAACAAAAGCAGTAGATGCACCTGCAGTCACAGAGAAGGAAGCAGACCTACATTTTAAATGCTTACAGTCAAACAATACTTCTCTGCCAGAAGAAAATCTTCTTGAGCATAAGATGAACTCAATCAGCTTTACAAAGAAAAATTTGTCTGAGTTGGAGGATGATCTAAAAGTGGTACCATCTCAAGTTTGTATGAAAGATGCCACAGATAATGTAACACTACAGGCAGTTATGGAGCATGTTCAATGTGATGATGAACTTTCTTTGAGTGAGCAAATGGAAAAGCTAACAGGAAGAAAATTGTCTGATTCAACAGGTGCAATTCCTTCTTGGTTACAGTCATCTTCCCAAGTAACAGAGAATAATCAAGTCACTTACAGTAAGCAGAAGCCTCCCTGGCTTGCTACAGAACATTGTTTAGGTTTGAGATTTCAAACACAGTCAGATGGAATCATGAAAAACTTTTCAGATCTGACTAATGAGGATGTCAAATGTCAGAGAAGTAGTAGAAATGCAAATGGAGATGAGAAATCACAAATGCTAACCAGAAAGGATGGTGATGTGGGCTTGGACATTTCGGAGCAACTTTCTAACAGAAATTGCTGCAGCCTACAGTACCCTACAAGTGGAAGGAGAAGTGTCAGATGTGTAAAAAAGGTGGGATTAAACACTGTAAATCTTGGAGAAGATGATTCCGCTCTCAAAGGTAAAAGCTCACAACAGCAACCTTAGTGTAAGTGCTGACAGGTTCTCCATTTTGCAGAAGCACAGAATCATTTAGGTGGGGAGGGACCTGTTGAGATTCCTGGTAGCATAGACAGGGGGATTTTAGTTTTGCTACTTGCAGTATTCAGTTTTTCTCATTCATACTATGACAATGCTCAGAGTCTCTCTCCTTATCCTACACCTGATGTGAAATGCTCTTTTTCTGAAAAATTTCCATTCTGAATTAGTGTTTTTAAATTTATTTGGAGAAGATGGAAGACTAAATTTCAGTAGATTATATTCTAAAAATTGACAGTCCTGCAGACAATCTGCAAAAAGACAAAGAAGAGTGTGACCTCAAGGTAGTGAGTAAATTTACAGTTTATCTGTGTAGTAAGTTTGTGTCTTTCTCAGTGAGAATATATGCTGAATATATTTATTCATAGCAAATGGAAAACTGTCCTTATTTTCCCTTCTCCGCTCATGATGTTACATACCTCTTTCAAACATCTTTCTTTCAGAGATCTCTGCTAATTTATGAAGAGTTTTCTAGTAAATTTAGCTGTTACCCGCTCCATGTTTTTGATTATCCTTGTCATCCTTCTCCAAACCTTTTTTTAGTTCACCTGGATCCTGTTGGAGCTGGAGGATCCAGATTCATGTAGTTGTGTTCTGCCTCTGGCAGTAGCCAGCAGTGTGTCCTCAGGGAGGAGTATGAGAATTGGGCAAGTTCTGAAGTTCCTGCTCTCTCCCAACCTCCAGCAATCTATAGCTAAGAAATTTTCTGGGCGTGGGGTAGTATTTTTGTGCTTAACAACTGTAAATAACACAAGAAAAGAATTTCTTACCCACAAGATCTACCTTGTCTCGCTTTTAACCAACTTTTTTGGATTTCCATTGCTCAGAGTATATCTTTAATCTCCCCTTCTCAGTTTCTAGCCATGTGTTACTCTGATTCCTTTTTTTGGACCCTTCATACTCCTTCTTTGGCATTCTGTAATTCTTAAGCATTCAATAACTTGTCTCAAATGAAGAGTGTCTGGCAGAACAAGGACAACAAGGCCTGGAGAATTGGAAGAAGAGGTTACAAAAATACAAATTGAAATTTTGGGAGTGATTTAGAATCAGAACAATTTACATGAAAGTGTAGCTTGCTGTATATTATATTTGGGTGTTTACATTAAAGTTGTGGTCATAAGGGACAGGAAATGTGCCTAAACGCAGAAATACCAGTTCAAATTTTACAGCAGTTACTGCATGAATTTTTCAGACAAAGGTGAGGAAAATGGTTCTTTCTAAACTTAGAATGTCTGAATTTTTTGTTCTCTGCCCCTCTGTGGAGAAAACAGCAACTTTATAAGTATATCTGAAATTATACCTCAAAGAAGAAAAAAGTATGGAAGTGGTTGAAACAACTGCCATCTTCCTTTCACCTACCCACTCACTGCAGCCCGTTTGCTGTTTCACACATTTTACAGTATCTCTGTTAGATTCAAAACTTGTGAACATTATGGAAACTGTAAATAAATCCCACCTTAGTAATTTCTGGTCAGGTGTAAAAATAGTAACAATTCAGGAGTTTTAATGTAAACTATGAGATGAGGGTTATCATGATTCTAATTATAATGTCCTCTAATTTTGCTCAGAGCAGGTTTTGTCATCTGGTGCTTAAAACTCCCAATATGTGTTTGTCCCTGGGAAAATTGCATGCCATCTAGCAGCTTTTGTTCTCTCTGTACTGTACTGTGCAGGGCAAAGCCATCTTCAATGTGGGACTGAGCGAGCATTAACAACAGGGAAACAGTTTTAAGTGTTTCCCTAAGAGTGGTGAATTTTAATTGGCATGGGGCTAGGGGAACTGCAGTTTCCCAATAGCAGTATGTGACAAAGGGGAGGCTGCACAAGCTCATATGCAATGTCACAGCATGCCTTTGGTCACTAAATGAAGAATAATGAGAACAACAAAAATTTGAAATAGCACGTACATGCATACTTGGCTCCAGTTAATGTTGCTATAAAAACAATTTTTCTTTGATAACTGGTTTAATGTGCAAAGGAAATGATGGAAGTATACTGGTAAAAATTGCAAATAACATATAATTTGGGGTATTATGAGTTAAGAAGATTGAAGAACTGCACAGAAAGATGAACTTGAGGACTGGAGTGATAGCAATGGAATGCAATTCAATAGTACTGCTTGCAGGGTCATTTGGGGACTAATAACAAAAAATTAAGTTGTAAGCTGAGTAATCATCAATTGCAAATGACCGAGGAAGAGAAGAATCTTGGTTGAGTAGTTGATAACAGATTGACCATGAAATGCTAGTGTGACGCAGGCGTGATTATAGCAATGCACTCAGAGGATGTATCAGCACAGGCATTTCTGTTAGTTAGGGAAATGTTAATATCTCAACACAGGCACTCATGAGACGTCAGTTGGAAAACTGCAGTTCTGATCATCCATTTTCAGGAAAGCTGATTACAAAGTGGAACAGATACAGGAGAGAGCTTTTAGAATGATTTGGGAAATGAAGCGTGTGATTGCAGCATGGAAATATGATTGCTATTTATAACTGCAGGGAGTAAAAATGAGATTAACACAACAGAGGGAGAAGAAAGGTGTTTTTTTCAAGCTAGTGTTGCTGCAAAATGTAGTTTACTAAAGTTTTGAGAGGAATTGTATGGTGTGTGTTGCCATCAGATGCAGGACGAGGGACTTGGTGATTCAAGACACCCCTCTGAAACCCACAGGGGAGATGCACGTTTCAGGTGTCATTATTTCTGGACTCTGGATAACATCCATCATACAATCCTCTCAGGCATGCAGAATGTGTCTGTAACATCTGCAAGTGGGATACTCTTTATCTACATGCAGAGTTTATTGTTCACATGGCTCCAATAAAAATAATACATTTTAGATTCTAAAAAAAGTGTCAAACCCTGTAAGCCTTCAGCCATTGACCTCTGCTTTTGGGCTATTCTCTGCTTTCCTTTTAGAGCTCCACTTCTCCTGTTGTCACTCCTTAATGTAGCTAACAAAACCGTTAACCTCCCATTGAAAATCACTTCTATTGAACTGCTGTAGAAGTGCTTCAGAGTTGTAATCTCTGTACTGCTTGAAGTACTTAACATTAAAAAAAAAAAAAAAAGGAAAACCCTCCAAAACAAGGAAAGCCAATGAATGTCAAATACTCTTCTGTACGTGCTCATTCTGAAATTTTCAAGCGGTAAATATATATACAGTATCTTCTTCAGGTAAATTGTGAGGCTCTGAGAAGTACTGTTTGGGATCACCTACCCCATGTATCCATATGGACAATGGTTTGAACAAGAAAGTGACTTACAAATGACTGATGTTCTCTGAAATATGTACCTTCGGTTCCTATCTGTATTTCCCTTGCGGGGTAAGGAGGAATGGCCAGGTTGGTCTCCAGCCTTTCATTCTGGAAGACAACCCTTTTTCAGGTAGTTTCCCATCTGCTTTGAAATTCTTATTTTTATCTCTCTTGTCCCCAGTGTAAATGATTATTGGCCATAGATAGATTAGGAACATTGCCTCTTTCCCAGTGTTTCCAAAAACAAAGTTAAAAGTTAGTCTTGAGCAGTCTTTTGGGAAAACATTATTTTGCATTTTATGGCAATTGGCATTTATTCTTGATAACCATTTGTTTTAGTAGCCACTCAAGGACATTGTACAGAAGTAAAATCTAGCCCATGGGCCTGTAATTGTTTAGTACTGCACTTGCTTTTCTTCATTTATTTGAAGAAAATACATAAGTGACAGCTTTATTGAAAATCTTTGGTATTATCTGCTTTTAATTGTTCTGAGATGGAAATTAAGCAGCTCCCCAGTGCAGTCACAAGGAGAGCATGCTTTGCTCCCACTGGGCCCCTCTAATTTGTAGTCCCCACTGCGTTCCCATTAGATACTTTGTCATTATCCCCCTTCTACATCTCACACTTGCTGAAAAGTGAGAAAAATATTTGGATGTTACCTGCATGGAATACAACGTTCACCTCATCCTCCTTGTATACTGAACCTACTTCTTTTCTGATCACTTTTGTTTATATTCACGTGGCTGATTTTGACAGGAAGCCCTAGCTTTTCTCTGTAATGCTTTAGAAACTTAACCAGTTCAGCCATTTCCAACTGTATGAAAGATTTTCTGCAGAAATGCAGACAGATGATTTAAACTATTGTGGCAGCCACACAATAAGTATCACTGGGCAAAATCCCGATTTCTGTAAGTGTTGAGTCAAGAATTCGCAGTCTCAAACTTAGTTGCGCTTTGTATCTTGGCATGTGCTCTGCTCTTCAATAGTTAAAAGTGATTGTTTTCATTATGTCTAAATGGGGAAGGGAAATTGGGACATGTAGCCTTCATAATAGGGAGGCAATATAAAAGTGCTACTGTAACAGAATTTCACAGTAAGGGAACACAAATATGACCAGCATAATTCTGGAAAGTCAGTGTTGTAGTAGTTTGCTTCCAGTCCTGTTTATACATTAAACACCTATGTAATGTTGTTTTCAGATGAAGACTTTTCTATCAAGGACATAACAACCTGTAGAGCAAAGTGGCACAATGAACAAGAACACACTCTGCAGGAGTCCTGGAACTCCTTGGTAAAGTTTAATTATTCCCATCGCGGCCGAATCTCTAACATGGATTTTCAAGGGGATATCTTTGATGAGTTTCTCCATCAACAGAAAATCAACCGGCCTGGAGAATATCAGCAAATGAGAAAAGACGGACTACAAACACTACCAAAAAGGCAAGAAGAAGAAAATTCTGTGGAGGCATATGATGGAAATGATTTTAAAATTCCTGTTTTACCTTATGGGCAGCACTTAGTGATAGACATTCAAACAACATGGGGAGACAGACATTATGTTGGTCTTAACGGAATTGAAGTTTTCAGTTCTAAAGGAGAGCCTGTTGAGATTTCAAAAATAACAGCTGAACCACCTGATATAAATATTTTACCAGCTTATGGCAATGATCCCAGAATAATAACCAACCTAATTGATGGGGTAAATCGGACGCAGGATGATATGCATCTCTGGCTAGCACCATTTACCCCTGGAAAACCTCACTTCATCTTTATTGACTTTGTGAATTCCTGTCAAGTAGCTATGATTAGGATTTGGAATTATAATAAATCTCGCATACACTCTTTCAGAGGTGTGAAAGACATTATAATGGTGTTAGACGAACAATGCATCTTTAAAGGAGAAATTGCGAAAGCTTCAGGAACCTTGTCTGGAGGTATGCTATCATTTCTTATTTTCTTTGTGGAAACAGCAGTACAAAACAAACAAATACATTTAGCTTGTTTGTTATCACTTTCCACTTCAAAGCAAGCTGGCACTTTGTATAGTATTTAGTCCTTTTAATTTCAAAACACAATGCAAAACCCACCAATGCATTTTTCAATGATACTGTGAATTTTAGCAGCATACAGAGCTAATCTCTATTCTTAATGATGTCTTAGCAACAAGACCATATTTCAATAACATCAGATAGTCACTAGACATTTAAAAGTTGCAGATTTTTACTTGTTTTCACAGATACAGTCTTTTGGAAAAGGTGATGGAGAAGCTTTTTTCCCATTTTCTTTTATGTGTATTTGAAATTTGACTGACTTCTCTAGGTTTTTCTGCTGTGCAGTGTAAGTTTGAGAATGAACATACTAATTATATCAGTAGTCTGTATCAATTTACTATACATTATCTTTAAACACTACTGCAAATTAAATGTGAAGAAGGACTGAAAATAGTTTTTATCACTCTGCATATTCTTTTGTATGGTTTCTCCATTTAATTCTGTATGTTGCCTTCAGCTCCAGAGCACTTTGGGGATACTATATTGTTCACTACCGATGATGATATTCTTGAAGCTGTATACTGCTATGATGAGACATATGATGGAGAAATGGAAAATGCCAGCTCCTTGAGATATGAAGAAGAGCTAAAGAGGCCAACAACTGCTGATAGGGAGGGAGATGAAAGACCTTTTACACAAGCAGGGTTAAGAACAGAGCATCAACAGGTAGGGGCCCCTATGTTCAGAACTCTCTATAAATGTCTTCATGAAACATGACACGGAAGTAGTAGACACTGATTTCCATGATAGAGTAAAGCTCTGCAGAAGAGCTAATACTGCTATCTATTTTGAAGATTTTTTTTTCACCAGCTCAATAATTTATGCAATTTTTTTAAGGCCAAAAGGTCCTCCAAATTTTAGTTTCCCTGATTAATTAAGAAGACTATAAGGAAGACTACACTGGATTGTATGTATTTTTTTTTTCTTTACTTACTTGGACAGAGATCAGAGGGAGTTCATTTTGATTTAGGTACTCCTGAATGTTTATGCCACTGTCAGTGATTTTTACCATACAGTTATTCATGTAATGAGTAACTGTACTCCCTGTCACTCCAAACCAAAGATTTTTCCGTGTTTTCCACACAGAGTATACTCTTGCTTGTTTCTTCCTCCACAAATTAAGTATCTCACATGAGAAGGATCTCCACCTCTCAACCCTCCCCTTATTGTTTCCTCTTTCCTTTTTTGACTAGCAACTCCACAGGTCTGTGTGCATTTTGCAGCATAAAACCGCCCCTTTACTATTCCATACAGTAGATATTTTACTACTTGGAGGAAGGCCATATTTTCAAGCACTGGAGTCTTGTCTCATACCATTCCAGCCCAACAGTCCAGTGTCTGAGCAAAGATCCTTCAAGATTTTCTGCTTAAGATAGTGTGGGGCAGTCTTTGACCTGATTTCCATCAAATCTACCTTCTTAGAATCTTCATGAGCACCTACTGTTGCTTCAATGAGGTTATCTTTTTCTAGAGGACACGCTCTTACTTGTAAGGCTGTGAGGAGATCCAAAGCTGAATCAATCCAAGTTCCAGCTGGTTCAGCTAAAGTGCTCCCAGTGATATATGGTTCCTAATGAGCCTTGTGCTGTTGTCAAGCCTTCCTGTTCTGTCTTGCCCTCTTCTCCTGGTGGCTTATAAGACAAAGGGAAATGTCATGACATTGGAATTTGGTCTCACTGTTAAGATCATGAGTCAGTGACTCTGTTTGACTTCTCCAGTGCTAGTTAACACTGGCAACAGTAATTTTGGTCCCGTCTTTGCTTGCGGTATCTTAAACTGTTCAGACACCTTATGCAGTGCAGGATCTCATGAACACAAATTGAGTTCACCTTTCTTTTCTTGTTCACTTGTTTATTGTGAGCATTCACCAGGACCGCTTCCATTGCAGAAGCCTAGACCTGGACTGTCTGGTCCTTACTCAGAGCCTCTGCCTTTTATTTTGCTGTTCATCTGTGATGCTCTTCATACTCCTTTTCCAACTCTGAAACATGCTGTCTCAGCAACGGAATAACAAAAGCTGTTGTGACTGAGCCATTGGTCTCCCTGTCATTCTGTATTTGCTGGTACCACCAAGATTTTATAGATGGATGCTTATGCTATCCTATCAGAATGATACAGATCTACTAGATGATTTGTCTTCCCTAGCATAACGTTGTCATTCAGACTACTGTTGAGTTTGAACAGTCTCTACCTGTTGATCATTCACCCTTTTATCCTGTAGCATGTTCAGTGGATGAAAGAGCGTTTTACTGCACTGACTACAGAGCTTTTCAGAAGCTCTTACAGAAGTGTCTTTCTTTCTTGTCAATCTTATCCATGGTCATCTGTCTTGCCATGAATTCAGTAATCCTTAACATGTCAACTTTTATAGCAGGTCAGACCTGTAACTAGTGCACTTGACCCAACTCTGACTGTGGCCAGTAGTGGATGCCTAGGGAGAATGTAAGAATAGAGCAAACATGCAGTGCTGTTTCTCTGAAACACTCATCCAGCCCTTAGAAATTTGTCTCACAAGGACTTTTTGACTTACCCTCTGTGTTTAGTATCCTGCCGTGGATTTTTATTGCGTTAATTCGTTCACTAGCTTTTTTAAACCACATGCACTTTTACAAATTAAAATGCTCTGTGGTAAATTTCCCTTAACTGGCATAGCACAAAGCACCTCTTTCTGTTTGTCTCTAGGTTCATTTAATGTCCCCTGTTTTTTGTGTTGGAAGAAACTAAACAATTATTCCCCATTCCCTTCTTCAAGCCACTCAAGAGATTTATGTCCGTCTGTTACAATCTCTTCTAAATCTCTCTTTTCCAGAATGGTTAGTCCTACTTTAGTTATTCCTTGCATGGAAAGTGCTATACAGTATGGTCAGGTGTAGGAGCATGGTAACACTTTCTACTATTTATTGCTTTTCCAATAACTCCTGTACTGTTGTGGTATTTTGTTCTAGCCATAAGGATCTAAGAACAGAGGTAGGACAATGTTCACAAGCAGAAGTAGTTGAAATAGTAGAAAACTAGACCATATCTGAAAGAAAAGTTAGTGGGCACCATTGGAATGAAGGGATCTGAGTAGCCAAGAAAGGAGGACGAGGGAGAAAAGAGGTGATAAGGTGGCTTGGCAGAGACAGTTTATGGCCTGCAAGGGAGGGCATTATTCTGCATTCTGTAAAACCAGTAGCTTTATTGTATCCTTGGGTTTTGATATTCAGTAGAGTTGCAAATTTTAATTCCCAGGCTGGTATTTTAAAGTTGTTCTGAGGAAAAGGCATCACACATCAAAGACAGAGTACCCCCAATAGGAGGGTTTTTTTCCACTTTCTGTAGGTTATCTGAGGGTGTTTTTTTCAGCGTCCAGTTCTTGTTCAGTTTCACCTACTTAGTTACCACAAGGACATGTGCTACTACATGACTTCATTGCAGTCTGGGAACATACACATATAAGATCAGGATGTCAGTGGTTATACTGCACAGATCTAATATAGCCGTAGGAGAAAAGTGTTGACGAGTCTTTTATTTTTTTTAGGCACAATGTAGGTCCATTTGATGTATCCTGGATGACAGGAAGTCTTCCTCTAACGATGAATAAAACTATAGAGATGGAGTCTGGACTTCTAATTTTCTATTTGGCTTTTTGACTACTAATGAGGATTGAGCTGACGTTTTTGTGGAACTACTTATAATAATGCCAAGATTTCCTTCTAATCTGCTATTATTTTGTTTGGAGCCCAATACTGTATATGTAAAGTTAGGATTGTTTTCCTCATGTGTAGCATTTTTGCATTTACCTACAGTGAACATAATTAGCCATTTTATCATGCTCACTCAATGAAATGAAGTCTAACTGCAACCCTTTGCAGTTGTCCTTTGTCTTTACTACCCTAATTGCCCCAGTATAATCAGGAAATTTTGTCATCTGTTTATTCACTTTCTGGTGTGCCATGCTGAATAGCATAGGTTATTATTAATTAGTATTGTCAAAGAACAAATGCAAGGTTTTGGACAATTTTTCTTGCTTGTTCTGCCCCTTGATTCTTGAGAAGAAATTGTGGTGGCACTCTCTGAAGTCTTAACTTCCTTCCAGATTTCTTGTCTCTGCAATGTATTTGCAACATGTAGCAAATACAGCATATTATCTTTTGGCAGTCTGCAGGTAAATAAGAGTGACTTAAGAATTTCAGCCTCTTTGAGAATAGGTAGCCCACATTAGGGAGTCTCCCATTTATCACTCCTCTATGCACTAACAAAAAAACAAACCCTAAGAATCTTGACTTTCTAAGGATCCGTATGATCTTCTACATTTTGGGGCATGTTTTCCATTATTTGCAGGACAGCCTGGGTGGTGAGGCAAAGGGGAGATTAATATACGAAAGGCTGGATGTAAAAAAAAAAAAAAAACCAAAACCAAAGAAACAGACAAAAAAACCCACCAAAACCCCCCCACTTTATAAACAATGTCTGTAATGTATATATGATATACATGTTCATTGCACCTGTTGGTTTACTTCTTAGGTTCAAGAGCCAGACCCTCTCTCTGAATGTATACCCAAGGAATCAGGAATATTTACTGGAAAATGTAAGTTCTTACATTTACTTCTTGCTTAACCACCCTCCCCCCTAACATGTTATCAAGGAGGATCTGGTTTGTCAGAGCTGTACAGAACTTTGTGACAGATGTCAGGTCTAGAATGAAGAAGAGTAATAGAATATTTAAGGCAGAAGCTTTGTTTACTATGGCATTTAGAACGTTATATCGTAACAGTTGGCTTTTAATCTCAGAGTAATAACACTAGCCATTTGCCTAGTCCCTGAATAGGATTTGTGATAGCTGTGTCCCTTACGCAGTAATTCTCTCCCAAGCCTATGTATTTATGTAGATTGACTGAATTTCTCAGATTGGATTGACAATAGAAACCCTACAGTAAAGCTAGACCAGAATGTTATATCCATACTTAAAACACCTGATTTCTTTATCTTGTACAAAACCAACTCTCTGTGGGCCTTTAAATTATTGTCCATAGAGCTTCTGGATGGCCCAGAAGTTTCACTATCAGTTCCTGGTCTTTTGACCAGCACAAGAGAAATTGGGTTCTTGGGCCTGGCATAAAGTCTTTAGCAACCTGTGATGTGCTCTCTGAAAATATACGCAATGCTGTGGCTTAGTCAGCCACACATCGGTGAACTATACCTATGATCTGTGATCTATGACCTATGAACTATATCTGGATCTGTGAACTTTTATCTATGAACATGTCTATGATCAATTCATATGTGTGAACTTAAGATGCCTTTCCCTCCTCCAGTTTCTCAAAATGGGCGAAAAAGATAGTGAGGGTGTGATTCAGAGCTCAGCAGATGCAGTGTCTCACACTGACAAGATATTGTTAATCAGCTGATTGGACTAACTTGTCTCTGCCAGACAAAGAGGTCCTGATTTCCATGAGTTCTTGCAGGGAAAGAGGTGGAGAAAGCTAGCTGTATTTAAGGGAGGCTTTCCATGTCTTATGAAACACAAAAGAAACTCCAATTTAGTCTCTTACACTGAAAAAAATTCCATTAATTGCTACAAGGGACTATCTTTGTAAATGACCTTGCACAAAAGCAAATAAACCAACTAGAAGCTACAACCTTATTTTTGCCAATGATTTTTGCATACCCTGTCCTGCCTGTGTATATTGTTCCTTGTTCTCCTTATTCTGTGGGGTGGTCTCTTAGACCTGGAGTGAGAGTCCTCTTACTTCTTCTCGTTCTGGGAAATTACTGGGAATTGTGCAAAACTTAGTATCAGTACTGCCTTTTTCATCTGGGACTCCTGGTAATAAATTGTGCATGGAGTCACTGAGGATTTGTATCCTTGACCTGTTGTAGGTAGTTTTCATCTCTTTCATCCTGCTACCAGTTATGATGTCAAGGAAAAATAGTGCCTCAAAGTGTGATGATCACTGGTACAAAGTCCAGCTAGTGGCTAGTTACTAGAGATGACCCTCAGGGATCAATACTACTATAGTCTGCACTGATTAATGTCTTTTTTTTAAAGAACTTGGATGATGGGATAAAGTGCAATCTCAGCAAGGTTGTGGATGATACCAAACAGAGGGCAGTGGTTAATATGCTGGAGGGCAAGGCTGTTTTTCAGAGGGACCTCAACAGGCTGAAGACATGGTAATCTCAGCATATCACCTAATGTAACCTCATGAAGTTCAGGGCAAATGCAAAGACCTGTGTGTGGAGTGTAATAACCCATGCCACAGGAGAGGCTGGGGGCCAGCTGTGTGAGAAAGGGGCTTTGCACTGAAGGGCCTGAAGTCCTTGTAAGACCACAAGTTGAACAAGGGTCAGCAGTGTGGCCTCTCAGTAAAAGCGACCAGCTGCCTCCTGGAATGCAAAAATAAGAGTGCAGCCAGCTGGGCAAGGAGAGGGATTCTTTCCCTGTATTTGACACTTGTGAGGCTGTATTTGGAGTACTGTGTTAAGTATGGAGCTCCCTAGGACAAGAAGAAAATTGACATACTGGTGTGAGTCCAGGGGAGGAGGGTCACCAAGGTAGTCAGGAAGCTGGAGTACCTGACATGTGAGAAAAGCATGAGAGTGCTGGGTTGGTTTGTTCATCCTGGAGAAGAGAAGGTGAAATCTTGCTGTTGATATCTATTGGGAGGGCATAGAAAGGACAGATCCAGGCCATTCTCAGGCATGGACGTAGGATTGGGTTGAGAGGCAGCGGAAACAACAAGGTAGAAGACAAGAATTTCCAACTGGGTATTAGGAAATCTTTTTCACCCTGAGGGCAATCAAACACTGGAACAGGGGTTCAGAGAGGTTTTGAAATCTGCCAGCCCTGGAGACATTCAAACTTTCACTGGATAAACTCCTGAGAGATCTAATCTAATGGACTTGCTCTGAGTTTGGAGTCAGACTAGAGATCTCCAGAAGTCCCTTCCACCCTGCATCATTCTGAGATTCTGTGAAGGCATTGGCATGGTGATGTGAATACTAAACCTTGTGTGGATAGCTGCTTCACCCTATCTTTTCCATTTTGTTTGAAAATATACTCTGGTTTTGCCTGAGAACTCTTGCATGCTTGTATCCTAAGCAAGTTTAGTCTTAGCAATGGTCTTGGGAATAGCATCTAATATCAATACAGCCATAGCTCCAAACTTGTCAGCTAATAGAACTATTTATTTCTTAGTGTCCTTGCAAATGCTAATGAGATCTTACACCCAAGTGAATTTATGTGTATATCAAGATTTAGTCTCGTGTAAATTGCTATGGCTATTTAGAGGTAATTGGGCTGGATAGCTTACTAGGTTTAATGCTTGTTTGTTTTACAGGGCATCATGACTACTGGTGCTTCTTTAGACATTATCCAACCTGATTATTTCTGGGCTTCTGTAACATGTGAAATGAAAGATATTTTTAATTTACAGTGATAGATTTTTATGGAACCTGATCAGATTGGAACATTACTTGTTATATCTGTATATGCTATTTATATTTTTTCAGTAAGGCATGAAACAGGTGGATCTGAAGGTACACATACAATCTTTTGTCTGCCCAATTTTTCTTTCCTATTTATTTTCTGGAGATGCAGGCTAGTGAACATTGCTGCTTTTTACTAATGCTGTCCCATTAAAACACTTCCATGTGTCCAGTTCTGACATGAAGATAGTAACCTAAACACATTAGTAAACCAAATTTGGTTTTTGGTTTAACTATGAGTTGGTGTTCTCTAACAATTTATGGATTTATGAGAGACTGGGTTTATATGAATCTATATAGTCATTTAGCTCGCAAAAGATGATAGCTAGACTTTAGACTAATAGGTCTTCTCTGTGTCTGCATAATCACAAAATCTGTCATGTAACTGCTTAAATGTATCTTTGAATTACTGTCAGTCTACAATCTAAGTAATGAGACACTTGATAACATGCTTGATCAGGAGTTCTATAGTTACAAGTGAACAAGATGTTGGTAGCCTGCTAAAGGGGGCTAACACAGATTTACAGAAGATACTATGCTATTACATGGAGGTAGGCATGCAGACCAGGAAGTATCCAAATACAGCATATAAAGTTATTTAATCTAAACAAATTACACATCCTGCTAATTGGTGGGGCTTGCATGCATGCTGATACTGGCTCCTTACTTCAAACCAGTAAGTATGTACATGTATATATTATGTGTATATTCTTTTATATAGGCCTGCAACTGAATTTTACCATGACCTGGGGAGACTCTCATTACCTTGGACTGACAGGACTTGAAGTGATAGGAAAGAATGGTCATGCATTAAAAATAAGTACAGAACAGATTTCTGCTTCACCCCAAGACTTAAATGATCTTCCAGAGTATACAGGAGATTCCAGAACATTAGAAAAGTAAGTAGTGAAAGAGTTGGATTGTCCAAGCATTTTCTGCAGGGCTCTTTTTTTCCCTTTGTTCCTGTTGTTTCCACAAACAGTTTTGGAGTTTATCAATTTTAGATGCGTTTTACATCAGACTTTATAAAGTGACAGAGTTATATAAACTTTTATTATGTTAACACATGTTAATGCGAACATGATTTTCATACCATCACTGCTCATTCTTGGATTTCACAAGCTACCCAGGAACAGCTTGTTGTAGAAACATGAATGAGATGTTTTCAAAGGATGGTGTTTGAGTTAGGAGATGGTAACATGCCTGGTTGGTATCTCTGCTAAGGACTTTCCAGGCAGAAATGTGGATGTTCTGTAGCATCTGTCTATGCATATGCAGTGATATTTATGCAGGATTTCAGGATAATTTCAAGGACAATTTTCAAGTTAGCAAAGGGTGAGGATGTATTAGGGAATTACACAAATAGGTGCCATTCTTTTCGCAATTCTGCAGCTTTTTTTTTTTTGTAATTCCAGTGAAGTTTTTTTAATTGACAAGTATACTTCCTCAAATTAACTTGTATTTCCTAAATGGTAGCAGTATAGAAATCATAGGCTATAGGTCTGGAGAGGACTTGGCATTTGGTTGTTATTGAAGCTTTATCCTGTTGTTTCCAAGTCATATCTTCATTTTAAAGGGTATTTTCAGTTGTAATCCTGTCCTCTGGCATGTTTGTTGTCTGTGAATAGGTTTATGAATTAAGACTTTTCTTTTCAAAGTCTTTGTTGAGCCTTGCTTAGAATGTTGTATTTATCTACATCTACACTAACTCTGTTCTTTGTAATTTCTGCTAATCTGACTAATACAGATGTCAAGCTTACTTGTATATAATGCGTCAGTTCTTCTGCCTATTTGTATGAAAATCTCTTCTGTAGGCACCAAGATCTAAGAAATCTTCCCATTAGATCCCCTGTGATGAAGAGATTCTGGTGGTGGAGTCTCTCAATACTCCACCATGATGAACCCAGATGCAAAGAATTCATTTAGCTTTTCTGTTGGTGTCTTATCTTCTCTGAATGCTCCTTTTCCAGCCTCGTCATCGGTTGATCCTACAGAATTTCTGGCAGGCTTTCTGCTTCTGATGTATTTGAGGAATTTTATTTATGGTACCTTTTGCTTGCTAGCCTTCATACTCTTTTTTGGCCTGTGCATACGCACTTAGCCTTCCAGAGTTTATGATCCTATCAATTTAAGGTTTTTTTGATCATTAATTTTGTTGAAAGATGGCTTGTAATACCTTTCTTTATCCTGCCACTGAGCCAGACTGGCTTTGATTTTTCAAGTCCTCCCTCTTTCTAACATCTTTCTTAGTAAGTGGGATACATTTGTTCTGTGCTTCTAGTATGATATCCCTTAATATTCTCTCTGCTCTGTATAATGATTTTATTTTATTTTGTTGCCCCCCCTTTTTTTTTTTTTTGACGTACTTTGTCATTTTTCCTTAAGAACATTTTTGGGCACAAGAAATAGGGGTTTTTTTGGCTTTTGATATTTCTGCAAGCATGTTGAATTTGAGTACACTACAGTGCTCTTCAACTGTAGCATTTGGAATAGGTCCTGTGTACTATTCAGGACCAAGTCAAGGATTATATCTTCTCTCATGGGATCCGTAATCAGTTCCTCTGTGATACAGTCATTATTCAAGTCTTTTTCTTTAAGGAACTGCCAAGTCTGGCACTCATTCTTCCATTAAACTTTTAAAGAAATAGTAATTACATAGGGCAGTGTACCAAAGTAATTACAGTGGATAATTAGTTCATATTCTCCTTTACCCCATCTTTGTATGCCGTAGTTTGCGGTAGAAGAATTTAAAGTCAGGGTTCCAAAATGAGGAAATAATGGAAATAACTTTATCAAGTCAGCCTGAAGTCTGTGCTCTTATGAAAAGACATTGTCATGCTAATAGAAAGCTTTTTAAAAAAGTAGGAATGTGCGTAACTGTGTGCATGAAGAAGGACGTGAACAAACTCTGCTTCTTCTCTGGGTTATCCAGCTGCCATCCAGCTCCTTGTTGGATTCTGTATGGTTGCATTGGCATAATAACACACCACGAAGTGCCAGATATACTAGTTTAGGCATGGAACTATATTAATAAGTTATATTGTGTCTGGGTCTTAGAGTTTTGCCTTTGGCCATTTTGGTACAAAAGTAGTTGAGCTTTCCTCTGCCTGCCCCTGTTGACACAGGGAAAACCTAAGGATTTTTCTGGTTTTCCTCAAATGGGCCCAACTAAAGGAAATACTGTTTTTTCTCCCCCCACTGCCTTTAATTCAACAATCGCATATTATTTTTTATGTTTCCTTTGCTTTTTAATTGTATACACATGAGCACAATAAGCCCTTGGAGCTGGAAGTGGCATCTAGAAAAAAATTAACACCTAGTAAAGTACCTGATTTTCATGAGAAAAGCGAGCTTTTCTTTTTTTGCAGCTAATGGATTTTTCTCTTTGTAGGTTAATAGATGGGACTAATATCACAGTAGAGGATGCCCATATGTGGCTCATTCCCTTCTCTTTTGGAGAAGATCATCTGCTTACAATCCATTTTGATAAAATTGAAAGTATTGCAGGGCTTCGCTTTTGGAACTATAATAAATCTCCGGAGGATACCTATAGAGGGGTAAGTAAAAGAAAAGGAGCAGTGCCAGCAAAAATATACAGCAGTGCATTGGAAAATTGGTACTGTGATGAATGAATACAGCTGCCTTAATGGAACACCATAAATCTTTCTAGATTGTCTGAGTCTGAATTTTGTGGCAGGTATAATGCATTTCTGTCTCCACAAACAGCAAATGTTGAAAAAAAGCCAGAGATAGTTTAAAGAAATCTTCACAGCTGATTTTTCTAAGAGACACATACAATAGCACATATTATTTTCAAGGTACATGATTCTGAAGTGGTATCCTCTCAGTACCTAGTATTTATGCCTACCATATGATTCTTTATTTCCTGGAACACGTGGAATGATAGAACAGGGATACTTCTCCAACAGAAATTCTGTTTAGGTGAGTTACAGAAGGCCGGTCAATCAATACTACCTTTTCCAAGAAGCAGGAAGAGTCTCTAGAACTCCAGTGTTTATTAGGGAAAGTTGACATCTTCAAACAGTTTGGCTAAAATAGTTTAGCTAAAATGGTATAACATACCTCCGTTCTTCTTTTTCCAAATTGCTTGTTTTACTTTTTTTTTTCATATTGAATTATTGGAATTGACTGGCAATTGACACCTGTTGGAGATCATGTTACATCTTGCTGGCACTCTGAGTTTGGCTGTCCCTCATTTCCCTGGTTTTTCTCAGAAGCTATACATGCACTTGTTATGATAATGAAGAAGTAGTTGCTGTTCACTGCATAGAAAGTTTATGAATCCATTTGTTTCCAGATCTTTCCCTTCACATATAACTGTTGCATTCTTGATGTCCAAACTCAGTTATTAGATAAGAAGAAAAATGTTGGTATGTATTAAACTAGAGAGAGACAGGACAAAAAGGATGAGCAAAGTTCTGGAAAAAATTTTAGAATTTAAGTTGGAGGCATGGATCCTTCATAGGATTGGGCAACATAGTGGCAAAAGTTGCAGAACTGCTTCTCTGTGTAAATTTACCTTCCAGGAATTGCTTTAATATGAACACCACATAAATGTGTGGAGAGGTGTTCCCTCTCCACAGCAGAGCCCTGGCATCTTTTAATATCAGCATGGGATGTTGTTGAGTGCCAAAGACTGGCCAAAGACTCCCAGAGGGCCAGAGCATAAGATCCTTCATTTAAGCCACAATTGATCTAGAAATTTTAACCTATGGCACCTGATTTCATAATACATTGCATTAACCGAACCTGTTTGACACATGGGAGGGTTCAGGAGCATGTTGAGTTTACCATCTCAACATACCCCCTGTATAACAACTAGGGTTTTTTAGTAAAATCTGTGTCCTGGTTTCGGCTGGGATAGAGTTAATTTTCTTCCTAGTAGCTGGTACAGCGCTGTGTTTTGGATTTAGGATGAGAATAATGTTGATAACACACTGATGTTTTAGTTGTCGCTGAGCAGTGCTTACACTAAGTCAAGGACTTTTCAGCTTCTCATACTGCCTTGCCAGCGAGTGGGGTGTGGGGGGGTGGGCAAGAAACTGGGAGCAAACACAGCCAGGACAGATGACCCAAACTGGCCAAAGGGCTGTATGATGTCATGCTGAACAATAAAACTGGGGGGAGTTAGCTGGGGGGTGGCAGCCCGCTGCTCAGGGACTGGCTGGGCATCTGTCAGCGGGTGGTGAGCAATTGCATTGTGCATCACTTGTTTTGTATATTCTTTTATCATTATTATTATTTTCCCTTCTTTTTCTGTCCTATTAAACTGTCTTTATCTCAAACCACGGGTTTTACCTTTTTTCCAGTTGTCTCCCCCATCCCACTGGGGAGGAGTTAGCAAACGGCTGTGTGGTGTTTAGCTGCCTGCTGGGTTAAACCACAACAAACTGTTACTTAATTGATATGATTTGGCATAAAGAAAGGACTCTTCCCTATGAGAGTGGTACAGCTCTAAGAGCTCTCAGGGAGCTCTCAACTCCCTGTATGTGTGTCTCAGTTATTAAAGGAGGGAAAGAAATAGCCAAATCCCTAAAATCTAACGTGGAATTTGGTCTTTGGAGGCCAAACCAAGAAAGAAAGGAAGGTATGTTTTCACAGTTTACTTTGCTAGGTAGAAAAAAGAGGTGAGTCTGATAAAGTATGCATGCAGGTGGCACACCTCTAAGTCCCTTAACAGTTAGTGGGTACAATTTAAATGAGGAGTTCATACCTGCAGTCCTGTAAAAGGATGAAATAAATTATTTGGAAAACTGAAGATGAAAGGTATCTGCTGGGCCACAGTGAAGAAGCTTTAGACTATAAACCTAGGGCATCATGACATCTGTCTATTGAAGTATTGCTGTTCCTTCTAAGAAACAGTCACAGGGTATGAGATATAATGATTTGCTAGGCAGCTGTAGACTGGTGGATTCTATTCACAGCTTTAGTATGAGAGGGTAATGGCAGTGAACTGTCAAAATGAAGGCTTGTGTGCTATTTCTATGAAAAATTAGCTTGTGAAAGCTTTGTTATGTGATTTGTAAAATGCTATGTGTGACGGTTGAGTGCCTTCTCAGATGATGAAAATTACTTAGAAATGAGGGCTGTAAAGGGCACATAAATATAAGCAGCTGTGGTATAATAGGTAAGATTTCATCTCTAAGTCTCTAGACTTCCCATTCAATATGTGTTTCCTAAACTAAAGTGTATTTCAGTGGGTTTTTCACTTCCTCTCCTTAGCCTGGCAGACTGATTCAGCTGGAAAGTAGCATGCAGAAGAGTTTCTGATATGAAAAGGGTATTTCCTTTCTTTGCTCCCAAGCATATTAAAGATGAAACCAGAAATAGTTATTTCTCCATACGTGGTACTCATAAAAACTTGGTACTCATAAAAACATTCCCTCCTAATTAATCTTCATGCTCTTTGGAAATGAACTCCTCTACTCTAGTACAGTACCCGAGGTTTTCAAATCAAGAAATGTTTGTGTAAAAAAAAAAAAATACAACTTCCTGAAAATTATTTGCTTTTGGGATATTGCATGTGTAACTTACTGAAATTGTAATTGAATAAAAAATCATTACAAATGTAAAAAATATGAAAACTGTTATGAATATCAGGTCACTGATAATATACAGGCTTTGCAGAAAACTCTGAATGTTTTTAAGTTCTTCTCAGACAGACACCTGAAAGGGGAATTTTAACTATAAATATTTATATCTATTTTTAATAGAAATCCTAATAATGAGAATTAAATAATTGCATATAAAACTAAGTTAACCTCAAATTGTCATATATACATCAGTCAGTATAAAATCCAAAGATTAGAAAACTGACTCACATTACCTTTAGACTACATTAAGTCTTTTCTTAACTCTATTTTGGTTCAGTCCATTAATCAGCAAGCTTTAATCATAGTGCCAGTTATACAGCCATGTTGTTATATTTTAGAGGTATTATTCCTTCCTTAACCAGTAGTTAGTGAAAGACTCAGTGCGATAAATGCTGCTTGTGATTAATGTTAAGTTATATTTAACATATTTCAGGGCAAGATGCAGTGACAATTGTTGCTGCATGACTGAATGTGACTGGGATCATGCATACAGCACAAGGTGGTGCTAATGGGGAGGGTGAAGGGGCCAGGACTCCTGCATCATCTGAATAAGTATACCTGAATTATTTAGTTTAATCTTCAGAGATTGTATAAGATGTGCATGCATCTATGATGTGGACAGGCTCAATTGTTTCTGCCTGGTATGGGTACCTCTTCTTTATTCATATGCCCTTAGGTTACATGCAGCACTGCTGGGTAGACGAGTTTGCATGATCCTGGAAAAGTCCAAGTGCCACCTGCCACAAAGACAAATAGAACTTATGAAATACAGGCTTTCTGGAAGTGCAACAGAGACACAAAAGAGTCTGCTCGAGAGAGAGTACCAGGTTATGTGATTTCTTAAAGGCTAGCTTCAGCCAATGCTGAGCAATCAGGCCTGATCTAGCATTACATTCAGGTGCATGATGACTAACTGTCTCCTCAAATCAGCTTTGTGACATATGCTGACTTGAAAGCCGAGTCTCTCCATTCTGTTGATGTGTATGTATTGCTGCAGGCTCAGGAATCATAGAATCATAGAATCATTTAGGTTGGAAAAGACCTTTAAGATCATTGAGTCCAACTGCAAACCTAACGCTGCCAAGTCCACCACTCAACTGTGTCCCTAAGTGCCACATCTATAAGTTTTTTAAATCCCTCCAGGGATGGTGACTCAACCACTTCCCTGGGCAGCCAGTTCCAATGCTTGATAACCCTTTCAGTGAAGAAAGGAAACTTCGGTTTGCTGGGATCTAGTGAGATGCAGTAATTGAAGGATCTCTTCAGTACATTTTTGTTTGGTTGTTTTTTTCCCCCAAATCCTCACTTCTCCCATCCCCATCAATGTCAGCTATGATGCTCTGAATTGCACACTATGGGTTGCAACTGGTATCTGCTGGTTTAGGCTTTCTTTTGGCAAAGGATGTCATACTATAGAGGAATTCAAAATTATTGAAATTATTTCAGCCTCTGAAGGGAATGCAGTTGTTTTGGATCTATTTTATTTTATGTAATGTAATTTAATATCATGTCATGTAATCTTACATTATTTTAAACCAGGCTAAAGTAGTCCATGTGTTGCTGGATGGTCACAGCATCTCCCCACCAGAGGGTTTTCTTATCCGCAAGGGACCAGGCAACTGCCATTTTGACTTTGCCCAAGAAATTCTCTTTCTTGACTATCTGCAGCCCCAGCTGATTAATAAAGTACAAAGGAGGTAAAGTAGGATGTTTTTGCTATCTGAACCACACAATTTCTCTTAACTGTTCAGTATTCTTTCATATTCTCTGTCGAAGCCAATTGTATGAGGCACCTGGATGAAAATATGAAGGACTTAGAGCAAAACATTTAATTGGGTTTTAACTATATACAGTTAACCAGATTTTATTGAGATCAGAGGACAATCTAGTCCATAATCGCAGGAAGGGGGGTTGGGGGTGGTGTTTGTGGAGGCTTAGTTCTTTCATTTTATTCTCTTTTTTTCTGAATGAGCCAAGGGTACATAAAGAAAATATTTTGTCTTATTTTTTTTGGTAGGACTGGCTCAAAGAGAATGGAACAGGCTAGTATGGACTACGAAGCACCGTTAATGCCATGTGGTTGTATCCTTCTCTGTCATTTTCTTACTTGTCATATAGAATATTTCAGAGTTATATACTATGATTATGAGTCCTGAGCTTTTTGAATCCAACAATTTCTGGTGCTTTAAGAAATTAACAAGATACCAAGAATATGAGAAAGGCTTCCATTAAGTATGAATTAAGAATAAAAAAAAGGAACATAATATATGAATGTGTGACTTGTTTTCAGATACTCTGGTAGCTTTTTCTCCTGCCTTTTATAATCCATCCAGGCTAGAGCTAGAAGTCCATTAGCACAGTATCTAGCCAGTCTATCAAAGATAGAAGCAGCCTTCGTATTTTTGCATATCTTTGAATGTTTGTCTCATTTTATATCTTTATTAAGGTTGATCAGAACTGTGTAATATTTTTGTGATTTTTCTTAATGTTTGTGGCTTTTTAAGCTTAAGTTTTCCTAGATAAGCACAGCCTTTTGTGATAATACTTACTGTCATGCCATCCATCTATTTGATGGGCCTTTTAAATCCATTAGGCTATTCTAACCAAGTTTGGAGACAATGAGGTCTCAGCAATACTTATTTCCTACCAGTTTCATGAAAATTAGTGTCGGGGTAGAGAAAAGAGATACAAATGAGTGCTCCATTAGAGAAATGGACAGCACAGACTCCATCATTATGTTTTCTGCCATTCAGTTTAGGGACATATTTGCTGGCTGATTATCACCCATATAATTCAAAACCAGGCAAAGGCATATTCAGGAAACATAGGAAGGCAGTAAAGGCTCCAAATAGGAGCTATGGTGTTAATAAGTTGCAGTGTACAGGAAGGTAAGACCCACAATAAAAAACTTCAGTAGTTCTTCATCTGATGGAAGAACATATATGAACATGTATATATGTGAACATGTATATATGTAAACATATATAGGTAGACTTATGCCTAGTTGTGCCACCTGCAGATGTGCATTTCTGTGTGTATTATCAGTGATAGAAAAGGCAGACTTCTTGTCTTAAAATAGTTTCTTCAGAGATGTGTAAGATATAGTGAAGTCAGAAGTGAAAAACAGGGTTTTTTTCACTGTCTTAAACTGCAAATAAGAGTGTCTAACATCAAGATGTGAGCTGCACAATAATTTTTGAAACTGCAAATTAAATAGTCTGCTAGGAGAAAGTATCACTATCAAAATTTTCCTTAATAGCTTTTTGCTTTTTAGTTGTTTTTCAGTTTCAGCTTCTGACAAGTTGGGGTGATCCATACTACATTGGTTTGAATGGACTTGAGTTGTTCGATGAACATGGAGACCAAATCTTACTAACTGAAAACAGTATCCTTCTACAGACCAAGCGCCTCTATCCCTTTCAGATACACAGTTTGCTCCCTGGCACATTATCATGTGGCATCACTTGCTACTCCTTGCCAGTTTATCCCATGTGGTTACTCTGCTTGTATTTCTCTATATTCGTGTGATGATACTTGTTTCCATATGTTTTAATGTATTCTGTATACTTTCAGAACATTTGTTCTCTGAATGGGATGCACCAACAAAGCAGGACAAGGTTAGAGAAGGGAAGGCTTAAAAAGGATATGGTATTTTTTGCTGTCAACATTTGTTTCTTCTATAGTATGGAAGGACCAGAAAGTTTGATGAGCTATAAATTCATAAGAAAAGGTTGAGCTCAGTTCTTTGTTATGGAATCTTTCATTGTGCTACAAGAAAGAAATTTTTCCTAACTCTTGTTCTGGAGCTTTAGGCTATTCTAGACACCCAATCCAGTCGTGAAGATAAGGGTTGAGACTTTGAATTTGATTCAGTGTTCCCTGGGTAACCAACAGAAGGAATGAAGGACATGTTTGAAAGATTCATAGTCATCCAGGTTACACTCAGTGCTCTGCATCAGCTAAAGTCTCTTAAGAGCTGAAAGCTTCATACCCCAACATATAATTCACGTAGCTCAGTCACATGGAAGAAACAGTTTCTTAGCCATCTAGAAAGGATAAAAAGCATAGATACTGCATGAATTGTATGTCTCTAAGGATTGTCATTGCCTAATAAATAGAGGATACAATGAAAAAGGTAATAAAGGCTTTTTCCTCAGTGCTGTTTTTATTTGTATCTTGTATGATACATGATGAACTCGAAACATCTGTAATGGAGAAGAAGCATTTTGAAATTGAAAAGTGGTAACAATTTGTTTTTAAGAACAAGGGATCCTTAGCTTTTAAACAGTATGTCTTTACAGTACAATACAATGCCAGGTAAAGATACCTTAGCTCATTTTGAAGGATCGCCTGTTTCTGCCTGTACAGTAGTGTTGCTTGGATAGATTAGGATCCCCAAAAGAGCGTATTTGTCTTAGTACAGTACTAAATGTGATAATTCAGTACTGAGTCTGGAGCAAGCTTTTCTTAAACAGTCGAGGCATTGCTGTGTTATTTCTTTGAATTCTTTATAAATACTTACAGACTCAGGCCTTTTAGAAAGCAGGACAAGTGGAAATTAATGCCCCTCAAACTGGATTGCTAGGGATTTATAATTCTGAAGACAGTCCCATCCATCCACATTTCTTTGCATGTCTTTAACATACATATGTTTTTAACATAAATGTTCTCTTACAGAGAAAATCTGGTTACCTAGAAAGCCTGTTCAATAGAAGGTTTAATCTTTCCCTCTCAAAGAACTGAAAGAAGGCCTTATTAGACAGTTACTGATTTTTATCACAAACCTTGAGGAACTCAAGTGAAACCTAGTCTGACTGATGACTACCTTCTGCAGGGATACTTTTCTTGAGATATGTTTCATATGAGGAGTTTTCACAAGTTCATGCTAAAAAAATGGGGCTTTGTCACAAAAAAGCTGGGAAGTGCCTATTCCTGATAAGGGAACTTTATCGATGAAGTCATAAATACATATTTGAAAATAAATTAAATGTAGCTAGTAAATTTATTCCTATTTGAAAAATAATTTTGAATGCCAGAATCTGTAAGGGTTGTCCTGCTTTTAAAAATGTGCCCCCAAGTTCCTCAGTCACCTCTGTGAAGTAGTCAGAGTATTTTTAAGTTTTACTGCTGTAGTGGTGAATACTTGTTCATGGAATCTGAAAGAGCAGTCATGAACTTTTGAATATGGTGTTTCTGAAATGTTCTTTTCGGTTATTTACGCTTAAAGTTTTTTTCAGATATTGCTGCTTTTCCAGATAGTGTCAACATTTTAGAAGATGTATCTGGAGACATCCGAACTCCAGACAAACTAATTGACAGAGTAAATGACACAACTGATGGCAGACATATGTGGCTTGCACCAGTCCTTCCTGGTTTGGTACATTTTCCCTTTTCATTCCATTTTAGTGATGTGCATAGAGGTAGCTAGAAGCATAAAGGAAAGGGGGAGCATACATAATTTTTAGGTAAATTTGATATTAGTAAATGATGCTAAATCACTGCCTTTTAGAAGTTCTTTTTATTCCGGTTTCTCTTCACTGCACAGATAGCAGCAGTATAGACTTCCCAAGTTTATAATCTGCTTCTGTCTCCATGGTGCAACAGCAGAAGAATTTCCAAGGCACGCATAGATGTTTTTTCAGTTGCTATGATAAAGATACTGACAAGAGTTTAATATGCGTGTTTTGTGCAATAAACACCTTTCAAATGGGAGCAGACTGGGATCTTAAATTCATTTTTACAAAAAGCAATGAATATTGTTCCAGCCCTAAGAATTTTTTTAATCTCATTATCTGTGTTGAATTCAAATTCATAAATTAGAGATGACAGACTTAGTATTTCATGTCCTAAGGCCCCAAGTGATTCAGCCCTTTTAGAAGCCCCATGTTTAAAATATGGAGTATCAGATACCTAAACAGGAAAAGCAGATAAACTTAGATGAGTCCTGACTTTGTTTTGGGAGAGGACTTTTTTATGGGCCTGTTATGGACATCGTTAAGATGTATTTATTTCTTACAAGAGGATGGATTTCAAAAGTAACAAAATGTAAACCTGACGTGTGATATGTTGTAGCTTACTGTGCTGGAAAAATCCTTACTCCATATGTTACAGTTATTAGAATATTAAAAGCAAAGAATTAAGTCACTTTTGAAAATACTTCATATATCATTATATGTTGTAATGCAGTGGGTATAATTAAGATAAAGCTTTTAAGTATACTTGGGAATACTGACCACTTGCATTTCTTAGAAAAATGGAAGGTCTGTGTAATGCTTGAGGCTCCTACTGTGTAGATCCCACATCTTGAGTCCTGGTAATTAATTTGATGGCATGCTCAGATATCCTTTATAACACCATGAATGGTTGATCTGACGACCATCTGAGTTTGCTCATGTCCTTATAAAAGACATGCTTGTAGAGACTCATTTTGGCAAAAAGGAAAGTAACAGTACCTGGAGTTCTAGCACAGATGCATACACTGTTTTGTGTTGTTATGTCTAACACCAAAGTTCTGAAGAAGAACGTAAGAACAGTATTAAAAGGGTAAATTGATAAAGTGTGATACGCAGGAGGGAAGAGTAAGCAATTTAGTGGTGCTTTCTGTCCTTAGACTGTAGCAAATGATACCTTTTCAGGATCCACATAGTACTTTTCTCTCTTCCATCTTCCATGGTATGGTTGTACAGCCAGGAAGTGCAAGTGGATTAAGCAATCAACCTATCCGTGATCATCTTCTGTAGTTGGGATGCTGAACCAAAGCTTGTGTATACTTACATCCTCATTGCTAGGCTGTTTTGAAACATGCTGGTTGCCTAGAAAGCTGAATTAACTCTTTGCTATATTGGAAGGTTCGAAAGCTTTAAGGAAATTTTACATTATAGCCTTTCTTTTCCTTTCTAAACATCTTTTCCTTTCTAATTCTAAAAGTGTTTTTGTCTTTTGCAAATTTATTAATAATGTAAGTATAATTTGAATTCTTTGTTCCCCTGTTACTGATTGTCATTTTATTTATTTGTTTGAGTGTATTTTCCATCAAATCTATCATCTGCTGTGAGACTAACAATTGCTATTGGAGACTATGCCCAAATCGTCTTCTGGAAAATCACAGATACAAACATTTCTATTGATCACATCTACATTTCTTTCTTCAGTAAAAAAAATGCATAATGATTTAATACAATTAACAGTATCTTCTCCAGTGCATCAAAGGATTAAAACTTCAGAGGATGCTGGAGATGGAGCTTATAATACGATGGCCAAAGTTAATATAGTAGCTCATAAAAGGAATAGCATAGAATTAACGGTAATAGGCAAGATTGGTTTCCTACAGCCTAATCTTTGGTCTTAACATCTTGACATTAATGTCACTGAAAATAAAATGAACAATACCTCAAGCAATAATTGGTTAGCCAGCATCTGGAGAATTGTCTCTACATTCCTATTAGTGTACCTCACACAAAAATTGCAAGATTTCTGCAAGAGCTTTCAAAGTCAGAGGATATAGGAGAAATTTTAGTCTTGCAAATAGAAAGGTGGATGCCATTCACGTTTGGTAGAAAGAAATGGAAGAGAATTAGGAATAGAATAGAACAGAACTGAACCGAACCTAAGCGAACTGAACCGAACCCCAGCTTGTCTTATCCTGATGCACATGTCTGTATTTGGTTGATGAAATGCTCATAAATGTGTCTTTCTACCCCTCCTCCAGTTGACTAGCAGTCCAGGATGACAAGCTCAGGTGTAGATGTCACCTTCTGATGAGTTATAGGTATATTTGAGAGGGCAGCTCTGGGGTAGAGACAACATCCGTGAATTATCAACAGAGACGATAGCTGAACTTAAATCCTTAGCATCAGTTATCTGGTGTTTAGCTATATTACTTTAAATATGGACCTCTTTTGATGCAACATACATGACAATTTAATTTCTTTGGGGAATTTGTGGTGTTAAATATAAATTAATTCTCTTTTACAGGTGAATAGGGTATATGTAATTTTTGATGTACCTACTACTGTGTCAATGATCAAGTTATGGAATTATGCCAAAACTCCTCAGAGGGGTGTGAAAGAATTCGGTGTAAGTAGTTTTTGTATGCATTTTCTATGTTCTGGTGAGTCAGCTTGCTTGATTTCTGTACTTATTTTCACAGTTTACTGAAGTGTGATTCCATATAATCTCAAAGGAGGGGATTCATCTCATTTAACTCTGCATTTAGTATTAAAATGACTAATCTATGCCAGTCATCTGTCCTCCCTTTCTTGTCTGTGGAAAGAACACTTTATCTGATTTTTTTCTTAGATAATTGTCTTAAGAAAGGATAATGCTTTTCTTTTTCCACTGACTATAGAGCAGGCCTGGAAGACTAGTTTAAACTACAAACCCAAGTTTTAGACAGCTGAAGTGAGGTGAGATTCATTAATTGCTAGATTTAAGAGTGAGTCACTCCAGTTAATAGAATGGCAATTATGTAAAACATGAAATACGTTTTTAATTACCTACTTGAAAGCTGCATTAGAAACATCAGTGAGAAGACAAAAACTTGGGGAAAAAAAAAGTCAAACCCCAGCAGCGAATAGAAAGAAATGGAAGTTTTAATGAACAAAAGCTAAACTAATGACCAGGCTTGTGAAACAAATAGGGCAAAACGATTTCTAGGTAATTGATAGAGACAGCTGCTGAAAGTGATGCCTGATTTCTGGATGTTTTGTTTGTTTGTTTCTTAAATATCTTTAGCTTCTGGTGGATGACTTGCTTGTCTACAATGGGATTCTGGATATGGTGAACCATGTAATATCAGGCATCCTACCAACCTGTGATCCAGTGGTCCCGTATCATACCATTCTCTTTACAGATGATGAGAAGATTTGCCATCAGGAAAAGAGAACTGTTATTAGGTATGTGAGTGGATCTTGATCGGAAGAAAGACTCTTGTTTTCACAAAATGTTTTTATGTGACTTGTCAGTAATATGTATACTGCTATAGAAAATTCCCTTCCAAAGCATACTCAGCCTCACTTAATGAGAAATAACCAATATTTTTTTAGGTAACAGGATCAAATTACCAGCTTTATTTGTAAGCATTTTTTTAGCACTTACTGGGATTCATGATTCATATTTACATATGTTTTCATGGAAGCATACAGTAATAAAAGAAAGAAGTTAGGCTTCCTTAGAGAAGAAATAATAAATCCCAATGATATTACATGGAGGAAAAAAAAACCCAGAAAGTTAATGAAAAGAACCAAACATCAAAAGTAAAGAAAAAGAAGTCCTCTGATTTGGCACAGATACTAATTAAGGAACCCGAATTCTACTATTTTATAAATGTTCTAAAATAATGAACTTCAGAAATGAGAAATGAATTGCATTCAGAGGAATGACACTTTGAAACCACTAAGTTGGCAATCTCACAGAAAATGTGATGAAATGCAGTGAAAAATGCACTTATATTTAGAAGGTCAGGATTGATAGGGTCTAAAAAACAGTCCCTAGCAAGGAAAATAAAGATTGAAAGAATAATTTATTTTAAATGAGATTGAAAAGTGAAAAATCGAAAGCTTTTAGAAATAAACACTTTCTTATACATTGCACAGCTAACAAATAGAATGTCTTGCACATATATCACTTGGAAAAAAAAAGGCGACAGTTTTGCGTTCAAAAATGGCACATAATTAATTCAGAAGAATATTCAAATATTTAGAAATAAGTGGAAGGAACGTAAGCTGTCCTGATTAAGAACAGAAGTTCACATTTGCCCACAGGGGTGTTCCTGTATTTCTCTAAACCTTTGGCTCTTGGCCACTGGTACTATCAGATGTTGAAATAAATTATTATTGTTTGGATGTATTGTGTTAGACTCATGGTTTTGTACAAGTGGCTGTGTTGTCATGGTAAAATTTGGAGGTAAACAATTTTTCAAGTGAAAAGGTTACTGAAAGGAAAATGTCTTGAGAAAATACGAGTTTTGAGAAATTTTTCAGTGGGATATAAAAAGGAGGAGGAGAAATGAACCTTTACTTTCTTTAGCTTAGCATCTTTCTATGAGTAAAGTTATTTTATTGGAAGCAGAGAAGCACCAGCTGTAATCCTAGATCTTTTCCACATAACCGCCTTTGCACATATTTATAAGACATATATCCTTTGATTTAGTTTTAAGAGGGGGGTCATGTAAACTGCATGATCTGTTTTCCAGTCAAGAACATGCTGAGTCTCTTCTCTTCTACACTTCTGTGCAGGAGCTTTCCTGGTCTTTCTTCTTAGCCTGTTTTGCAATCTTCTTTTCCTTTTTTTCACCTACCACCCTACTAAAATATAGGGTACTTTAGCAATAGAAGACAAATCCCTTACTACATGCTGGATAATATCCTTCCAATTTAAAAATACTCTTCAGCTTTTATATATTGTTACTTCTGATTTTGGCCTATTCTCTTTCACATGTCACTGTTCAGTATTTTATGAACTCCAAACTTGAGTCTGATATTATCAATAGTGCAAGTTCTGATTTACTTCAGTGTTGGTTCTCCTGTTTCACTCTGACAGTTTGAGAGACATTACATTTTTCTCCAAAAATAGAAACCTATTTTGTGCAGTATTTGTAGAGAAAAGAAAAATACACTTTTTTTTCCAAAGGCATGGATGTTTTGTTTTTGTCTGTGTGAAAGGGAGATGTTATTAGTGATGTTTTCTTTAACTTTCAATTCAGCTCACATTTTTTTCTGTAATTTGTTTAATTTAACTTTGAAGTTATTACTACCTTCCCAAAAAGGAATTGTTAAAATTTTGCAGCAGCCTGCAAACAAAATTTGTCACAGTAAATTAATTTTGTTTAGTTCAGAAAATTTTCAAATAATGCTATATCAACACTACAAGACACTGTTAAGTTCCATATAGGGATTTTTATACCCTCTTTGTACAGCACTGATTTAAAATCTCGCTTTGGTTAATGTGGTTCAAGCTGTGTAGGCAAGCAAGAAAATTGTAAGTGAGTATGATACTTATATTTGAATGTGTGCCTGAATGAATGCCACTAATTAAAACTGGCAAGAAGTCCTTCAGGTGGATGCAGACAGAATGCCTTTCCTTTCTAGATAGTCTCATATAATGTGGCTGTGTTTCATAGCTTTGTTTAGCCTCCAGGACCTAAATAACTTATTTGGTAACCTTTTCCATGATGCATAACTTTTCACAATGTTGATTATTTTGGCTATTGTACTGATTTGAATCTTTTCAGCAATCATGTGGGAGATCAGGATGTACGAATGATGAATGAAAATGAGATTGTCACAAACAGCAAGAAGAAACAGGTTGTGGCTGATCCAGGTTAGTTCTGTCTTCTACAGTTTTCTTCTGCTCACTTTCTACAGAGATGGGATGGATAATGAACATTGTTACAGACCTAAACTGGGAAAAGTGGGGAGATTTACACCTCTTTTATATATCTAGCTCTACTTTTTCTAACATAGGAAGGCAAACCAGGAATGTCAATACTCTGGTGGATTTTTATTCTATATCTAAATCTGAAAGTGGATGATATAGCTTATACCAACACACACAGAAGTCCTCAGGAAAGAAACTGACCAAAGATAAACTGAAAACTGGTGTTAATTGTGCAGGTTCATAGATAGCTTTTGGAATAATAGGCTCACTGCATCCCCACTGGCCTTCTAAGCAGCTTCTGAGATGATGCATATGTGTCTCACGATTAGCTGCTTGTTACTCCTCAAGCAAATCCAAAATCATGGTAAGTGTAACAAGGGGGAAAACATGTTGACTTTATGCCTCCCACTGTCTTTCTGGCTGGCCTTTTCTCTTACAAAGTGATAATTAAAAAGACAACCTCTTTTTTTCCCAAGGAGAAAGAGTAGATTGTATTTATAGTCTGAAAATTCCCAGTCATTCATTGTAAATTACTCAGAATAGCTCCCTAAATACATTACAAATTCTCAGCCAAGCTGGTATATCCATGATTGGTTTTCTCTCCTGAGCATGACACTTTCTCCAATTAGTTCCTCTAGAAAGTGTTAACAGAAATTACTTGATGGCTTTTAATAACAGTTGTGTTGGAGAAGGATTTGAAATGCCATTGCCTGTACAAATATACAGCTTCAAAGTTATTACTATATTAGCGCTAGCTGCGTCAAAAGTGTTTTGAACATCTCTGTGCCTGTTGTAATGGCATCCTGGGTTCCAGTGCAGACATACCCTAGGTCCACTAAAGAATAGCTGTCATCGTCATGGCCATCACATCTATTGTCCAGGCATTAAGGACGCACAACGCCTCTGAAGTCATCAGTTGAGGATTGCCTATCACCATCTGCCCCATGTCTCCTCTGGAGTACTTACTGGTATCAGCTGGAGTGGTTGATAACAGATTCGTAGAATGATTTGGGTTGGAGGAGACCTCATGGTTCCCCTCCTGAGGGAGGGTCCGACCTCCTACTCAGAACAGTGTCAGCATTGAATTCAGACCAGATTCCACACGAATGTGATTCCATAGGACTGTGAAAAAATTGGCAGCACTCACTGTCAATGTAAGAAACATTACTGAGAAGAGTAGCTTAGCTTTCATTCTGGGATGGAAGGAGAGATGAGCATGTTCCTTCCGCATTTTAATCTGTGGCTTCACTGTAAATACAGGTACAGTCTTAAAACAGCACTCAATTTTCCTTAACAGCTTTGCGTCCCAAAACCTGCATATGTGAAAAAGGACTGCAGAGGAGGAAAAGATAACATTGGAAAGTCCTGAATACATCCATCCCTAAATAACTGCAATCTAGATCTCCAAGATATGTATCATCCAAATGGAAGATTTTCCGTGTCTGCTGCTGCTGAACCACCTCCTGTCTTATGAGAGGAAGTTTTATTTGCTACAGGAAATTTTCTTCAGTAATGAAATTTAAAGCATGAATTCAGTTTTCTGGGTTTTTTAATTGTCATTATCTGTCTGACTGTTTTTTCCTCCTCTCTTAATTGAAAATCCGGGGAGAAAGGAACATAAAGGAGCGAGTGAGAACCTTATTGCTAGCTGACAAGTGTTCCTGCCATGTACCAAGAACTTGGGTGAAGCAGGATGGTTATAACAAGAGCTCTTTCAGAGTATTTCTCAAACTTTAATTCCTAAATCCTAGCTGGATGGTCACGAAGCTCCTCACTAGAAGGAAGTGTCTGCTTTGTTTCTGATGCCTGTAAATAGTTCTTTGGGAAATGCACTTAGAGGAAATATTCTTTACCTCTCGATTTCTGGGCTGCCACTGTGTTGATGCCGTGGCTGTCTCTAGGGGCTGACACTGTTTCTGACATCTGGAGCATGCAGAAGTGTGTTGAATGCTTTTAGAAAATGGAGATCAGGAAGTGGGTTTATCAAGGTTTAATACGTAGGTTTCAGCTGTCACTTCTTTCATCTTTTGCAGTGAAATAATTATTTCTTTCATTATTTCACTACCATGAAAAAAGAAAAATAGGTGTTTTGCCTGAAATGCCACTAACAGGCGCTCTACACATTCTTCAGAGTCCTCCTGCTACAGAGCAATGCTATTTTCTCCTATTTTGCCTGAATTGATTATATGAACGAGGAGGCCATACCTCTGTGCTGCACCAACCAGATCTGTGGCCAGCAACATATCATCACTTTTGACAAATGGTAAATGCATTTTAACTAGCAGAAGGTAAGGAGTAAACCGCATTTTTAAACACAGAGTACCCTGTATATGTAGTCATTTAAACAAAAACTCTAACCAAATAATTATACTGCAGGATTTGTAGCTATGCAAAAGTACTTTTTACTGAAAATTTGTCGGTTGTGACAACCTGTAAATCTCTTCCATAGAAGATTCTTCCTTTCTCGTTTAGAACTCGCTCATTGTTTCCAGAGAGAACTGAACACTCTGAAGTCAGTATATACTTTTAGACATGAAACAGAGATATACTATTGCAGCTCCTGATACAGAATTAAAATGTTCTGTTTCCCATTCTGTACTAAGTCAGGAGTGCAATATCTTGTATATTGCCTATGAAAAGCATACTTCTTAACTGGTGTTGGCTAAACTGAAAAGACAGAACATAGCAATGCATTTCCCAGATTTCTGTGTATTGATGGAGCAACAAAATGTATTTTGTACTAAATACAAAACACTTTACTTCTAAATGTAAAATAGTGTGAGTATATTGTACTTTGTTGAAAGGCTCTTCCCAAATTGCACTGACAAAAGAACCCTCTGTTGTTCTGAGAACTGTCTCCCCTTGTGTTCTCAGGTAACCATCATGTGCAACTCCAAAATGAAAAAGAGGAGAAGCTGCAAGGGGGGTTACTGGTAGAGCTAAGAACAGATATAAATGTATGCGTTTGGAAGAGGAGAGGCTATAACAGCAAGGTTTTTAAGACTTAAGGCACAATCACAGATTTGTCATGTAGGCAATCTCTAGATGAGATGAGACCTGTCACATTGTTTGTTCTTCTGAGCAAATTGCATTGAATGTGAAGATAAATGAAATCCGTCATGTTTCCTGGCACAGAATAGCATCCTTCTTATTGATCAGAAAAGGTATGAGGGGGAGAGTACTTTCTATGCTCATCTGTCTTCTCTGTATCTGTCTGGAGCATTTCAAGTCCTATGTGATGGACTAACGATTTTTCAACCCTAAGCCTTTGAGGTAAGTCCAGGTTTTGTAAATTATTGCAAAATACCCGGTCAAGCTCAGATGGGTCACAGTTCTCTCTATTGTCTGTTTCTCTGCCACCAACTCCTCCTCACCGGTTAGTTGGTAACTGCAGCCAGTTTTCACACCTTTTGCCTCTGGAAATCTGTAATGTATCCAGTGCAGCTGGTCTGGCACAGAGAGTATTGGCTTGTACCTTCCGTCAGACTCTCCTAGCAGCTCCTTTTACTCATTCAAGAGATTCCCCACAATTGCCACGCTGTGGAGAGACCATGGAAGTTTTAAAAATATTTCCAGAAAATTGTTAAGTTGTGGAACATCCTCTCCTGCAGTGTCTCTGTCTGAAAGAAGGTTTTGCCAGCCTGTGCTCTGCTCTGGGATGACATACGCCACCAAGGCAAGGCCTAATGAAGTCCTTGAGTCTAGTCAGTCATATATAGAAAGTAGCATAATGTTTAGAAAATACTTCATTAATCTCTGGGGGAGATGTCAGCATTTGCCCTCCTAATTGGAGCTGAGCTGTAATGACCCTTTATATAACCAAAGATAATTAAGTGTCCTAGTCAGCCCTATATACACAAACATAGATACTTGACTCATTTCCACAGTGAATCAGGGTTAAAAAAAAAAAACTTTCATTCCATTTTTCACCTTTTTTTAACTAACTAGTCACAAGTACATTCATGTCAGACTAGCATTTACAGGAGGGAAAAGAGGAAGAGTAAACATGCAATCAAGAAAATCCCCACGGAGCACTTCAGTCAATGTCAGGCATAGTTTCAGCAAGAGTAATTCAGCAAGAATGTGCATGGTAACATCATTCGACATTGTCAAAAGCATGGCAAAGGAGAAGGAAGGATTAATATGAATTCTTGCTGAAGCCTTTGATGTAAATTATTAAACTTTCGCCCAGTTCCGATTTCTGCGCCACTCAAAAACCTTTATGTCATAGTTGCTCACCTTTACCTGTAGTGACTTGCATTAAAGGGGTTGGATCAAGATAACAGAAATGAGTTTGTTTGTCCCACAGTGACACTGAGAAGGGCAGAGGATAAAGAAATAATCTGTGAGGAAGTACATGTCATGCTGCCTAGTTCTGGGTCTCTAAAAAGATGTTTTTATCAGTCTTCACTGTGTAATCTGAAAACTGGAATGCCTGGGAAGTCCTGCAACTTCTGTTATCAATTTCTGCCTTTTGTGGTTTAATCCAGTAGAATTTAAACAGCAGTGAGAAGTACCTGTCTGTGGACAAGGGAGCAAGCAGTGATGCAGACAGTGTAAAAGGCAGCATAGAAGACACAGAAGTTTGTGTATTACTGAGTCAGGACACTAATCCTCATTTTGGAGGATGAACCCATAAGAGCTATGTGAGGAGCTACATACGGCAGCTAAACTAAACTGAGCTCTTCTCATGGCTTAGGCTGAGCCTGGGCATAAAATTGCACCACAGCATTCTGCATAGGTGATGCTGCTTTTTCTGTAAGATTTCCTGGTCCTGCTGGGCTTTTACTGTGTTCCTGGTGTGTTGGTCATTCTCCATAGTGATGTTCAGTCCTGTCATTTCAGGGATGTATGCTAGACTGGTAACATCTGCAAGAGCCTGACAGTGCCAATGGGCGACTGGGTGTTGTGAGATGGGACTGAGATCTTGTACACCAGGTAACACACTGAAATGACAAGAGATAGGACTCGCTGCCAGTGATGATGTGAGTATGAGATCAGTGGTTGAGGGAGGTTGAATGTTGGGTCTTTAAACCCTCTTGCGTTACCAGGAAAAGCTCGCTTCTCAGCCTAAGTCAGGTAAGAGCAAATGTGAAGTGCTGTATTGACATCTGAATTCTGGCTCATGCAGGGGATGAAGTCTGCTTTCCCTTTGATTGAGTCAATGGCTTTTACTGTGTAAGACAGAAACATCTCCCATTCCCTCCTGCTATCTGCTTCAGCAATCCTCGCTGTTGGAGGCACCTCTCTACGGGCCTGGGGAATATAGCAAGTGATTAGAGTTCAAACCAGCAGTGGTGTGAGCAGACACATCATGTAGGGATGCCTTAGGCTGGCCTCCATTTTCTGGGGCTGCTGATCCGGGAGGCAGAGCTCTAACAGGAGCCGCTCTTCTGGTAAGAGTCACTGAAGTAGCCAAATCTCTTCCAATATTCTTCAAAACATGTGAACTCCAGAACACACTGCCTAGTAGTGGCTTCCCCAGTACTATAGATACTGTAACTATGCAGACTAGAGCATTTGATGCACCTTCCTGTATTCCCTTTTAGCTTTTTTCATCATGTCTATCTTTTAGCTGCATCATTATGCTTAAAAGATCACTCCTTTTGTCTTCCAAAACAGTCCCAAAGGTCCTGTTCAGAATCATTGTTCCTTCTCTTGCAGGCGTGACCAACCTGGTTTGCTCTTCAGGTGTATGTGCTCAGATGTATTACAACATTGGTTTCATTTCATCTAGTTTCCCATATGTAGGCCACTTGCTATCTGTGACCTGTGGTGTCACCAACCCCTCCGATCACAGCACAGTGGCTCCCGTTTGCATGGGGCCCTCCTTTCTAGGGGTGCTGGTGCTCCATGTCTGCCTGCTTGGTTATTGTCCATTCGAAAATGTTGCAGAGATAAATGTTCATTTTGGAGATGCGCACTGACAAGTCTCCTCTAAAGAGCAGAGAGGGAAGCAGAGAGGAATATAACATACTGGAAGAATGTTTGCTTCCATTTGAGTGCTGAGGTCCTGGTATTCAGAGCACAAGAAGGAGGGTTCCTGGCTCAGTGTCTCTTTGCCCATTTCTGTGACTATTTGCTTGTTTGCTGAGAAATGACTTACAGCCCATGTGAGACACAAACATCCCTTTATCACGCAGCTTGTATCACCCTAATGGAATTCTGTCAGCTGAGGATAAAATGTGGACTAAGAAAGCAATTATAGAGTGAATCTCCTAGCTGCAGGAAGAGCTGAGAGATGGGGACAGAGTGCCCAGCTGGAGTAATTTCCTGTCCGACTGGCCTCTAAATCTTGCTGGGAAGAGATCAATTTTCCACCCTTGTCTAATAGCATCAGCTCCAGTCACCCTGGCTCGGGACCCTGTGAAGTGCTGCAGTGTTGAGATCTAGGCATAAAAGGAAACATTCACAATTTGTGACTTCTTTCTTACTGACCTAGAAATTACTGGAAAAAAGGGAAAACAAGGCTTACAGACCTTCTGGCCGATGGCTCCCTTTCTTAGCTCCTGGTTGAAGGAGAGGACTGACCATCCCAGTGATCAGCAGGGTAGGAGTTTCCCAGCCTGGACTATTTCTTCCAACACTACACGGTCCTCCACCCATAGCTCACTGCTTTGGCTCTAATTAGGAGAGGAAAACCACCACCTCGTGATCTGCTAGCAGCCTTCCCCACGTATGATATTTATTTCTGGAAGGTCCCAATTATACAGTGAGACCGCAGTGAAATCCCGCCCTTAGCTTTCAATTCGCTCAAGGTCTCTTTGGTGTGACTAAAATCAACTCGACTCACAAATTCTTAGTGTGTGTCTCTGCTCTGTTGCTCATGGGACTTCCAAAAATGTCAGCATGTACAGATTTTGTGCAGTTTTCCCAAGAGGTTGGGCATTCTGGGGAACCATAAACCTAAGGAGATACATCAGACAGATACACTTGTGCTCCACTCTTTCCTCTTACTCATATGTGATCTGTTGTTTCAGAGCTCGGTTGCTTGTGTTCCTTAGCTTATCTGGATCTAACTGGAAAAGGGGCTTCACAGCGGTTTTTGAAAGTTCATCATGCTGGGCTAAGCACGTGGAGGAGAATGTCAGAGGATGCTAAGGGAACTTAGAAATAGCCAAATCTCCATCTTCTCAGCAAGGAAGGCAGTCGCTACCTGAAAGTCTTCTGGCGCTGGGGGAGGCAGGGGGTGGGCGCAGTGCTAAAGAGAAGGTTTAGATCTGGATGCTACATCTCGGAGCCATTGTAAGGGCCAGGACGAGCCTGGTACTCAGCTGCTGCCTCCTGAGCGTGTGAGCCCAGCTGAGTGTTACGGACTGAACTGATCTCCAAACTGTATGCCAGTCAGTACAGCTGGACCTAAAACAGATGTTGGTCAAAGGTTCAGATGGAAAGCAAGCGTGGTAGGCATAAGGGTAGGGGAACACAGAAGAAGCTGCTATGGCTGTGAAGGTTTCTCAGGGAAATGATTCTTCACCCAAGGGGAGCATTGTACTTGGGAGAAGAGATGGTCCCTGTGGTAAAGATAATGAACTGGGAGCAGTTGAGCCCTTTTGCACTAAGATTTCTCTTCTGCCTGATGGCAGCATAAGGTGGCTGCCAGAATAGACGTTTCTGCCTGTAACAAGCTGGGGAAAGAACTTTCATCTTGAGCAAGAGAGAGCTTTCGTCTTTCATCAAAAAGGGCGAGGACTGAGGCAGCACTGGCACAGCAGCTTTACGGAGCGTACAGAGTGGTTGGCAGGAAAATGAGTCAGCCAGCACAGCGAACTGAGCTGAGACACTGACGGCTGTCAGCCCCGCTTGCTTACAAGTGTGGCTTAGCAAGTGTAAAACACTGATGGTGCTGTTCCTGCCTGTTATTATTCATGGCTCTGTGCTCCCATTCATCAAAGATTTCCCTGGCTGCTTTCTGCAATTACACACCTTCTTTTTTACCTTACAAAAGTCAGACCAGGTTACACCGGGCTTCATCCAGTTCGGTCTGGAAAACCTCTAGGGATGGAGGCTGCACAACAATCTGTTTTAATACTTGACTGTCCTGATAGGGAAAAAGTTTTTCCTTTGACACATAATAATCTATAGTTGCCCCCACTGATTAAAGGCCTAGATCAGTGTGGATAAGACTTCTGGCATTGTGGAAAGGTCATCTCTGCTGTCGTCATCTAGCCATATAATAATAAATTCAGTGTCCCAACTATAATATCAGATTTACAGATTAGCAGAAGTCTTATGATCTGCCTCTTTCCTGGTCTGCTGGAAGCACTGCTAAAAATAGAGTAAGTAGCAAAGCTACCTGAAATGGTATAAGCCTAAACAGTAGTAAAAACTAATCTACAATAAATGTCAGTTCTGGCTTGTTTCCAAAGGAATGCTTTTGGGTGGCTTGCTGTATACTGGAAATTGTTTGGTAAGGATTAGTTGGTGAACTGATGAATCAAACTGACATTTCCATTACCAACAGGAGATCTGTCTGTGGCCAGAATTCATGGAGAAGGATGTGGGACGATAGTAAGACTTTTCATTATGTTTAATATTGTCAGAGAAACGAAATAGCTCCTATTATTCATCTGTCTGGGATGGTAACATATCTGAATATTAACATGAAATGGGAAATCTGATCAAAACCCACTGACCCAGCAAGGCATTGATATGTATTTTAATCACTGTCTTTGGGACATTGAGAAAATGCACTCTTCACAATAAAACTGCAAGAAGCTAAGATCTGCTCAGTACTGTACTTGGGTAGATCAATGCATGTTCTGTCCTTGTGTATTCTGTCTGAAGTCCTTTGGGATCCCCCAGTGTCACTATTTTTCCTCGGGGAGTAGCATTAAGGCCCTAGGGAGATCCGCACCTTGGTCATCTGCTTGTGGTTTGAGAATATGGGTCGGGGGACGACTTGTTGGACACTTGTTTGCCTGTCAGAGTCCGAGGGGAGGAGAGGTCCGTAGGGGAGGGCTCCAGCTCATAGTGAAAAAGTAACCACCTATAGACGCATATGGATATAAGAAATGGAAAAGGGTCTCTGGAGGCAGTTTCACCTTGGGAAACAAAGACTGTAGATTTAATGTGAAAATTACTGAAGTAAAGTTGAATTGGAGTGTGCAAGAGGAACTAGGTATATAAATGTATAGAGAAAGAGAACACATCATGAGAAGCAGGCATTCACGTAGGAAGAATGGAGAAGGGATTAATGGTACTGCCCAAGCTCTTGTGACTCAGATTTCAGTTCGGATTTTGCTGATAATTAATATAAAGATGTTGACAGTTGCCTAAAACTGTTTCTGCTATATTTTAAGTCATAAACCAGAAGGGCTGGTGGACTTGTTTTGCAGAAAGCGTTCATCTTATGCAGGGGTATTATTATTATTAACAGTATAAAGGGGTAAGCATGAGGTCATAAAATGTATGATTCAGTGACTGATTTTGACTGCAGTTACGCATTAGAGATATTAATGAGAAATCTGAAAAATGAGTTGGCAATGCATGTAGATCTAACCATAGTAAAGGGTCCTCCAAAACAGGGCCACAGAAACTTTGCCATTTATTCTTCTTTATCCACTGATGCAGATATAAATTAAGTTTCTACAGGCTGATTAGCCTGTGGAGAGCTCCTGTCTAGATGATCTCCTAGCACAGTGCTTCTGGGAGAAGAAAAAGCCTCAGATTTTCCTATGCTGGATCTGATCCGCAAGTGATTCCAATGCAGGTTGTTTGTATGGCTTCTCTCTTTCTTTTTTTTTCCTTTTTTTTCCCCTTTTTTATTTTTGTCAGATGTTTGTTGTATTGCAATGGTTTGGTTTTTGCAGCACAGATTTTATTATTTGGTTTCTTTTACTAGAACACTGTCTGATCAGAGGGGTTGGACCAGTTGACCTCCAGAGGCTCTTTGCAGCCTAAATTATTCTGTGATTCTATGACCAGTATGGATCAGGACCCTCTGTTTAACATAACTTATCTGCTGTAGAATCTGTCTGCCAGCTGAAGCCTACTGAGCCACAGCATGGTGAATATTAATAGGTTGCTTATTTAATGCAATCAATCAGTATAAACTGCAAATCGCCTGAGGCTGGAAGAAGTATTCATGTCCTCGCACTTCTGACTAGACATCTGCTGCTAGAGATGACACAGGGGAAGACAACCTGTGCCGTGGCTCTTAGCTCCTCAGGTTACATGCAGGGATGAATACATAAGAGACAGTGCATGTTACTCGAGTAAGTGTGATACTAATGAATCTCTGGATTTGGGTGTGACTGGAGAATAGCAAATGTAATGCCTATAGTTAAGAAACGAAAGAAAAAAATCATTTGGTCTGGTATTGGGTCTTCAGACCTGAAAGTACATGTTCAAGGAAAAAAATAGAGTTATATAGTTTAATGGAGAATAGATGGAATGCAACAGGGATTTATAGACTAATTTTTCACTATGTGTCTGATTGCCTTCTCTGTCTGTCTCTATACAAGTGAAGGTGATAACATTTTGGAGACAAGGCTTATTTAGGCTAAGGAACAATGCAGGCACGGTGCAAATCAGTATGAATTGTCCAAGAAGAACAATGGGTGAATCTTTTTAACTGTCAGAATAATGGGACTGTGTAATTGCCTTTCTGTCTGAATACCAGGCAGCAAGACCTAAAGTCTTGAGGCAAAGCATGCTTGTAACAGGACACATTTCTGGCAAGCGCAGGATGCTGAAAGTGAAAGCAAAAAAACCCGCTTTCATGCCCGTTTATTTAAGATACTGCTGTCTTACTTCTGTTATGCTGACTCAGTTTTGTTGCCCTCCAAGGAGAAGGGCTCTTTCTGCAGGTGTAGGCGGTCAGCCCTCACCCTCCTGTTGTGTTAGGAGTGGGTGACTATAGAAAAAATAGGCTGGATGCAGCAAAGCTCTTCAGAATTGTGGGAAGACAGCTGTGTTTCTCTCCCCCAGCAAACCTAGGTAAGCAAAGAAAGCAAGGAAAGCTAAGGCTTGTAAAAGGATGAAAAGACTTGCTAATGCACAGGAATACAAACAGCAGGAAGGGCTCAGGAAAATGAGTAGAAAATTAGTGGGTTTTTCTCCCTGTAGAAAAATCAGGGAAGGTGGCTCAAGTACTGGAGACGGTCACAAAAGTGCAGATAATGTAGTAACCTAGGAACAAACCATCTTCGCAGAGGCAGAACTGCCTTCAAGGTACAAATGCAGCAGAGGAAAAGAAGGAAGCAAGGAGGCTGTAAAGGACAAATGCAGTGGGTATGCCCTATTGCTTTTTTCACAGGTTCCCTGCAGCTGATCACTTGGACTGCTGCGGCAGGTAAGGCACTGGGGACAGACTCTAGGGCTCAGAAGTTCCAGATACCTAATAATAATGTATGGAAGGTCTGGCAAGTCTGGCCAACTCTAGCTGGATGCAAATAGCCTGGAAGCTCCGCTGGAATAGCTAAAAGCCGTGACTATCAGGGTAAAAGATCTAATGCACATCTCTCAAATGGGCAGAAGTGATTCATACCATAACTGAATGAGAAGAAGGAGGACACTGAAACCTGAAAGGGACCCAGAACTGACAATATCGAACAGAACCAGCCTTGATGATGCAAGGCTAATAAAAATAATTCATAGACCTGTGCTGGACCTTGTTACTAGTAAGCATGAGGACAACGTGGCTAAAAGAGATAATCGGAGCATATTGCCTGGCCTCATGAACATGAGATGCCACAAAGCCTGTTCTTATGGGAACAACTGAATTAAGATTTTACGGGCAGAGAGGGCAGGCAATATAACATATCAAGATTGATATTGCTAATACCTACATTGCATTTTCCTAAATTCTGTGTCCACTGGAGATTATGGAAAGCTCTGAAGAGAGAGATCTGAGGGAGTCAGTGGTCTGGTCTGTCATAGAAAAGCCAGTCTGGAGCAGTGCCTACGTGAGTTCTGTGAGAGGAGGGCCAGCCTATTCCCACCAGTCTGAACCAAAGGGACACATCGCCCTCCAAAAAAGAGCCGTGAAAGCAGAACATAAATGCTTGCAGGAGGGGCATGCGTGTGTGAGACACAAACTTCCCCTCCCTCCATGGTGCACGGAGCCTTCCAGACGATTTGTCATAATCCGCCGCAGTGCTCGCCGGGGTGTGTGATTTGCTCGGAGGGGACACTGCCTCTCCAGCAGCTCCATCCGTCCTACGCTCGCCTCCGTGCCCACCTGCGAAGGGAGCTGTCTGTGTGTGGGGACGCATCCTTTTCCCAGGCCCTTGCTTTGGTGCTGTGGCCGCCCCGAGGGCACGCGCTGTGCACAACCCTGTGTATTGCCGTAGCTGCCTGGTGATTTGCCAGATGTGGCTGTAGATCTTGGCTGTAGTGTGGTACAGGGAGGCTACGTGGGCAAAGTGCCGTGCCTGTGTCTGCACATCGGCTTGTAAGTAAAATCAATTGCTAATAACAAGGAGCTTAAAGAAATGTATTTGTAAGCCCAGCAGAGAACAGTATAGATAGATCATGCTGAAAGGCAGGTAGGATCTCTCACACAAATGTCAGAATATCCTTGTGCAGAAGAGCCCAGAAGGTACGCAGCGTGTCCTTGGAGCATACTTCCCCCTCCCATCTCCGAAGATGGCTGGAGCTGCGGAGGAATGATCTGCTTTTATTTTTTTTTTTTTAATTGTTTTTATTCATCTCCTCCCTGTTGTTTTTGGAATAAGCTTAAGAAGTGGATTATATCCCAGCAGAGGGAAAGGCAGACTGAACTCACAGGTTACCCTTTGCTCATCTTGCCATCCTCAGTGGCCGGGCAGGGAGCAGCAGCGGTGTGCGGGACAGACATGTTCTGGGGTTTGACGTATTTGTCACCTTGAGACCAGGGAAGTGACTGTTTCCAAGAAGCGTCAATGACTCTCTGAGAGGGGGTGCGTGAACCAGGAGGGGAGGGAAGCGGTATATTCCAGCGGTACTGAGCAAAACGGCACAAGGACATCCCTCCACCCCTCCGCCTTCACCAGATCATTACAAAGCGGGCTGCAAGGCCAGCCCCGTCAGCAGAACCCAATGGACAAACTGCTGCTCATCCGCTGCACGTTGCCGGGTCCCAGACGGGGAGGAAGGGGCCCCGGGGCCATTTTCCAGTGTGTCCTCCCTGACCAGCAGCCCCCCCTTCCCTTGGGGCAGGCCCCACGGCAGCGGTCGCCTCGTGAGGCCTTTGCAAGGGGCCAGCCCGTCAGCGGCGCCGCCGCGGGAAGGCAGAGCACGGCTGATCGCGCGCGCGCGAGCTGGTCTGTCAGCTCAGCCATCGGAGGCCGGGAGAGGTGGAGGTCACAGACCTCGATCCGTTTCACTGGTGCCTTGGTGGTTTCAGGGCACGTTGCGCACCCTTGCGCCCTGGCCCCCAGTTACCCGGAATGGAGACCTGCCTGGGTGCGCTGCAGCTGCTGGTGTTCTGCCCGAGCAGCCCAGGGTACGGATGGGCAGAGGAGGGTGGTTTGCTGCCTGGGTCTCATCCCAGTGTGTGTTCGTTATCATTGTTGATTGATGTGCAAAGCGTTTTGAGGGAAAAAAAAAAAAAAAAGAAAAGAACAGGCACAATTTTCTAACAAGTAATGTCATTTAATGAATGAAATACTCTAGAAAATAGAAACTACTCAGATGCTGGTTGGTTGGTCTGTTTGGGGCTGGGAAAAGGCCCTTGCTTGGACATACAATGCCTTCTCTGGATTCTTTTGTCAGCATTTGTAGTTGCTGGAAACAAAGAAATGTCCATATATTGAAAGAGACATTAAAGGGGCAATTTTTTTCTAAAATGTGGGAAGTATGCAGAATGCCTTCCCACCCTGTCTCACTGGGCAAGTGGCATGAAGGGCTCAGAGCTCACCAAAATCTTTACAGATGATTCACACCTAAAAGGGATAGACTCAACCAACGGTACGTACCACAGTTCAGCCCTCTAAAATCATCGGAGACTTCTCACTTTGCAGAACACCTTGTGGGCTCTGGTGTTATTGCACTTCTTTCTGGTTGCTTTTCTGCACGTGTTGTGTCTCTTCCCTCAAGGTCTGGCTGCTAATTCCAGGGAATATGCTTTTCAGAATGTCACAGTACACCGTGTACAGCTCTGGGTCTATTTTGGGCTTGGGCAGAGATCGGGAGTTGCAGGCCTGTTCAGTGACTGAGTGCTGTAGCAAGTAGACATCGCTGAAGAGCGCGGTTAGGATCTTGTGTGCAGCCTTGTAAGGGTCGTCTTCAAACTGCACCATTGCCTTGAGCTCCGTCAGGGTATAGCCGTTGTAACGCTTGCTGTCTTCGGCCAAGGGCTGCACAGTCTCACCAATGTGTCTCACTTTCCACTTCAGGCATTTCAGTTCTTCTTTTACATCCTCTAGTTCTTTCTCCATGGCTTGGAATTCTTTCGCAGTTACAAATATCCTGCCAAGGAAAGAAGTGGCAGACACAGTGTGGAGTTCAGAGGCTCAGAGGAGTGAAATCAACCCAGCTTGCCTGGGGTCGGACCACGGAGCCTGAGGTTTGAGAAGGGAGATACTAGCCGTGTCACTGAATACCATCCCCAGCTCTTAGCTGTCAGGCTTCATCCTAACAGCAGAGTTTCCCTCTGCTAGTATAGGGAGAGATGTGCTTTCTCATTTGGAAGGAAATGCGGCACTTGAAAACTGTGCTCTGTTGGAGGAGCTGAGGTTGACAACCTGGCCCAGGGATGGTCTGTAATCAGGTCTGGAGAGCTAAATGAATGTATGGAAAATATGGTATTTTGCTTCTTGGATAATACGTTTAGTGGGAGCACAGGGTAGTTACTGGAAAACACACTGGGAATACCTAAATCACAAAAAATATTTAAATTTTTTTTATCAGGGGCTCTTAATGACCCTATACCAAGTTGAGTCATTTGAGGACTTAAACATATGTATGGTCCAGATACGTACCTTTCATGATCAGGATCTTCCAGATCTGATTCAAAACCCTTTCCTGTATTCTTTAATCCAGTTTTAGAATAGCCAGGAGACTGGGAACTATCTTCAGGAGTCATTGTTGCTGGAGGCCTTGTGCTTTTCCTGGTTGGGGTAAGTGTGTGATCTGATGCTGAAGCTTGTATGTTTTGTGCTGTGTGAGGACAAAAGGTGTAGAAGGAAGTTGCATTGATCCCTGGACTGACCGGAGAGGAGTCAGAGTATTGCTGTGGCTTGGCTGAGCTGGGTCTTAGACTGAGCCTGGGGCTGGCTGGGCAAGATGCTGGAATAGTCCTTGCTCCGAGTGGGCTGGAACACGATATTGCTAAATTTTTATCTCTTTGCTCAAATGGTTGAGGGTTTGGTGATTCTCCCGGGGCCAATCTAGTGATGGAGGCGATGTCCAGCAGGGTTTGATCCTGAACCATGGAGATCTGGCTGGTTGGTTCTGATGAAAGTGAAGAGCTGCTTGATGTGTCACTGGAAGAGCTTGACGTAGCGAATGGGGGTATTTTCTGAGCATTATGGTCACTCCTGTTCCTCTGCGTGCTAGTGACATTTAGAGCTGGGTGTTGTGAAGCCCTAAAGAAAGACAAACACACTTTTTCCTCTGGACTGGGCTAAAGGCTTATAAGACAGTTTTAGGCCTTATTCTGGGACCATTTTAAGCCTGTTTCCCGTAACTGTATTTCCCCATAGGCTGATTTGCTTCTCATGTCTGTATAAAACCCTCTGCTTCTCATGACCAAGAACAAGTGTTTGAGAATAAGGCACATAAATTCAGCACCTGGTTCCTCCCTGGTGCTAAGTAAGCATTCGTCAGCTATCATCAGTGTGATGACCACTGGCGTGTCAGTGTTCTCCTTCCCAAAAGTCAAACGCCTCTGCGAGAACCAAGGATTTGCTGCTGGGGAAGGACAGGAAGGGAAGAAAGCTACTGACGTACTGACTGTGACAAATTCCAGTCAGAACACAAAAGGATAAAGCCTGGCTTGCAGGTTGCCACAGGACCTGCCCTTGATCATCCCTGCAAAGTGTGAAGACCTGCCTTCACCCTGGAGCCCCACACATTAGTCTCCTGGTAGCTCTGCACGGTTACCCAGTGAATTAGGGGATAAATAAACAGGCAAGATAAAACCAGACGGGCAGCACAGAATGACATCGTTGTTCCCGTGGTGGTATTATAGGACATTTCTTTTATACAGCACGGTGTGTTAAGGACTTTTCTTCCCCCCCCCCCAAGCTATAGACTGTGTACGGGGCTGACCAGCTATTTTAGGTGGCTGGAAATGCCAGCTGCAGGGGATACCAGACTACCCCTCCCAAATATTGTCTCCTGTACTTTTCTGCTGGCTGCTGCCGGGCAGGAGAGATCCCAATGCTTTTTATGGCTAAATTTTGCTTAGTTTGGCGAGACTGATGGCAAGAGAGGAAGATGTACCCCTGTAGACTGGAATTGTCCTGATGGGCAGCGGATGCAGTTAGAAACGCCTTGACCTTGAAGGGGAGCAGAAACATATGCACTGTGCAGATCATGATTCAGGATTTCTAACAGCCAAAGGACATGACAAACTTTTGTAGCAATACCAGTGACCAACTGAGTATTCTTGTGCATCTGGTATATTCATATTCCTCTTGTGGTGGAAGACAGCAGAAAATCCTGGTCTGGATGGGTTATATGAGTTCTAGTGCATGAAGTCCTGGCCTGTTACTACCAGTGGCTTGAATTAGCTACATATTCACTTTTCCACCTCCCTACACCTTTCTCAGTGCTGGATGCAATTAAACGCCAAATTTTTAAGGTCCTAATGAGCATGCCTCACACCTATTGGCTTTAATAGGTTTAGTTAAGGCCTTTGGTAGAGCACAGAATAATTATCAGGTTTAAATCAAATTTAGAGTTTTTATAATTGGAAAAGCAGACAGTAACAGAGCTACTGCATAAAAACAGAGCCAAAAAAGAAGCATAAAATGAGTTATATAAAAGGCAGGAGAGAAAACAAGAACACACATGTCAGAGGGAGCACCCTTCCCCAGAAGTGCCTTGCTTTCATAAACTGGCTGAACAGGGGTGGAAGACAAGAATTGCCAACTAGATATAAGGAAAAGCTTTTTCACCCTGAGGGTGTTCAAACACTGGGACAAAGGCCAAGAGAGGTATTGGGATCTCCATCCTTGCAGGTATTCAGAACTCAACTGGACAAGGAACTAAGCAGCCTCATCCAGCCTGGTCTAATGGACATGCTGTGAGCAAGGGACTGGACTAGAGACCTCCAGAGGCCCTGTCCACTCTTTGTTATTCTGTGATTTAGTGATTTTGCCTAACTATGAAAAGAACTTATTTCGCCCCCCCGTTTCCCTTTGTCCTTTCACTTTTCTCCCCTCTGAGCCCCATCTTGCTTCCATTGGAGCCTCTGGGCTGTCCCCTTCCGTACTAACTTTATAGTGCCTGTTGCAGGAGAGTCCCTCATAAATAAAAAGGTTTTTAAAGGAAAAACAGTGTCCTTGCAGCCCTCTGGCTCAGATGGATTGCTACCCCTTCTTGGCATAAGTCAGAGTCGGTAGCTCAGGCCTTCGGAAGAGTGGGCTGTGGGAGCAGGGGAAGCCCGGAGCCGGGCATCTTTGTTGTGTTGCCTTTGTAAATTGAGTTGCTGTTTCTTGGTCTCTCCTGAAAGCAAGGAATGATGGCTTGTGGAGGTGTTCAGAAAGTTGGAATTTGGCACAGGTGAAGCTGATTGATTGTTCATTTCTCGTCAGAGAGACTCCAAGACCTGGTAAACTTGTGAGGCTCTAGAGCCAGAGGTTCTGGCTGAAGGAGAGCGTCCCTACGCCCCGGGGAGCAGGCAGATGGGGCGAGAGCTGTCTGTTGGTTTGTGGGCTGCTCTGGGACTGAGAGGAGGAGTGGAAAAGGGTGATCTTCTGGCCCAAAGAACACAAAATTACTGGTTATTTAAATCAGAGCCAAATCTCAGGCATTCCTTAATCTTCACTACAAAACCCCACATTCAGGAAATCCTTTTTGCTCTAGCAAAGTGTAGGAAACTTGCTCTGACGAGCAAATCCCATTTTACGGCAAGTAAAATCAAAACGCATGTTGTAACTTTTTTGTTAAAAATATATGTACTTGTCCTCAAATATCTACTGTGTAAAACTATCTGAACATTAAGTGAGTAACAATCCTACCTACTTTCTGGGGGGAAAATATAATATGCACAGTAACCTAAAGGCTATTTGGGTGCATATACAATCTGAAACACTTCATTTTACATCTTTAGCAGTGTTGGACAGGGTTGGCTTTTTTGTGGTGTTTTGTGGTTTGGGTGGTTTGGTTTTGGGTTTTTTTTTTGCATAAATCCAGGATTAGCTGTAGGAGATGGAACATTTATTGAAAGATGCAATTTAAAAGAGTGGCAGAAAACACGTTTCATAACTAATCTCACTGAGATTTATATAAAAACCATTTCCAATTCACCTGTGCACTGGAGGAAACAAAAAACTATTATAAACTATCACTTTATTTTGCTTTTCTTTTCCACCCTTTAATTTTCACTGGCTGCAGTGCTAAACATGGGACTGAATTTACTTTTATCACCATGCTTATCTCAGAAGCAGAGGAGCTGGTTGCTTAAGAAGCAATCTCAAGCTTGTTAAAGCAAAATGTCAGTCTGGATTTTAGCAGAAGTAAATGAGGAAAGAACTGAGACCTATAACTTTGGAATTTCCTAGTGGGCAAGGGTTTGCCTGAAGACAGGAATGAAATTCCCATCGCTTTCAATATAGCAAGGCTGGATTTTAGATCTGTAACCATGGTGCTTTATCAGAGGGGATTTTTTTCCACCTGTTTTTATGTAGTGAATCACTATGAACTGAATAAATTACAGGAAGAATTGCAAGACCTGGAGTTGAAATCAATGCTGACATGAAATAGGAAGGTGATTGCAGCTGTCAGGTACCTCCACAAGGAGAAACCTTGACTCAACTTTGAGCGACACTTCAAATGCGTCAAGCCCTTGTTGTCTGCCTCCTTCCAGCCCCGTGCTGCTCAGCATATAAAGCATGTTCCCCGTTGTCAGAGTGACCTTGTCTGCCGTCTGTGCCTTGCCCTCTCCAGCTGAGCTTGTGCAATAGACTTTTTGTAGCACTGAATATAGAGACATTTGAAAGTTGCCTGCAAATCCAGCACCACTTCCCTTCTGTGGCACTTGAGACCAATTAAAAACAGTGGATATTCTTTTTTTATGAATAATTTCCAGCATGTTTTAAATCTAGAGTTCTTCTGATGATCTTGTTTGAACAGAAAAAAATGACAACGTGCTTTACAGTGAAGCACTGAGGGGCTGGTTGCATACATCTTACTGTAGACAGCCAGGGGTGGGAGGATGGTAGAAGAGCTGTGGGATGGACCCAGGGGAAATGCCTGCAGGGTGATGATATGAGAATAAATGTTTTTTTTTTTTTTTGAAGGCCTCCTCTTTGTCAGGTGGACCTCCTAAAATGCCCACACTGCCAAAACAGTGACTATATTATTTTTTTAATGCTGAATTCATTTTGAATAGTCTTTCAGTTTTCTATGAGAAAAGCTGGTACCCCGGACCCCGGTTTTATCTGCCTCAAACAACAACCAAGGCTTTTAGCCACAGACAGTAAGTATATGCTGTTTCCTGCTCAGCTCTTGGCTCTTCTGAGCTACCCGTCTCCTCTTTAGCTTTGCCACCATACCTGTCCCTCCTTGTCCTTTGTGACATTTCTCCCACCTCTCTCTTACCCCTTGTTCTACATTTATCATCCATACCTCTCCCATCTGCCCTGGGGGTCCCAGGCACATTGATCGAAGCAGCAGGCTCATCATATTAATGCCTAGTGGTGGGAGAAGACTGGAGGAGAAGGTGGAAGTGGCATGGACATATAGATGTCTGAAATCAGGTACAACTGCTCTGGAGCCTAATAACAGTGAGCATTTCTTGGTAATAAATAACTGCAATAACAAAAGAAATCCTGATGTGAAACTTCTTCTATTGTCTTTGTGTAGTGACTGTGCACAACTGGTGCATTGAGATCTCCCAGCCCTGCACTTCTGAAAGCAAAAGTTGAGACCTCCAAAGTAAAAAATGAGAGCAAATAGACTATTAAGAGTGTTTAGAACTTTGCAATGGAAATGCCAAGTTTGGTATGAAAAAAACATGACTGGGGATATTAAATGTATAGGGGCCAGTGCCATATGTTTGCACAGGAAGGTAGCTTGGTGAGAGCAGAGGATGCCAATTTATAGCTAGACCTCCCTGATGCTGTTCTTAGCCCAGCTCAGGCAAGTTTAAACCCTGTTAAAGGAAAATTATAGTTTAGTGATGAACATTAAATGGTTTAATACAGAATTATCAAGACTGAATATTGTATTGCCCCAATCAAGACTCCTCTGGAATCAACCTTCTGATGAAATTTATAATTTCAGGCCACTTGTCAAAATGGATAGCTTAGTCTCACCAACAGAGGAACCTCCCCTGGTCCCGGCCTGGCATAAGGCCCTTTGTGCTACCTGTGCTCTCACAGTGACCTGGGCTGCTCGCAGACCTTTAATATTCTCTTTTCGAAAATCAACTGGCCAGTTGGTGTTTGTCTTCTACAACTGCTCAGTCTTGTTCTTTTATTTAAAGTTTTTAGTGTTTCACTTTACAGTGACACTCCCCCAAAATCTTTGCCTCTCAACAAGGACCAGATGACCTGTTTTGTCTTTGTGGAAAGACAGAAAAAAGCATGATGTCTGAGGAAGAGCGAGTATTCCTTATATGCTGTTTGGTTCAAATTAGAACAGCCCCAGAGCATTTCTAAGTGAGGGCAGCTGACAAGTCCTCCAAGGAATGAAATGCTGGTTGAAGCGAGCAGCCGGAATAACTTCTGGTGATACGTCCTTGTGTCCTACTGGTACGGGACCACCGCTGCATGAAGAGTTCAAAAAGTGCTCAAAATGATCTGCCAGCATTTACTCCGCTAGTGGAGTGCAGGGGGTGAGTTGACCAAGCAACGGTGAGGATTTGGTCTGTTCTGGGTGATGTGCCCTCTTTGTTCATGCAGGCAGGCCCCTGGATAACCAAAGGGCCACCGAAACCTTTGTGGCTGCTCTGACTTTAGCAAAGCACTTCCCATGTCCTTCTCTTGCCGTTAACAATTCCCTGCTGGCCATGAGCCTGTTGCATGGGTAATGCAACAAAGATTGGGAGTATATGAAGCTAGAAACAACATTAAGGAGAATCCTCTGATCAGGTACAGGCCAGTCATGGCATAATGGGCCTTGTTCCAGGAAGGAGACTTTTATCGGAAGGTTGTGAGGCTTTGTGCCATTCTGAGCAGCAGTAACTACTGTTTTTTCCTCCCTGATAAGCATGAATAACAAAGATTCTGAAGCTTAAGTTGGATTCGTAAGTAAACTGTGAACTGAGAGCAGAACTTCACTCATGTCACTTTATTAATATTGATCTGATTTCATTACAGTAGGTAACTGATGTGAAGCTGAAACTGATGCAATATCAAAGAATGGACACTGTACTTTAACCTGATACCGGACTTCTTGTTTGCAGTTTGCTTTTACAGCACTGTCAGCACAGCTATGGAGGTAAGCTATGTGTCCTTTAAATTGAAGTACCGGGGCAGGGCTGGCTGTAGGACCAATAGAGCCTTGTTTCTATTCCTTAGAACACCTAATGTCAAGAATTGTTATTTGTTCTTTGAAACAAAGACATTTGGACAGTCTTCATAATGAAATAAGCACATTTGAGCACTAGCCAGTAGCTTGGCAGGTAGGGAATTTTCTTGGGAAATATGACCCAGATCAATTTTGTACTAATTGACATTTTCAGGCCTGTGAAAATAAAGGATGTGGATCTGCCTGTGGAAAGGTCCATAACTGACATGACATTTTTAAGGAGCAGGAGTTACCAAGTGAGCTGATGACAAACAGAGCTGGAAAGCAGTGCTAGCACTATCATGCCTGCGAGGAGACCACCTGCAGTGACATGGGACTGGAGAGCTGTTCCAGCAGGTCTGATGGGGGATCAGGACCCTCAATTATTAGGTTTATGGACATCAAGCTTCAATAAGTATGTGGCTGAGACGTGCATCTCAGCAAGACAGAGGCAGCAAAATGCTATGAGGTTTCCAAAATTTAATAGCGCAGAGTCAGCAAGTCGCTTTCCCAAGTCTCCCTCCTGCTGACTGAAGAATCATTTGCTTTCTTTGCAAGGAAATAGATGCATGAAACGGCACACATCTTTCCTGGAGAGTAAAGGAAAAGTATAGTATTCAGAGCAGGGCAGGAGCCATGCTCCAATATTGCTCTGTACATTGAACCACTGATTCCCATAGCTTAAAGTAAGAATTTTTGCAAGCACTGAATAAAAGCATAGCAATTTTCTGAGTAAGTAAGTGCAAGAAATGGCATTAATTATGCTAACATTATTGTCTACCGAAGCTGCTTTCAGTCATTTTTATATTCAATAGCATGCATCATCATGAATTGGTGATAAATATAGATGAAAAAAGGTAGTGATAATGAAAGTTATACAGGTGTAAATTAGAGCATATTTTTAAAGTACTATGAAGTCACAGCTTCTTGAGATAACATCAAATTATAGGATATGGGCACATCCTAAATTGAATCCTGGAGAATTTTTTTACTGTTCGTATGCGAGTTGATTATCATTTGGGCAACGCTGTCTGGGAAAGTTACAAACCTCTGTTTCCACAGCTTCCTACTCCAAACCTTATTCTTAACCCCAAGGAGCCAGCGTGGGGACAGTACAAGCCATTGTGTATCGGATATATTCGAGCCATGGTCACTTACTATTTGGGGAGCAGCTATGGAGGCACTGTAACCTCAGGTCCCCAGCCTCAGCCCTCTCCTCCTCAGTCCTGGAAAAGAGAATATAGAAGTAGCACCTTTAACAGAAACAAAGGCTGCTCCCACATGTACAGAAATGGAAGGGTCAAAATCAATAGGAGTACAACATACCTGGGCTCCTCCCTCTATAGCCAGCCAGGCCCATTATGGAGATCGTAATGGTCTCAGGAAGGACTCGGTTCCATTGGCTTTGCCCCTCTCAGGGGAAAGCTCATGTAAAGAGGCCATGGGGAATAGAAATGAGGGGCTCAGGGCTGCGTCTCTCCCACTCTTTCACTCTTCAGGATGAATCTAAGCGTCGGGGACTAACAGCACTGTACAGTACGTGTGTGTTGGAAGTGGGTATGTTGCTAGTGCTACACCATTTAACTGCCAGTCCGTGTAATTTTCCAGAAGGAACAGCTCTGCGGATAAACCTTCCTGTGTTGCAGAATAAAGTACAGAATAAATCCAAGGCAGAACGTTACACTCATCCCTGCGTGCTAATGAAAGGTGAATAGTCAGATTGGAAATTCTTATTGATGTCCATGTGAAAAGATACTGACTCTGTAAATGGGAAGTATGGTAGGTCAGTAGCTTAAAACCTGTTCAGATATTTAGGTGACCAAGGAGGAAATCAGAGCAAAAGGTTGGCATGTCTTTGGAAAGCATTGTTATGATCTGCACAACATCTTATATGAGTACAATGGAGTTAGAGAAAGAAAGCTGTGAGTAAGATGCATTAGAGAAATGTACAAAAAAGGAACAAATAGCGTATACGAATGATGATTTGAAAAGTTCTGATTCTCATAAGGTTGGGAATGGTCCTGATTTATTATCTCTGCAACAGCTTTGGTCCCACTGTCTGTTTCAGACTGCTCCTAGCACTTCAAACCTGCATTTTCTATGTCTGCAGAGACATTTTGTCTGCACTGGTATCAATGGCAGTTTGAACTCAGTTCACTCTAGAATTTCACCAGTAGCATCTGCCTGATGTTGGGTTGGTTTTGCAGATCAGAGTAAGGGCTCAGTCAGCAAGAAAAATGTTGTGAAATCAGCTGCAATGCCACAATGGGTGTTGATGGACAGCTGCAAGTTGGCAAATGCTGTGCTATGGATGAGTGAACTGTGGAAGGCTGAATCTTCCAGATTTACTTGCTGAATTTGTTTGTTGGTTTAACAGCATCTAATAAGTGAGATTTGCTTCACAGCAAGCAAAAGGCTGGATATCAGACTGGAGACAAGGCTATGCTGATCTCTAGGGTCCCCGCTCCCACGGGTGCTGGGGCGGGCTAACCTCCTTACCCCAGTCTGCAGTGGCTTCAGTTCCAATGGGACTCCACACCCCTGCCCTCACACATGGATGGAAAGGCATGGATGCATTTCCAAAAGCTGCTACTCTTTCTCCTCTTGTCAACAGTAAAAGAGGGCAATGGGGAATTCAAGTTTTCTTGTATCACTTCACTAACTTTATTCCTTGCTCAAGGCAGTGACTAGCTGTCCACAAGGATCTGACCTGCATTTGATTTCCACCCTTTCAGACCCCTTATCCCTGACCCCAGGCTCCAATCCTCACATACTCTCACCCCAAGCCTCTATGTTCCCTTGCCCCAGATCTTCCTCCCCGTAGCTACAACCGTCCTTGTTCTGGCAGTGGTGACTATTGCCCTAGGGTCTCCATCTGCCCCACTAACACTTTCTGCCTTTCCTCCAGCATACCAAAGAAGCGGAGAGGAAAGTTTTTGTTCTTTACCTGAAAGCAAAGTCCACCAGAGTTCTGGGAGCAAGGAAGGGTGATGGGGAGTGGCTGAAAGGGGATTTTTTAATACGTGAAAAAAGGAAGGCAAGAAGCTGGGGACAAACTTGGGAAAGACATTCAATGTGAATAACCTAGCTGCACTGTCCCTTGCCTGAATGGATGTGACTATAGTATCGGTGTAGCCAGTTGGTCTAAATGAGCGCAATTCTTGTCAGTATGTCCTAATTATTACACAGTCATATGGGCAAAGCTGCTAAAACTGCTACGTCTGCTACCGATTTCCATCTTGCCTTCCTTTCACTGCCTTTTTAGAACCCCCAGACTAGATGGTTGCGCATTTATTAGATGTTACTCTAAGAAAGCTGAAGATTTGATAGTCTGGGTGCACTGAAGTTAGTGCTGCACTGGAAGGGTTTCCCCAGGCCCCTGCTTGTGGATCTCATTTTCTTATGGCCTTACAGGTACGCTTGTGCGGGGTAGGGAGGATAGTGTGGGATGTCATGGCATGACCCCACTGTGGAGCAGCTACATCTCCGTGGCAGCAGGCAGTAGCAAAGGGACAGCAGTCCTGGAGCTGCTATCTGTGTGCTGCAGGGCATTACAGAAGCCAAACAGCTGGGCAGTGGAAGAGGAGAAGGTCCCGGCACGTTGACATTCCTTCAGCTGACTGTCACATATAGCATATCAGACTATGTAGGAGATAACAAAGAATCCCTGTCCCTTCGACTTATCTGTAAGAATCCTCAGAGCAAAGGAAGCAGAAAGGTAAGTAGAGGGTTCCTCCTCTGCTAGCTGGCGTGAACTGTAGGCAATTGACCATGCTCAAGATCAAAGGGGCAAGAGTATTCATGTGAAACAGAGAAGAAAGGGAAATTGAGAGGGAAGGAAGGGAGATACTTATTAGTAATTGACACCTAAAAACCTAAAATATTTAAAAAGATAAGCAAAAGATGTAGACAAATATTCAGTTCAAAGGAAAACCAGAGAAAAAGGGAGGACAACCAATAATAGGGCAAAGACTGAAAGCTGACATGTTGCAGATAATTCTACTGATAATTTTTTAGAACACTTAATATATGAATGATACCTCCAAGCCTGTATCATTTACCTGTTCTGCTTAGAGTTACTCTGAGAGCTATCATATCTTTTATATCTGAAGAGCTATAATATCTTTTGATTTTATGGTGTGAACTACAGAGTCTATTTTGTGTGGACTTTTCAAAGTATCCCAGGCCTGGGAAGGAAATAATTGTTGAATGTAACACCATGAATCTTTGATTTTTCAGCAGATGTTTAAATGTTTCCCCAGTGATAGAAACAGTAAGATGCTTAGCTGTTGAGAGGCAAAGTCTGTGTCTTTGCAGTTGCAGGTAGTCGGAGAATTTGGTTGCCTCTGTGTAAGCTGTCTGTTTGCGACTTGGTTGTGCTTACGTGTGGACTTAGGGCTGGATAACTATATGTGCCATTTAAGGTGGAGTCAAACCAGGCTGTGGAGCAGCATTTGGGGAGTACACATATATTCGTGTCATTTTAAAGGTCTTTCCTATGTTCTTCACAGCTGAGGCAGTTCTTAGGATGCAGAGACAGGAGTTAAGAAGCAGCAGTTAGGCAGACCGTGCAAGGCTGACATGCTAGGGGAGGGGCTGGGGTGAGCCGATGGAGGAGGAGGGGGTCAGGACAGCAAGCCGTGCCTTGATGTGGCTTATCCCCTGCATCTCCTGCCCTGGGTGGTGAATGTGGTGCACGCTTCTTGAACTGGGAGCTCTCAAGAGAGCATTTCAGCTCTTTCATCTAATATGTCTCTAGTAAATCTTCTGTTGTTACATGCAGTTACATGCGATTAAAATTAAGTGAAATACAATGATATTGTGTTCGACAAAGTACTTGCAAGATTAGCAGTATTTTACTGTCAGTATTTTTCATAAAGCAAGTTTCTTCTCTGGGAGCAGGGGCCTGTAGAAGAATATTCCAACAAAAAACTTTTATCAGGCAAAATGGGGCTGACGCTTTTCTTCCCTGTCTCCCAGAAGGTAAAGTGCAGCTGTTGGGAATAATGATTAAGCTTTAACTTTCACTAGAAATTTATTGCTCTTAGAAAACTGCCTATTGCACGAAGTCTAGTCAACACAGAGGCTAGATGTGTGCGTACAGTGGGTGCTGGATGTGTACTGAGGCAAAGGAACATGAAAAGAGGGTAGTGATATGTACAAAGGAACTGGAAGGAAGAAAGGCTGGAGGGTTTTATTTATGAGGTATGAAAAGGAACATGGAGGTGTAGGAGTAGGAGGGGATGTGAAGTATCCCTGGGTATATGCACAGGAAGGAAAGAGAATTTAAGTCATTTTCTATTTGTGCAAAGGAAGATCGGAGCCAGGGGAAGTTCTGTGCTTGCTGGGACTGCTGGCACCCACAGCATGTAGCAACATCGTGTTGCTAATTGATGACCCTTGGACCCCTGGAAGTGTCAGAGTATTCCCAAGTCACAGTAGTGATGCTGATCATGAATATGCTAACTTAAACAAAAAATGGATGTAATGCTGCAAAGCTCTAAATCTCTAGAATGATCCCATGGTAACACTGTCTCTGGGCTTCTTATTAGGTATTCAGATACAACAATTAAAATAATGTGATATAAAAAAAGAAAGTCATAATCATGAAGTTTGGGAACACCACATGCTTGAGCTGTGTTTGCCAAGTGTGTGTGGAGGGGCTTGGAGGATGTGACCGACAAGTGAATTGTTCACACAAATTCAAAATGAGCAAGGAAGCTGGAAGGACAGAACAAAATATACGGTCCAGTCATAAAGCCAGTGGTAGAGATGAAACATTGTCTCTGTATACTGGTCAGGGTGGCTCTGACCAGTATACAGAGCAGTCACAGGGAACAGGCTGTTCTATATGCATGTTGCCTAGTATGGAGCTTGTTTTGAAGGATAAGTGTAAAATAAGAGTTAAAAACCACATTGGTTTGTACTGGCCAAGGTGGCACTTGTCACTTGCCTTGGGCATATGTGTGTTAAATACCCTGCTGGGGTAGGTAGGTAAGTTCTGACTTTCCTTCCAAGAGACCTGAAAAAGCCTTGATGCTGCATTCGGCTTTTTGTCATTCCTTGGGGCCCTTCACCTGTTTATCTAGCGTGTTGGGGTGAAGGTCTCTCAGATTACAACTAGTCCAACATGGATTTGATTGTAAAGTGTTATGTGGTATTGATTTACACGTATATAAAAATGGGGGGGGGGGGGGGGGGGGGGAGGAGGAGAGGTTGTGTAATATGGTGAGTGCAAGAGGAATCAAAATCAAACTGCACAATACCTGTGTGAGACAAAGAGGATAACTGTCCTCTATGCCATTAACGTTTTTTGCTATTTACTGTTCCAGAAAGGGATGCAGTGGTACGTAGTTTCCTTAGCATTTCCCAATGTAACACAACACACTCAGTGGCTTACAATTCTGCCTGTCTCTCATCTGCAATTCTCACTTCATTAATTCAGCTGACTGCTTTCCCTCAGCTGACTGTTTTCCCTCACTGAGTGTTGATTTCTCCTGAGGCACATGCTGACCATTTCCTCTTCACTGTGTTTGGGTTTTTTTTCTCACACACAGAATATTTTAAAATTCACTGTCATGTCTAAATGCAAAATTAGGAAAGTCATGGTTGTTTGAATCATTTCTCTCATCCTTCCAGACTGTCTGAAAGGTGGAGTGATAACTTGGAAGTCAGCAGAGGAATAACTGTAAAAACAGAGACTGTTAGTTAAGGTTGGGTAACCAAAGCAAAGTAATAAGCATGGAAGTTCTCTAGTTCCTCCTGCTCAGTAGAGCTCCTCACTTTGATACTGAAGTGTCTGATCATTTCCAGAGCTTCCCAACAGCGCTCTCCTATCACTGAGAAACTGCCACATTGGTCAGAAGAACAAGAATGAATCCTCCTTATGTTTTCTGCCCCCCAAATATCTTTACATTATTTCCAGCAATAGGCTTTCGGTGAGGATTCTCTGTACTTATCAGCGCCTCATTCCGCAAAGGTACCCCTATGGAGTCCATCACACCTTCCCTGCTGTGCGAGGTCAACATTTGTGTGTTCTTCACATTGTGCAATTTTAAGCAAAGCCTTAACCTTCTCACGAAAGAATGAGGGTGGCGAGTATCCCAGTGCAGCCTCACGGGCCAGCTAAGAGCGCGTGGGGTCAGCAGTGTGGCAGGTGGGCAGTGTGCGCTGAGGGGCAGGGTGAAGGAGCCTCTCTGGGCCTTCAGGGCTCACACAGGACTTCTCAGAGTCCATCTAAGACCCTGGTAGCAGTGTGGGGGGCACTGTGTGGATGTTCCTGCAGGGCGTATAATGTATGCGCTGTATTTGTGTGGAGGAGCTCAGGAGGATGGGTCGTGTGGACGAGCCTAGGATGGGTTGGAGGCGTGTGACTGTGGAAGATGGCAACTCCAAAGTGGCCTAGCGGTGGCTGGAAAATGTCTCAGCAGCCATTAGGATTATTGGGAGGTGCCTGTTACATGTGCTGAGAAAGGATGGCTGTAACATTTGTTATATTGCCACAATTTTACTTTTCCAGAGAGGGAATATTGGCTTGCATTGGCAGCATAGCTTTTATGAATTCCTATGAATCAGATGCATACTGTAAGGACTTGTGAGTTTTGTATTTAATGAGTATGTGAGAAAAGGCAGGCACTGGGACATCACAAAATTTAAGAAAAAAACAGATCAAGGAGGATCTTTTGTGTTTAACACACATCTTCTCCAAGTATCTCAGAAACATCACCCACATGCGCTGAAAAGGGTGAGAGCCTGGATTTTCTGAGACTAGCAGAGTCCGTGAAATCCTCCACTGATCGAGCGACTGACTGCACTGACCTTTCTCTGAAGTACTTGATGGCTTCCTGGTCTAGGAAGTTCTGCTCTTCTCGAAAGCCCTGCTCAAAGATTTTGCGCTTGTGTCTGAACTCAATGACAGTCTTAGTGTAAGAGTTCAAGGTAGTAACGGAGGCCGCCATGCAGCAGGTGAAAGAGCCCCATGCCAGACTGTGGAGAGAGAAACCAGCAGACAGAGCTGGGTTAAGACAGCAGCTCATGTTATATTTCTGACGCCAAGAGACACACATACACAGGATGCAACTAGGCAGGTAAGTCAGTGGTGACAAACCCATTCTCCTCATCTTACCTCAAATGACCTGTTGGCACATGCTCAGGCATGCAGGCAGGACGCTGGGCTAGGGGCTGGGCATGACTTTCATCCCATGGAGAACCATGTGGCAGAGTGCTAATGTGAACACACGGTGCACTCCGACTGAAGAGTTGAACACCTCTTGATTTCCCTTTGAAACGTTTCAGAGCTTGCAGACAAGTGCTAAAATCTATAAAGCAGTAAGGAACTCCTGGAAGGAGTAGTGCCCCAGAGAACATGTCTTTTGGACCAGTGGAAGTTCTCCAGCATCCACGGGAAACTGACTGCACAATGCAACTGCAGGGGTGGTTTCTATTCTGTTTTTTATGCCTTCATGAGAATACTGTATTTCCTTCTTTCCTGGTTCATGGACATTTCTAGCATTCCTGGCTTATATCTGGTCTCTGAAAGCCTGACCAGAATAGAAAACAGCACTTCCATTTTGTGGAGAGATCGCATCTGAGGGCAGCGCCCCGAGTGTGCAGGCAGTGCTAGCCAATCTTGGTCAGCCAGTGGCAGGACACCTGCAAGTACCAACCAGGAGCATGGAGAGACAGAAGGAGAAGGAAAGTGGAAGAAAAAAAGTGACTGCCCCAATGCCAGGCTGGAAAACCAGCAAGTGTTGTCTGGGTCTCCTGGTGAGGAGAGCTCAGCTGGGAGCTGCTCTGCTCCCTGCTCGTGGACTGGGTTTCTCCCCTGGTGCCTTCTGCCCTCCCTCCACATCTCTCCTCCAGCCTTTACCTCACTGATCTCAGGTTCAGATGTGGCTGGGGGGAACTCACGGCCCCAGGGAGTTTAGATGCTTTTTGAGCATGAAATGGGGCTACAAAAAAAGCACTGAATTCCTCCTTTTGTCTGCAGAGCTTATCTGCATTCAGGCTCCCTTTGACTTCACATTCAGCCCATCAGCTCCAGCTACATATAGTTCACAGTGGCTTCCTAACTAACTCGGATTAACTTAATCATCTGTGTCAGCTACACACTTTACCTGCTTCTTGCTTTCACCTTTTCTATAACCAAATTGAACATTGATATAAATTATGCAGAACAGAAAGAATACAGCCACAGTAGCATTATCTTATAAATACGCATTATCAACAGAGCCCTCAGCATAAGCTGTTTTTCCCATTCTGCAAAGGATCTGCAGAAAAGGGAACAGTTTCTAATTTCAAATTAGACAAAACTTGAAAAAGAACACATATTCATGAACTGAGAAACCTGGGGAAAAAAATGGTTCAAGTAAACAGAAATGGCTCATTTCAAAGATTTCAAAATTCAGTGCGTAGCAAGTCCTTTAGGGACTCCCATGGCAATGAAGTGTGTGGAGGCAGCCCTTTCCTAGTCATTTTTGAACTTGTTTGCCTGATGCAACCAAATGAGAAGGAAGTGTAGTGAATCCTGTGGTGATGAAGTTCCCTTAGGTTTCCCACGGAAGTGGAAAGGAAACTCGTGCTATGTGTGAGTGTCCAGGCACAGGGAAGCCTGGCAAGTGTCTTCCTCTCACACAGAGTGTGTGGAAAAGCTCCAACAGCTCCAAACATTTCCAGCTGGGGTCCTAAAAAAAATCAAGGAAGAAGCCAGCTGAAACCACATGCTTCACTGTGCCTGGCTGGTGCCTGGGGAATGACATACAGAGAAAAATTTCTCTTGAAAGTTTCTGATAATTTCTAATCATTAACTCAGAAATGCTGAAAGGTTCAGAGAAGGAAATACAGAATGAAGACTCTCAGTGTGACCTTTGGTCTGGCATTTGGTAAAACATAATAATGAGACAATTACGACTGGTATGTTTTAGCTTTTATGGACCTTGGTTAAATGTTATTTAAGTGTGAAGAGTGGTTCTCTTCCTACCTGTAAGAGTTACATCCTACCTTAGGTGAAGACCTCTTTAACAGCAATGTCCCTCCGTGCCAGCTGTGCCCCAGATGTGGTGGGACTGTACCTATAGTACCTCTGGTAGCTGAGCTTAGAGCTGCGCTCTCAAGTTCCTCTGTCACTCAAACAGCTCAGGTTTTTGTATTTGTTTTCTTTCTAGAGGGGCCGAGCTTCAACATCCACTGATCCTCAGAGCCACTGAAAGCCTGTGCCTGGAGAATCCCCTGGCCCACTCCTGGCTTGTGCCAGGGCACAGACCAACCTCGAGGCTTTGCTAATGGCTTCGGAATGGGGTAAAGTAACAGGGACCAAGTGGTGCATTTTCAACCCTGGGACATCTGAGTAGATCACAAGCAGCCCTTCCTCATTTTGAACAGAAAAAATAGTTTTCCTATTGGCACTTGGGAAATGAATGGCAGTCTAGATCTCCACTCGTGCCCTTTGGCTCGTGGCCATGGGGAAGCTGTTCCCTGGCCCCCCTTTTCAGTGGTGGTACAATTCTCTGTGCTCTGACAGGTTGTCTTGTGGGATGCTGCAGTGGTACTTTTTACAGAAGGCTGTAAATAATGCTGATGTTTGCACTGCTGGTTCAGGGGCATTTAAAGCTCACGCTTCAGGCCGTCACCTGAACCAAGATGGAGCAGAAGGAAATTCCTACATGTGCAGAGTTTCCAAACTCCACCAGGCTGGTGGGCATTTGTTTTTAACCCTTCTAAAAGCAGGTGTTCGATTCTGGGCGATGCCAGGGGAGGTTGTAGCTCTCTAGTCTGTACAGCAGCGGTAGTTCAGTGTTAGCTGAAGGCAGAAGCCTCGTTTTTGCTGCGTTTGACTTTCAGACCTTCCTTTGCCAGGTCTGCTACCAGTCACTGGCATGGCATGAGGAACCCCACGGCCTTCCTCGGGCTGCTGAGCACCACTGCGGGCTGAAAATGCTGCGGCTGCTCACGTGTGTCCCAGGGGAGCTGTGACCGAGCTGATGTTTGCACCTTGCCCAGCGTCCTGCATAGGCAAGTATGTTGCCCTGGAAGGCAGATTACCAAATCTGAGAAGCTGCTGGTCTTTAAAGCCCAGCCTGCTGTGCCGGGGCTGCGACCGCCTGGGGAGGGCTGCAGGCGGGGGATACGCCGTTTGCTCTGGGACAAAGCTGCGGCTGGGAGAGCAGCCAGCGCGGTGAGCTGCCATCGCAGGGCGGGATGCTGGGCTCGGAGCGTGGGAGGGATGAGTGGGCGCGGAGAGGGCTCGTAATGCCTTACTGGACCCATGAGCCTCTGATGCCCGTTCTGAGACACGGGGTTTCTTGTCTTTCACAAGATGAAGGAGAATAATCGAATGAGCGCTTTAGCGTGCTAGACATTTAACAACATGCTGAATTTTGAGTACTGCAGTAAATTATAAAATAGATTACTGAAGACAAATTAATAGACAATATGCCTTATTATTTAAATATATTAATAATTATGCAATTATGACAGAATTGTTATAAATATTTATATAAATATTATAAATATATGAATGCAGTATATTTATAAGTTCATCAACATATGCAATAAATATTCATTACTGATACACAAAATAAGCTGTATTTTAAATATAATGTGATTTATATTTTGTAATATGTTACTAAAATGTTAGTAACTCCTCCCATGAAACACAGTATAGTAGTGGGAGAAGGAAAGACTAGTAATTCCCTGCACTGCTGTGCATAAGAAGTATTTGTATTTATTTATTGGTGTTAGCAAAGGTTGTTGTCTCTGCTTTGAGGTGGAATGAAAATAATATGCTATATTTAGAAAATAAAAAAAGAAAGTATTTTCCCTAGCTATCCAAAGAGGCTGATGCCTCTAGAGGGATGTGAATGTTGTTTGCAGGTATTTCTATTCTCCACAGTCTCCTATTCTTGTTAAGCTTCTTATAAACTTGCAAGCATTATAACACAGTTGATGTATCTTGGCCAAATTATTTTTATGTGACTTTTAGAAGATAAATGGGAAAGGAAAAAAAAAAAAAAAATCAGTCTCCAGAATGTTGTGTCAGTTTTCCCAAGTCTTTTCCCCGTGATCCACAAGGAAGTATCATGGTGCCAGGAGCACTTCGCCTTCCTCTGCGGTTTTGTTAAAAGTTGCACTGTAAGGTTCAGCTGAGACATTAATTAAAAACCACCCCCCTCCCCCAAAAGCTAAAAATCTCTGAAATGCCATGGCAATTATGTACCTAAATTGAACTTTAATGAGAGTGCTCAATCTGTGTTGGTAATTGTGGCTGCTGTTTACTTACAAGTGCTATGTACCTGCTGATACGCACAGCTGCTGCTGCACAGTCACCGATAACTGTCCTCTACACCTCAACAATTGTATGGCCATGGTGGTTTTTTTGCTCCCAGCATTTTGGCAGCTGGAAATTCACATGCATGTCCCTGGAAATTTGAGACGATACGTACAATCTCCCAACAGACTGACAGAACAACTCAAAAATGAAGATATTAACTGGTGGTGACACTTACCAGAAGGACCATCCATAGTCCCATGAATGTGGTCGCCAGTCCTCTGGCCCAAGGCTGACTGTCACTTGGAAAACTTGAGTATACATCATGTGTGCCACCATCCCCAAGAGACCTGAGAAGCAGGGATTATAATAGGAATTTTTGTGCTAATGTTTTTTATAATTCTTGAGATAGCTACTGCTGGAAGTGCTTTGAAAGCTCCAGAAAAGTCTTTGTTGTACTTTTATGCCTCCTATTCTACTGTGGAGGAGGGAGCTGCATGGGCAGAGGAAAGGTGTGACTGAGAGCTCATTATTTTACATCATACTGAATTCTCAATTAAGAGAAGAGTTAAAGAAAGAAAATCGTTGAAGAAAATGTTGCACAATTAGCATCACCACCAACCTTGCTGCTGCAAAACAGGGGTATGCCACCCACAAGCTATCTCACTTAGCCTATAGCAGACAGGCCTCAGGTAAGAGAATAAGGAGAGAGGCTTCTGTAGGCAATGCAAGATTGAATGTGTTAATGACAAACAACGATATTTTATCTGAACAGTTGCTAAGATTTATAAATTTGAACACTTATAAAACACTTGGAAGTTACACAAGGAAGTTAAGTGAACTCAGTATTCCTCATGATGTGTGGTGAGAGGACACCATAGGAATACTTTTGAGGGTACAAAGTTGCTTTTGTGACACCATTATATTTTGCTGAGACAACTACATCTGGGTGAAGATTAGACAATGTATTAGACACTCTACTCACGGTGATGTTAAAGAACAGGGTTGCAGTTAAATCACAGGGTAGCCTGAGTTTGCTCTGCCACTTAGCTGGCCAGCGTGGATCTTCAGCTTAAGCAGAAAAAGTCTGCCTGAACTTCACATTTAGACATCCCTCTGAGGAAAATCAAACCCCACTTTTCCGGGAGTGGTGGCCAGGAGCAGTTCTGGTGCTTGGAGAATTTTCTAGCTACAATAATGTGGGATGTGTCTGCTTTAGTACCTAGGCAGTGCAGAATGAAGCTCCCAGCTGAGCTCACGAAAAGCATGGCTTCAGGCAGTTAGCTAAAGAGTGGTGCAGGATCATCATATCCCAAACAGACCTTGGGCCTACAGATGTCAAAAAGCCCCTTGTGCTGCAATGACAGTTCAAGGACAGTTCAAGTTAGAAATACTGATGTTCTGCCATGGTGGGGTACAACGCGGTCCCATACGTTACACTTTGCACCTTAACCAAAGTCGCCATTTACTGTTCTCTCTGACCATCTACTTTTTTCCATAGTTGCCCTTCCTCCATGTGGAAGATCCTGATTTTCCCTCCCCAGACCGAAATTGTGACTCTTCTTTCCTGCTTACTTTCAGATTCTAAAGCACTTCATTAGTCTCACTAGACATGTGGATGATTCAGGGCAATTCTGGAGGAGGGAAGCTGGGGAATGTCATGTTTGTGTTGTGGGTATGTTAAGCAGGACCTTCAGCGAGAGAAATGTCATATTTGATACAAACAACTGCAGAGGCTGAAAGAAGACATTTTAATACAAGAAGCTGTGGTGATTTGCTCAGCTGCTTCATGTCGGTGTGACACACTGCAAAGTTAGGAGGTGGAAAGAGCAATTCACATCGGAAGAAGTAATATTTCGGCAGTGTGGGCGGCCTAATGGGAGCACAGCAAACTGGTACACACCTTGCTTGTTTCTGGCTATATTTAATTTCCAGAATTCACTGGGAGCTTACTGTACTTTTTAAATCAGTGAATTTTTCTCCAGCTGACAGTTATGGCATTGATCTTAAAGTTTGGGGTTTGCTGTTCCTATATCTACTGTCACTAATTTTTCAACCTTAAGAAAATATTACAGACTGCCCTGAGACATGTCATAGTCACTCAAAGCCATCAGAAGGTTTGACACGGCCAGGACCGGCTTCAGCAAGGCTGGTCTGCTCTGTTCTGTCGTGCAAAACCCGAATGGGGTTTCAGCAACGTTCAGACCTTTCGCTGTGCGGGAGGCCGGGATGACAGTCCACTGATACAGGTGAGTAGGAGGTCATCAGCAAGCCCTGCTGCAACACAGGGACCGCAGTGAAAAAGTGGCATTTATTGCTTTATCTGCCTAATGGTGGGGAGGGTCAGGGTGGGCATATACCTGGCTGTGCTGTCAGTGGCATTATGCCATGTATAGCAAAACAATGCGAGTCTTTCTCGCATGTGCGGCTTCATGCGCTTTTGGTTTGGTTTGTTCCTGACTCCACCCATCGGTTTGGTCTGGTTTAGATATGCCTTGTGAGGTTCTCCGTGGGGATATCCTATGGTACCTTTGGTTGTACATTTAATGGTCACATTTTGGATGAAATGCACTGCCTGTAAAATAAATCAACAAATGCCGTGTTTACAAGATCATCTTTTCCTCCAACTGGCTGCTTAAGGCTGGACAGAGGACAAAATGCCTGTATGCCCACCCACCTGGGTCCAGGGCAGCAGATGCTTGAAGATGGATAAAGATCCCGATAAAATGGTGGATGGGAGTGCAGAAACACTGACCATTTATAGTTGGCTTGAGATCATTAGCTTTGCAGGACTAGTGCTGTTTCTAGGTGTCAGTAATGGGAGAGCTTAAGGAACTAAATTTGGAAAAGACAATATATTTTAAAGCATTTTCAGACATCTTTTCTAAAAATATTATTTATGAAATATATCACATTAATTAAAATGCTTTATTATAAATATTACATGAGAAATGTATGTAAGTTTTTAAATTTGTATAACCTTAAGAGGGGTACAAAAATCACGATGTTGTGAGGTTTTTTTAATGACTCGTAAGAGGTTAAGAAACAGCAATAAGTGGCCACACTGTTAGGATAATTTTTTGTAACCTTTAGATGTTGAGCTATGAGAATATGAAGATCCCATTGCACTTTCAGGAGGGAACTCTAGCATGAATTTAATGAGAGGTGTGTTGCTCCAAGGCAAGTCCTCTTCATTACCTAATTTCTATTAAGCTGTGTCATTATAAATATGCTAAGCTTAAATAAATAAAATAAATATGCTTTTCTTCTTTCCTCTCATATCTCTGTCACTGAAAATAACAGCTAGCAGTGTCTTGGGTTTTTGGTTTTTTTTTCCTTCTTCCTATTTTGCTCTCCTTTTTCCCTGTAAAATTTTAAAGTTTATATTTGGAACATCATGGCAATGTACTTATAAAGAGGGAAGGACAAAATAAAAATAGAAAGATGTGTAGGAAAGAAAACTTCATAATTCTTACAAAACTTTAAAACTGCAGTTAATGGTGAAGAGAAAGAGTAACAGCATAGAAATAATTGTTTGAATGCTGAAGAATTACGCATAGTTTGATTTTGAAAATTGAACTGACTTTTTTTTTTTAAATCTAAATTACATCCAAAGCTGAAAAATATCCTTTGACAGGTTTTACCAGATTTTTTTTCTCCTCTCAGCTCTACTTCTGATCTAAGTTTTATACCACTAACAGTATTTCACAATTTGAAGCTATCCCTGAAGATACAAACTCCTTCACAGAATGTACACTGCCTGTTATAATCTCTTTCATCTTGAAATACAGCCAAATAAAATGCACTTTCATTGCGGAAGTTCTTTCTGCCAGAGAGGTCCGTGCAGGAGTGCTCACAAAAGCCAGATGTGGCTGGCCGCTTGTATAAATCCTGGGAAGTGGAGTTTTTAGCCAGCACAGAAGTGAAGGGGCACTTAATTACGTGGTTAGATTTCATAACTTTAGAGAAGTGAATTCCTCAACTTCATATGCTGAAGGGCTCCAAGTACAGACTGCGCATTAAAATAGCCTGAAACAGTTGTTCTGAGAGATGTATATGTCCCCAAATTACTCTTGGGGTTGCTCCTAAGTGTGATTACTAGAACCCTTTCCATTCTCAATTTTGCTAATGAACAAGATGGGCTTCTTTCTTTGGTTTGAAGCATCAAGCCTTCACCTACTTTTAGGATTAACATGGAAAAAATAGTTTTCAACACTATGTTTTTCACCTTCCATTGGATAATCAGTGTGATGATGCTGAAAATGGACGGTCAGGCTATGGCTATGGTAATGGCTGTGCAGGCTGGGGGAAGGCTAATTACTGCATTGCCATTGTGAAATTAGGAATATGTATTTTCACTTCTCCCTGGCAAGAAGCAAATTTATCATGTGGTCCTTGTTCCTAAGGAACAAAAAATTGTAGCGAAAAATGCGATAGCTAAATGGGGATAAAAGAGCCTTGTAGCCCCTGGTTTTTATTCTTTCAAAGTTTTAGAACTTCATTTTGTTGTGCCTCCTCGGGTAAAGGGGAAAGGGAAGGTTCATACCTGAAAGCACAGTGAAGACAGCAGCAAAGGCATTTAGCTTGAGCCCATCTATCACGCTGCTTGAATGAAAGAGCTCGAGGCACATAAGGCTGAATCCGACGACTAACAGCATGATGTATAACACCTCGGATACTACTGATAACCACAGGACACCTGCAATGCACAAGAGCAGCAACCAGTCACTTATTCGGTAAATACTTTGAAGAGGTTAAAGTTTGTTAATTAGGAAATCAGGAATAGCTTGGAGTAACTGTGTATTCAGAAAGTTTAAATTTAGCAAACCACCACCCAAGCCCTGAAAAAGAGGAAAAGTAGTAAATGAAGATGTGAACAGCAGCAGAGTGGTAAAGATACTGCAGAAAGAAGAAGCTGTTGCCTAAGATCCCAGCTTGGCTAAAGAACCTCTTTGGGTAGATCTAGAACATCTTGGCTCCTCTGACCCAAAGCATAGGACACAGAATCTATTTTCCCTCCATGTGTCATGGTTTAGATGAGCAGAATCTCGCATACATGGTGGTGATAGCACATAATACCTTACAGTATATGGGCTGGTGGGAGATAAACAGGCTTGGATACCTCTTTTTCACAAGACTGTTCAGAGAAAATGTTTTCAGTCCAGGTTTTAAAATGCTTATCACAGCATAGTGTTGGGGCCTGTTATTAGTAAGTCTTTCACAGAAACTGGTGTCCTACAGAATGACTGTTCTGACTTTTGGGGTGTTTGGATCCACTGTACAGGTCTCTGCTGTTGGGACGAATAAAAAATCTGCCAGAATACCAGTGGGGTGGAGCCAGTTATTTGTAACATACTCAGTTGAAGAGCTGCAGATACGAAATTTAGACTGCCTTCTGATTTCTCAACCCCCAGGTACAATCCCTCAGAGGCAGGGCAGAGTTGACGTGCCCTGTTTGAACCCCTCATTCTGCAGGACTTTGGGGTTGTGCACAGCTAAGTGGGTCTGGCAGTGTCTGGTAGTGGCTGGCTGAGTCTGATTTGTCCACTGTAGATGTAACATTTGGAAATTTCAACACAAAACCTCTAGCAGGATCTGCTGAGTCTTTTAAAATCACCAAGCCATGGGGTAAATTTCAGAGGAGGATGGTAACAGATGATAATATTGAGTCCCTGCCAAATTTCCGATCGCTGTTTCAGCATGAGAACCTGCTAGAGTTCTTCAGTACATTTGCTAACCTCATTGCTAGAGAATTCACCTGGAAACAATGAGCAGTGATGGAAAATTTCAGCCTAAGCAGTTGAAACATGGAAATTTAAGCATCTGAAGACAATGGCTTATATTAGAAAATGTTAGCTGTAACCATAGAGACTGCTACAGGCTTCACTTATATTAATACATTCTCTCCTCACTGTAAGAACATACGTGTGATAATGCCTGTAGTTGAGCTTATCAAACCAGATATGCGGTCTCACTTTTATCAAATATTTGAGTGTCCTGTTAATGACCAGGTTGATCCCAGCTTACATGCTGCCTGGGAACTTGTCTTTACAATTGCATCTAAATAATACGTGCTATTCGTTGTTGCCACCATATCTGACCTTTTGCCTTTTTAAACAATACTACAGAAATAGTAATAAATAAACATTTTAATTTCTCACAGTAACTGTATGTGTAATATTGCATCTGTCAGCAGCAAATAGCTGTTTCTCTCACTCCTGTTATTCAGTTTGGTACCAGGGCAACCGGCACACTCTTCCAAAAAGAAATACAAGTGAGAGAAAGCAAGGGTGTTGTTCTGCGATACAGCAGGATTAAGAAGGGGGTTTGCCTCATTTTCATAGAAGTTTCTATGACAAGAGAATGATTAAATGGTTTGAGTTGGGAAGAAGTAGGTTATGTAAACCTGACCTATAAACTGAGGCAACAGAGACCCCTAACTAACAAGTTCTAATGCGTAAGTGTTTCAGCCCGAACTTGAAAGAGTAATATATAACATATCTGCCCGGATTTTTATTGCCCTGTTTCAACTCTTGAGGATAACTGCTGATATCTACACTCAACGGCAGGGCTGTAGTAGTGACTGCAGCTCAAGACTGTGGTGTGGCTCTGTCCTCTACTTGCTTGGGTGAACAAGTGGCTGAAGGGTTGGGCTCAAAGAGTTGTAGTCAATGGAGTAGTGGAGTAACATCAGGCTGGTGGCCAGTCACCAGTGGTGTTCCTCAGGGCTCAGTTTTAGGGCCAGTTTTCTTGAATGTTTTTATCAATGACCTGGACACAGGAGTTGAGCACATGCTAAGAAAGTTTGCTGATGGTACTAAATTAGGAGGAGACGTTGAGTCCCTCAAGAGTAGAGAGGCCTTAGAGAGACCTTTGTAGATTTGAGTGCTGGGAAATCACCAACCATGTGAAATTTAACAAGGACAAATGCTGGGTTCTGCTCCTGGGACAGCGTAATCCTGGGTGTATGTAGATAGCCTGGCGGACAAGAGGCTGGAGTGCAACCCTGCAGAAAGGGGTCTGGCGGTTTGGTTGATGGCTTGGGGGTTCAGCTGATGTACATCAGCTGTATGCAAGTGTTATCTATTGCCCACCAAAGAAACAGTGCTTGAAGCTGGAGGCTGTGGGCACAAGTGTAGTGTGCTTGAGGAATAACAGGGAGCTGAAGAGATGCCTGTATGTCTCTGTGGGAGGCTCCAGGTTAACACGTCCAGAAAGCAAGTGAGGGGCTACTGCAGCCTTGCGCACATTCAGAGTGACAGGAGGGCTCTGGGAGGGGAGGGTGGAGGCCATGGGGGCCCAGCTGGTGTTCTTTCTCCTGCTGGTGAAGGAGAAGGGAACAGGAGGAAGGAACACCCGACTGTGTGGCTGGTGTCACACGAAGTGCTTTGGCGTCTCTGACCACAGGGCCCTCTTTGAGGAACAGGGACTGCTGAGAGGACTGGGACCCACCTGGGCAAACGGGACAAGAGTGGTTTTGCCAAGAGGATAACCTTGCAAGGAGATCTTCAAACCTGATATGCTGGAGAAGGCTTGTCATAATTTGAAGAGCTGTAAGGGCATGGGGGACAGTGAGGAAGTGTCAGGGGGCTGGAGCACGAGGTACAAGGCAAGTGTTTTGGGTTTGTGTGGCGGGGTTTTGGTAGCGGGGGAGAGGCTGCAGGGGCGACTCCTGTGAGAAGCTGCTGGAAGCTTCCCCGGCTCCAAGGCGGACCTGCCGCTGGCCCCGGCTGAGCCCATTGCTGGGTCTGATGTGCTGCGGGAGCAGCTGGAAGGAGGAAGTTAGCTGGGGTAGGGATAACTGGAGCAGAAACAGAGTTGAACTACAGCTCTGATGAACAGCTCAATGAGACATGAGCTTTGCTGTCCTGTGAAACCTTTTTCCAATGGGACGCAAAGATTGGGTGAGCGAGTTTCCCATGGAAGGCATAGGCAATTCTTTCTTCTTTTTTGGGCCCTGTTCCTATCTGGAAAGGAACTCTATGTCTAACTCTCATGTCTTATTTCATGGTGTACTCTGAATATCTGCTCTGTGCCTTTTCTAAATGCATTTAATGTGGGGGAAGGTCACACGTGGAGTGTTTATACAGTTCTGAGTATGTCCTGTCCTGCCTGCTTTGATTTTGCATTTTATCTGAAATAATAACATCCAGAAAATGCAAGCTGTATCTAGATTTTGCATCTTCCTGTGGCTGCCAGAAGCAGAACAGTTGATTCAGGTAATTAATTCAGGAGACAGTGTCTTTCTGTTCTGTGCTGATGGTGAAGTGATCTCCTACTGCTCTTCTCTCAACATGAGATTCATGAGGCAGTCACTTGGCATCACTTACTTCCACTTACAATCTCTTACAGCTTTCTTCCTGCAAAGTAGAGAGCTCCTTCTCTCGAGGAGACCTCAGTCATTCCAGGTGACAGGGAAGAAGCTCTCCAGAGGATTTTTTCTCTTTCCCTATCTTGTCTGCTGTCACCTTTTCTGTCTGTATTGTTTCCCACCAGCCTGTGTCCTCTGCTTCAGGGATTTGTCTGGCCTAACTCAGCTTTCGTGAAAAATCGTTCCTTCAGAAGAGTCAGCACTTGATTCAGTTGGAGACTCTTATGTGGATGGCCTGTATATGAAGGTCTGTATTCTTATAAATCACCAGCTTTCTCTCATTTTTTGGTCCTCAGCCTGTTTATGCTTTTTCCTTGCCTGTTCATTAAACTGACTGTTACATGTGCAGAGAAGGTGCTGTGGGTTTGTGTACAGAGCTCAGCTGGGATGTGCCTGTTATGCCAAAGACGTTCCATGTTAATGCAGAAAGATTTCAGGTTCTGACCTGCCTCCTCCTCACTGTGTGCAGAATTTGTCAGACGGTGTGTCATCCCTCCTCACTTTGTAGGAAATAATGCTGTGACATTGTGGCAGCAATGTGAGACCTCCTAGGAAAGGAGAGTCTTTTACTTTAAAACGAAACTGATTTCACTTACACTCCCATACACACATTCTCACAAGCATGAGTTTGTGCAAGAAGTCCATCCAAGATGCATGTAATCAGTCAATCTTTCCAGGATTCCCTGAAATAATACAGAGGATGCCAGCTGTCGAGTCCTCCTCACGTCTTCTGGGCTTTTTGTAGATTCGCAAAAATGGGCTAGGCTTGCATGTTCCTTTTTGTCCCAGCTAGAAGCTGACAGTGATCTATCTTGCTGTTCTGTCATTCCTCTGTTACACTTCATGATTTAATTCTTGTCCTGTGTCTCCCAACCTAGTGTTTGAGAAGCTGCAAGTAGATGGGTACTAGGATCTTGATGACCCACTAATCTCATTTCCATCAACACCTGGTATTCTAATATACCTTATCCTGCCATTTTTCACTCTGGTGCTTCTACACCAACCAGTCTATCGTGTCCTGAACAGTGTTGCTGACAATGATAGCGTTACTTTTGTGTACTGTGGGCCAGACCTTTGCTCCTGCCCCACAGATATTATGCTGTATGTCACGGGTGGGATTGTTCTGAAGCTGAACACCACAGACTGTTCCTGGAGGTAGAGGGGTCACCATCTTCAGGACAACGTCCTTGTGAAGCGAAAGCACTGGAGATACAGGACCTGGACTGAGATGCTCATCTGGAACTTGAGATGGCAAAGCTGGGACTCACTGAAAAATTTCATATAAGTCAACTTACATCATAGGACTCCTACCTCATAAGGAATCATATCACTTTCATATCATCTGAGGTCAAGACAGATTGCACTTTATATGATTACCAGCTTTGCCTAAAATGAAAACATAGTCCTGCTGAAAGCGCATTTTTCAACTGTGCTTCTGTCATTGTCCAGAGATTCTGATTTCACAAGAAGATTAGTAAACTAGCCAGGACATTACTGAACTTCTTTGTCTCTCTAAGCTATTGTTACTTCCTCAACAGTGTGGTAAGGGATTGTCTTCACTGTGGAGTTTATGGTGAAAAGCATCAGTGCCACCTCCTCATGGACTTCACAACTGCATCAGTATTGTTACATGCCAAGGAAATTAATTTTCCAGCAACCCCAAGTGAAGTGAACATACTCTTTGTTGTGACTGAAGAGATAACTGTTACCCACATGACTGCTGAAATTTTAGGAACTCAAGCACATCATGAACCATCTGACGAGATCAGTCCCTTGCATTTCTGTCAGACAGTGGAGGGCAGCATCAACATTTTGAAAGAAGATTCATAGATACTGAGTGCATTTCTGCAAAGCTGGTCATCATGTTAAGTGCATCTGCCAGAGACAACGTGTTAACAAAAGGATGTTGCAGACAGTTCTGAATGAATGAAACAAACTGAACATTTTTCTGACTGAGGTAAAGAAGCTTTACCTCAGTCTGCAGTGAGTCTCAGGGCTCAAAACTTCTTCACAAAACCTGAATGTATTTCAAGTCAGCCCTGATTACCAGGGAAGGCACTGTAAATGAACACACTATTACCTCTCACCAAGGAGCGCTCTGAGTCAGGAATCTCCAATGCTAAGTTTCTTTTGAAATAGGTATTCTGAAAAAAGTCATAGAAATTCTGCTTAGAAGAACTGGAGGCATCATACCACATTTCAGTGAATTCGTGATTAAGGAATCCAAAGAACAGTGTGGTTAATGAATTCCAGGAGTTTTGAGCTGATTTTGACTGTTTGGTATCTAAGTTAAGAAGAGGTAACTGGTGGTGTTGTCATAGGTTATTCTTTTGGTATGCATCTGGCCTTTTTCCTTTGGAGTAAGAAACACTAAGGACCATTCACAGTACCCTGAGCGAAAATAAATATCAAAACATCAAGTATTCTTTGTTCAAATCCACTGCAATTTCCTGTCACAAAAAAGCAACAGTTGCTGACTCCAACTTCTCTGTGAGAGCGCTCTGGTTAAACTGACCTCAAGAATGTCAGGAAATTACTGACACGCTTTTCTGTGCTCCTTTCCCAGAACATGTAAAGATGATTCTTAGCCATCTTGTGTTGCATTATTAAAGCCATTCCCAGACTCAATAGAAATTTGGATGGAAATACCAAGAACTTGGATACCATCTGAATGGGATTACGTGCAGGATGATAAAGAAGCATTTGCTGCTGTTTCTGGAACCCAAAAGTTCCATACTTTCAATTACTGTTGAGCTTTTGAGATTAATTCAGCTGACAAACTAGTTCTAGAGAGGCTAAATACACATCTATACCTCCTACCACCTACATTCACATGCAGCCATGGAGTTTTATGCATATTTGTTGGCAAATTGGAAAAGTTGATTTTTGGTGCCAGCTCACTATGCCAACAATTTCTGGAGCCGCATTGCGAGGTCCTATTTCCAGATGAAATAAAGGTATTGAAATCCCCTCCTGGCTGCTTCTCCAGGCTGGTCAGGTCATGAAAATGACTGTCAAAGATCCAATACCAGTGCATGTTCTCAAGGCAACACTGAAACGGTGGCCAGCAGAGAAATTGCTGTTAGAGTTCAAAGCATTTTTAATCCATAAACATGAGCTGTTTGCTCATAAAGGACCTCTTCTGGGAAAATCATATTGCTATTCCTGAAGGAGATTGCTGAGTCATGTTAACTATGTTATATGCAGCATAGGCAGGAGTTGTGTGCATGAAAATGTTAGTCATGCATTTTGGCTAGTGCCTTGGAAATTATGCCAGCATTAAAAAAAATCCATAAATGAATGTATTACCTGCCAAGCTATGTGACACTGCCTGCTGAAAGCCCCAGCGTTCCCTGAGCAACGCCCAAGAAGCAATAGTCCAGAGTCTGTATTGGTTTCTGAGGGCCCTTTCAGACGGCAAATTAGCTTCCTAATTGGGGTAAACTCATATTCAGAATGCCTCAGTGGGATTTCATCCTCCTTAGAAACACCTACTGCCTCAGTCTCTGCTCCCTGCTGAAGATGATGTGTGGTCACTGCTTACCAGCCCTTCTAATAGCAGAACTGCCCTCCTGGCTGATGAGTTCAAGGATCTGACCAAAGCAGCCTCATTTGAACTGTCACACTGTGCCATGCTGTCCCTGAGCAAGTAATCAGACTGGACAATGGTGCAGGCAGCCAAAGAGATCTTGAAAAGGTTTATACTTGCCACATTCCTCATAACTCAGTGTTACCCATCTGCCCTGATAGTTGGAGTCTGTCTGAGCTACGATGAGACAACATCTCAAGTCACTCCTCTGTCAGTTCAACCTTGATCTGCCTGAGAAATTCTGATACAAGCAATTAGAGGTTTTGGGATTTTTTTCTACATCACAGTTCATCACATGACAAAAAAAAAATCTATATCCTAGAAACAGTGCAGCTGAGCAATGCGTGCTCCTAAATAACAACTGAGATTACTGCACTTGACCGAGATGAAATCCAGAGCAGAGCACTGCACTCAAAGGACAAGCTGCTGACCAGCTGAAGAGACATCAGTGTCCAAGCAACACTGTCCTGGAGAGTGTGCATCCTTCTTACCTCCTCATTGGCATTGCTGCTAGCCCCAGACGCTGATGCTGTTACTTGAGGAAGAAAGTGCTTCTGTTAGCCCATGGTTCACAGTCATTGTCCCCAAGATCCCTGAACTGCTGAACAACATAGGGAAACCACAAGAGGCTGTGACAAGTCAACTAGATAGATGTCATCCAACGTGGGAGGAAAAGAACCGTGTATGAGGGCAAAGCTTGGGTTTGGGTGGTGTGAATTTGCATGGACAAAGCCATGGTGCAGGTGTTGTTCCTTCTTTGTGCAAAAATACTTCGCTATTCTTCTTGGTCTCCATGCATGCTGCAGCAGCCATGGAGGTGGGGGAGTTATTATCCGTGTTCATGTTACCAGCAACAAAATGTTATGCTTGCTTGCCTTTGACAGCCTCAGGTCCGTATGTCTTGCTTTATGAACATAACACTTGCATTGGAGATGGGGAGAGAGCACCTATGTGCTAGATGGGAATGGGTCCTTCTGCTTGGTTTGTTTTTTGATGATGAAACTCTAAAGATAAAGTCCTGTCTTTAAAGTACTGTGTTAGACCTAAACAGTGTGTGAGGGAGCCAGAACTACTTAGTAACTGAAAAATTGGGGCAGGCCCTTGTTGTGACCCTTCCTGGGAATTGAAGTGAAAGGGAGCAGAGATTGCTGTGGAAAGAGTGACCCCCAACGGTCCTCTTGCACTGCCTTATTCCTTATTGAGGTCTAATTCTCAGAAAGGTGCTGACCATCCATAGCCAGTGGCACCCAACACGATGGTCTGCCACATCATGGAAAATCTAGGTATTTCTTTAATACTTAATTCCAGAGTTAGTAGTGTGATGCTGCGAGAACACTGGCTGGTTTTTATGGTGAGTGCTTCATAGACCTGATGGGTGTTTGGTTTTCTTGCACTACTGATTTTTAAGATGTTCTGTTTACCTATATAGAAAGGAATTTCTCTGCATTTTTGGTCCTGTCTGCTTTGTTCCTCCTGGTCTATATTTGCTGTCCCTATGTTTCTTGATGCTGACTGTCATTGCTCTGCTTTTCCAGACTTACCCACTATGTTGGAACTGACACGGATCTCATTTTAATCTCTTCTCTTCAGATTCAGTGCAAGAGAGAAGAGAGGAATGGATACACATTGAGAAATGTTGTGCATCTTGTTTGGGAAAAGCATTAAAGTAAGCTTGAAAGGGCCATGTAAATCTTATGTTTACTCTTCAGTCGCATTCTGATGGTTTTAGTCATTTGCTCATCTCTGCTGCTCAAATACTGGGAATTACAAGCCAGAAATATTGGAGTGATCAATAAAAAATGGTGAAAGGAATAAACATTGAGCATGCTGTTGTGGCTGGCGTAAGCACTCAGCTCTGAGCAGTCAGCCCGTCTGTTGGTTAATGCAGTCGCATAATGGCAGACCATCTGCCTGCTCCTCTTATGCTGCAATGTAAAAAATTGGGAGAAGTAGACCACGGAGCTATGAGACATGTTCCTCCAAAACAAAGTAATGGTCTTAAAAGCCATCAGAGATACCTACAACTACCTGTTATTGTAAAACAAATAAGACAGTCAAGATAGATAAAGGGCCAGCATGCAGACAAGAGACTGCAGTTTACAGAATGTGAGAGACGATATGGTAAGTACTTGAAACTACTTAGGTGAGAGAAGAAATGCCAGCTGTTTTGATTTTGTTTAGCTTTAGTTCTTCATTAGTTTCTTTATTTTGAAAGGTGAGGTGGAGCTGTGAATCATAAAATTATTCTCTTCTACATGATGATGTGTTTTCTATGACTTTTTGTGGTTCTGACATTGAGCTTGATTCTGAATTTAATCCTGTGTATGATACTGAGCAGACTGTGGAATATCTTTGTGCCTATATTCTCTTTTTCCTGGTGTAGTACTGATATAGTGAGTAGAGCAATATAGTGGAAAAGACTATGAAAAATACTCTAAATCAGGACTATCCCACATGCCTTAATAAATATATTTGGGTTAAAAGTTTCCCTTTGAACACCTACAGTTCAGTGTTTGTCCATCCTCAGCACTGGGCTGAGAAATTAATTATGTTCAGACCTTGTGTATAGCATTGCCCACAGCAGAGAACCAGTGTTCTCCATGTCTTTGGCATCACCAGCATGAAAAGCAAGACTGTTTCTTCCTTTTAGGAATTAGGAATTTAGCCTGAATTTTGCTATTAAGCGTGGTTTCATCTTTCTATATCTAATTAACTTTTAAAAATAACTCCAATGATTCATAATAGATGTGTGAGAAAACACAGATAAAATGTTAGTAACACATTTTTTTCCTGCATACTTAATCATAACTCTCCTAATACAAGTACACAGGTACTTGTCTGTGTGGGTATGTATATACCCTACTGCAGATATATTAAGAATAAAGCAAGCAGAATACAAAATATGCAAAAAAGACAGTAGAGACTGTTTTGGAAAGTGTACAGTTCTTCTGGGAGACCCAGTTACATTTCTTTTCACTGGATGCAGGTCTCTAGGTGGTCCCTCTAGAAAATTATCCTCTTTTTTTCTTCTCAGAAATGGCTACCCAGTACACAAAAAAGGAGGTTTGCTTTTTGACTTGGCTGTTACGAGTTTTATTTGTCTCTTTTCCAGCCTGAAATCTGTTTGTGTTGTCCTTCTCATACAAAAAATTATTCCCTATCTTGGGCCGTAACTGTCAAACTCTTCTCTCTATCTCTCTAAATTTTATCATAACTTTTTTGAGCTGTGCCTGGCAGGGGAGGGATGAGAGGTGCACACAGAGTGCTGTGGGTGGGTACATCATGAATACATGTGGTGGCATGGTGACTTTTTTGTTTTGTTCTTTATTTCCTACAATGATTCTAATATTTCTTTTTATCTTTTCTTAATCTCTGCAGAGCAGTGAATTAGTGTTTTCATAGAAGTGTCTGTCATCACTCCAAGAACTCTATCCTGAGGGGTAAAAGCTAATTCAGAACCCATCACTATATATGTAAAGGCAGGATTACTCTCATGTTCACCACTTTGTGTTTATCAACACTGAGTATTACCTGCCATTTTTTCTCAGTCAGTCAGTGACTGAGAAAGATTTGTGAATAGTTTAGATGCCTGTAGTATAGCTAGTGTCTTTAAAGTTTTCAAGCTCCATTTGTCCTTTTAGCTGAACCTTTTTAATTTCTTTTAATCAGCTCTTGTTTTTCTTGTATTTCCTTCTATCATAACTTCTTTTTTAAACTTTTATTGCTTCTGCAAGGATGCTGAATCTTTCTCTGTTAATCACGGATACAAGGTATCTTTTACTAACGTTTTGAACCAAGATCCCCACACCACTTGGGAATAAGTCAGACTTACAAGTTTCCCAACTGATTTCTGCATGCTCACAAAGTTTGTCCAAATTTTAGTCTCTGCATCATACTGAGCATGACGTTTTCTCAGTCTATGTATGGGGTTTTGAGGTCTGCTCCTACTCTTTTGTTTTCTGCCCTTATACCTTCTCTGATATCGAGTTTAACCCTGCTACTGTAAGTCATCCCAATGGGTGATCACTAATATAATTCTGTATTTTTTATCTGAGCATGGAATCCATCCATAGAGATTGTGTTGCTCATTAATGACATTACCTTACTACTCTGATTCAGCTTTAGTACATGACATCTGCTTTGTCTTTCAGTGTAATCAGTACCAAGACGTTATGGTCTCACTAATTACCTTTCTCCCATCAAATTTCTGGTACACCTATTATGTCAGTATCCATTAAAATCTAGTTTCTCTTCTCATTAATTGCTGTTGTAGTGCTAGCTTAGAAGCATGTATAGATTTGGCTCAGCTTCCTCTTTTTCTGTGCTACATTTAGGTGAGGCTTTATTTGTTTATTTGCTGTTTGCCATGTGCTATCTTAGTTTTGCCAGCTACTTTTTAGACAATACAGAATTTTTATTGCTTCATCTCTACAGGATACATCATCATCAGCTGTGTAGAGGACATGCATAAGGCATCTCCTACCTCTGCCAGTACAGTCTCTAATTTAAAAAGTCCCCTGTAACATTTTGGACTGTTAAATGCTCACTAGCAATGAGCATTTTCCTTCTGCAAGGTTTTGCCTTGCCTCAACCTCCATGGTCTCTAAAATGTCTTGTTCATTTTATGCATGTGAATGTCCCTATAAATAAGTAGAAAGCACTGCAATATAGGCAGTTCCTGATGACCTGCTGCTTTGCCATTCATTGTGGGTATTATTCCATAGGTATCACAGCTGAAGCAAGTGAGGTCCTACAGAGCATTAGAGTAACTTAGATCAAATTGTACCATACCTGTAAGGAATTTGTCCTGTGAATCCTGTCCTATGTTGGTGTGGCCATCTCTAAATTTTGAACCAACTGTGACCTTTAAGCCTGTTCCTGAAGCAAATTCCCAACAGGACTCCTCAGGCCAGAGCACCTCATTTCATTATGTGCTGCAGGCACTCCAGGTGCTTGGAAAGTGCCTGAATCACAGCCCCAGTGAACACCATCCTGAAAACTCTTAGGGGCACCACATTTCTTGCAAACCCTCGCTCTTCCCCAGCAAAGTTCTTCCAGAAAAAATGCTGCTTCCAACTGATTTCCACTGACATATCCCAGCCTTCACTTACACCAAGAGTTCAGCTGGTCATGACTCCTCATCCTCAGGCTCTCACTGTATCACTGTGGTGGACAGATGACATTTATGCATTTATAGAAGGATGCGGGAGTTCAAATCCCCACACAGTTCTAGGCAGGGGGAGGAACAGACCTGTGTATGTATGTAGCTCTGGTGTTGTGCTAGTCAATGAAGTCATTTATCAGATCAGTTGATGGGACACATTGCTACCTTTTGCTTTCCATTGTGGTGCGACCGTTCCCAGACATAATATTTGGCTCTGGTTTCTTCCTTTTGAATGTAACCTCCATGGCCTCTTGGAAGTCCTCTTGGGTACAGATTTGAAGCAATGGGAAAGCGGAGCTAGAAGGTGCACCCAAAAGGTGTGATGAGAGGAGGAGAGTGGTGGAGTGTGTCCCAGTGTCAGTGTTCTGTTTGGGCACTGCAACAGGGAGCTTGACAGAAAATTGTTTTAGCAAGGTTTACAACAGCCCAAAGGGAGAGGAAAGGCTGCAAGCTGCATTCAAAAAGGGGCCAAGTAGCTGAAAACTGAGCATACTTTTCAGTGTAACACATAAGTGTCCCTCATTAAATAGGTTATCCTTTTCTTCTTTGGACATCAAAATACGCAGCAGGAACAAAACTTTGATTAAGTTCTGTGGAGAAGATCCCAGGAACAATTCAGAACTGAAAGATCAGGTCTAGCCTACTGTGGCAGTTTCCTTCCAACTCCTTTTGGAAATATTTGCTATCTTACTACTCACATCTGTAATGAAAATTAGAAAGTAGAACACTTCGTGGGAGCCAACAACATCTGTGCTCTGAGAGCCCATTAAAAGTCCTGGCCAATGTAACTAGCTATTGCCCTATTATCCTTCACTGATAGCGAATGGAAACTGTCATAAGAAATATTTGTGGACACAGAAAATGTTTTTTTTTCTAGTTATTATCTACCATCACCAAGCTGATTTTGATAAGCAGATTTGGCACTAACAACCAGCAATAGCTAATAAATTCAATGTTAGGCTTAGAAGGTTCTGACAGATTGTTGGCAGCTGCCTTAAATGCAGGGAAGAGCTCTCCTAGTGTGGGTTGGAAATGCTTATTTATACCATACTGTGGGTCTGTTTGCCCCAAATTTTGCTACCTCCTTTTAGTAGATGTCATTGGTGAGATATATGCAAAGGGTATAATAACTGATCAGAGATATAGTATCCAGCTACACTAGAGATCAGCACAAATGGATTAAAGATTGGAAGCTCAAGCATAAGCTATTACATTTTTACAGTAAGAATAAGAAACATTTTCATTCATGAATGCAAGATTTGTGGTAAGGATGTAGCTAGGCCTCACCATAGATGGTTTTATTTTACTGTGAGTTTCGGTGATTAGCTTTTCTGTGCTAAGAAGATTTTAAATATTATGAAGGAGTTTTATACTGGTGATGGACTCTAGAAGAGACTGGCTGTACAACTAGACCAAGTTTGTTCTTAGGCTTCCTTTTAGTATGCCTTAAAAGTGGAAGATGATGTGCTCAGAACTAGGCATAGGCTTCAACAGCCTGTATTTAGCTTAGAAGTTGTTTAGACAGAGGTCTTCTTTGGATCAGGGAAAACAAATTGAAAAGAAAACTTTGGAAAACCTGAGTGCTTAATTGCAGTAGTGGTGCATGTACTCATGGAGACATTTTAGATAATTGAAACCCTGAACAACCACTTTTTAGTGGTAAGTGATGCTAAGAATATGTACAGAAACTGAATAAGCTGAAGTCTCGTTGTGAAGATACGTTTAGTCCAAAAATTCCCAATTACACAATGGACTGTGAAAACCACAATATGTTTGTATAACTGAACTAAAATTTTGTTATTCACTGCATCTTATCATATCTCATTTACTTGGAAGAAGAATCAAGAATCTGTCCCAGCACTGGGTGTAACTGAGTAGCTGACAAACCTCTGTCCAGTAAGTCAATGCTGAGTGAGGGGATGAAGAAATTAAAGGAGTAGGAAGTTCTTTCTAACTGGAAAAGAGCAGATTAATTCAAGAAGTTAAAGAATTCGGCAGTGAAAGTAAGTTGGGCAGCATTGACACACAATTTTCTCTTCACATGTGGTGAAAGTATCACTGGACAGTACAAGACTGATGGTGAAAAATTCAGATTAACTATGTTGCAGTGTCCAACTTGATCTACAGTTGTGGAATTTATCCTGGTTTTGTTTATGAGTCAGATGGTCAGCGCTTTCCATCTCTGACAGAGCATTCCCCTCTCTTTCTGTCAATATACCTTACAACTCCATGGAAAGACTTCAGAAATAGATATAATTTTCTTTATACCACTGCACCAAAAGAGCCCTCCTTCCTCAAAAAGGAAAAATAGAATACTCTAGAAATATGCACTGACATGGTGCAGCAACTCTAAAATTTTACTGAAAAAAAAATCGCTGACAGCGTTTCACACAACCAAAAGAAGTACTTAAAGTACTCAATGCTGTTTTGGAAAGCGTGTGGGTGATGCAACCAAGTATTACGCACCGTAATGAACTTTCACAGAAAATGGATAAAGCACAAAAACATCCCATTGCCTTTGTAACAGGCACATTGTGCTTATTTTGAGTCTGTCTCCTGCAGGTGTCATGCAATGCTCACTAGTCCTCGTACTGGGAAAGGCAGTGAACTACCGTTCCCCAGGTTGCCTTTTCAGTTCCTCTTACATCTTTGTCAATGTCTGGCATATCGCCTCTCACATTTCTCTCCTTCAGGCTGAAGAGTCTTAGTCTTGTCCTTGTACCGAACCTTCCAGAACTCTGATTATCCTTCCTGCCATTCTGTGAGCTAGACTAAAAAGGACAAAATACCACACTATATTTTATATAAAGGCAAAGCTTTCAGATGTATACAGTCCTCAGGCAACAGGATACTCTCTGCTCTGTTCTCAAGTCCTTTGCTAATGTTCTTTAACAGATAGTTTGCTTTTTGACCGCTGCTGGGTATTGAGCTAGTGGTTTCATAAGAACGGTTATGCCCCAAGGTCCCATTTGTGTGTGTAAGATTTAACTCAGAGCCCATTAGTGGCAGTAATCCCAGGATTGTTCTTCCCTTATGTGCATAATTTATTTAGGTTTACTTACAATGAATTGCGCAGAGACTGTCTCTGTTACTAGTTCTCTCACTGAAATACCCCACTGCTTTATTAATGGTAATTGCCCTTTTCTTTCAATTTGTCCAGCTGATCAGCAATTCAGACAAACTAAGAACAATTGTTCCTTACACCACTTACTGCCTCTCTGTCAGACCTGGTGGAGGTACCGTATGCCCAAAAGGTTTTGTGATTGTCTCAAGTGATCTAACAAAATATATCGCTGCTTTGTACAAACATGAATTTTCACCTCTCCTTTGGATTCTCCAGAAGCCCATCGTTAGTGTGAAGGACACTGCGAGACTCGTGCACCTCTTCAGCTGTGGGCAGAGCGCTCTGTCTTGAGCAGGCAGCAGGATGGGCTCAGCTGCCCAGTTAATTGAACTCTACCCCTTTTTTTCCCAATAAATACTATTTTGAAATATGGGTTAAACTGCTATTGACAATTTACACTCCAATACCAGGGTAAAGAAAACCTTTGCAGCCTGCCTCTGTGCACTTGCATATACTTTTTTTTTTGAAAGTGAATCAAACAAACAAGCATCTAGATGATGCCCTCTCACAAAGAGACATTTGGTACTGTGACTACAGTTTTCTGACCATAAATGTCTTCATGGCCTGAGGGAACCATGTAGCGTGTCCTTCCTCACTGGAAGAAGAAGGGAAATGTCTGTATTACAATATAAATCTTTATTTTGTTGAAAAAAATTCAGTTGAATGAAGAGAAAATGCATCCGAGAAATGACGGATCTGCATAAACTGAGTAAACAGCTGTCTTAAACCCTTGGCATTTGTTTCACCTGCCTGTGTGTAATCTGGACAACATGTAGGTCTTTGTGTTTCCCCTGGCACTCAAGTACAACAAGAAACAATGCTGATGCAATTCGTAAAATTGGAAGAAGCCTTGACTGTATCATCTTACCTTTTTCAGAAGCCGGGGCAAGGTCAATAAAACTTCGACATTTTTCACCTTTAAAAGAAAAGGATTATTTTAGGAGACAGAAGTTGATTGGGTTTGCTCTGCCTCCTCTTTCTGACTGGTGTTTCTGCCATCGCTCCCACCTGAGTCTCTACAGGACCACCAGGTTGTCTCACGCAGAGAGCAGACATTTACCTGTGCCTCCGTCCTGGACCGAAACCACTATGCTTACAGGGCTGGACTCTCCCCTAGGATTACAGTCCCTTCGTCAGGTGTATGAAATACAGTTAATGAAGAAAAATGTTGTCTGATAGTTGGGTCCCTGCTGGGTCAGTGACGCTCTGGCCAGGAACCGTGTTGCACTCCAGGTGGAGTGACACAGTGCAAAACGCTGCAGAGGGGGAGCGATGGGAGGGCACAGGCCTCTTTCACCAACGCTTTTGCCCTCCTCCTCCTCCTCCTCAGGACAGTGCCTGTGCCCCACCGGCGTGTGACCGAGCCTCCCAGTGCCAGGAAGCATTGCCATGGGAACAGATGTCTCAATGGATAGATATGACACATGTGACTAGGACAGACAAAACCTGAAACACAAAGCAAGCTAAGCAATTGCGTAGCATTTAAAAAAAAATTGTTAAAAAAGAGACAAATGCCTTGCTATGACCATCACAGCCCTGTGCCACTCCCTCTGCTTTGTGGCTGCTGCATCCACTTATCATTGTAAATCAAATTTTCTTTGTTTAGGACGCCACCTCCATTTTTGTAGGCATTCTTGAGAACCCTATATTTTCTGAGCAGGAAATGTATCTTAAGGGTGGATGTTTTGACCTTTCTTGTTACTTCTTCAGGCAATCAGAGATAGTAAAATAATTCCTCTGCTCTAGGTGCATCCATTCACCAAGTGTGTTTCCATCAATATGATATGTTCCAAGGCGAACCAATAGCCTGCCTGCCTCGAGGAATCAAGAGCCCAGCACGCCTGCCAGAGGTAATGGAGGAGAATCCATTTTGCCCTCTAAGACTTTAATAGATGCAAAGATAGCTATAGGAGTAGGTTTTTTTATTAGTTTTGCTCAATTTTAATTGCACAGTCAAAAGACTGATTTAGGAAATGTGAGCCATTAAAAAAGAATGAACAGTGAAATGCTGTGGAGATGTTGAAGTCAGTGTGCAAATTTTTCTTAGTTGTAATTAATTATATGTACAAACCAATATAAAATGTTAATCTTTCTGGTGTCTTTGTTGGCAGGATTGAGATAAACGTTAACCATTCAAATGATAGCTGTGTTGAAATAACAATCTATTATTATAATGCTATTATTAGCACTTTTTATTTATTTAATAAATATTTTTATTTTTTTATTTGATTTTTATCAAACCTATGCTAAATATGCTAAAAAGTGTTGTATACAGTATAGTCTGTAGTCTGTTTGTCTATGTATAAGTTGCTATAAAAGAAAAGGTTCACTTGACATTGAAATGGATGTTTCAGTATCTCCGTGGCAGGGGGAAGGATTTCTGCTCTCTGAATCCAGGCACTATCAAGAAAAGGAAGTGACACTTGACTTATCAAAGCACCATCTCTCTTTCCAAAGAGGTAGGGCAGTCTGTATATGAGCAGAAGGAGTGTCAGATGGGTAAGTTATTAAGTTTTAGGGCAGACAGACTGAAAGATAACTGATGGATCACAGAAATCACAGCTACCCAGAAGTGTTGTGTTGACAGGGCCCTGCAGGTCTCTTGTCCAGCTTCCTGTTCAGAGCAGGACTATCGCTAACACTTGATCAGGTCAGCTGTGACTTTTCCCGGCCAAATCTTGAAATACTTCAGGGATGGTGATACCCATTATTTAGTGACTCCAAGGATGGAGTTTCTCCTCTCCCCTGGTCCCAGGGCTGTACCACCCTTTTGGAGAAGTGTTTCCTTACACCCAACCTGAACTTCTCTAGCTGCTCTGTCATCTTTGTAGTCATCATTTCTCTATTTGTAGGGACATGGACAAGCCCGGCTCCCTCAAATTCTTTTCACATGTGGTCTACTTTAGGCCCCTGACCAAGAAATCCAGAGAAATAGGTGGATTATAAAAGATACTGTGCTGTAAGTAGGAATCATTCTTATCCAGAGACTGAGTTTTAAGGCATGAGGTGTGTCAGGAATGCATTGACATAAAATCAAGGGAGAGTGACCTTTAGATTTGGACTTGATATAAGCAGATTAAGCAGGATTTTTCATTATAGCCATATGGATCTGTGGTTTGGGTTTGGTTTTGTGGTTGGGTTTTTTTTCAGATGTAAGCTATTACTTTTATCACAGTTTTATTTTAACCTGACTTCAAGCTAACGGGCTAGCACTGAGTCATCTCTCACCTGTGGTTGCAGTGAATCTGGAGCCAATCTGGAAACCTTCAACAAATACCTGACTCTCTAGTATGTTATCCCAAGACAGCCAAAGGGGAATGGCATTTGCTACTACAGAAACCGCCCAGGCTGTTCTGAGAGCTGGAGATACATGGTGCCTTTCAGATACACGGCAAGGTACAAAGCCTTTCTGACGTGTGTGGGTACTGAGGAAACTGATGGTACCATAGTGTTTGGCTGCAGGTGCCTTGTCTGCAGGACAGATGTAGAGTGTGATCACAGGCTATTTGGAGGAATGTGCATCCTCTTCCTCCCTCAAATTAGCTTGCCCAGAACACCAGCTCTCCCAGGAGAGCTGGCTGTGGTTGAGGCCTCCAGTTTAAATAATATGGACAGAAAATGTTGGAATGTCTAGCAAAAGTCCTTTTTGGACTCATAGCACAAAGAATGACTGTAGATTGGAGACAGAGAAAAGCCTGGAAGGAGGTCACCTCACCTTCAACGGCTGATACCTGGATTGTGCCTGGCTTACTGCTAAAGGTTGTGGTAGGAACTGCACAAGCAGTTCCTGATGAAGAACACTTCCCTTCGTTGTTCCTGTTGCTGGAGCACTGGAAACCCCTCCTCCATTTTCAATGGTAACCACTGGTGGTATTTATAGACCACATTCATACTTCAACATGCAGACATGCATCTCACTGAGAACTGAAGATGTCAGCAGTGCTTTCACTGTTCCTCTTAGGATTTATTCTAAGTTATTTTTGGGTATCTTGTATAACTGATCTCTTAAGCCCTCTTAAGTTTAATTTTAGACTTGGCAGAGTTTATCCTGCTGTGCTGCCCTTTTCCAGATGCATCTTCTCCTCATAACCAGGCTCCTGGAGACTCTTCAGAGAATACAGAAAAGGCTGTTTAGAGATGCAACAAGAACAGTATCTAGGATTCATCCCCCTGATAGTCCTGCCTTCACCCAGTTCTGGCAGTGATTCTGACAGAGGAGAAAGCCAAGGAGTGATCTCTCCTGCACATAACTCACATAAAAAGAAGAGGTGTGACCTGGCTGGAACGCTCTCCACTTCCATGCAGCAGCAATAGCCATGTACAATGCATGTGAAGCTCTCTGGAGCTCAGCAGTGTCAAGCTGTTGGAGGCTGAGGAGTGAGGACTGACCGACCACCTAAACATCAATAAGAGCAAAGCACTTGGTACCAGCTTCTTCTATGGCTTCCCAAGGTTGTGGTAGAAACATCACCTATGCAAGCCCTTGCAAATGCATTCCCTCATAACCAGACTGGCTCTGCATGTGCTCAGTTGTGGCTCTGCTGGGCTTCCCAAGAAGGGGGCACGGGTCATAGGGGCCTGTAGGACTGGGTACCAGCAACAGCCCAAAATTTGTGTGTGTTTTCCTCCAATTCATCCTAATTAATTAATCTAATCCTGCATATGTTCATGTCTATGTGTATTTGTAATTTGCTAGGGAACTTCAAACTGAACCAGCCAGAGAGCGGGAGGAGACATATCTGGAAAGACCCAAGGTCTGAACTGGTGGCTGGGTAAAAGAGTCTTGAGGTCTTGGTACGGATAATAGACTTAGAGCCCATGATAATATCTGAGGGACTACTAGTGTGATGCGCTTGTGCCTCTACAGAGGGAAGGGGCGTGAATGTTTCAGCAGTGATCCGCAAACCTGCTCAGCCAGAGAGGAGGAAGAGGAGGAGCGAGCTTGCTGATGGTAGTGATCTTGTTTCTGTGGGTGCTGGTAAAGGCACAGCTCTCTCTGGGTTGGTCTCTGGTTGGCCAGCCACATTAGTGTCGTGCATGCTCGCGCGTGTGTGTGTGTGCACGCGCGCATGTGGGTGCACCTGCACCTTGAATAGGTGCCTAGCCTGAACTGGGAAGGACACCAGCAGCAAACAGGTAAGGGAGGAGAAATTCCCTGGGCCCTAAAGTCCCCTGGGCTGAGCTTCCCAGGAGCACGCACAGCGTTTCCTCAGACAGGGTCATTGAGACTTTTCCCATTTCATGGCTCTGCAGCTGTGGAAGCTCCCGCAGCACTGCAGGTCAAATGTTTTCCAGCTCCTCAGTAGTTTCTACTGAAGAAAGCTCAGCTTTGGGCTTCTGCATGTTCTTAGGAAACAGTGTAGAGGAAGATGTGGATTTTATCACTGTGTCAGTGCCAGGGACACAGAAAGAATGTTGTGGCAGCATAAGGAGATGATCTCTCTGTCTTGCTTCCAGCATGAGGCCCATGCTCTTTCTTCTCCTTCTGCTGCTCACAACGTGGTGGGAAGGCCTGAGCTTCAGCCCTTCCAAGTCTGTGGCACACACTTGTCATGCAAATCATCTCATGTCTGCAAAATCAAATCATTTCAGGAAAAAGTAGAAGGCTGTGTGAAAAGCAGGCACTATTCTGGCAGAGCTGCATTCTGTGGAAAGTAAATGAGCTGGTAAGAGTAAGACTGCGGCAGGGCTGGGAAGGAGGCACTGCAGGACACTGCTGGCAAGCAGTTGCACATGGTGGAGGGGTCACCCACGTGTCCTGTCACCTCAGATAGGCAGACCAGTCGCCCAGACACCTCCCTTTCCCTAGCACATGGAGGTAGTGGGGCTGCTCTCTTACCTTCTCCACTGAAGAGTCCTACTTCAGTGTCACACACTTTGGACAGCTGGGACTCTGTGCTGGAGGCAAATGCTTGTTCCTCTTACCTTCCTCAGGCAGAGTTCAGAGACATCTGTACCTCCCTAGCCCGAACAATAATTTGAAAGCAAAAGCTAAGAAAGAGAAATGGCTTCTCCAAATTCCCCAAACTCAATCCTGCCAGAAAATTAAGACAAACAGGTGCCATAGAGCCGTCAGGTCTGCACAGTATCCTGGCTCCAGAGCTGTGGGCTACTTTCCCCATTATGCTCCGCACACCTTGCCATGGGCACAGTGAAACTGCACTGCAACAAATCAGATGTGCCTAGCTGCAGCTTCCAAAGTGGATGCAGGCTGACGTTCTTCTATGGGTCTATGGAAGACACTAGAGAGCCATTAGAGAGCTATACAGGGCAGCTGGAAAGCCAGGTCTAGGTGCACATAGATTGGGTCTAAACTACAGCACACAGATGTACTTCCAAGCTCAATGTGCACACTGGAATCACTCTGACTTTAAGCCTCTGTGAAACCCACATGTATTCTACTGTTTCTTCCACCAGTTGTCTAAAATGTATGGTTTGTTTGCTCCTGTCTTCAGGACTCCCCACTGCACAGCAGTGGTTGGATTTGTCCAGAGTATACCTCAGTAAACTGGTGGTTTAGACTAGAAATTGGAAAGAGGGCAGAAAACAGAACAAAACCAGCACAGGCTTTAAGACAATATTCTAAGTTTATAACATGGCTGTTGCAATAGCAAGGCCCAGAAGCTGATGTCCTGGATCATACTCATTGGTCCTACATTCCTGAGTTCTTTCCTCTCTAAGCCAGTGATAAATGCCTCATTAATAACCAGGGCAGCAAAATAAAAACAACTCTGAAAAAATCCTAGTTTGTATGTCTTCCAACTACATGGTTTCAAAATATTCTAGTTAAATAATTTGACTTAAAAGAAATCCGGTAGTTCTGACTAAAAGAAGGATCTCTGTTGTAACTCTGCTTTTCATCTTGCAAAAAAAAGAAAAAGCTGTCTGTATTCACTTACTCTGCATAAAATTTTACGAGTTCAAAAGTACAGGTCTGATGGAAATTTAAATGATTAAATTTCATTTAAACAGCATTCCCTTTTAGTAACACTCTGGCTCCCAGCCTATGAAAGACAAGGTCTGCTTTTTTCCCAATAGGCCCTAACAAATCTTTATCTCTCCAATTATATCTGGAGTCATGTGATTCTGATGAGATCCCACATCATCTACTGAGAGTAAAGTCATTGTATTTGTCTAAAAAAAGATATAACCCTCAAGGGATCCCAGCCTAGATGAGGCTGAGGACTCCAACACAACATCAGTGAAATAAAGTACTACATTAGGGAAAATACAGGTTAATAAGCTCACTCAAACTGAGTTGTATCAGGTTAATTAACGAGTGAAATATTCCACTTTTGATTAAACTGATCCTAGACAGAGCATTTAATTGAATTTCTTCTAGTTAAAAAAAGAGTATTAATCTGCAAAATCAACATTTTCCAGTTGACCATGTTGATTTTGCTGGAGCAATATTTTCTTCTGGAAAATAAACAAGTTCATACAGAATTACGCCAAAATATGTCTTGAACTATGAAAACAATTGTTTTCTCTTACTCTGACAGCTGTCATTCATAGCTGTTGCCCATCAACATTTCTCTTACTTCCAAATAACAAGAATTTGTTCAATTTCTCACCCTCTGCTGAGCTAACTCACAATCTTTTCCCCTTTTGGGGTTGTTTTTAAATCTGAATGATATACTACTGTTCTCCTTCAGCAAGCTCAAACTCTTAAAACTTTCCACCTTTTAAAATGGAAAAGCTTAAAGCTTTCCACTTTTTCATGTCAGGCATGTGTTTTTCCTCAATTCACATATGCCCAAAGAAATGGTCATAATTTGATCAGAGGGGTATCATCCACACTGTGGAGTTTCCTCTTCGGTTCGTTGGAGCAGGAGGTAGCTGTGCAGGTGGCAGAGGGTGCGGGCAGAGCAGGGAATGCCCAACGCGTTTGTGCTAACGGGGACTATGTGCCATGGCAACTGCGTTTTCTGCACTGAAACTCTCCCTGATGTGAAAAATCTTGCACAGTATCTGAAAGTAAACGGCTCCACAGGCTCTCAAATCACGTCTAATTCAAACACATCCAAGTCACAAGACTCATCTGATTATCTTGGTAAGACCTGATGGATGTGTACACACATCTATCATTTGGAGAGCTGGAAAATAGTTCAGATTTCTAAATGATTGGGAGAATCAAGCAAACAATGGTGCTGAGAGAGGCTTTCAATGATTCTGGTGTCAAATTAGACCTGACTTTATAATCTGGAAAACATTAAATCAGACAAAGTGTTCTGTGTTGCTTTAAGCATTTCAAGCCACATTATGGGAAGAGGAGGGTTTTCACCTGTTCACCCCACAGGTGGCCATCTGCCACACTGTGCTTACTCTGTGCTGATGTAAATATGCCAAAATAAACTAGTTATCGGCGGTTCAGTATCTGTGGGACTATAAGGTCTCCCCACAAAACTGTGAAAGACTAGAAACGATGCTCTTCACAGAAGATGTAGCTGACATATACTTCATTGTACGAAGTACGGCATGCCTTCTCTGATCTCCCGTGTGGCTGCATTAGCAGTTCCATTCAGGCTGGTGATTAACAAAGATCAAAGGAGTAAGTGACCAATAAGACCCTAAAGCCCTGGTTGTAGAAGAAATGTGGTTCACTAGCTCCCACTCCTTCCAATTATTAGCTGTGGGTCATGTGGATTCTCTTTTAACCATGCCAGTGCTTCTCTCCAGATAATGCCCAACCAGAGTATTTACATTGGACCTGTGCCCTCGCTCCAAAGGTACATGAGCAGGGCAGGCAGAGATGAAAGTCACTGACAGCAAAGAAGGAAACTCCTTTTCACAGATGGGATTACTCCAGAAAATGAAAACATCGAAAGCTGACGTGTGCCAAAATGGAGGGAAAGACAGATTCAGGACAGAGCATTACTCTGACGGCATGGCACATCGCTGTGAACACGAGTTCTGAGGTTGCAGCTTGAAACATGTGCAAGTGACTGTAGGTAAGAGGCAAAGGGATTGCTGGAGGGGAGGGGACCTTGAATGTCAGAGCCTGTACTACATCAAGCTGTATTTGTTCTCCTCAGTTAACACCGTAACAATATTTCTCCCCTGGTTTGCACATCCATCCACTCTCTGTTCCTCTTAGCCATTGCAATTTAGGCTGCCTGTTTCAAAGTGAACTCCAGAAACTTCTCCAACCTTCCCTACCCAAAGATGCTCAGCTGCTTTTTGGGTTGAGGTGTCCTGTTTTTCCAGGCAGGCACACCCGACTTGGAGTATGGAAACTGAGATAACCTTAACCTTTCAGCCACAGACTTTTAAAGGAAGTACACTGCAGTACACTGCAAATGAGTAACGAGTTTTTGAAGTCAAGTGAAAAACGTTGTGCTAGCATTTGTTCTTGTGAAACTTATTTCCAAGATTGTACCTAATAACTTTGCAACAAATTCTCATTTAGTGGTTTTTGTCTGGCCAGGTGATGCACAGTGAAATCAGGCTGAATGACAGTATGATGTGTTTTTTGGTCTCTCCAAATCTACTGAGTCTAGACATGATGGAATGGCTCTGCTTCTCAATCAGTTTCCCACATTGTAAGCATGGTTTGTGTCCTTTTCCCCACCAAATGCAACCAAATGTAAGGTGGAACACCTTGAAGTGAATTTTGTTTGCCTGTGACTATTCTACAAGTCATGTCATTCCATATTAATAACACCTGCTGCTTATTATTTGCAGTATTCTGTAGCCATTTGTAAGCTAGATCAGCAAAGATTTATATTACCATTTTGTTTAGCAACAAGAATACTGAATAACATTACACCAATTCATGATTAACAGAGGATCCTGCTAGAAGCAGCCCCGTTCCCTGGTAAGTCCCCATTTTGAGATCTGTCAGTAAGTTAGTTCTGTTAATTCCATATAAGGAAAGTTTTAAATTCAGGATTGAGTCTGGTGTAATTTAAAAACCATGGGGATACCATGATGATTGATATTCCATCCCGTATTTATTTCTGTAGCCCTGAATGCATCTGTTCATACCTTGCACTAACTGACACTGGGGTAAGCATCCCAGTTCTCTTTGAAATATGGGACCTATATGTTAGTCTTCCAGCACTTTGAAGTTTATTCCATTTACAAGGAAGTACCAGAACTCCTCAAATGCCTCCTTTAAGGCTACTGGGTTAAATGGTTGAGGACAGATGCCTCCGAAGAGAAAGCAACACAGGTTTTGCTCATGAGGTAGAGAATAACTTATCAAATAAGGAGTGGTTCACTGTCTAGTCCTTTATTTTACTCTGTTATGAGTCTCAGCCTGCAGGGACTTTATATCCACATTTTATGTATGATAGATGTTGCTACAGCTAGTCTGTCTAGCAGGATGAGAAGGACCTAAAATCCAAAATTCCCAGTGCACTGCAGACACAAAATATTCCCAGCATCCTATAAAAAACCTGAATGTCTATAATAAAGCAATCACCACCACAGAAATCACAGCTATCGTACCCCAGGAAAAGAGCAAGAGTCATCGTGAGGAACATGAACGTATCTGAAGACTCTTATGATACAGCTTAAATTCCTATGACCAGGCCTATCTTATCCTGTAAGCAAAAAACCAGGGATTTGTTAGGAGGAATTTACAAGTGCTTTTCTGAAATGGTCCCTTCCCCATGTTGTAAAGGAAGGCAAAAATTTGTTGCTATCCCTGTTATCTAGCCTTAGGGAGACTTCCATTCTGATCCCAAATTAGATCATCAGTTTAATGTTCAGTGCATGAGCAGACATACCAATTAGATACTGAGAAGCTGTAATAATGTTAACGGCAGCAAAGCAACCTCCTCACATACTGTCTCCACCTGTAGCCAATTTCTGATGCTTTAGAGAAGGCATAAAACCCTCCAGAAAACGTGATATGCATCAAGTCAGCAACTGTTTTTTTCTTGGCTCCCACTGGTGACCAGCAGCAACCCTGAAGCACGGATGTCGTGTCATAGAATATAGAAATAGTGTGAGCAAGGCAGTCAAACCAAGATGGCTCCTCTCAGACCTCCTTAAGATATCAACAAATCAGCTATGCAGGACTCACACCAAGCTTCCTCATGCCAGAAACATTCTTCTTCCCTCCTGCAGTTCTTTCTGCGACTTTAAGAAGTCTCCATTTCAGCCCATGGATTCCTTTGCTCACACTGCCCTCTGTGGAGGTGAAGTCCAGAGATGCACTTTCTGGGAACCCCTCCCTGGATTTTCACTTTTTTCCTCAATGACAAGTTGAGAAAAATCATATTATTTTCTTGATATTTATCCATATATATAAGGTACCATCACATCCGCTCTAGATCTTCAATTTGTTATACTAAAGAGGACAAGTTTTTCTTTTCTTTTCTTGAAGGAGGTTCTCTTTTCCTTACCTACCTGGGAAATCCCACTCTGCATTTAGTTCACCTCCCCCTTTTTCTTACCATAACTATGCACAATGGCATTAGCAAAATGCACTGGTGTTACCTGTGCCTTGCACAGTGGTGCTGATTCTTCCCTAGAATAACACCTTTCCTTTATATCGCAACACTTTGCAGCTCACAGTCACCCCACAGTCAAACACTGGCCCACAGCCTGTTTCTTATCTTTTGCCTGCAATTGATAACTATCTGTGACCTCACAGAATTTTATGCCTTAGCCCTTGGTGCTTTTGACCTTTTTTAAATTTTAATACTATTCTTACAACTCTATCAGACCAGCTCACGTTTTTAGATATGCACAAAAATCTCTGTGATGCCAATATTCCCAGACTTTGTGTCACAGCATATGTAAAGAGTGCATTTAAAGTAGGATTATTCTCTTCAAATTAAGACTTCTGTGTTAGAAATGGCAACTTCTTAGACAGATTCCTTTTTGGCCAATGAGCAAAACGTAATCCCAGGGCTCAGTTCATCCCATATGAGGAGGAATTTAATCTCCCCAAGAAGTAATCACTACTCTCTGCTGACTGTAATGATGATGTTGATCAGTTTAGGCACAGACATCTACATTTGCTAATGGTTTGCTGTAGGATTCATATTGCCTTTTTTTCTTTTTTCTTTTTTTTTTTTTACAGATCAGGTGACATGAATTGTATCCCTAGTTCTTTTTCCTACATTGCTAATCTCAGCAATAACAGAATCAGTCCCAAAATCAAATTTGAGGACAACCAGAAATATCTGATCTCCATTGTGATAATTTCCCTTTTTATATTACTTGCCACAGCCTCCTTGTAAGACTGTTCTTTAGTCAGTTTACAATTTCTTTATTTATCCCCATCATAATAAATAAAGTAAAATCTGCACCACAGGTTCAAGCAAAAGATCTACCTACTTCACTATCTTTGTATCTTCATCCTATGATAGATAGTTAGGGAAGAACAAAGGGTTGGGTATAGGGTGATTCTGCTCATATACTCCCCTTGTGATATCAGTACTGCATCAGTAGTTTGGGGACTTCCTGGTCCGAGGTTGCTCTCAAATTGTCATATTAGCAACATGAGTGGATGTTTCCTCCCTGGATCTGTGCAATCCCCAGTTTTGGCCTTCACAACATTCCCTGGCAGGGAGCTCTGTAAGAAGGACTATTTCATTTTGTCTGTTATGCCTTATTGTTCTTAAATCATGGAAGCAGTCAACGATATTTCTTGTCTGATCTCTGTCATTCCCAGTTGATCCCCACCAGTATCATAGTTCTCTGTACCTTGTGCCTTCCTTCCAGACTGAAGAGGCTCAGGCTGTTTAGCATTCCCCAGGGTGGAAGCATGCCTACATCTATCACCACGTTGGTACCATTCTTTCTGGTCTCTGTAGTTCTTCTGTAAAGAATTTTCAGTGGGACATTCCATCAAAAGCTTTTTTGTAAATCCACAGAGACGGGGTCTAATGCATTACCCTTGTCTAAGAAGTGATTCATCGTGTTAAAAGATTTACCTTTAATAAAACTCTACCTTTGATAAAACCCATTTGCTACCATGTACTGAGTGCTTTCCCTGAAAACTGTCCTAAGGTTGCTGGGTCAAGTGGCCTGTATAATTTTTTTCCAGTCTTCTTTGAATACAGCAATGTGCAGATTCTTGCTACTAAACCTGCATTTTCATGTGCCAATTATTTCAACATCCTCCAGTGGAGATTATCCAGGCCCTCTGGGTTCAGTTACTCTATCGCTGGAAATTTTATCTTTAATATAGAGCTCTATCTCCTCAATTCCTTTTACCACTTCTTCCTTCCTAAACAATTTATAACTACCAATTTTTACATTCCAGTCACGAGAATAAACCCGCCAGGTTTCAGTCATGCCAATTATATTGTATTTCTCATAATCCAGCAAGAATTCCCAATTCCTCTTGCTTTTAATTATATACTCACAAGGTGCTTCTCCCCGGTCCCTCTCTCTGGACAGCCACCTACAGTGAATCACTTATGCTTATCCTCACGTGGTGGCAAAGGAGAAGGGTGATGCAGTACTGCTCTGGATCTGTGAAAGTGTATGGCAAATTCTTGTCTTTATATGTTACAGATTTATTAATTTCTGCAGGATATACCTCTCTCGTTCCCTGGCTCCTTCTCAAATGTGCATTTAATGTCCATATTTATGGCCCATTTTGATGCATCCTTACATACCATGTAAGTTCCACTCTGCCATTTACTCCTTAGAGTGCTAAGAAATATGTGGTACAGAGCATACAAAGAGTTACAGACACCTTGCCCTCAAAATATCATTCCAAGAATACAAAACAAGCCTATGCATACCCATTCCTGATCTCCCTGACTTCTATGGAGCGCGGTGAGCAACATGGAAAGACTCGTTGTATGTTTAATGGGACAGCACTCTCTTAAAAGGCACCTAGGCAGCTGCTTTTCCCTCTGAATGTGGATGCTATTACTGAGATTGTCTGTTCATTAGCAACTAAAAAAAGATCTGAGTTCATGTTTTTTTCTATTAAAATCAAAGCAAACACACTATTGAGCAAAATCAGCTAACTTGTTATTGCTTCCCAGCTCGCAAACTCCTCTACCTGTTAGGATAAGGTATGCCACCTTACCTACTTGATGTGTTAATTTTTTTGTGGCATGTATGTTCTTGAGTCACTGAATCTACCAGCTATTTTACCACTGTTGCTATTAGCACATCACTTGCCTGGTATCTTGTGAGGTGTCCAGTACTGACACAAGCAGAGACCTGGACTGCAGGTGTGAAATCAGATATGCACTCAAAGTCATACTCAAAAAGAATTGAAATGGTAGAGAGCTTGGCTCTGAGACACCTGGCCATAGACAAGGAGGCTCAGGAGGAGGCACCAAGTGCCCGGTGCAGCGCGTGAGTGCAGAACAGGACTCGTGACCAGCACAGTCTGCAGAGCTTGTAGGGTATGCTTTAGCTTCATCCCCTTCTGGAGATTAGGTGCATCGCTCTTACAGAAGGTACCTCCACCCGTGTGGGATCCAAAGCGTTGAACCCACTCTGAAAGGGAGACCCTTCATCCTCTTTTTGGTACGCTGGGATTCAGCATACTTTTGAGTCAGAAATTGTGCTAAATAATTACAGGACTCACCCACCAATGAAATATGTATGTTCCAGTCCCTCTGTTCGCAATTATATTTCTCAGGTGCTAAATGCTTTTTGGATTTTTTAGCCATCCTAGACATGCTGGATAAAAATAAACTCTAGATTTGCAAATTATTTCAGAAATAATCACAGCATTCAATCTCTGTTAGAGATGTCAGTGAAAACTAGAAACTTGCAACAAGATGAAGGCCCGCTTTGCTAGTCTCTGCACAGAGTGTGGATGGCATGCTTTTTGCACCTCTACCTCTGGAATCTAAATGGACGTTTCAGGTAAACAGTGGGAGGACAAGACATGCAAAAATTTGTTTCATTGCAACCTAAATGTCATTTTAAGGTGTGACTGAGTCCCAGTCCCTCCGGCCAACTGGAAGCCCTGCAATCCTGTCCCTTGCAGTATCAACCTTCTGGGAACTGGTCCTGTTGTATCTGCACTACAAGATCTGCTGTGTTGCAGCTGCACCAGTGCAGAGAGCTGGAGGTTTTGACAGTACTGAGACTGTAGGAAGAGAGAAGTCAAAAGCCTGGTGGCTGGATGAAGAATGTGGCTCACAGGTGGGAATGTTAGGAGTCTCTGGAGGGTTTTGACAGCATCACAACCACAGAGAGCGTTACTGGCATTCATGTGTTCCTGGTGGGATTCATGTTGCTTAACTTCAGGCACCAGCAGTGAGGAATCAGGCATAGGTCAGGAGCTGTAGGAATGGTGCTGACCATGGATTGTGGCCAGATGTTCTGCTGACAGAGGTGTGAGGCTATGGAGTGGCTACTGAAAGGACTTTGCCTGGAGGAAGTTTGTTGTTGCAGTCATTTTCAGTGTGCTATTGGTAAAGCTTTAAGAAGGGTGTTATTGAAAGTATGGAGTGCATTCAGGCTAGGGATTTTGACTAATTCAATACACTACTAACTGTGTGCTTAGTGGTATTTTCTGGATGTTCTCCTGGCATCCTAGGGTGTTTATTAACCATCTGGTGACTGTATGACTTGTGATACCTACAGGACTGTGGTCAGTAAGTGTGCTGTGGGCAGCGTGATGAGCCTGTGGAATGCATTACCCAGATACAGAGAGCGTTGGGGGTGTACATATAAGCGTGATCACAGTGCTGTTGTATTGAGGCTGGCTGGTGTGTCGCTGCCCTGGAGCTCAGGTAAAATGATCGCCAGTCAGGCTGCAAAAGGCCATGACAACATACTGACAGTCTGGTATTACAAACCCGTAAGTCTGAATGAAGACCTTTCATGGTTATTTTATGTTGACACTCTTAGGGACAAATTTAGACCTGTGTCCATTACATTGCTCCTGTCCTTACCAGAAAAAACTATGGTAAAGCCTGAACGAGGCAGCTGCATGTCTAAGCCAATATATCCCTGTACCTGGCTGGATTCTTTCCAAAGGTTGGTCACTCCTGGACTGCTAACTGAAGAGTACTTTTCACCAAGTTAGTGTTTCAAATAAGAGGAAACACACATGTGGCTGCTGTGGCCGTGTGGGGAGGGAGAAACATCCCCTTCTTTCCTGCTTTCACCATAACTTTCTAAAGCTGGCTTCCAGCTATCTCCTGAAATCACCCACTACAGCACAGCTTTGTTTACCCAGTACAGAATAGATCACTGTGTTTCTCTTCTCCCACATATAACTCAGTTTTCTGAGTGGGCTAGAGTCACACAGTTACAACTTACCTCACACATAAATCTTGGCTTGGAAAGCTTTCAATATCTGCCAGAAATTTGGGCATGCTTGATTGTCCCAATCCCAGTTAAGACGCTCTAAAAGTCAGAGAGTCTTACGCTGCTCACTCAGGCTGCTGTGGCCTAAGTTTATTTCCAAATCAGTAAGACACAACATCTTTTTTTCTATATTTTTTTCTAACATCAAGAGGGTTACTTTGGTGCTTTCATTTCAGCATGGAGCTGTTTATCGACAGTCCCAAGGCTGAAGTTCATGAACTTTCCTTTTCATACATTAAATTGAATTTTAATGACCAACTAATTCTTGAAGCACTATCCTCAAAAATACCAGTGGGTATACACAGCACCTTGGGGTGAAATGGACTGTGAGCTGCTGCCCAAGTTTTGCCCCACTTTAGAGTACATCCTTACAGAGCAGTTTTACCAGGATCTCGTAAACTTCCCATTATCAGGGAGGTTGTGTCCTCAGAGACACAACATGTAGGATGATTAACTGTTCCTCTCTCCCAATAGTGGTGAAGGACCAATTCCCCAGTCTACTCCTTGGGCAATGGCAGGATAGAATAGAATGGAAACAGCCCAGCAAGGACGAACCAGTATCCACGAGCCACCATCATCTCATACTGTGCCACATTCCTAAACTTTATTTTCCAGCCGCATAATCTAGAAAAAGGCTCTTTCCAAAGCAGAGTTTGGATGTTAGCTCTACCAGACAGCTCTGGGAGTAGGGACTGTCAGTTTGCATCCGTTGAGACTTAAATCAGTCCCATGGCTGCTACCTTCCATCCACCCTCCAGTGTTTTATTTCTTGGTAAGTGCCAGGGTACAGCAGAGGAAATGAATGCACTGATAAGCTGGAGAGGTGTCTTCTCGAGTGGTTCTCAGCAAGTAAATGGCTGGGCAGGGAACAGAAATGAGCTTTCTTGTGCCCAGTTGTGCCCTTTCACTGCCATTTCTGTACTCTACTTCAATAAACATACAATCCAGCCACCAGGAAGGGTTTGTGGGTGGTCATTTGCTTAAGGGATACCAGAAAAGATGCGGTCTAGGCTACAGCGTAATAAAAACTGTGACCTTTGGGCTTTCGCTGTCGTTCAGACCACTGTCCTAGGGGTTATTTCAGGGGCACTTACAATTAGATGTCAGAACCTCCTTAACAACTACCATCCGCTGTCTTTTGTGCGCTCCAGGGAGCAGCTCCCAGAAGGGAAGCACTGACCAGTCTCTGGCTGCAGTGCCCATGAGGGTAGCACATACTGCTTATCAGAGGTTCAGCTGGCTTTAGAGCATAGACCCTGCATCAGCCAGCAGGTAAACAAGCAAATCCTTGCCCTTGCTGGAAACAGGTTGCTTTTCAACAAAGAACTGTTAAAATCCTGCCTCTCTCTGCAGGGCGAATCTGCTTTAAGATACAGCACAGAACAGCTTGCCTGTGTGTTTATCACACTGAGCCAAACACAAAGCAACACAAGCTGGAAGGAAGTTGGTTTATACTTACCAGCAGCATTGATATTTTCCTCACAGGAGTACCAGATCCCAGTGTGGAAATACCTGAAAAGGAAGCGGTCATCTCCCGTCTCCCAGCTGTAATGAACCACATTCTGGTTTGTCTCATTTGCAGTCTCATTCCCGCTGTAGTTGAGGCAGTTTGTCTTCTTCTCTTTCCCACAGCTCGGCTTAGGGACCCTCTGTGTGCCCTCACACCAGTGGGTCGTGATAAAAGCTGTTGTGGAGAAAAGGAGAGCCATCAGATTCAGACTCACTGCTAGCAGGGCTCTGCATCTTCGATTTGTCTTCATGGTAAATCCGCCCTCCCTCCCCCTCCTGCTGAGAGAAGAAGTCAAAGGGGTTTGTTTTATTTGGGGGGGGGGGGGGGGTCAAAGCCTCTCACGATTCAGAATCCAGTTTTCCAAATATCAAAACTCTCAGGCTCTTCCACTCTGTTGTTGTAGCAGCGAAGGAAACGCTGCAGCCAGACTCCCATTCTTCTCTTGACTTGAAATCCTGCCTTTGTACGTTAAAGGAGCAGCTGCAGGCGCGGGAGTGCGGCCGTCCTCTTGTAGTCGGTGTGCTTCAGCGGGCTGACGGGATCAGAGAGGGTCTGCCTCACCAAGAGCTCCGAGAGCGAGTGAACATCTGCTCGGGTACCACACATGATCCCGAGGGGCTCCGCAGCCTCCTCCGCCGGGAGACACCTGCAGGCTGCGGGACTCGCTCTCCTCTGCTCCCATAGGATGAGGCAGGAGAAACTCGGCGGGAGGCCGGCGGCAGGGCCGGCTGCTGCCGCTGCTGCTGCTGCCGCTGCTGCTGCTGCCGCTGCTGCCGCTGCTGCCGCTGCTGCCGCTGCTCCTGCTGCTGCTGCTGCTCCTGCTGCTCCTGCTGCTGCTGCTACCGCCGCCGGCCGCGGCACACCTCGGGGACCGCTGCGGCGCGCTGGTGGCCGAGTTGGGCTGGGGGGTGGTGTCACATCTTAGTCCCCAAAAGAACCGTTGTTCCGAGCTGCGAAGTACTTTTTGTATATACCGGAGGGTAGAGGTTTGTCCAGGAGGAGGAGGAGGGGTGAAGTGGTACTTTAGCTTTTCTGCTCTGAGCTAGTGAGTAGTAAATCAAGGGTTTGATTTTGCCGTCAGTGTGCCGGTGTAATTCTCTGTCTTTAGGGGCTTGCTTGGGCAGTCAGCAAAGCCCCAGAGGAATTTGGATTTGCAAGAGCGCGATGAGTCAAGCCCACGTCCTTCACAATACCAAGTGGAGCCCCTTTCTCAGGCTTTCATTTCCAGACACAGCCCACGCAGATGTTCTGTTTGAAGTGGGTCTGTAGGACATTTTGTAGGCCCTGGTTTGTGCAGATGGAGAGAGCAAGCCCCGGCCTTCACTTGCCAGATGGCAATGCTGTGAGAGCAGGGAGCGCTGCATAATATCCCATTGCCAAAGAGAAGTGTGTTGTCCTGTCTTGTTGGTTGGCTGACTTGTAGAGTTTATGACCTCTTTCCCCATTGCTCAGGGCTATCTCACTAGATACTGAGTGCTGTGAGGAGACCAGGGCACCTGATGGTGGTGGTGGTACAATCTGTAAGACCTTGCATCCAAGCACTGAGGTTGGCCACGTTTGTCACACAGCAGTTCTGTGTCCTTAGTAGATGAATGCAATTTTCTGCGGCGAAGAAGTTACACATACCTCCTGGGCTTTGGACTGAGTGAGATTTCCTTCCAGTCTTGTTTGGAGTCCCTGTCCAGCAGTGGGTTTCCAGTAAGCCCTGGAAAAAACCATGCATCCCCACAGGCTCATACTAATAGATGGGACAATGCTCTCATCTCACACCCTCTACTCTGTTAAGTCAGCACATCATTAACTCAACAGGCAAAGCTCATCCTGTGCCTTACTGCCCGCAGACATGAAATGTGGTGGTAGTTTCTCCAGCTCCTTGCATAAAGCCGGGAAGGACCAGGTGGAGTTCCTCTTTAGCAAGCTACCACATAAGACTTTTGGGACCAGTTCCTGGATCCCTGTTGCCCCCCTCACAGGTAGCCGTCAGACTCTGTGTTATGCCTCTTGTTGGTGCCTGTCCTGCATGTCTGGTTCCAACTGTTTGTGACATTTTCACTATTTATACAGAATCACTTGGCTTTAGCCATTTTGTTATAAATAAACTAGCAAATTACTAGAAAATGCTGCTCTGTGAGAACAATTGTGATGGCAACTTTGCAAGGTTAGTGCAATAGCTTTGTACTGTGGATACTTTCCTACCTAAGTGGCCTTCATTTTGCCCACTCCTGCCTGTACATGATGACTACTATCTCCTCAGCACCAGATTATTCCAGTGGCCTGCGCTAGCAGAGTGCCTCTGTGCACAGTCTTCCTCGTCCTGTTGGAATTGCACCACGCGTCTCCATGTTCCAGTCCTTTCGGCATTTCATCTTGCAGCCAAATAATCAGCATTATTTGATTGGTTTTAATGTGTGCAAGAAATACGGATGATAGCTATTTAGAGGACCACAGGATTATTACTTCAATTATTTTTATGTTGCAGGACATTCCACATAGAAATGCATTTGTATGTTCCTGTGTTTCTCAGGCTTATCTGCCTGCTTAGAGGAATAAACAATGCAATTCAAACTATGACAGAATGCCTTTCACAAGAAACCTAGTGCTCTTCTTCAGGATTATCTTTCAAGGGGCTGTCAGCATCTGAATCATCACACTTTTTCAAGTGCAAATACAGGTCTTTACAGGTCTTTTCTCACAAATCTTCTCTATCTACTGCTCTGTGGCTTGTGTTTTCTGGTCCCAGCACCAACTTCTGCACACTGTTTCTCCCCATGCCCATCTCCCTGAGGGGTGGGCATCAAAGAGTTTGTTTATCTGTGACAATTTTGTCCTAAATAGTTTTTAGATTTTGTTTTTACTCCTAATCCTAACAGATATTTCTATTTCTGTTCCTCCTTATCTTCTTTGTTCTTGTTTTTTGGTCTGACAGGGCTGTTGAGAAGAGATGGTAGCAGTAGACATTAAAAAAAAAAAAGGCAAAGTAAAGTAGAAATTTGGTTTCTTTTGTGATACAGAGCTTTTAGAATCTTAAGCATTTAAAAATATTCAGCACAAAGTAAAGTATGCTCAAAGTCAGGGGATTTTTTTAACATCAATTATTTTCTTTTTCCTAGCAGAAGTCAAGTTTTTTCTGATGATTAGACTCCTCTGGCTGTATACGTTGGGATTACTTGAAAAGAAGGAAACTAGTCTGTGCTATACTCACACTGTAATGCTCCAACGATTTCTCTTTATATAATCTTTGTTTATCAGATTTGTTGGGTATAAAAATGGAAAGATCATACATATGTTGCAGAAGGCAGTTCAGATGCCTGGATTAAGTTGTATTTATGTGGTATTATCTTTAATAGTAAAGCAGAAGGGTTTGAATGCTATAGAGAAGTAGTTCTCATGTTGTGGCTACAAGAACCTTTAAAATCCTTTTTGCAGCAATGGCTTTTCTCTGATGTTGTGAGAAAAAACTACTTTCATGAGTTATAGCTAAATCCCTTTTCCTTTACTATTTCTTATAGGATCAGTGTAAATTGTTATTACTCAGTACTTACTTGAGTACAAAAAGAATTTGACCCAGAGGATTTAAAATAATGATAGCATTTGCAAAGGAACCCTTTCAATCAGGCGGTGGTTTTCACTAGTGGGAAGCAGAAACAACATTCACTAAAATGAGAGGAAGCCCTACATTTGGGTCCTCTGGTGATGATGGGGGCATGGTGAGCTTCATCTGGTTGTTTATTTGATACCAGCAGTGTCAACTGCATGGGATTATATGCTGGTTTAAAATCAATATTTACAAACCCCTATAGCTTTTCTTTAAATTCTCATTTCTTACAGGTCTGTCCTCCTGGGCTTCCTCACATGTCTGTATTGTCTTTTTCAGCTGTCACTGGACTGGGCTTCCTGGCTCCTCCTGCCGCCTTGGGTTGGACCCCTCCTGGTAGCTCATCTTTGCTTTTTCTCAGCACCACAGAGCCACAGAATCCACTTGGTCAATTCATTTGTCTTGCAAATGGTTCAAAATCTCCTTTTCTAGTCAGAATTTTCCTCCTTTGACATAGACATCTGCATAGCTCATCTTTTTCTGTTCTCTTACTATGGCAAATATGAACTGTTGGTGTGCCCCCAATAGAATTCCTCTGTCCCCGCTCTGTCCAGCAGAATGGCAGTTTTTTCCTTATCTCTGTCACGTAACAGGATTGACTTTTATATTTGGAGAAGAGGGTTAGGATGGAAATGCTCTACATACTTCCCCTAGCTCACTACCATGTATGTTAGTCAACTATGCATAGTTTGTCTTCTTTCCATTCCATATGTAGGCTACCTTTTGCTGTTTTCACCTCATTTTAAAATTTTTTTCTCAGAACTCTGACCCAAAGTAGTCTGTGTTCAGCAGCAACGCTTAGTACACCAAGCCCACAGGCTGAACTGTACAATCCTGTTCATCTAAGAGATGCTGCTGAGACACATTACTGATTTTTTAACAGAAATTAAGCCTTCAGCAAATGGACAGTCCCACTAGGATATATTTGAAGGTGGGCTGGATATTAATACTATATGAAAACTTGGTCTTCAGTTTGACTTTTGACTTAAAGTGTGTCTTCCATGCACTTTGCTTGTGGGCATTGAGTCAAGCACAAGAAGATTGCTCACGAAATTCTTCCTGTTCCTAAACTGACCAGGCAAAAAATGGTTTCTGACAGTACTGTAGCAAAGACCTTTAGCAGTCTTGACAGAAAGGAAAGTAGTAAAACAAACTGTTGATTCTCCTGTATGTTTTCCCCATAACAATTTCCTTGGCCCAGTGTCACTGGTCAGTAGACAAGACGTTCCTAACTGCCCTCTTCAGAATAGCTGGTTTGGATTTTAATCAGTTGTCAGTTTTGCTTATCTTTGCTTGGACACCAGGACTGTGCCGTTCGAAGAGTATAGGCACTCTTTCTTCTGCTAACAAACGGGGTCTCTGCAGCTCTCTGATTTGCAGTCTGTCCCAAACAGAGTTAGATTTCCAGCACAGCTCTCTGTAAAAACTGAGTGGTCCATATATTTGTAATAGGACTGGGATGCTAACAAATTTGTACTTATCTGTATTTAATTCTTCCAGCAGCTGGTGGAGAGGAAGGGAGATGAAAAGAAATGGCAGGCCTGAGTCCTGCTGTAAATCATGTCTAGGAGAGTTGACTGGCTAAGTTGCCTGAAAAGGCAGTCCAAAAGGTCATAGCTGAGGAAGTAAGATATTCCTGAGACCATTGCCAATAGGTTATTTACATGTGTCCACCTACTCTGGGAGTGAATAAAATGTAATGGTATCCTACTTTTGACCCTGAATTAGAAATTTTTCTGTCTTGGAATCTTCTCACAATCAAGGTGCATACCGTTGGACTGGATTAAGACTGAAGTTTAATTAATATTTAGTACTTCTGTTAAGGCTAACTTTGCTCAGATATGTTTGTTATTAAAAGAAGTTACAAGCTCACTTACTTAAGAACTCTAGAAGCAGAACTCAGGTTCTTTATTGCTACAGTTAAAGAAGCATTCTTGCACATCAAAGCCTTAATGGCAGCTTGTGAGCCTTTCAATATTCATAGACTCCTTAGCCTGGAAAAATAGTAGCCCCAAAGCAAAGGTAGCCACAATAAACATAGCAATGCTGAGAAACCTCAAAGGGCCCCTTACACAAACACGCTCTTTTATAACCTAGGCATCTGATTTCCACATTCATATAAAGTTATATATTGTCATATCCCACTATGCCTTAGGAGGTTCCTAATCTACTAACTACAGATGAATTTGTTTATATCACTTCCATTTTTTGAAACATTGCTAGGGTTACACTGGCGCTGGTTGATCACTGAAAGTTGATCAAAATCTTTTGAAATCATATAGATCTCAGAAACATTCCGTCCTACCCCTTGTGGCAAAGCAACCAAATTGGAGACGGATTTAATGAAAATCTGACTTCTTCCTCAGAACAGACTCAAATGCTGAAATAGCATTTTTAACTCCTCTCAGGTATCACCTTTCCCTTCCTTTTTTTAAAAGACATTTTTCCCTTCAATTATCAATATATTTTTAGGGACAGAAGCTAGAATCTTTAAATGACTGCAGTTTTCAGTTTCTGCCTGGCAAAGGAGTAAACTGTGTACATTTGGTGTCATTTATGTGCAGAATAATGTTGCTTATTTCTATGTCTGTGTATTTTATTCCCATAATTAGGATTCATCTGTATGCCCAGGCATTGTAAGCGGTAGAATATGATTTGGCAATGAGATTTTAGTTCAAAAAGGGGTGGCCAGGCAGATTTGTCTGAGCAAAGTCTCTGCCCTGGGATTCATGTTTCTGTATAATCTCTGCAGAAATTGTACCCTGTACAAAATGCATTTGGGAAAATAGACTTTACCAGAGCAGAGCAGGAGAGGCTACTTATGTACAGGGATGGCTTTTCGATGGGGCCAGTATGACTTGCAGAGAATGAGCATACATTTTGTCACTGAAGGCGTATTCCAAGCCAATGGATCAAGAGCCCCTGGGCTGTGCTCATGATCTCAAGTAGTGTTGCTGGCTCAGAGACAAATGGAAGCAGGGTAGTGATCCTGAAGGTGAGTGCAAAGTTTGGCAAGCGCAGGAAGGCAGGATAGTCAGGTTGGCTCTAGAAGCTGAAGCTGAATTTTACAAAATACTGCATTCAGTCTACATTGAGACAGAAGCTACAGAACGCAGCAAATTTATACATACAACAAGCAGATTTTAATCATTTCGGTACCAAATCTCAATTTGAGCAGAAATCTTTCCCCCTGGGAAGACAGTAGAAGACAAAGCAACGAAAGTAAAAATCAGGAGATCAATAGTAAAAGCAAAACAGAGAGGAAAAGATATCTTTTCATGGCAAAGCTAGGTAATTGCATAACTGTTCCAAGTGGAAGAGAAAAGGTCAACAGGCAGATGACAGGCTGGTGCACAGAAAGCTTGTGCCTAGCAGGGGACAATATTTCACAGTGCATTGGAAGAGAAATGAATGATTATGCAGACGTGACTAAGAAAATGCCAAACTGTATGGACAATATGAGAAGCTGAGAAGGCCTGGGTAAGACTATCCCATAATGACACACAGTGTCATGGTGAGAGACATCCTCTAAACTGCAGGACATTTGAGGTAGCACCAAACTCAGCAGAGTGATGGGAATGATGTCAAAATTAACAATGAAGTTGTACCAGATGGCAGAACAGGGAGTCAAGGCCAGGACTTGGCAAAAAGAGGGAAAATGTTAGCCATCAGTCTGCCTGGATAGTAGCAGGAGGGATGAGATATATGAGCAACCTGGAGGACGAGCAGGACGCTACTTAACAGAATGAAAGCACAGCAGTGAACAGATAGGGATTATACAGTGGGAGGTTGGTTTGAAGACCACAATATGTTAAAAAGTATAGAGCTGCAGCTGGTTTGTATCAAAGACCACTTTCACAGGACTATGTGAACTCTTTGGCCTCAGCAGGGGGGCAAAATGAAAGAGTAATTGTTCAAAGGAAAAATGCAATAACTCTTCTGGGAACTTAAATGGGAATGAAGTTGCAGGAGGGAAAAAGTTCAGCAGCAGCATAAGGACTGCCTGCTCAGCTTGGGAGCCTCAAGTTGTATTTCCAGGCTCACAGCTGATCATGAATATTTACTCTTTCCAGCCCCTTCCTTGACTGAGTTTTGGATGGGGAAAAGTCCCTTCTATTCTCAGTTTCCTGCAAGGTCTCTGGTAGGGAACACTTCACCTCTCTAAGGTTGTGCGCATCTTTGAAGAGATCCCACTTTTCTCCACCATGTGCTCTACTGGTACTCTCCAAGTCATTCAGGTTTCACAGATGTCGTGGTTTAACCCCAGCCAGCAACTAAGCACCATGCAGCCACTCACTCACTCCCCCCACCCAGGGGGATGGGGGAGAAAATCGGGAAAAAGCAGCAAAACCCACGGGTTGAGATAAGAACAGTTTAATAGAACAGAAAAGAAGAAACTAATAATGATAATGATAACACTAATAGAATGACAACAGCAATAATGAAAGGATTGGAATGTACAAATGATGCGCAGTGCAATTGCTCACCACCCGCCGACCGGCACCCAGCTAGTCCCCCAGCGGCGATCCCCCGCCCCCACTTCCCAGTTCCTATACTGGATGGGACGTCCCATGGTATGGAATACCCTGTTGGCCAGTTTGGGTCAGGTGCCCTGGCTGTGTCCTGTGCCAACTTCTTGTGCCCCTCCAGCTTTCTCGCTGGCTGGGCATGAGAAGCTGAAAAATCCTTGACATTAGTCTAAACACTACTTAGCAACAACTGAAAACATCAGTGTTATCAACATTCTTCACATACTGAACTCAAAACACAGCACTGTACCAGCTACTAGGAAGACAGTTAACTCTATCCCAGCTGAAACTAGGACAACATAATTCTGTTATTCTGAGTATGTTAATGTAACCCCCATAACACAAAATGGACTGCATAAGTTGATATAGAGCACTCAGTTAAAATAGTTCTGCCAAACATGAATTGTAGAATATTTGTGGTTGAAAGGGCTGTCTGGAGGTCTTTTGATTCAACCCCCCATGCCAAGATAACATCAAACCTAGACCAAAACTACCAGGGGCCTTGACAAGTTCAGTATTATGCCCAGTATAATGCAACAGTGCTTCTGTCCAGACTTAAAGAGACATTTCTCCACCATCAGGACAGCCAAAAAGGTGAACAGGTTGCTGAGAGAGTTTATACAGTTTCCAGTTTTGGGGATTTGCAAGCCCAGACTGGATAAAGCCCTGAGCGGCCTGGTCTGACATGAGAGTTGGCCCTGCTCTGAGCAGGAGGTTAGACTGGAGACCTGCTGAGGTCTCTTCCAGCCTGGATTATCCTGGGATCATATGGGGAGCTATGCACCACAGTTAGTATTCAAATCTCCCACCCACACGAGGAACTCCAGGCTGAATATCAGAGTAATTTATCCATTTTATTCCTAATGAACAAACATTCCAAGCACATCCACTTGTGAAAGGTAATCCTATGCTTTCAGGCATAAAGATTCAGCATGGGAACCTTCATAAGCTCCTTCACAGTAAGTAAAATTATTACAAATTTAGTTGGTTTTTCTGACATGGCTCTAACTTCTCTGAGAGCTCCTTTGATACGTGATCATCTGTTGGCCCTGCAGACTCCCTGGCAAGCATCCCATTTCTAGGATCTATTATTTGTTTAGATGTTTGTAGGAAATTGTATCTCAAATTCTTTTTGTCCTGATTTATTGTGTGTTTACATTTAATCAGATAGAAATTGTGTTCCCTCCTTTTTTTTCTTGTTTGGATATGACTTAAGGTTTTTGAAGGATGCCTTATTGCTTTTACTGTTATCCCTCACCTTGCTATTTCACCATGCCAACACTTCTCTGCTCTTCCTAAAGTCTTTTTTGACAGGTGGAATGCATTTACTTTAAGCCTCTGCTGTATCTTTAAATAGGTCTCATGCTCTTGATTCAGTTGTCTGATAAAAAAAAAAAAGGATAATGTAAAACTAATTTAAAAAATTCAAATGCTGTTAATGTCCCAAGGGACAATGAAGACATAGGTCCTTCAGCTTGCTTGTAGGAGAGGTTGATAAACCCCCTGGAGTCAGTGGCTGGAGGGCCTGTGTCCAAGACCAGCTCAGATATGGTGCAGCCATATCACCTGGGATCAGACTGCTGTGCGAGAGGACTGTGAAAATTCTTACCAGGACCTCCTCTCTGTTGGGAACTGCCTTTGAGTCAAGGCCTGGTCATTGGTCATTGCCAGAGCCACGCTCTAGCTCTGTCTGTGCCTGGCCATGTTGGATGTCCCAGTCCTGACCAACCAGTCTCATCACTGCAGACTTGTCCAGTGATTGGGCCTGACACCGGTCATTGCCCCTGGACCTTCTTGTGTGGGGACTGGGGAAAGTGTGCTTTGTTGGGAGATGGCAACACTTCCCACCTTGGAGCCAGCTCACCTCACCTTGCAGAGCCACCACTCTCCTCCTGAGTCCGTGGTGAGGAATGACAGACTCTGGGGTGGCACAGCAGACCCTGGTGTGGGCAAAGTTAGCTGTTAACTTCATTAAACACAGCCGCACCAGGAAAGTTCAGGCTGGAAGATTCCTCTTTTCTCTATTTTATTCCAGTGCTGAAGATCTGTAAAGCAAGTGCAAGCTCCTGTCAAACCTCGCTCTGGGACTGCAGGCTGTTGGGGTGAACAGGATGTCTGCAGGGTAGGATCACTGCCTGCTGGCCTGCACCACGAGAGTGTGTCCTCAGCTGTTAACGAAGGTCTGAGTTTGATCCCAAGCAAATCACGAACATTAAACTCCTCAGAAGCAGCCATTTCTGTAGTAATAGCTAAATTATAGCCCATATGCTGAATGAAACCAAATTAGGTCTCCATGTGTAGTATTTATTTGGGCAATTTCACTTAACCTTGCCATCTTTTAATTCCTTTTATACCTTGATTTAGTAATTTCTGAATTTTTTTATAGTTCCATTTATTGAGAAGACCACAAGAGATCTGAACTGAGTAATTTTCTGTTTCTGCAGTTTTGTACTTTAATAGCAACAGAATCGTCTCTACATAAACTCTTTAAACAAACTTCTTTGTCTGCAGTGGTTTAGATGTTTATCATCTTTGTAGCACTTCATTTGCAGGACACAGTACCACCTTCACAAGAAGTTGAATTGATTTGTAGTCAAAGTAGTGACTTTGGTTATTTTTTGATTTTGCAAGAAAAAAAGGTAACTTTTTAAAGAGACAAGACATAATGTAATAATGCAGAAAATACTTAAAATGGTAATTTATCAAATTAAGATCTCAGTTTGATTGGACAGTGAAATGCTGGACTGTATATTAATATCAGCCCTTAAAAATTGCCAGCAGTAATATACTTACTTCTAAGGAGCTATACTTCACAGGAAAAATTAGGCTATATTCCAGCCAGTTAGTGTCATGGAACAGATAATTGAATTCCTTGCTTTCTTGTCAACCCAGTAATACCATGTAACTCTTTTTAAGTGTTCATGTAATCAATGGTCTTTATGCTGGTATGCATTTAATAGACTGAATCATTTTTTCTTTGAAAACCAGTCTTATCAGCATTTCTTCTGTTCTTCTGTTCTTACAAAGTCTTCAGGAAAAAGTTGGATTTTTGGAATCACATCCCACAGGTTACATGCAGCATAGAAACAAAATTCACTAAAAAGGTGATACAGGTTTCTGCTTTGTTTTCATGCAACATTTTTTGAGGAAAGTAAAAAAGAAGTATATTTTGAAAGAAATGGAGCCACTTACTACCACATCAATGGAAAGAAACAGAGCAAAGTTCATCAGTACATATTGCTCTTTGCTGCAGTTACTTGTCTGGTCCTTTGAGATGTAGTATCATGGTCGTGGGAGCAAAATCAGTTATCAAAGGCAGCCGTTGCCATGACTGCTAAGGCACAATTAACTCTTGCAATGCATGGGAATGAGCTAAAGAGAGTGACTGATGGCAGCTGCCTTTGTCAATGGCACCGTCCTACTATGTACATGGATGACAAAGGAATTGCTCTTATTCTATACCATGATTTTCAGGCTTAACAAAATGCAGCACATACTTCAAAGCGAGAAGCTTTCCAGGGACTTTCAAACAGCATCTCAAATTTGGCTTCAATTCTCCACAGATACAAACTGGAATATCCTGATGCAAATTGAATGTGGTCTTGCTAAGATGGCAGCAGCCACTTAAATAGTTCCCTTCCATCTCCCTATCATAAGAATTTTTTTCAGATGTTTCTTTTGTTTAACATTGTCTGGGCAGTTTTGTACTGTCCTGTTTAACCATTTTATTGGCAATGAGGAAGGGCATAAATTCTGTTACTGCAAGTGGGAAAGAAACAGATGCTTAATATGCAGCTGGAAAATAATAATTTTTAAAGCCCTTCACATTCAAATTAACAAGCTTCCCCCCCCTGCTTTCCTCTGTATCCCTAAAAAATTGCTGGTCCTGCTGTAATGCAACAGTGTTGGGGACGGGGGCTGGGGTGGCGGGGGGAGAGATAGGAGGAACTGCTAAGGCTTTTCAGACCTATAGCCATGGAATGGACAAGTCCTGTATGGGGACACCCCTGTGGGGCACACTAGAAACCAAGACACTGAACTCATCCAAATCAATGGGAAATAAAATAAGGATAAAGGAGAGGCATAGGAGCTCTCTAAACCAGCTTTACCACCAAGGCCTCTGTAATGGGCAGCTACACGCAAGACCTGCTGGGCCTTTCAGCACTTGTCATATCAGCCCATACGCATGCCCTTCTCCTCTTTGCTCCCAAATCTTCTCCTTGTCAGGGCCCATCATCGTATGGGTGTTTGCAACTAGGCATTTCTTAATTAACTATCAACAACCATGAAAATCAGCCCTGAGCCTTCAGTGCTCAGACTTGCACAGATTTTCTCACTGTGTAATTTGCTACCGATTCAGCAGTACCAATCTTACTATTTAACACCAAAACACCATATCCTAATACTGTCCAGACAGAAGCTAGCGAGACAGGAATAAAACAAGCAACTGGGCTGCAACACGAAAGTGAGGTGCTAGCCAGCGACTGGGGCGTGAACACAGAGGTACGAATAGTCCTGAGTCACTTCTACTTTTCTCACGGTGCTTTGTTGCCACCTGATGGCCTGATGCAAGATTGCAAGAATGAAATTTAAAAAGGCACAGTCTTTAAGAAAGAGATGTCTTACATTTCATTAGATCCACTGATAGCTTTAAAAAAAAGCTTTTCAGCTCGAAGTCTTTTCATGCCCTGCTAACACAAGTCTCTGCTCCGCAGGTAATAGATTACTTTTCTTCGAAGTGACAGCCATAATTGCAATATCCACAGAACAACTATAATTTATTTCTATTTAGCAGGAATTTATCTTTGCCTTATGCAATTTCCTTCCTTAAGATGATGACAAGATATCTGGAAGATAATGAAGTCATCAGGCCTGGAATGGCCACTAACACAGTAATGCTGGGATGCTTGATCCAACCATCCTGATATTCCCCCACTAGCCATGATAAGCACTCCAGTTGCCTCTCACCTTGGCCCTCCTGACCACAGAATCAGGTTTTCCTTGTGTGACATAATCAACATCCTACTTCAGGTGTGGTGTTGAACCACAGGGATGCTCTGCAGGCACCCTGGACGATCCTGACCACATGATTTGCACATCTTTTTGTCCCCTTTCCCATTTCTTTTCCCATTTCTTGATCCTGTCTTTCTCCACTCCAATTCCCTCTCATTTAAACAATTCACCTCTGATTATCTTTTCCCTAAAGATCCTAGTTTTCCTTCATGCATATCCAGCTTTTGTATTTTTGACACTTGCCTAGGTGATCTTGGTCCTATATAGCATTAGCGATGCTGCTGGTCTTGCAAAGCTCTGCTCCCCAAAAGGTTCTCAGTGCTCCCTCCAAGCATCTTTGAAGTCTGGCTGTTTTTCACATCACTCCCCCCTAAGCACTGGTGAAACCCAGCCATCCCTCATGGCACTGTCTGTAAGTTTTGTTGGTACCATACGTTGTTATCGGTTACATGCAGCAAATTATTGTGTCCAGTCACTGTCAACATCCTTTTCAATGAGTGTAACCTCAGGTCAGGGCCTGCAGCCCTAAAAGCAGGGTTTTTTCCTGCTCATTCTAGCTGTTTTAGCCACGTAAGAAGCTCTTACTAGCTGCTCAATTTCTCTTAAAAATACTGAGGCTGAAATGGTTTGGAACTAAGGGACTGGGCTCTACCTTTATTGCTCTGGTGAAATTCTGGTGGCTGATGGGTGGGCTCTGCCTTGGGACCTTCGATGTGATTGACAGAGGTAAAGGGAACATGAGTTAACTCATAGAATCATATAATGGTTTGGGTTGGAAGGGACTTTAAAGATCATCTTGTTCCAAGCGCCCTGCCATGGACAGGGACACCTTCCACTAGACGAGGTTGCTCAAAGCCCCATCCTCATCTGGCCTTGTCTGGTCACGGGTATGGGTATGAAGGGAAAGTATAGAAACTGGCAGTTGTCACCTGTGACCTTTACTGGCTTTTTATGTAGATGGATGAAGATGTTACAAAGTGGAGGAGCACCAGCCACGTGCTCATCATACACACCAGCTTTGGTTTGTAGCAGCTTTTAGGACACAAAGAAAACAACGTTACTTATTGACACTCTGAGGAGAGTGGCTGGGGCACAATCTGCCAGCTCTGCTTACAAGATCGGTTTCCACAGGCTGTTTTTTTCTGGGGTGCTCTAAAGTGTTTCTTGAATCCACAGTCGGAGAACTTCTTCTGAGGGCATCACGCATACCATCAGATCACATTGCTCAGCTTCTTCACTGCCACACAGTATCAGCTGGGTGGGGGCTTCTGATACTTTCTGTAAAACAAACGCACTCACTCAAACACCCTCAGGCTGATGAGTTTGTCTGTCTGTCTTCTACTTTTCCCCACAAACCGTTCTTCTCATCCTTCCTGGCACAACTGCCCAGAGACCCAGGGCTCAGGAACCCACAGCCACAAAAGCTGCTGCCTGCATTCTCACTTGAACTGGACAGCACATTTAAGCTACTGACTGAAACACACTCCTCCTGAGTAAGCGAGAAAAGAGGCTGCTTTTGATGATTGATTTCTCCTCACCAAGGAGTTGAGAAGCTCAGTGCTGGAACCACAACACATGGAGCACTGTTGCCAATGACACAGCTGGTTTTTTCAGGCAGCAGCTGGTCAGGCAGGCTCAGTCCATGCCTCCCAAGCTGCTTCCCCACAAGCACCAGCAGCATCTTCCCTGTTCAGGGCTCTAGGCCGAAGGCAGTGACAGCTGTGCAGCTAATGCATGTGGGCTGCTTGACCCCTGCAGCTCAGCCCATCACACGGGAATGAGCAAGGCTTCCTATGCATGTGTCTGCTTTTTCTGCCTGCCCCATGACCCTGTGACTACCCAGCACCCTAAAAACTGATAAAGCACAGTAAAAAAACTTACCAGTGTGTCTGGCAGGACAGCAACAGGGCAGCAGGAATACTGAAAGATTTTACATGTTTTCCAGGTAAGGAAAGGCAGGGCCAAAGCAGCCACAGCTAAGCCAGCAGAGGAGACGAGGGCAGTAACCAGCCACATGGATGTGCCACCTAGAAATAACAGAAGCAGCAAAACTTCTCAGAGAGACTGAGGACAAACCACTCAATGCAGATAGCCTGCATCCTCTGTGGCTGCTCTTCCCACCCACCTTGGTGATTCTTTGTCGGCACACTCCAGGTAGGATACCAGTGCCAGCGTAGGGGGCTGCACTCCTGAGTCTTCCTTTTTTACCTCCCCCAAGGAACAAATGGGCAGCACATTTGCAAACAAGACTGGAGTTATTGAGTGGAAATAAAAGGTAGAACTGCTGGGGTATCGTTCTCGGGCATGACTACACCAGGGGAATAGGAAGGAAGGCCGACTATTACCTTGTGCTCTCACGCACTGTGTCTGGCTGAAGCTGCTGCTTCTGTTGATCGCCTCAACATATGTCTGAGCTTTTACACAATAATCAGCTCCTGCCTCCATGGTGTCCAGGTGAACCACAGAGCTGACCTCTTTCACCACCTTCTGCTGTATCTGCCACAGGCCCAGGAGAGAGAGCATTAGAACATAGGGCAAGGAGCTAACTGGGAATAGGAGTCCTAATGTGATGCTATCCCAGACTTTACTGGGAGAAAAGGAAGGAGCAGCAGGAGGTGTCAGAGAGGACTGTGTGAATAAGAGGAGAGAGGGAGAAAGGCAGCAAATGAGGAAGCACAGTGGAGTGCAGAATGAGACCACACACATCTGGAAGGGTAGGAAGGGATGGAAAGAAGGAGCTGTGAGCCAAAGAACCATAATGATGATGTTGGGCCACAACACCTCCTCACCTGGTGTAAGGGCTTGATGACTAAGGTCTTCACTGATCTGAGTCTTTGCTGGGGTACCAAAATGACACTAGAGCACAGAGAGAGGATGGACTGGGCTAGTGAGGAGCAAGTGAATTTGGTGTGTGCAACTGTAACACATTTCAGCAACCCTCAAACAGCATATGACCACCAGTAAGCTATTTTTTTGCAATAAATGCAATTAACTGCTGGCAAAATGAAGTTGCTATTCCCAGAATTCCTAGTCCTGAGAGGACAGGTAACAATTAGCTAGTTGATCCTAATGTTGCTGTGTTGCAGATGCAAAGCCTGTGCTCACGGAAGAGCTCATCAGCCTCCAGCATCACACACATACAGACAACTCCAACAACCCAGTAGGGTTCTCCTGGCAGGGCAAGTCCTTCTCACCATCAAAATATCCTCCTCCACAGAAAGATGATCTTGAGGGCCATTAGTTTAAAAAGATTTCAAGGACAAAATCAGGTCAATCACTAACGGGGGTGTGTAACCTCTTGCAAAAACCTCAAGTCAGACATGTCAAATGTGATAATTATTAAAAAAAAAAAATTAAAAGAGTCCCAGCAGAGAACTGGATATGTACTGACCAGCAAACCTGATGCTTGTGATAGTCCAGTTGGTAGAAACTATTCTGAAGTTTGGAATTAATGTTTAGGTGATTAATACCATATACTGAAGAAGAGTTAACATTTAATTCATAAAATGCAGTCAGATACAAACCTATATGATTCTTTCTAAGGTGTCAGAAAGCTCATGGACAAGGTTGATCTCATTTACTTGGATTTCCAAAAGGTAGTCAAGAAGATCTATTTCAAAAGCCTATTAAGCTAACAGCCATGGGATAAAAAGGCATTAGACCTCTGAGTGCACTAACCAGGCTGCAATGGCCCTGACCAGTCCTGCCTGCCCCCTGCATCTTCAGCCTTCTGTCCGTGGCCCAGGACCCCCATTTAAGCTCAGCCCAGGGCCTTCAGTCCCAGTCTGAGCTAAGGCGGTGGTGTGCCTGTCTCCAGCTCTGTCTCCTGGATGGACCCTTGGTTAAGTACAGTGCAGCCTTGTACTCCAGCCCTGTCTCTGGTCCTCCTTTTGGTCCCGGCTGGGGTCTCTGTATGGGCCCTGGGCCTGGTTCATCACTTGCCTTGTCTGGGGCTGGCGATGGACCCTGTTATTCTGCCCACTGTGATCAGACCATGTGGGTCTGTGCTTCATTGGGGAGGGCACTGCTTGCACTGGGATCACCCTTGACTCCTGACTTCCTGCTCATAGTGAGCAGACCTGCTCCTGCTGCTTCCTGATAGAAGAAAGACTTTTGTATTATTACATTGCTAATCCTTTCTCAGAGTGGAAGGAAGTCATGGTGGAGGCCCATGCAGATCTGTGCTCACCACTGTGTTACTACAGGTGATCAGGAAGAAAAATGAAAACTGATACATGCTAATGATACTAAAAAACCACTTCAGAATAATAAAGATGACAGCCAACTGTGAAGAACTGCAAGAGGATCTTGTAATAAAATGACAAATTAAATTCAACACAGATAAATGTGAAATGATGCTCATGGGAATTTTTCCCCTTCATTTTTACAGTCAGTGACTGGACCTTAAATTGAGCATCCCCCATCAGAAACAGGAACATGGGGTTTGGGTTTCATGGAATAGTCAGCTGTGTGGTAGTCACCCATGTCAACAATTTCTGAGAAAAGAAAAGACTGTGAAGACTTGTTTTGTTTTATGGTGCTAACTCATAATGCTCCTGCACCTTGAACTGTGCATGTTTACTCCCTGTCCACCTTGGTAAAGGCAAAAATAGCTAGAAGGGCTTCCACAGGGAACAGCTAAGTAGTCTGGGAGTCCTTGGCCTGGAAAAAAGATACACAATATAAAACTGTTAGAGTGGTGAGGAAAGTGAATAGAGAATAACTGTTCTGTGTCTCTCTTTCTCCCCTTTAAACCAAGACTGAGACTGCACAACACTTAAGCTGCAGAACTCCTGACTACAGCAAGTTTTACATGCTAAAAGTTTACATAGCTTGAAAACCAGAACAGATAAATTAATGGAACAAAAAATCATCAGGGGCTATTAATGATATCATTTCTGGCTCAGGAATTTCCTGGAGCTGTGTCTCTGAAATCTCAGACAATAATCTAAGTGTAATTACACACAGGCTCTCTCCTTACTATCTTCTTTGGTCATGTCCATTGCCCACTGGCAGAGAGAAGATACTGGGTTTGACGGTCCCTGACTTTATATGGCTGCTTTTATGTTCTTAGGTGCTATGGAAGCACCAAGTTCCTGGGAGGAAAAAAAAAATCAATGTCTAGTGAAAACAGAAGGACTTGAATGGAACATAAATTGTCACTACTGCAGTATTATCCAGGTGTAAGCGATACCCTCAGCTAAGCAAATTACATCTCACTGTTACAGGCAAGCTGTTTTAGAAAAAACTTGTGAGAAAACTTCCTCAGCACCTAAGTGTAACACCTTAATCTTGGTCTGAGTAAACCAAATGATATTCAGAGAAGAAAGTCAGCATAAACACCTTCAGTTCCTGACTTCTGGTTTCTTTCAATAGTTGACATCCCTGGGGTGATTCCTCTTCTCAGGGAAGGAAATGTGGAAAGAACAGACAAGCTTCTCCATGGGGGTAAGAGCAACCCACTGGTATGTGTAGAGGAATAAGGCACACACTGACGCCATGCAGGCCCTCGAGCCTCACAGCAGGAGCTTGGACTGGCAAACAGGCCCTGGGCAATGTCTGTATGCTTTCACTCTAAGTATGTGGGCTCTCTGTTATTGCCCAAAATCCGAGGGTAAAACTCACCCTACTCTCCTGGCCCTTCTTCCAATAGACAACACAAAACTGAAAGGCAGGCCCCATGTCTTCCAGCTCCACTAGTAAATGATACCCATCTGCTATGACCTTCATCAGAGGTGGGGTCAGGGAAGCTGCCAACACAGAGAGAGCACCATTATCACATCAGAGGCAACCCTTAAAAACTGTCTTCCTTTTCCCAGCTAGGAGAGGAAGAGAAGCTAACAACATGAGCACAGTAACATTAATCTGGAATAACAGCTCGTTGTTTCAGTGGGGTAGAAACTTCTCTCTGCTCTATCTCCTAGTATGTCTAGATACAGTAGCAGACTTTAAGCAGGAGGAAGACCGTGACTGGCATTGCGAATAGGAGTTTGGCAATAGCTGAGTTGCACAGAACTTGAAAGGTTTTGAATTTTCTCCAGTGTGATCAACAGCAGCAGAACCAGCTGGGCAACCAGAAGTTGAGACACCAGATCAGGCCAGTTCTTCTGCTCCTGGGCATTAGCTTAGCACTAACATACAGAACAGGAGCTGTGAAACCACTGCTTCTTCATGGGAATTTTGGCACTTATTCAAAGGTGAAGGAAAAAGCAACATGAGCCTCAGGATAACTCTGGCAGTTCATATGAATCCTGATTTTCCTTTAGTATCTACAGGGTTTTAGATAGACTTGGGCTGATGACCTGCTGTGACTTAAGGTTTTGTAAATGTATGCAGGTAAATCTGTAGGTGATTTGGTTCTTGCTTACTCTGATATTCAAAGCTTGGTTCGGTCTGGGATTCTGCTGTGAGGAGTACTAGTGAAACAATCAGAGTCAATCAAGCATGGATGAAACTACTGACTGTACATTTGTGAATTGGGAATTAAGGCAGTACAGAGATCATATTTGCACTACTTATCTATGCCATTCTTTACCACTCTGTTGTCGCTGAAACTGTTTTCAACCTCCTTGCTTTCAAGAAAGAAAGGAAAGCAATGTATAGCCACATACAAAAGAGATGTTCTTAATAGAATTTGCTCTTACATCCATTGAATTGCCATCAATACTGAGCAATATGAAAACATAAAATCCAAGTATGCTCATGATAAGTGTGACACAAATGAGAGGCCTGGAAAACTATGTTATACATTCAAATTAAAAGCTGAGAATCAGCTTAACACAATGTCTCAAAATAAAAAATAAGAGTGATAACATCATTTGGAGGTTAAAAAAAAAATACTGGGCTAATGTATTAACAAATGGACACTGCAACTACTAACCAAACAGGAGCACTTATATTTATCTCTGTGCTGGCACACTGGATACCAACTAACCTCTTGAATTTTGATAAATGAAGAAGTAAGACTGAATAAATTGTTAGTTTTAGGAAGATCTTTTAAAAGTGTTTCGCATGTGTCATCATACTTTATGTGTATCTACACCTAAGGCTTTGACATTAGAGCTATTTAGCCTAGAAGTACTGTGGGCTGTGCTGATGCCCTGACTGTCTATGAACCACATATGGAACCTGTGGGCTGTGCTTTGAATTCCTTAGTTCCTCTCAGACTTAATGCCAGGTTTCCTAAGAGATGTGAAAGCAGAGGCAAGGGAAAGGGAAAGTGAGCAGTAAAAATGCATAAGGACAAGAACTTAGGTGACTTTTCTTTCTCCTTTAAACATTCGTCCATATATGCATATTCACACTGCAGCCCATTGCAAGCTGAATCCTCCGAACTTTTACAGCTTAGCCAGAGGATTGTTTTGAGGTCTCTAAGACACAGGACCAAGCTGTCAAATACTTCACTGTACCATGAGAAAGTTGCTGCTTCTTTTCATTAAGAGGGTTAAGCTAAGGAATATCCTTCCCCTATCTCTGCCTGACAGTGTGGTCTGTGGCTCAACTCTCTGCCTTTGTTTGTAGCTGCTAGAAAAGGGAAAGATTTTTCATGGCTCAACTCTATGCCACCATAGCTCCTGGAAAAGGGAAGGATTTTTCATCTAAAGCACTATCTAGAAAACATTTCCACACCAAGAGACACACTCATCAACTTAGGCGGCACTTCTGAAAGGGCTGCTTTGACTAAGTGCTCGTCACTCATGAAGTAGTAGATAACTTCCAATGACTGATGAAGGTTTAAGATTGGGTCAACTCTGGACTCAGACAGAAAATTTCTTCCCTGGCTAAAACTGATGACTGCTGCCCATCTCAGACTCAGAGCTGCACTCTAATAGTGACCTCAGCAGAGGTTTTCCACCATGGTTTTTATTGCTGAAGGCAGTTGACAACATAGCAGAGAACAGAGGTAATGATTCCAGAGAAACAATGGAAATAGTATGCTAATTTTAGGCTGCAACATGATCTTTGAGTTGACCTGGGCCTCAAGCTTTGCAGGAGTTGGAAGGAAATGGATAGAATACCCTGCATTGCTAGGACTGCAGCAATGCTACCGTTTCCATTTTTCATTCCTCTTCTGAGGTTACTTCATGTATCTGACAACATGGGAGAAGAGATTCATGTCTGGAAGGGAGCAGGATTTCCAGGACAGCATGAGGCAGAGAAAGGTTGTTTTCTAGAGTAAGTGCTTCCATAGGATCAGGTTCTGGACCCTCAGAAGTGACTAGATGACATGGATTAGATGGAGCATTGACAGCAACCCTGATTGATCAGAACTCTTTGAAATCAGGGGCAAGAGTGGCCAACGTGCCAAAAGAAATGCCTATAGTCCTCTTACCTATCTCTGAAGCCCTTGGAATTCAAGCCCTGGTAAATTTGGCCCTGCCTCAGGAGGAACTCATGCCCAAGAACACAGCATGGCTGTCTAAGAGTATAACATCCCAACCCAGCATGACAGGACCTGACAAGTAGTGTGTGCTCTGTGTGTTTATGGGCTTTGTGTGACGTGCACAGTACCCAAACATGCACGTCAGCAATCCCTCAACACCAAACTCTGAGAAATTAACATGACCGATGTAGCTTAAGCCAAATAGCAGGACTCACTTGTGATGCGATTGAAGAAACCTTTCAGGGTGCCCCACTCTGATCTTCTAGTACCAACATCTGCCCTTACACGCAGGTTATAGGCCACAGTGGCTGAGATATCCTCTGTGATGTTACACACTGTGGCTGTGATGAGTGAACATTCACAGATGGAAATCCAGCTTTCATTGGCGTACTCTCGTTCATACTCCCTGAGGAAAGGAAAAGAAAGCAGACAGGCAACAGTCTGATAGGAGATGTATCTGTGACATGGGCTAAGGCTGCTTACTGCTTCTTTCCAGCTAAAACCAGTACTGGGATACATTGGGGCTGGAATACCAGGAGTGTATGAAACCAGTATGCGTGTGTTTTAGATCTTATCAAGAGAAAACCTCCCAGAGCCAGCTTGTTCATGAGCCAAATGCAGCATGATATTGTAGGAGGTGGGGATAGCCAACGCAGTGTTAATGCGTCGAATCCTGCCCACTCACTTGACTTGATCATCCCTGGTAAACCAGAATACCAAAGCCATACTGTGATACAAGCCATTGCTCAAGATTATCAGAAACCTCCTGTAATGTGGTTTAAATGTTTAAAAGATTAATGCTGAATAAATCTCAAATGTTTTCTCTTTCCTCTTCTAAATAAAATGTTGCTAATCTTCCTAACTTTTGAATTCTTTGGACAGAGGCAGTTTTCATATGTGGGCTTAATACAAACCTTGGATTACTCAGGTATCTATTAACCTGTAAACAGTCTCAGAATTGGAGCAAAAGGATACCCCCCCCCCCCTTGTGATCAACAGTGCTGGATTATCAAACTTCTTTTGCTTGTGAACTGAAGAGCACTCAAGACATCCAAACAGTGCAGGATTTTAAGTCTAAGTAAACAGTGTTCAAAGAGCAAAGAAGAATAAAAAAACCCAGAAGTTACCCCTGAAACTCAACAGAGTATCTCACAGTTTCTCCCTGGACGATCACAGGACTCCAAGTTAAGAAGTGTTTCATGTTGGTAGAAAGAATAGAGATATTCTGAGGTGCTGGCAGCAAAGCATCTTCACCTAAAATTCCCAGCAAAAGAAAAAAAAAGAAAGAAAAAAAAAAGGTATATGAATGTACTAGGAAAAAGCTTAGATGAATAGTGCAAAACTGTGTTTTGCATCAGAAATACACACTCTTCATTTCACTACTGTCACTTCAGTGTTTGAAAGTATTTTAGAGAGAAGAAGAAATGACAACCAAAGAGCCAATGACAGAGCAGTTAGGCTGGCACTTCTTACAGAAAGGCAAAGCATGCCTTTTAATTATTTCAGAGTTTTTCATTGTATCAATAAAACAGTGAGAAAAGTTCAAGCTTTTATAAAGCCATCCAGTTCAATTTAATGAAGTCAAGTAACAGATACTCTGTTGCGCTCCATAGACTGTTCCAATGGATGTAATGGTTCGAAATGTGCTATTTCTTTCCAGGCTTGACTGGACTGGACACTGTAGAACATCCTAGCTCTGTTACAGCTTTTTTCATGTTGCAAGATTCTAATAAGTTCTTGTAGGCTGTAATAAAAGTACCTTTTAACAGAATAAACTTATTCAGTGGACTATAAATGAAATTATTACATTACTCTGAGATCATCAAAGCATAAGCATGGGATGGTACCAACAGTGTAGTTAATTTTATCCTTCGGCATCTTAATGTAAAATCTGTAGCAGTGTTTGGACCAGAGCACAGAAGGCACTGTGCACAATCTGCACTACACTATGGGAACAGACTTATCTCTGTTCTGCTACTTTCCAGTCCCAAGAAAATTATGTTTTCTCTGCTTAGCAGGGAATGGTTCCCAAGGAACCATTGGAAGGGAGGAATGGATGGAGCAGTTTCAACCAACCCAGTGTAGCAGTGGTCTTTTCAACACACTCCCAGAAACAAGGTAACTGTTCTATCACAATATATCTATGTTACCTAAAGATTATTTCCTAATTATTTCTTTTTAATAACATCTATTTCACTTAACAAGGTCTACCTTCCATTAGGCTTTAACTGTCATTAAAAGAGGGTATCTTCTTTTAAGCTGTGTTTACAAAGTTAACCAGCTAATGTCAGTTATTCTACCCAGGATCAAAACTAGGTTGACAAGTCCATGAGCAATGTTTTCATGATGATTATTCTTTTAAAGTATTGGAAAACATCGGTCTTCTTTCTGCCCTTAGAATATTCCCTGTATTCATACCTTTATAAAATCACTAATGATGTGGAGAACCTTGATGCCAACTCTTCTATGATTCTTTGGCATGTTACATGGATCTGTTGACACAATGCTCAGCGGTTCTTTAAACTAAAAGTCAGATATCTCTGGGATGAGAAGCTTTATTCCTTGACATTTAGATAGCAGCAGAGTCACTGTCTGCCATGTCAGCAGCCTTATCACTACTGGCTGGTTGGAGGTCCATACTAGTGTCAAGGCACTTTTTGTCTTAAAAAAAAAAAAAAAAAAAAAAAAAGTCTTTATTGACCTTTGCTCTGCAGCTTAACCACCCATTTGGTCTCTTGTATTCTCCACGCTTCTCAACATTTAGAATGTTTGCTACTACTTTTCCTTGTACTCTTGGTTCCAATGTTAATTTTGGGAGTTGGCATACCTAAGTATGTGAATTACGTAACAGACTTCAGTTACATGATCAGACACTAGTTTTTCCACATGACTCACACACATAAAGATGTTCCAGGTCTGAACAGGGGTGAACTGCGCTGGAGTGTTTCCTAAATTTTTAAGTCCTTGACTTTAGGACTTTATGGATATATATTTTTTTGTATTCAACAGTACTGAACCCTATCTTATTAAGCTGTCTAGAAACCAATTTTAAAAGAAGAAGAAGATAGTTCTGAATTGGACTATCTACCTTTTAATGGCCTAAAGATTATTTTGTATCTGGTTGAGACCAATCTTCATTTCCTGGCTATGCTTAGCTTAGTACACTGTTCTCCTGGTTTGCTGGCAAAACCAATGACTCTCCTACTGGCAGAGTGAGACCTGTGACATCACTTCAGCTGAACCACAAAAGTTCATATAGAGACTCTAAGGTTTCTTTCTTCATTTCATTAGGAAAAACTTTGGGCCTAATGACAGTGTATGTGTGTCTCAAAAAAATTCACCGATGTAAATTTCTGTTTGGTATTAACAGATTCAGGATGGGCACAAATTCTGCTACTTGTAAGAACTCTTCTCCAAGAAAAAAAAGATATATAAAAACCTAATGCTCATATGTGTTATCTCCAGAGCATATTTGCTGATTTTTACAGGGCCACATACCTTCTGTGGCAAAGCCGTACCACACAGCAGCTATTCATTCAATGTCATGGAGTGTTTGCACTTCAGTGTCAGAAAACTAAGTCTCCAGCACTGCAGGTAAGACAGTGGTGATGGGGTATAGTGTTATGGACATATAGTTCACAGGAATGGTGCACTAGTTTGGACATCTGCTTTCAGATGAAGGGAACTGCATCCCTAGAGAAAAATATTCTTTACTTTTCATAATCAAAGAATATAGAAACAGATATCTATGTGGGCATAAGTATACACACATATGTATGTGTGTAGCTGTGATGTAAAAATTATAAGAGTTTGCACTTGTAAGGTTAAATGATTAAATAACAAATACACTAAAGTGAAACTTAGGATTCAGCTTTAGTATGTCTCACTTGATTGTATGTACAGAGATTTTTGTAACTGCATAACCATGCCCTACTGCAAACACAGTGGACAGCCCTCAGGACTGAATTAAAAAGGTGTAAAGCTAAAACCTGAGATCTTTTCATCTAGTACAGAAATTAAATGGGGTCCCTGAGCAATAAAAGCAATGATGCACTTCCCTGCTTTCTGCTTGGGACCCAGAGCCATGCTGAAAGCTGTTTTTCAGAAGAGAGGTTCATGCTTTTCCAAAATACTGTTGATCTAGACATGACGTATCCTGTGTCATATCCAAACAAATTATATTCATGGTTTCTCCAATCCATCTGTTGCAACAGCCCACAAAACAATTGCAAGCAAATCCATGTTTAACACTGGGAGAAAAGACAATTCTAGGTTACATAAATAGGGAAAGCACTGAGTATAAACAGTGAAGTATGTTGTTTCAGTACTAAAATACTTCATTAACTCCAGTCTATGAATTTTGAAGGGAAAAGAAACAACAATCGTACGGAGTGCAGGAGACAACTGGACAGAGACAGAAGGCAGGATCTAGAAGACTGTTAGCCCAGGGCTGCGTACCACTTCCATTTGATTTTGGATTCACAAGCAATATGTAAATAGCTTCACAGGAAAAGCCAAACTACAGTCTTTCAAGCCAGGGTACTGACTCTTACCCTAACATCTCCACTCACACCAAAGAAAAAAACATGTCCAGATTTTCTCTGTAAATAGCATTTTTGCCTCCTACCCTATCAGCAGTATATTCCATTTCATTTGTTACACAGAGAATGGATTTCCATTTAAAATGGTGATGACTTCTCTGCTTTAATGTTTTTCTCCTCTTTGTGCTAAATTTAAAGAATCTACAACTAAAGCAAACAAAAAAAATTTCATGACCAAGTCCAGTGCATTTGTCTGTCTCACTTTTCAGTTTAAAATGCCTTAAATAAACCCTGATAAAATTTCATTGCTCTGGGATAGATTTTGGTACCTTTCTTTCTCTGTGAATATAGAACACAATAATATTTCATTACTACTGCTTCATCATTACTTGCTGTTACTTCATCACTACTATCACCACTATTTACTGTTAAATGTAAGTGAACACTGCAAAAATATTAATAAAATTACTTTATTCATAATAGCCTCTCTTTTCAGGGGCTCAACAAACACAAGAAGAAACAGTAACTCCAGAATCAGTGTTGCATACTGTTCAGAAGTGCTTTACCTCATCTTTTCTTTTTCTGGCATGCCCCGTAAAATTTTAAATACAGGGGTGAGAAATCCTTCTTTATTGCTGTGCTAATAAGCATTGTCTTCTAACCTCCAGCACTGTACCATTTAATCTCCTTTTTCTAATCTGGAGGACAACAGTGTCACCAGCTTCTTGTATCTTCAAACATAGTTTGCCTCTCTGCATTTGAGGAAATATCAGTGAAGGGGAATCTGACAAGGGAATTCTGAACTCTAAATATTGGTGACAAGAAAATAGAGTAATGTCTGTAACACCCCCAAAAGCTAAAGGAATTTCTTTGTAAGCTAAATGGTGAAAATGAAAGCCATACATCTTTAACTCCTAGAAACATAACATTTTACACAACAATAACAAATTTTGCTAAACAATCTCTTTGGCTATAATTAACCTGAAGGCTCTGGGAACATCCTCTCCCTCATTTGCCGACTGCACAAACTGACTGCAAAAGGCAAGATCTCCCCAGCACCCAGGATACAAAGCCTAGACTCCCAGGCTAGACAGGAACATATTATCTTCTAACCTGGTGTCTGCTCTGTGCAACCACAGGGGCAGATTTAAACATTCAATCAAAAAATGTTCTGTCCTCAAAAAGGAGACTAAGACACAAATTTTCATATTTCAGGTCAAGTCCAAGAGAATGGGGGACATAGTGTAAGTTATCCCACCTTTCTCTCCTACTGTCTGTCACAGTGTAGAAGACAAAATTGGATGAGTATACGGCTGAGCAAGGCTGGTGGTCACTACACACGCAGGCAACATGGCACCTGTGCGGAAATATCACACAACTGGCCAGGCCTTAAACAAAAATATGGTAAAAATAAACCCAAATTTCTTTAAACAATAGCTGCCCAGCTTTGCCATTTTAGAAAACATTTGTCATAATCTTCCCTATTCCACAGAAACTTTCAGAGCATATGCAACTTAATGCTGAGTCAGTGGTTTCCATACCTAGCAACTAAGAACTATAAATAGTGATCCAAAGTGTTTTGCTGGCCAAGAAAGCTATAAAATTATTTTTTCTGAGGCAGAGAACAAAATGGAGCAAGACACAACCTGAATTCAAGAGCTAAGAAGGCACATTTAGAAAGACAGAACTGAGTAAAATCCAAGCACACTGGCAAGCCATGTTTGCTTTCTAGAGGACTGGCCATTGCAAAAACACTGAAGTGTAATCAGGAGATTTGAGGCCAAACTCCTTCTAGGAGATGTGTTTGGAGCCTAGCATTTACTTGGAGAAGCAGATTACAAATTGCACTGCCTTCTTCCAGGGTAAAGGAGACCCTCAGTGAACATTTTTGAGCTATTAATTAGCACTTTATACCCTTCCTCTCTGACCCTGCATCCACTCCACAGGCAAGGCATCCCCTGTGCTCAAAGAGATCAGCATTACAAGAGGACTTGAAAGTTCAGCTTCTCACAGAACAGCGAAAGAGCAGAGACAAATACAGTATTAGGTAAGTTAATTCCCTCCAAATTGAAACTCCCCTTTAGATTTCAGAATTGACTCGCAGAACATAGAATTTATGGATTGTCTTTTTCATTTGCTTATTCTAGTATTAATTTTAGACAAAGAATTAAAATTCAAGATCACCTGACTTCATACTATTTGGCTTAAGTTTTGTAAAGGCATGTTTAACAAAAGGACAAAAGACTTTTTGCTTCTCACAACCCCTTTGTCTTCTGCCTTAAGTCAGCTGAAGATATTTTAGCCATTTACCTGTGAGATTTGGTGCAATCAGAGCGCAGAGGAAGAAACAGATGAGCTTTAGTGACATTTTGCTCACGCTTGTTGACTTTTCCTACATTCATAGCCTGTTGTGCAGCTCAGAAGTTTCCCTTCCTAGGTAGGGAGCCCTATCTGAGCCAGCCATGACACGAGCGAAGTCGAGACTCTGGAGGAATATTGCAAACACCACTTCTCTGCCTGTCTGCACCAATGCCACAGACCTACATACATTGTTTGTAAGGGTGTAGTTGGAGGGAGTGCCCAAGTAATCTAATGCCAGCATTTCTTTACAGGTCTGTGCAACTGCTCAACTAGATGGCATAACTCTGTTTCACTTAGTTAGCAATTATATGTATTAAACAAAGACATTATAAGGAGGAAAAAGGATTCATTGGATATTTCCATGTAGGTTATATATCTGTAAATGCTCATTTTCCTGCTCAGCCCCCAAACTAGATAAATCCTCATGCTTCCAAGCACCAGGAAAGTTCCCCAGCATTACTAAGGGATGCCTATAACCACAGACCTTACACAAAGAACTGTGTGCCTCCGAGCTGGCAGAAGGGAGTTGTGTGCTTCAATTTATCTTCAAATACTATTTTTATGGCAGCCGTGTTGGGTGTGTAATGAGGAGGACGTTCTGTTTTCAGATCTGATTTGGTGCATGTATCTCAAGGTTTTTCCATCTTCCAAGGTCCATTGCTCTCCATCTCGCCTCTTGAGAAAAGGCAGGCTCTTCAGCTGGATGCAGCTCTGAGATCTTCTTAGAAACCCAAACCACCTGCTGGCTCCAAGGCTGCAGCAGCAGCTACCTTTGTGCTTGTGAGGCTGGTTTCTTCAGAGGCCAAGTGAAAGACAAAATTTAGGTGGAAGCTTTTTATGTTCTGCAAAAGGCTATTTAAATTAAATGAAATTCTGACTGTATGGATAATGGGGGAAAAAAGCCAAATCCTATCAAATGCTTTTAGCTCTGATGAAAGCGAGTATTAGAAACCTCTCCTCTAAAACCTCTTCCTCCTCCTTTCTGATACCTTTTCATAGCAAATACATGCCTACTGTTTTCAGTGGTGAACTAAAGGGATCTGTCAAATCATGTTTAGTCCATATTGTCTCAGGAAATATAGGATTTTTATTTATTTATTTATTTATGAAAGAATAAAATTAGTATTCAGTTAATCACAGGTCTTCAGATTCTCAGACATACAGGAACAGCACAAACAGCTACACCCCAAAGTTTGCTCCATCCTTCTATCCTCTCCCTTCCTTCCCTCTTTCTTTCACTTCTTCCTTCCTTTGCCTTCTCTGCCCTTCCTTTCCTTTCCTCCTTTCTTCCTTTCTTCATTCTTTCTGTCCTCTTTCCTTCCATCCTTCCTTCAATTCCCTTCTTCCTCCATTCCTTCCTCCCTTTCTACCTCCCTCCATTCCTTTATCTGTTCCATCCCTCCTCTTCCTCCTTCCCTCCCTCCTTTTCCTTCTTCCCTCCATCTTTGGGACACACTGAAAGGCACATGCTTCTGTATGTTTCCCAAACATGGGAATGTTTTCCTTCCATGGTTGAAGGATGTTCTCTGAAAGTATTTCATAGCTCTCAGGTAAACTTTTATCTTCTTGCTCTTCATTATCCCAATCTCCTGCTATTTTTATCAAATGTCTGTACTGAGAACCAAAAGGTGGGTATTGTGGTGAGTGACCTCATTATTGTTGTGAAATGCATGCAATGTCCAAGAGGAAAAGATGGACGCGTTTAACAGTATTAGCAATAAAATACTGTGCTTTTGCTGGGAAGCAAAATAAGTATTTGCAGAAGAAAGACAAAATTTAATCATTAGTTGAAAAAAATCTGTTCTCTTATAGTACCAGGAAGGTATAAATAAGGCAGTCCTGAGTTTTGAGCTATCATTCAGTTATGCCTCGATAGCACACCTGATTCTTCACTAGTTTATATCTTGTGGTGCCATAAATATGTGGATGTATACTCTCTGATGAAATATTCAGACCTGAGTTGAAAAGTATCTCAGAACCGACATGACCTGTAGTGAATTATGCCTCATACCATTCACTTTATTACTGACACAGATGTACAGAAAGGAGCTGGTGTACAGTTTAAAAGAAATTTATTGGGATCAGGTACACAGCTAGAAGTCTTCCTTTCCAAAGATTTCTCATTGTCTGTGAGCCAGTCAGCCTCCTTTTCAATGGCGGGGAAAATGAGTACAGCCCCATATCACAGTTAATCAGTTATGAGCAATAAAAGAGGTAGAGTGAGTCTGCCATAATAATGAGGATTGCAATTGCTCTGAGTTATCAGCAAGACTCTAAAATGAAAATTATAATGATATTCTACTGTATTTCCTTCCTAGATTATAGCCACCTAAGGCACAACATAAGCATAGAAATGGATTTGTGTGGAAGCTGAAGGTAGTGCATACACAGGACTAAGTTGTGCAAAACAGGAGGCTTGGGATAGAAGTGATTATTCAGACTACAGCAACAATAAAATAAAAGTGACAAAATACCTTCTGAGATTTTCCCTTATTTTGAAATGCTGCATGGAAATATTTGGCTTGAAAGAGATAGAAGTAGTCTTTCAATTTTACTGTTTTGCTTTCAGAATTTTATCAGTTTTACAAGTTATTTTGAACTTGATGAAAGAAACATTTTAATAACTTTTCCTTCACAATTATGGTTACATTAATGTTTCTGTGAAATATTTTTACATTTTTAAGCATGTATTTCTAAAAATAAAAGTTATTAAGCATGTATTTCTGAAGATAAACATCTGATCAACTTTGGTTTGTGATGCTTGCCTTGTATTTCAAGTAATTCAGGCCAGTGGTTATGCCAGTAAGCCTGGATGTAGAGACCTGATTCAGTTCTTTTCTCACTTGCAGATTTGTGATCTTGGATAAGCAACCTGATTTTTCATCACAAAACGAAGCACTGGACTTAGTTAAAACAACAACTTAAGGAGCTAAGAAATAAGAAAAAGATGAAAAATTCACAGATCAGCAGAAGTCAGTCAGAACTGGAACCGCATCAGTAAGAAACTATGGGTAATTTCCAACAATTGCCTACTTTGGAGGTACTCTGGATTATTTTTGCTCATACAAATCAATGCAAAATGTTGCAAAACTATTTGGATGGTCAGTTTAGCAGTTTACCATCAGCATCACAATCATTGGCTCAGGAGATGGACAGAAATGGGATTCTGCTGCATTGAATTTGACTAGTATAATTCTGATGATACTCAAAATCTACATTCAGAAAAAAAGAGACTGTACAGCCCTTGACATGCTGTTTCAAGTCAGCCACCACTTTAACCTTACAAAGAAATAGTGGAGACCTGGATAGAAAGGAAATGGGCACAATATGCAGACAGAGTTGAGCTTTTGGTATGTTTGATACAAATGAGGACTCCTAAAATAAATTGGCAATAAATTGATTTATTAATACTTGGGTAGACTTGGCTTTGCAAGTGAAAGTCAGTAGAAGAAAGACAAAGACATACTGAGAAACTGTGGAATTTGCTACAGAGTTTTAACAATTTTTGTAGCACCTCATGAGGAAAAAATGCTGCCACTGTCAAGAAAAGGAAAAATTGACTGCCCTAGGGCCTGAGTATAGTTCTGTTTCTAGTATGTGTGATTGAACGGGGGAATTCTAAAATAGGCCATGACATTTGCCAAACATATTTGCAACAATGATCATTCAGTTTGTAAAACAGAGGAAATCAGCAGCAATGCAAAAAGTTAAGGAAAACAGTTCAATTATTTACTACTATTCTGAAAAAAAAAAAAAAAAAAAAATTGCTCAAAACCCAGAAGGACATTTACAAACATAAGGCTTGCTGATAGATATGTCAACATTTCCTAAGGGAATACCCAATTTAGAAGGATATCAAAGCAAAATATGTTAATCTGATTGCTTCGTTTACATTCTTAGTAAATCACAGGAAGTTTAGCTGTGAGACTAGCTATTATGTGTAACAGATTTGCTAGGTGAGTGGAAATCACAGAAATGGTTAAGAAAGCTTGAGAAAAACCATGTGTGCTGGGGAAGAAGTAGTTACCAAACTGAGCTATGCAATTAGTTGCAGGAAGAGATAATATATATGAAATAGGCACTTACTTGGAAATAGGTTTGAAATGTGTGCTGCTAGAACTTGGGAGGGAATTACTGATAGCCAAAGAGATAACTGCTAATAATACTTGCTTGGATTTCCTTATGATAACAAACATATATAAAGGCTCAGTTGGTATCTTATAAATTCTTTCTGAAGAAGATCCTTTTAAACATGTGCATCAGGTGAAACAAGAAGTTGACAGACTTTTCAGTGATGAATGGTCCTGCATCTGGGGACAGACTTTTGGTACTATTGCCACCGTGGTAGCCAAGAATAGTGTTCTGGCAAAAGATGTACAGGGATGGCTTGTATGTAACTTGGAGTCTCAGGCAAATCTTTTCTGTATCTAAAGCAACGATGACAGAGACCTGTTCTCTTTGCTTAGCTTTTTTGGATAAGATGCAAAGAGCGAAAAGGCATAGCTGCAAAATGTGAACTGGAAGGCCTTGTTAAAACTTGCCAAATCAAATAAGTTTAAGGGAAAAATGGATGAACATGTGCTTCCAGAGTGCCTTCTGGGTTTGTTGCGACACAGAACTGAAAACTCAAGTTGCTGCAATGTAAGGAAGCAGAGTGGTCTGGCTAGGAATCTGTTCTTGTATAGAGAACAGGTCACACTGCCCTGGCAAAGTGTATAATTGATATTGTAGGAAACCAGATTATTAAGTAACCTCCTCACCATTTATCAGTAGAAAAGAGAGAAGTTTGACAGGTAACTGAGAAAATGCATGAAGAACTGCCACTTTAGTCCTGGAACATAGATTTAGGCAAAAAATACATAGCTACACTGGTTCTTATGTGAATTACAGAAAATTATTCTAAATTAATTTATGGCTCTTACTGCAAATAAGCAATACTGTGGAAGCCATACCTAATTCAATTTGGGTTGTTCAAATGTGGTTATTTGCAAGGAAAATGGATTGAAGGAACAGAAAAGAGAAGACCCAGGTAACAATTTGAAAAGAAAGCTTTCAGCTTTCAGTCATATTTGAAAAGCAAGTGGACAGGGTTTTATGTAACTACCTATCACAGCCTCTTTGTTATACTTAGATATCCTGGTGGATGCCAGAACATTTGAATAACTGACTTATTTACATATGTTTTGTGATAAGCTTAAACTGTGTATCTGTGGCAGAACCTAAATAAATGTGAATAGTTTAGAAAGAGGCAATTTGTCAAACACTGAGGAAGAAATTCCCTCTGATTAGGAGAAGACTTGGAGCCTTGCAAAACTGACCAACATGTGTGTAGACTGTCTTCTGTAGACTTCTGCAGGACTTCGTTGTTATTGCAGAACATTTGTTTAAGAATTTACAAACATTGCAAAATGATTACATGATATACGGGGGAGAGGAAAACCATATTTTGAGAAGCAGTGTGTGGCTGTCATTCTCAGGATTGGAAACATTTCTAGCAAGCGCTCTTATTCCAGCTTCCTCATAGTTCAAAATCAGTTTCTTACTGGAGATGTGACTGTCTGCAATCCTGTTGAAAAGCAGCTTAGGAGTTAGCAGAGCTGGTTGTGAATACAGTAATTCTGATCCTGCAACTATTTTGTTGGCAACGTAAAGCTCAGTGTGGACTAACATAACCAAGCATCAGCGTAAATACGTTGCTGAGCTTCCTGCTGCTGATAAATAAGCTACGTTGATCTGGCTGAATCGGGTGTCTCTACACTGCACTTCAGTGGCATACCAACTAGTACTGTTGTTTACGAGTCGGGAACAAGGCTGACAGAAGAAAATAAATGACTAGAGGGAGAATTACTATATTAAAACACAATTTTAAGTTCTTCAAAGAGAAATTACAGCACTACCTGAAAGAAACTCCTGGCTATGGTTAAATCCATAAAACATTTTCAAAGCTCTTTATAGGGAAGAAGTTTGGTCAAGACAGACACTACATCCCTGAAATAGCCCTTTAAATTCAGTAGTCTTGAAGGATAACTTTAGTACATGGCTGGAAAAACTGCAGTGCTGTGCTTTCACAGCTGCCTGTGGGCTCGGGCATACAGGTAATATGAAGCTTTCTCCAAACAGGGACACTAGTTGCAAATACTGCCTTAAGTGGGAAAACAAGGATTTAAGTGCTCAATGAAATGAGTGGACTCAGGAAGAGATAGTCATGTTGTTTGCCCATAATCAGTCTAATAGCAAAACTGCCTGGTTTATCCATCCAACTCTCTCCAAAGGCTCTCATCTCTACTCTTTCACTGCTTCCAATTATGTAGGTATTAATTTACTCCTTCCATTGAATGGCAGTGTATAATACAGACAAAATGAGTAAAAAAGCTGCTGCGGTACTCAGAATGACATTAGCTGAATGTCTGATTTTCTCCTTTGGTCTGTCAACAAGCATCTTCTCTATGAGTATTAGAGACCCAGTACGGCACACAGGATGGACCCTCAGAAGTTTGCACATCAGTACATATGTGGATCCTGTCAACGGGCTAAGCTAAATAGTTCTGTTGAAAAACAGGGCCAAAAGCTCTAAATGTCATTTTTATGTTCATATGAGCATTATCAAACACCTGATCTCCTTTGTTAAAATATATGGAATCCCTGAAATCAGAGTGAAACAAAACAGAACAGTCACTCATATTTATTTAATGCTTGTAATCCCAAAGGAACTCATAGGCTTAATTTCACATGCAGCAGTCTATTAACCCTTCACTGAAGCTGCTTCTATATATGTAGGGAAGTCTAGTTGGCATCTAACAATACATAGCAATGTACACACAAGTATATATGAGGGAGTGAAACTTTAGGTGGACACTGAATTTGGACAGGCTGTAACTTCCAGAAGAAATGTGAGGAATAGTATGTAGGTTCAAGAATGTATGTTGGTGTTCTGGTATTGAATCATTAGGCTGCATGTGTTCAGTGTTGACCATTTCTTCTCTTGGTGCTCTGCAGGAGTGTTCCTAAAACCTACATCAGAGGGAATCTATGTCTATTATAAAACAGAATAACTTTGAACTATTGTACTGGCTATCAGACCTGGTTGTTCACTCTGTGCTGACAGACAGACCATGGCTTGGATTGTGCTGCAGAATAAGTGATGCCTTATGTTCCTGAGCCTGTGGCTCCTATGGTCAGGAAGGGAGCTGCTTGTGGTGTTACAGCATGCCAGCTAAGAGAGCTTTAGCTCTGCTCCTCTCTCAATTTAGTTTGCAGAGTTCTACAAACATAATTTAAAATTGTATCAATAGGGGTACAGATATCTGGGAAAAGGGACTTCCTACGAAGTGAAGTAGGAAACAGGGACTTTGAAGGATCAAGTACGTCTTGCTCAGGGTTCAAAGCAAAACCATAAATCAACAATCTAAGCATAATACTGGAATGTTGAGATAACTGAGTGAAAAATTAAGGGAAATAGTGGTTCTATCTAATACTTGCAATTTGATTAGTACAATGCACTGCTTTGGTCTGATTCTCAAACAAGTTGGAATTTATTTAATTATTATTAGGTATTTTATCATGATATGCACAAGAGTTGACTTTCAAGGAAGACCCTCAAAACAAAAATTTATGTTGTTAAAATGCCTGTGGTAACCTATTATAGACAATAGCTTTTTACTCCTTTACAAATAGTACATTCCAATATACTATATAGGGATAGAAGGAAGAGGAAATTGACTGTGAATCACAGAAAGGGTGACAATGAATGCTGAATGCTCCTGGGGTCAGTAAGACAACAAAGGGTCAACAGGATTCAGCAATAGCTTCAGTCGCCACTAAATGTCACTGTTGCTCCACAAAATGGCTGTAGGCACCTTACTTTGTCAAAGCTGATTTCTGAAGACAAAAACCTTTGGAAGCTATAATACATGCTTGTGAATGTATTTCTGTTACTTCTTGATGAGACCTATTCCCAACTAACCCAGCTAAGAAAGAACATTAATTTTAGAAAAACGGGCACTTTGTTAACCTTGTCCACAAGATTAAAGAAAAAAAGGAGCCTTTTTTTTTCTTAAAACCCCTTGATTACTGGTATGTTTGCTAGAATCACAAATAGAGCAAACCTACTGTATTAAAATTTTTTTTTTTCAAAATTCAGTAGTAGTAAGAGAAGCAAAATAAGGTACCTTTATATAAGAAAAAATTGGTTGAAAGTATTGTGGTAATCTCTAAGAGATACATCCAGCAACTAAGTGCCAAAAGATAATCTGGGAGTCTTGATTTTGGGAACAAACCTAATGTATATTCTAGTGAGGATTAATATTCTCCTGTTTGAAAACAAGTATCTCCGGGTTGGATGAATGTTTAAATAATTCAAACTGGTCCAAGAATCCCAAGCACAGTGAACAAGACAGTCTTGCAAAAGACACAACAGAGCTACAATTAACAAAGAAAATACCTTATTTCTATAGGGTGAGATGTTTTTTAGAGTTTTGTTGTGTATATAGCAGTTGCTTTTCATGAATTCCATCTTAGACTTTACAAAAGTAAGGGAATGAGGAAAGAGTGTGTAGAAGAAATGGAATCTAGAAGGATTTTAAGAAAAATTGAGTTAACAGGAAAGAAATAAATATGCTTTGAAGTATTTATGCAGGTGTAGGAGCCAAACTACAGTATTAAAAGCCTCCTGCAGTTCGGAAAATATATGTAAGCATTCAGCTAAGGGACAATTCTTATTATAAATCATATTTCTTTTCTTACTCATCTCTTTTTTTTAATCTGGTTATTTCTCAGGACGGTAACATGGGAACTGCATATTTGTTTTTCTCAAGTTCATGTCCTCCAATTACTGTCATTTTCTAATGCATGACCTTACATTCTCTGTTTCTTTACAAACTAAGCCAAATTTAGTGGAGTTGCAGTAGAGTCGGTCTGGGGAGAATTTCTTCCACATATGAGGTTATAGCCTGTCGCTGGAGAAATCATTGTGCAATCACTAATACTAATTTTTGATTCTCTCATCTTTTATTATATGCAGCACTATGGCACTTGAATGCCTTCTGTAACTGCAAAACATGGTCATAAACATAGGTTTATTCTCTGATTTTCAGAAGCTAAAAATGGTATACATTTCAAGATTATATACAATATATGATATATACTGGGACTCCATGGGTAAGAACAGATTGCTATTTTATACTGTAATTTAAAAAGAAAGACTCCAAAGCCATCTCTGTATGGTCCCAGTAACTGCCTGTAGAAGTTCGTAAGATCATGCATACTGAATATTCTGGGCAGATGCAGGAGTGTGCATATGGATGTCTGACTCTTCTTAATGTTTGTAGTTTTATGAGAGAGATCATCCATTATTGTTGTCAAAATTCTGTGTTTGGCCTGATGGTCAGATATTGGCAGATGAATATGAAAGTAAACTCAGAAAACACTTCTCACTTAGCCTGCCATCAGGACTAAGGATGAGAATATAAGAATTTTTAAAGAAGATAATCCTGTTTGTGCTGAAGATGTCTTCAGGAACAAAAATGAAGAGAAAAAAGAAATATGTCAGATAGCATAGTTGTCACCAGTGAGAATAATCCACCTGATATTCAAAAATTGTATTCTAGACAGTTTAAAAGATGTGCTTAAAAGCAAGCCCATTAATTCTACCAAATCATCTCAGAATTACATTTCCTATTTTAGTCTGTTACAGACATTCATATACTTCTCTTCTGGTCATCACAGGCTGTCTAGCTTATGAAGTGTTTTGCTTAGAAGAGCTTCTGTTCCATAACATGGTGCTACTGCTACTGAGGCAGCAGTCTCCTAGTTCCCCTAGTCTCTAATACTTGTTGCTTAAAAAAATACTGGCTTGGATTCTCTGCTGTTGCTATTCTTTATCAACTTCAGCTACCAATGCTCTACAATTCCTGGAATGCCATTTTGCTACACGCCATGTGAAGCTTGAGAAGATCAGAAGGATTCTCTGACCTCTGCCTGACATTAATAGGTTGGACAAAGCTATCTGCCATGTGGTAACAGCTGAAGTTCAGCTCACTTATTTGATACCTCTTATTCTTGCCTGTACACAGTAAGTGAGCTTCTGATCCAGTTACACAGGCTTGCCACCACTTGCTGACATCTGTCTGCAGTCTTGACTTAAGGTGAGACACCACACACTAAATAAATGGGTGAAGAAGTGGAAGAGGAAGGATAAGAGAGACAAGTTGCCTTACCCTCTGCTAGCACCCTATGCAACAAGCACATACGTGGAAACAGCTAATATACCAGTAGCATAAACTTCATGATTTCTTATTACTACCTGTGAGCATGAGGAATTGAATGAGCATAGGTGTCCTGGTTTTGGCTGGGATAGAGTTAATTTTCTTTCTTTCTAGTAGCTGGTATAGTGTTATGTTTTGGGTTCAGTATGAGAATGTTGGTAGCACACCGATGTTTTCAGTTGTTGCTAAGTAGTGTTTATACTAAGTCAGGGATTTTTTCAGCTTCTCATGCCCAGCCAGCAAGAAGGCTGGAGGGGCACAAGGAGTTGGGAGGGCACACAGCCAGGGCAGCTGACCCAAACTGGCCAAAGGGGTATTCCAGACCATGTGATATCATGCCCAGTATATAAACTGGAGGGGAGTTGGCTGGGGCATGGATTACTGCTCGGGAACTAACTGGGCATCAGTCAGCGAGTGATGAGCAATTGCATTGTGCATCACTTGTCTTGTATACTCCAAATCTATTATTATTATTATCATCATCATCTTCCTTTCTGTCCTATTAAACTGTCTTTATCTCAACCCACAAGTTTTACTTTTTTTCTATTCTCTCCCCCATCCCACTGGGTGTGAGCGAGTGGCTGTGTGGTGCTTAGTTGCTGGCTGGGGTTAAACCACAACAATAGGCAATATATATTGAATTATTACCTTCAAGTTAGCGGAACTGACCTTAATAAAATTTAAAATATAGTTCTGTCTCCTGCTTCTGTTCAAGGAGCCTGCTAATTTTCTTAACATTTGCATGAAAGAAAAGTTAAGGCAACCTTAACTTAAAGCAAAGCCTGAATTTCTAAGGGCCAAAGTGTTAGTTTTCACAGATCATTGATCTATTTCAAAATAGCCTTAGCCACTTTGAATCATTAATGAAAGGATCACATTTTCTTCTCTCAAGGTACAGGGAACAGTGCTGACACACAGAAATGTGTTGACATCCTCTCAATAAATTTAGACTAGATACAGACTCTAAAGCTTTATGATTTCTCTGGTCATCTTATGCTTAACATATCTCAGAAGTTCTGAACTACTGCCTTTGATTTTGCCGCACCTCTTTCCTATGGTTAAAAATTGAAAGAACCAGAAAGGGGGCTCATGAACCTCCCTCTAGGTAGCTTCAGCTTTTGTCCCAACAGAAGATATTTTATATGCAGCCAGATTCTCATCTCAAGTAATAATTCCATTGCATTCAATGGTCCAAAGGTAAAATCCCTTCTCATTTTTACTGTTCTGAGTGACAGTGGCAGTTAGTTCTGTGAAACTCCAATATGGAGATGCAGAACTGAAACCACCATAGTGTTTTATTTCCCTTTTAAAACTAGGCTAATAACATGGACTAAAAAAAAATGTAATCCTGCTCATTATGAATAATCATCTATCTACAGATTATACTGACTTACAAACAGACTTTACATCTTTCTGATGAAAGGCCTCAGGTGATATCTAAGTGAACCTGCTAAGACAATATATAAATTCAGTGATCTTTCTTTATGATAAATTTAATTGTTTTAAGGACTTAGAGAAACTATAGGCCTTCAAAATGCTTTTACTTGGAAAATTTCTTTTTGCAGCTTAAGACGTCTAAAGTGCCTAGACTTCTAGAAATGCAGTAAAAAACACAGACCAAAATGCATCCTTCCGATGTCTTCTACTGTAATCTATTATCCAAGGCCTTCATGCATACTACATCATCAGAGCAATGCTCTTTGATGACTACTGAGTTCTTTTATAAATTATTCATACATCTTTTTATATCATCTACTGTGGCATCAGCCAGGGACAAACAAATATTACAAACATGACACCAATAAAAAAGAATGCATAATCAGTCTCTAAAAATTCTTTATATTCTGCCAAGTCCTGCACATTGCTGTACAATTCTAACAGCCACTGGATCCCTCTAGTTTGAAGGTCCCCTTCTACAAAAAACATGTTGCTAAATATTATTTGACAAACTGCAACCCATTTTCTACTTTCATAGATATGATTGATTCCTTTTGAACATGGCGGAGGGGGGGTGTTTTGGTTTTTGGTTTTTTTTGTATTTTAATACTAGATTTTTAAATCTTACTAACAGTTTAATTCTTTTGTTACTGATGAATAATAGAGACTTCGAAACACAGGTAGAACAGCAAAGCACGCAGAAGCTTGCATGAAAGACATAAACACATGCTGATGCCATTACTACTACATTTTCAGTAGGCTGAAAGAACTAAGAGAAAGGTAGAGAAATGTAGATATGTGGGTGTTGTGAAAAGGTACTCCAGTATGTTGGTATTACTTTAGTAGTACAGATTCCATTCTGTATTTCTTTCATCAGAAGGATGGACACTCAGACAGCCTTGGTTCTATACTGTGTTTTATTTTCTGGTCTATATGTTGGAACCTAGATATCAGATGTTCAGTAAAACTGCAAAGATTTTGGAGAGCAGTTTAGAACTATCTTGAATATTGGAGAAATGGTCTAAAAAATGATAAAATGAAGCAGGGGCGAGTACAAGACAAAGGGCACTATTAGATCAGTCAGTTGCATGGATGGAAGATGGAAAAAAACTATTACTTGGGAAGTCCCCAATAGATCTACACCATCAGTCACAAAAGTGCAAGCAATAATCCTTGACTTGGGGCTACCAAAATAAAGCAAGTTCAGGAATGACACAACTAACAAGGATCACACACAATTAGGGATTGCATAGGTGTCCTGTCCTGCAGCCATCTTCATGTCCCAATACAATTTCTGAGCACAACTGCAGCCACAAGCACAGATTCACTGTTCTGGAACATGAGGAGGATTTTCAGAACAGGTCAATGAGAAAGGAAGAGTCAGGGACACAAAAAACGGTACAGGGCAGGAAAGAGAGCAGTGTTTCCAATGTTTTGTTTAGAAGGGTTTAATGCCCAGATCTCATTCCTTTATTATGCCATTGCTGAAGTTTCTTTTCTACTACCATCTGAGGTAATGAGCACAGTAGATCTGATGACATAGGCAGTAGTTTATAGAGTTGACCTTCCTGTGGTAAACACATCTGTTTGAAAATTGTTTCTTCCTTCTTTACCTTTTGAAAGTGTAGTACTTTTCTGACTCAAGGGATGGGAATGGATGCTTTCCATCTGACAAGCTCGCATGATCTGTTCCTCATTAAGGACTGAGCACTAAGGTATAGATACGAGAATGTAGACTCGTTCATTTATTCCTCTACTGAAATAACATATATGCTATCATTTATAGTTCCTACAACCTTCACTTAGCAATGCAAACCATTTCTTCTGCTTTATCTCATTCTTTTAATTAGCACAACCTAAGAATTCCCCTGGAATTGATAATCTCTTTCCTATTGCCCCACCTAAGTTATAAAGTTGTTCTCAGTCACCCAGAATTTAATGATTCCTTTTTTTTTTTAAATGAAATTAAACTCTGCAGACTCAAACAGCAAAGAAATGAGGCTTATGAGGAGAACAGAACTGGAGATAAGAGCAAACAAGACTGCAAGGACAGCTTTGATCAGCTCTAAAGCTCTTTCTGTAGTTGCTGCTGCTTAAAGTCCCTGCACACCTTTTACAAGTGTGGGAATAGGTTTGAATGTGTTTGGCTACCATACTGCAGCAATGGCAAAAACACTGTCTATATCACCAGTGCAACCAAATTCACCAACCTTCCCCCAAAGGTGAACAGATGTTCACTTCTGCCATGGACAGGTATGACAGAGACCCCTGGGGTACCTCCCAACTTCCAAACTGAATTGTCAGTATCCTCCAGATCCTAGGGCTTTTATTCTCTTCCAAAGGTACAGTATTTTTGAACATCTAAATTCAAACAAAAAAGGTTATCTGCCCCCCCCCCCCTTTTTTTTTCTCCTATAAGTAATGTTTTCTTTTAGTTCCTGTTGCTGCTTTGTCTTTATGACACATTTCATTCTTGGTTTTTCTTTTGATTCATATATGTATTGATGTATAAGCTTGGCTGTTCTTCTTAGCTATTCTTCATTCAATGAAGACTAAACAGAGTGGTGCCAAACCATTAAAACAATTTGAATTTACAAGGTGAGGCAACCCTCTAAATGATGAATGGCTGAGATTTTGATTTATTACCTTTCTTTTCCATATAAAATGATGACTCCATGAATAAATGAAAGGAGTTTCCTTAAAGCTGAAATGCTGCCAGTATACTACAATCATAGAATCCAAAGCAGATGGTTGTTCTTTCTAAAACCATAAAGTCTATAAAAGCCCAAGATAGAAATAACTGAAAAACAGTGCAGATACAAGTGTTAGAAGTCACCTCTCCATTTACAAACACCAGATTATAGATGTTTTGGTAGGTCTTAAAAGAAAGACCTGATAGCTGTGCTGTACTTAATTGAAGTTGTAAGTTAACTCTGTATAGAAATTAGAACAGGTGTGGTGGAAGTTAAAATGAATAAACAAACCTGTTAGTTTTTGTTTTCTTTAATATTAACTTTTTATCTTTCTTTTGTTTCTGGTGAAGATGAATGTTCTTGCAGTCACAAGACCTATTTGTGCGTAATTCAGACTTGAGCACCTCCAAGAGGAGGGAAGAAACCACGAGCTCCAAATTTCAAGCCTCATTAGCATCACGTGTAATCCTTACTCTGGACATAACGGGCTCATTGCCTTGTTGCATTCAGTGTAGTTATCTATAAAGAGAAGGATGTCAGAAAGCAGAATGAGGAAAAACTGTACAGAGTATAACTGAGATTTTTATTTTCCTTTAATTACATAACTTTGTAAATATTCCTTCTCTAAAAAGGCAGTTAACATTGCAAAGTGATCTAGAGTGATCTATACATTGCTATGCCCAACATCAGGCATAAATGGGTAAAAAAATATGTAGTGTGTATGTCATTAGTGCTGCTGTGAAGCTGACAAATTAATTTAACACTTTATTCAACTGTGAAATACAACCACAGGGAATATACTTGCTGAAATAAACTGAAATAAAGCATATACTATAAAAGGTTTCTTTTTGCAGCATTGTTTCTGACCGAGTCTAAGAAAAGAGTCTAGAAAAGAGGAAAGGAAAGCTAGCTCTCCAGCTACTATCTTCTCTGCAGAGTTGACATACACAGGCTCATTATTGCATTATGTTTTATTCAACAAAATCACTTTAATGTTGCAGCTTAAATTGAATTCACTAAAGCATCTCCATCTCTTGCCTAATGTGTATCAAGTGTCTGCTTGCTGTTTGCATTTTCTTCAGAATTATGGCAGGGAATCTTTGGAAACAGCAAAATTATATGCAAGCCACAAAACAATGTGGCTGTAATGGGGTAATCGGCCTTCAGCGTAATTAAAGAAACATTCCCTCATCAAAGTAATTCTGCAAGAGACCTAGAGGCTGTATTGTACAAATCACCCACTTAGTAAAATTCTTTATCTGATTTGCATTTAAAACCTAGTTATGCAAATAGGTTTGCTCAGCAGATCACAAGAAATGTAATGACTTAAAAAAAATTACAGTGATTAAACAAACCTGCTTCTTCTCCATAAATCATGTTGTGTAATTCCCTTTTATTCACCTAGAAATATTTCAATTAGTCTGTTATATAAGGTCTTCTGGAAGAGAGGAATTCCTTTGATGCATGCACATAGCCATGTATGACATCCACTCTGGACATGACAATTCTACTTCTCTGAAGTAAAATCACCCCAAACCATGGGAAAAGGCAAATACCTTTTCCTTATCTAATGATTTGTATCAGAGCAGAGGAATTCCATTTGCCATTTCAATCTGAAAGCTTGATTCCCAGTTTAAACTAAAGCAAATGGCAGTGAAAGGTGTTGTGTCAGTGAGAATTAGTAATGCACCATGGAAACGGCTCATTTTAACAATGTTCAAGTTCACTTGTAGCAGATGGTAAAGTCCCATTTCTTAGACTAGCTTTAGCCTTGAGTACCAATACTGGTGTAAGTCTCTAAAATCAGGATATAAGATCTGCAAGTTGTATTTGTGTTTTGCTGCTGTTCCATAGCCACTAATGCTTCAGTTCATATGACCTTTTGTCAAAATAGATTTTTGTTTCTTTCATTGTTCATAGAATCTATACAAACACAGTACTCCTATAGTACTTTTTTAATAGCAGGGATAGTCCACTAAACCATGTTAATCTTTCTCTCAAATGCCATTTCAGTACATGAACTAATGCATTTTAGACACACAGTGTATGAGGATGAGCAAAGGAGCTATATGAATGTCTCCTTCAGTCAAATTGTCTCATTTATACTAACAAATAGTCCATACCTTACTACTCCTGGACACACCATGTTTCAGTTGGAGTATCTCACAGCTAACAAACTCCAGGACTGGAATTTGGGGATTTGCAGCCATTTAAGCCAGTTCTTGAGCTACTTGTTTCAGCTGCCGAGACAGTCTGAACAAATAATTAGTCTCTTCCTTAGGATTATTCGGACACTAGCTGTTAGGTGACCTTGGGTACAGGCTCAGATTGTGACCTTGTGTCTTAAGCATTGGGAAATCTAATTTCATTTAAATGTGTCATTGCAACCACTGCCTCTGCTGCATTATTGTGCTCGACCCCTTGTGTTCCTTCCCTAGGCCAGGCTTCCCTTGCTGCTCCCGCACACCATCTTTGAGATGTCTCAATCTTTAACAGTTTCAACCCTAAGGGCACTCACCCAGGAAATGGAGGGAATAGGAGGATTTCCATGCTGCATCTGATGATTTTACATGCAGTCAGAAAGGATCTGACATATGGGAGTATTTTGAGAAGAGAGGATTTTAGTTTCAGTGGAGCTAGATGAGGTTACAAATTGATTGTTAAAAATTTTTAAAGAGTACTGTTTTGTAGTGATTGAACACTTCATTGTGTTGCTTTATCTTGATGCTACTGGGAAAAAAGTGCTCCTTTTTCCTTTTGGTTTACCTTGAGAGAATTTCTAAGTTTCTCTAATATTTGTACATTCCCTTTCCACTCCAGGGTGTATAGACTTTATGGTAGTTAGTCTGTAAAACCGAGCTGAAATATCATTATCTACATGATTTACTAGATTTGCATTATCTGAGCTTTGGAGTCAAGGAAAAACATGGAAAAATAAAAAAAATACCACCAGAACTTATGATAAAAAAATATGTTAACCATTAAATTCTCAAATTTGTGGAAGACTACAGCCCCATAATTCCCATCAGTGTTAGTTTGCATCACATAACTGTTCCCCAGGCACTATAATTTAGCAGCACATAAAGAACAAAAGTAGAGTTCTCTTTTCTCTTCTTCCCTCCTCCCCCTTTCCATTTCCTACCAAGTCTTCAGAGAATGAGTGCTTGCAAAGAAAAGCCCAGAAGTGTATGAGGGTTCCTGGCAATGCTAGAGGGTGGAGGAGGAAGCAAGAAAGCAGCAATGAAGAAAATGAAAGTGACTCAAGCAGATATTAAATCTTGACTTTGGAAACGGGCTAAGAATTCTTATGTTTAATGAAATATAAAATAGTAAAGTTAGCTCGAGGAGACTGGTCTCCTCCTGTCCTTAATGTGAACTTCTGTCACACTGTGACTCTATTCCCATTTATGTGAGGGGGGAATAAATATTTTTAAAGGCTCTGACAAATATGTTTTAGAACTCTCATATGAATTGCCACTGAGTAATGTAACAGTATTTACCTTTTTTCTGTATGAAGTTTTCTGTTCAGTGCAAGTTTCTTACAAACCTTCTCCACCCCAAAGTGAAACACCTTCACGATAGCAAGTGTTGCTGTACGCCGGGCACCTCTCAAGCCTCACAGTCCTGTCAGCATGCGGGAGCTGCTGCCGCTGGCAGCTTCGGCTTCCCGCGGTTTGAGCGGTCCGCGGGGACCACCGGCACCGCCCCCGTTTCGCGAGCCGGCAGCCTGCCGCCCCGTCCTTCCACACACACCGGGCCCTCCGGGGCCCAGAAGCCCCCTCACACTCCCCACGCCAACGGCGGCCGCCCGCCTCGGCTTCCCGCCTTTTCCGCCGCCCGCGGGACCGCCGGCACCGCCCCGCTCTCGCCCGCCCAACTCTCGCGAGACCTGCCGCCGGCCGGCCGCTCCCTCCCACGCGCGGCGGCGCCGGCGTCCCTCGCGCGCTTCGCGCCCTTCTCAGCAGGCGTCCATCTTTCGGAGTAGTGCCACTGGTGTTATGAGGTGAGGAGGGGAAGAAGAAGAGTTACAGGCTTCTGAGGGATGAGAAGTTACTCAGCGGTTCGTCGTACCCAAGAGAGAAGCCTGCAAAAGAAAACACTAGAGAAATCTTTGTACAATGCAGAACAGAAACTCTGTGTGTGTTTTATTCACCCTAAGAACAGCAATCAAACTCTGGATGTTTTCAAAAACAAATGTGGCTGAATTTTTCATTTCAGCTTTGTGTCTAAATTATAATTGACTATCAAAACTTCTGTGTGAAAAAGAAATCTTATGTGTGAAAAGAAAAATTAAAGCAGCAGAGCGGACAGTGTTCTGTGTCAAAAATTCTGTGCAAAAAGAAAAAAAGTGTTTTAGCAGAGGAGACTGTGTTCTGCCTTGTGTTTGTTCCCGTGCTTGGATGCTGCAGTGGTACCTATGATAGAAAAACAGGCCCTAATAACTCAGTGTCTTCAGAGCAGGATTTTTAAAAATGAGAATATGCACAGCCAAACACTGAACAGCAAGAGAGAAACAGAATACAAAATATCTGCAAATTAGCCAGGCATTTATTCCAGGTATTGAGTGAGTGAGGAGTCTTGAAAGAAAATATATGAGAAGTCATTGTCATGGATGGCTGTGTCATCAGCCATGGTCACAGGGACTTTAGTATAATGTCATTATTTTTCTAGGTCAAGTATTAAACAAAAAATGAGTGTGAAAGCTTCTTTCTTTTTAAATTTTGAAACATTTCAGTGTCTCAGAAGCTTTTGAGCTATTTACCAAGCTTGGTCACAGTTTCAATCCCCCTGAAATCTAAATATTTTGACAATTCTGCTATTTGTCAGTGTGTTTCCTAGCTCTAAGATACATTAAAACATCTTGTATAGCCACAAGACAAGGCTTTACACAAAAATCAATTAAAAGACTGCTGAATTTAGGTGCAAGGAACATTGGCTATATTCTATTGACTGAGAAAAATGAGATATTGTAGACTATCCCTTCAAACTCCTTGCAACCCCTACAGGATGTGAGGGATAGTTTTCGTACCAATGTGAAAGATAGTATAAGCTGTTCAATTTTTATTTGTTACTGTGTAGTTAAAAGGAGTATGATTGGGAAGATTTTCTGGTATGCAGGTCCTAGGACTGTGCTCTGGATCAAGTTAGACGCTCTGAAAGGAGCAGAACACTGTGCGCCCCTGAGACCTGTGCGTGCTCCTTGGGGTGACGTTTCCTTTCCAAAGCATGGAGCTTCCCGCAGGCAGCCAGGCAAGGAGGGAGGAGGGACAGAGCTGCAGGATCCGGCATGGGGAGATGCCAGAGTGTCAGGCAAACTCCTTTGACTGCAAAAAAGATCCATGACTGTGCTTCAGAAGCAATGGGAAGATTTTTCCTACCTAGGAAATATCTTATGGGCTTACTCAATTTGAAAAGCCTGAAAGATATGAGAGTAGAAAGAAAGACTGAAGTAAAGGATACAACTTTGCAAGAGAAAAATAGGCATCAGAGCAAATTATTTTCAAAACGTCATTTATTCTGTTTCAAACCTTAGTGCTGAGTAAAGAGGTAGTAAAGAATAAAGAGATCAGTCATAGTACAGAGCTCGTATACCTATAGGTTCACTTTTTTTTTTAATAAAGTTATTTATTTTAATAAACCTTTAGTGACTGGTGGTCTTCGGTGTGCTCTCTGCAAAACGTGAGGCAGATGCATCTAATAGTATTAGCAATGGTTACTGTTAATATTATTGTGTTCTAAACTGTTTTTTAAACTTAGAGTATCTGTAGAAAATTACAAATTGCACTCTTTTTAATTATAATTCCTTTTAAACAGGCCAAACTTAAAGGGTTGACTCTAGTGTCACTTTCTCCAATCAGTAACCATTAAGATCAATAAACCCTCCTGTGCCAGGATTACCAGTATGGGTGAAATCTAGATTACACCACAGATGTTCCTGAGAGAAAAATACAAAATCCTATAATGCACTTTTTAACTACAGTTCAGGTTAGTCATGGGTTGGTTTGTTTTGGGATCATTGTTTTTCAGGATCTTATCCTAATTCCAAATTATTTCTTTAGTGAATCCAATGTATTCTATTTTGTAATGCAGTTATTGAGTGACAAGTAGGTAAATTAACGTAATTGGTCTATAGAGTTGACCCATATCACATGTATTGATCTGACTGGAACAGAAGTTCGCCATTTCCTGTTTACCACAGTTCCTCTGGAACAGTCCTGTTCTTCAAGTTCATGCTATGAAGAAAATAAAACAAATCTCTCTAAGCTGATTTTTCTAGTGTATCTCTCTTTTTTAAGTTTCCAGCCTTTGCAATTCTCCTATTCTGCCTTCTCAGACCCATGTGTTTTTCGGTGAAGTGATACATGGTATCCTTTGCACAACATCAAACTGTTTCTGGATCTGTTCATCCATTAATTGAATATATTTAGCATTCCTTCATTGGGTTAGTGTGAGCTGGCCACCTGTGTCTGCAAAGGCATAACTTGACAACACTGGAAAAACTATAGTGATACTCTTTTGAGATAATTTTTCCCTCTTGTCCAAATTGTGTGTGCATTTATTTGGAGTAACTGTAATAATTAAAGTCTTCCTTCAAGTGAAGGTAAAATAAATGAGAAATAACTATTGAAAGAACTGTTTTTAGTATTAATTATTCAGGCCAGTTCAGTGAGATGAGAAAATGTATAGCTTAAGGATGTCACAGTGTAATAGCTGCTGGTTTTATACATTGTTTTATATTCTGTAATCCAGCTTTAATTTCTAGAAGTACATTTACCTAAGAGCAATAAATATTTTTCTTTTAAATTCAGAGTTGAAATGCTTTTGCCTATGTATCTACAAATACAGGTGCCATGACTTTTTTTTTCTAAAAAACCTCACACATAGAATACATTGTTCAGTGTGTTCCTGAAAAAGGGTTTCGTACTTCCAGAGAAACTGCAGGAACTCAAACTATTAAACCATTTTGGCAGACAAATCAGTCTGCCACTTCTTGTCCTTACCATGTAAGATCAATTCAAAGAAACAAACAAGGGAATATATCTTGTTTATTTCCTGTTCTTTGATGTGAAATGTGTTCTCTGTTACCTTAAAAATGTTTCCTGAATGTATTAGAGAAATATATAATTCAAAGGTGAACAAATGTTAGTGAGGTGACAATGGGGCAAATAGCACCATGTTATAACATCTGATTTCTTCTGGAATGACTGGTAGCACTACTGGCATGAACAAAAGGAATAAAAATCATATTGCTCCAATTCATGGTTTTGCTTCCCTTTCTTATCTCAAGATTGCAAGAGATCATGGCAGGGAAATAGCCAAGTCTGCTTCCACAGTAACAAAATGTCTATATTCTGTGGGGAAGATATTACACAGGAGGACGTGTCTTGCAAGTACATACAAGAGAACTGGAAAAGGCCCTCTGAAAAAGGATAACATTGCTTTGAAGGAGTGGCAAAGCTGGGGGAAGAACATCTGTTGGGAATTAGTCACAGTACTGCTGGGTTGTAGAGGAATGAAGCCAGACTTGGCCTGAGATATTGTCGATAGTTAAGAACAGATTGAAAGAGCTATATACTACATATAATTCATTATCCTATGCATAGTTAAAATTAAAAAATAAACAAGAAACCTGCCCCTCAAAACCCTAAAACACTAGCCCCCCAAAGAAAAAATTAAAGTGCAAAGCAGAGCTTAAGTTTGAAACGAAGTATCTTACTGAGATCTACAAAACCTTCTGTGAAGAATACTGCCGAGTCATTTCTGGGCTATAAATATGACATATTTCAGATTTGCCTTTACACTTGTTACAATCTAAACATTTGTTTACAGTAAAGAATGATCTGGGCAATCTGCAAATTTAACAGCTCGCTCACATAAGCTGAGCATGCTGGCTGGGCAAGGAGGCAGGCCAGAAGTACTAGCTAGCTATGCTGTCAGCTCTTCTGGCTTCCGCTGAAAACTTTGACGAGCTTTTGCAGAATACATAGATTCCACTGATTTGGTACTTTCCTATGAGAAAATACACTGTAGGAGGAAACACGTGAACAGTCCTAGCCTTTGCTTTTATTCCTTTATTGTCTTACTCGGGTGTTGCCTTTCTTCAAATTGGATTATATACTGCAGGGAGCAGAGGACATTTGTATTTGAATTACAAACATTCCTGAGGCTTAGTTGAGCATGAGAGACCTAATGGGGTAGGTAGCATATGCAAGCCTAACATGCCTACTGAACTTGCAATTTAATTGTGTATTTTGAACTGGCTTACATTAGCATAATACAAATAACATGTTCTATCCCCACATCTGCTAGCTCCAGATTGGTATACATAATAATTATTTTCTTTAGCTTAAAAAAGTTAAAGATATATAAACCAAGAAAGTTGCAAAAATTTCCTAATAGGATGAAGGTATTCTGCTGCTGGCAAGTTCACATAACTGTCTGTATTGTACTTTGATGTCAAATGCGGTAAAAAATAGAAGTCTTAAACTTTTGTGTCTTTAAGACGTAAAGAGCAGCTCATGAGTCACTTTTACAACTCCTTATTTTTGCAGTGTCCTTCATGTGAAGGAATCCCATAGAGTACAGTAGAGTAACTTAGGACTGACTAGTTTCATGTGAAATAGAGAATAGTCGGTGTCCTTAGGTTGCTGGGCCTTAAGAACAAAACGAGTTACCACATTCAGCAATGGTCTGTGAAACTCCTGAAGAAGTGAGGAATGCCTGATAATATTTGCTTTGAGCTGAGCATAGGAAGGAAGAGAAATGAGAAATGAATGGCTCCAGTTACAAGTCAACTAAGAGCTTACTACAAGAAGAAGGGCTTCAGGGCAGCTTTTCTTAGCTCTGTTGTGTATCCCGGCTCTACAACACCAGAATGTTACTTTGGTTCATAAAGTCCCTGCCATACCCATGTAGCATTCTGTAGGAAATCTAGGAATAGGATGGTACTGAATTGGATATAGGTTTACACATTAGTGAAGTTTTTTTTGCCTTTTTATTTGTTTTGGTTTTTTTTTTTAATGGTTTTTTTTGCAGTTATGTGTCTACTTTGTGTAGGCTTGCCAAACCTTGTACAACTTTGCAATGCCCTCCTATGGTCAATCTTGATATACCCAGCAATGATCTGTTTTTCAAAATTCAGCATTAATAAAAAGTTTTCTGTGGTTTTTTTTTTTTTTGTTGTCTTTGTGGGTTTTGGGAGGGGGGTAGGGGGAGGGGTTGTCCCTGAAACAAAAGGCAGCCTTCTAAAATGTAATAGATAACTTGCTTCCAGTTGAACTAGTTTTCTTTCTTCCAGTATACACATATGTGGAACAGGGAATGCAGAATGCTAGATATGAGCTAATTTAGTATGTAGAAATTGCCACCTCTTTTTAATTAACTATTGATTTGGCGACTTTGTGTACTGAGTTTAATCAAGTGCAATGAGAATAGATAACTTTACTTAGTTTGCTTGAATTTAAGGTATATAAATCTGATGCAGGGCATCTGTATATTAGGAGTGGAACTTCCTGCTAGGAGCAATCAATATCTTCCCTAGAGCTTGGAATTCAAACTGTAACTCCACTTCATTTCACTGGAGTCTCTCAGTTACAAAGTTTTATGGGGCAAGAAAGATTTTGATCTTTAAAAAAAATCAGTTTAGCTTTACCATCACTGTACGTAACTGGATATGTTCTGGAAATGATGCAGACACTACTTTTCATGGAGAAATGAAAGATGATACTGCCAGTGTTAGCTGAAGCCTGAAGCTTAGCTGTTGAGTTGGGGAAAGTACAGCTGCCTTCAAAGGTGAGAGTTTCTTTGCCTACAGACTATGAACCACAGTGAGGAAAATACTCTGCCTAAGAAGTAGTTTTCTATAGAAAGATTTGGGGAAAAGTCTTCTCTTAGTTTCATTTGAAAACCTCACCAATTATTTCAAATTAATTATTTTAAAATATTTTAAAGAATCCAATAATAGACCTCATAGGTCTATTTAAAAATGATGCCACAAAAAAACTTTTATGGTCTCATTGCTTTTCTCCACAGTCTCACTGTGAGTACTTTGTCTATATAGTATTAATAAAATGCCTCTTTGCTCTGGTGATACCAATTATTCCATGGCCTAATAGGTTACACTATTAAAGTTTCTGATATTCTAAATTTTAATCCTATTAGCGTAGTCCCTGAAGAGTCATCTCCCTCCTTGGTGTGTTCATCCTCCATGTATTTCAAGAAGGTTATTGTTCCCCTCTGTGATTATTTAGTCAAGGTATTACACATTAAGTCTTTAATTGTTTCTTCTGAAGAAATCCCTTTAGCCCAATTTGTGGCTTAAATATTTGTGCTTATTGACCGAAGTCCATCTTCAGTACAAATGGATGCTGTTACTGCGAGGTAAACAAGCTTTAAATCAACAGGCTAGCTTTCAAGTGCTTATGCTAAGCTTTTTCTTAGCCCTAATGTTGGCTAGGTTCAGCAACTGTTTGATGGTCTTTCACAATTTTTTACTTGTTTTTCCATGGTAAAAATCTCAGCTGCTGGTGTTGTGCTCTGTGAGAGGTACCACTGACTACTTTTTTGTTATTCTTATACTGTGACAAGATAAGCCCATGGAAAAAGATGGCAAGACAATGGTTTAATACCACTAGCTAAAAGAAAAGTATGCTAATTCTTTTCATAGTGGAAGGATTTGGACTTTTGGATAGTCATTTTCCAGAATAGTTTGTTCTTTTTTCCACCAAAACAATAAGTATCAAATGTAGTTGGCAGTCTGGTTCTCAGCTGTTCCTCAAAGTAATAGTCCAGTCCATGATATACAACTGAGGTTAATTGTTAATGAGAAACTTTTCTGCTTCAGATTTTGAAGCACAAAATGCATTTTGCACTGGCTAGTACAGCAGCTATCAGGACTAACTAGCCTGACTTGGGCTCTGCCACTGGTAAAGTGCCTTTAGACTAACAGTATCTGATGTGTCTGGTATCAAACTGTGACAATTAAACTCTCTACTAGCTTAATCCTGCAGAACAGGTGCAAGAGAGAAATTCTCCCTTATGCAAGGGAGAAACAGGCAAGTTTTAAAAAGTGGTGTGTAGAGGGGTTAGGAATGTCACAGTTGCTGAGGGTCTATAGGTAACTCACCCTTTAAATGAAGAGTGATAACAACATACTATTGTCACAAATGGCTGTAGAACATGTATAGGGCAACTTTTTACATGAATGAGAATTAGGCAAATATCTTTTGCAAGCTGAGGGGACATTTCTTCCTCTAACTCAATCTGTCAGAAACAGATCTGTTTCTGGAGCTGGTCTATGCAGAGCATGCAGCTGTGAATCTGCTTTTATGAGAGAAACAAGCATGAAGGACAATTCCCATTTTAAAAATGCTTTTTCCTTACATTAATATCATTGAATTTGTATAACGTATAAAACCAAATAGAAATAGATTGCTGGGGCTGGAAGGAAGCAGCAGCTTGAGCGATGGTTGAGAATTAGCAGTGTGAACTACAATGGCAATTATTTGTGCTGTGTTAGACAGCTAGTGTTTGAAATGATTTAAACCTCTTACCGGTCAGGGTGCCTTATGACTAGCGACAGATCGGCAACAAGAGAAGGAACACCCAGTTGTATTACAAAACTTTGGGCTTTAGAAATGTCTTTTTATGGCAGGGTGATATACTGCTTGAAATAGCTCTTCTTCAAGTGAGAGATGGGATTAGGTGACCCCACAGCCTTTTCAACAACCTTTTCATGTTTTTTTATCAAAGTGTCTTAATCTGATACCATTCAACACTGTAATAGTTTTGCATATCTAGAATAAAATAATGTTTAAATATAGCAGAAAAGTAGCAGACCTATCAAAACATTTGATAGGGAGATAAAATTTAGTATTTATTTAATATAACCTTACACAGCACTTTGTTGCATGTGTAGAAAACTGTTTTTTGAGACTTAGATTCTGTTCTTTGCTTTGTTATTTGTCTGGAGTGACCAGCAGGTCAGCCCCTTAACTGATGCCTCAGTTCCTCTATGTACAAATGTCTAGAATAATTGCAGATGGATTTCAAGTGTCCATGTGTTTCTATTGAGACACAAAACCAGGCATTGCAAAAGTTAGAAGCAAAGGAACTATCTAAGAATGTAAGAAAATCACAGCTAAAATACAAGCAGAAATTCACAAAAATTATCCAGAGGTGAATGCATTGTAGTATAATTTGGTGAACTGTATTTGTACACAATTGTGATATCAAGAGATGGATTTCTATGAATTGAATCACCAGCATACGATGTTGAAATCTTTTCATCTGGTCTTGGCAGATCTGCTGGGCCACATCCTCAATAGCTCTGAAGGGAGAGTGAAGTTATAGTGGCTATATACATCTATAGTCTCTCAGAACAGATGATCTTTGAGGAAAATCGTGCAAGGAGGTGCCATATAGTGAGAGCAAGTATGATGAGATCTGTCACTTTAAGCACGTAAACATTATGGTTGCATTAAATACTTTAATGAAAAAAACCCTATTTAATTGTAGAAGCTGGAATGTGGATTATTCATTCTTCATTAAAAGATTTTGAATAATAGCTTTCAACTTGATACCTAAACTTAGTGGTTTGCCTAGGTGGTACAGAAATGATCAATCACAACATAATAGCCAATGCTGTGTGTGTGTTATTCTAGCTGCTGTAGAAGCCAGCCTTATTATTAAATTTAATGGCTTCTCTCCAGGACTTCAAATTCTATGGCATTTAATTACTTCCTTGTGTGGTTTGCAACGCAAAGGTACAGCTATTTAAACACTGTTGATAAATAAAGGGGAGACCTTTAAAACGGTGAGATGCAGAGGCTATATCTCAATTTTAAACAGATCATTCAGGTCTGATTAAAACGCAATAAATAAAACTGCCCTTATTGTAGAGCGTGCTGGCAGATGCTGGCAAAGCATCCTTCTGTGTTGTGAAACCTGGACCCTGGTGTCGGTGCTCAGAGCACAGCTGCGACTCCCTGGGGCCAGGCAGGATTTGGGGAGAGGTCTTTGGAGGGTTGGGGGGCATTCGTCACTACTGTGGTAGGTGTGCTCATCTGCCCTGTTGCTTGTGAGTGTACAAGTGTCACGGCTTTGGACCCCACCACCCAAGTTAGTTACTTAAAGCATGATTTGCCAAGTCAGCCAATCTGTCAGCAAAGATTCTCCTTCCTCTTCTAGATAGGTGGCTCCCATCTCTCCCCAGTTGTCTATATTAATCGAAGAAGGTCCTGTCATCACAGAATCCAAAGCCCTGGCAATGACACCAGCCACGAAGCCAGGCTTCGATCCTCATGATGCCTCGACCTGCACCCCTATCTCTGACTGGCAAGACCGAGGAGATCACTCGGGCCACTGTCCCCTTCAGTTGTGCTCCCAGGGCTCTGAAGTCCCGCTTGACCTTGCCCAGCTAATGCTGCTTTACCGAGCCACCCGTGCCCTGCCCGCACCAACTGCCGCCGCGCTCCAAGTGGCTGCCGATCCCTGGGGACCGCTTGTAGGCGGCTGCCGGCGGCTGGGACCGGCTCAGGGGTCGGTCGGACGGACGGACGGACCGATGGACCGACCGACCGACCGGCTGGCTCAGGGGTCAGTCCGCCCACCCTCCCGCCGAGGACGCGGAGCCCTCCCCACGGCCCCCGGTTACTTCACACGCCTCGGGCTCCACACGGCGAGGGGCCGCGCAGCCGCGGTCTGGAGCGTCGGCTTCCCGCGGTTTGAAGAACCAGTGTAAGTGATAAAACTCACATGCCCGTGGTGAGCTTCTGTCAGTCATAAGGGTAGTCAGCAGTTCCCTGTCTTAATAGAACCACTTACTTTGAATTGTAGTGTATTCTTGCTCCTCTGCCCTGGAGGGCAGCTTTCTCACAGTGAGGTTTACGGGTGTCCCTAGGGTAAACCCAGGATAGCCCCTGTGACTTAATCCGAACTATGTAAAGGCTGGCATAATCTGACCCTTTAATGTTTATAATTTCTTGGTGTCTTATCTCCTGTGACAGAGTTCTTTAGCTTCTTGGAGGACCCATATGCTGCCCAGTAGCTTATCTGACTTCTTGTCATTGATGTATAGAGTACCACATGCAGCTTGCTCTACTTGGGATCTAACTGTAAATTAAATATACTTACTTTACTGTAGCTGCCAGTTCTGCAGAGGTACAGCAGGTTTTTTCCCCTTTCACTTTCTAAGGAGAACAAATAAGGCACTCCTTCCCTTGGTCCTGTTTTGTAGAGGATGTTAGACTGATTTATTTCCATAAAGGTGAGCATAAGAGATTATAATTCTGTTGCTTAGAAAAATACATTCTGGAAGTTTAGGGCATTAACTAAATGAAAGCTAGTGATTACACAGCACCAATACTCAAATGAGAGAGAGGAAAGGAGCGTAAGATGTGAAATGTCTTTGTGTTCCAGGTTTGGTTTCTTCCCCTGACCTTCCCACCTTCCACTTCAGTGTGTCTTTAAAAATATTTATTTCCCCATAGCTACATTCTGAGCATAACACATCAATGAAATAAGTGATACTAAGAATGAACAATGGGCACTTAAGGGGGTTAGGAGTCTTTTACCTGAAATACTAGACTCATTTTGAGGCTGATATGAGCAGATATGCATTAATCTTTTCTGTTGCCCTTGGGTAGGTTTAAAACTACTAACCCACAGCCTGCTTTACATAATAGCAGATAGTCAGATGTTAGCTGTGGCTCCAAAACCTGTATTTTATCCCTTGGATTAGAGACTGCCTATAGTACTTCCTTGAAATTTCTGCTGTCTCTAATATAAATTGCTCATATAGCGCTTAGGCACCTGAGGTAGTGCATGTATAAACAAAACTAGATAGCAGCCTTGCCTTTGCCATTTGATAACGGGAACAGGAGGAAGCAAATAACCTAGCTATGTTTGTTTGACACTAAATGGGTTTCTATAATTGAGTCATAAAAGGATGATGTTTGATGGATCAGGACATACCTTTCAATCCCATGTAAAGCTGAACCCTCATCAATCATGAGACACCCTCACAAAAGGCAGAGATGGCTTCTTTCTGCTTCATGACTGAAGGAAATGGAACCTCTTCCTGTCAGGGCTGATGCTTGGAGGAAAGTGGACTTGCTGAAAACCAGTTGGGATCGTATGCTTTATCTCCACTGGACTATCTATGATAATAACTTACTTGCACTTAAGGCAGTGAGGTTCACCTCCTGCTTTGGATTTTGGTCTTTTTTGTGGCTCAGGTAGTAACAGACATCCAGAGTTATGCTTTATTTTCTTCCTTTGGCTATGATGAGAAGATTGTTTCTTCTTTTATGGAGGAATGCTGTAGCTCAGTTATTTCTATTTTTGTTGCTTCCAGGTTGACCTAAACTGATGACCTTGCTTTCAGACTCTACCACCTATTCACTTGGTTAAACTGGTTATCTTGGCATTGTTTAACACGTGTGTTTTTGACCTGACTTCTTCTGTACTCCTGCAGTATAGACAAAGAATATTGCTTTTGACTGATAGAGTCCATTTGTTGTATACGTGGATTATGGTGGTATCTGTTAGCCCTAGTTATGATCAAGGTTCTGTTGCATTAAGCTTTTTTAAAGCATGAAGCATGACACCACTCCTTCAGAAAGATACAAGGCAGACAAAGAAAAGGAATGTGATATACAAGCAAAGCCAGAGCTACGAAGTGTGAGAGGGAAACAAAGCTTTTTAAAGGAGGGTTTGAATGAGGCTATGCTGAAGGGAGAGAGGTAAGGAGGAGGCACTGAAGACAGCAGAGGTTTTAAGATGAAGATGCTACGTGGACTGGAAGAATATTCAAATGATAGTCACCATGCCTGAATGGTGGCTGAGTGTTACAGCAGTTCCTTTATCTCTTCCAGCCATCTGATTTGTGCCTTCTCCTACTCCTTTAGTAAGTAGCATTTCCAGTATTATGATGATAATGTTAGCTTTTGATCTGACTATGTCAGAAATCACTGATAACATTTCTCTTGACTTCACTGATCAAGGTCTTATTGTAAACTGGAATAGTACTGGAAAGAGGAGCAAAAAAAACCCCAACCAGTTTAGTGAGAGCCAATTGCTGCATTTTTCAATTGGCTTGTTTTGATTTGTCAGTTACTTCCTTGCAGTCCTGTGCTTTATCATTGTTCACAGATATGCCAGTGAATTTGGGAGATATGTAAGAGTTGCAAAGTGAATTTTTGTTCAAAGACCGAGGAGAAGAGAGCAAAGGGCAGCTTTGTAAGTCTGAGCTCCTTCAGACACATGCCTTGGTAATACAAATAAGTTAATTTCAATGCATGACAGCTGTTGCTGCCAAAACTCTGAAGTCTGTTCCTAGCATGAAATCTAATGATGAATGAAATTAAGGCTGTGGAACTGCCAGTACATTATTAGGCCTCAGACACAGATGGTGGGGTAGAAAACACTACAAACTGGAAATCCTTAAGGAAAAAAAAAGTTTGTGGAAAGTAGTTTTCTTGGTTCTGTTGTCCCACAAATGGGGTTCGTTTACCTGGTGTGCAAGCCAATACCACACAGAGTTAAGGTATTTTCAAATTAATTTCATTGACGCGCATGAATGGGTGCCTGTCGCAAGACAGCACACCCTTGTGTCAAAAATTCTCACATTTATACTCTTAACTAATACATATTCATTGTTATTTTCCTTAATGATTGGTTCTTTCTTCTTCCCCCCCCCACGTAAATTAGTGCCCAGACTCTGTCTTCTTCCTTCAATGTCTTTTTTTGAGTAGGTGGTATCATTTGAGTAGGTGGTCAATGAGTTGGTGGTCATGATCTCCCCCTGTAGGAATTACCTTTTACCTACTTCTTCTCTAATCTTGGCAGTTCCAGGTGGTTCTTCAAGGTTTATTGACCAGACCGCAATCCATTACCTTTTCTGACATAAACATAAAGCCCCATTGTCTAGTAGTTAGCTCCTAAACCCTAAATCATGTCTAGTTATTGTTTCCGTGTTTTAAATATTAACTGATGGGGGCTATACATGGGACTTTAGCAGCTCCCTGGTTATTTCAATAATATTATATATATTAATTGATAACAGTACTAAGTAGGAAAACCTGACCTTTAAACCTGGACAAGGCAGGAGATTTCTGTATCCTTACAGAGGTAATAAGTGCTCTAAATAATTTTCCTGTGTGTTTGGTTTTTTGGGGTTTGTTTGTTTGTTTGTTTTTTTCAAAGAAGAATCAGACTGAACTAGATTTTTAACATTTAGAAGGAAGAGTTTCATGAAGCTGGTCTCCGCTGGTCCATATTTCTGCTTGTTCCTACTTATACTGCTTATTCAAAACTTCACAAAGGTGCTCAAGTGGCAGGAAAGAGCAAATAAGACTACCTTTCAGTATTTTCTTTCCTCTTTCCTTGTGTATACTTGCCTGGTTGGGGCGGAGGACTATTAGTTGGAAGCCAGCTTGAAAGAAGTGAAGCAAGCTGTTGTGGTGGAGAAAGCAGGTGTTACTTGACTGGAAATGGCACCTATGTTGAAACACAGCAAGGGAGGAGAAGACAGTGAAGAAAGCAAAACCTAGTTGTCCTCTTGCCTGAGGCTTAGTCAAGTGGTAAGACAAGCAGATATGTAATATTAACTACACCATCGACTAGGAGCTTGAGTGGAAGGCATTTATTTATTTTATGACCAAGGATGCTGAAGGAAGAACCTAATCACTTCCTGTACTGGTTATATTATAAAAAAGCCCAAGTCTATAAAACAGATGTAAAAACATCCTTGCCCTTCTTTCTCCCATCCTTATCTAGCCATTTGTTTTGCCTCCAGCATGGAATCATCAGGGCCCTGGGAGCACTAATGGCCTTCAATGGCACAGAGCAGCCTCAGCTGGCCTCCTTCTGCCCGCCGAGTGGTGTACAGGGGATTTTGAGATGGTCTCCATTTGTCAGGATGATATAGAGATTCCAGAAATCTTCCAGTCACAAAAGTTTGCTCGTTCCCTATAATATTTAGAGAACATTTAGGATAATATTTCATTTTTTAAGAGAGAGTATTTGAAAGCTTTCTGACTGATATCTCCTATTACTTAGCATTCTTTGGCTGAGGTACGTTTTGCCTGGTTTCTGTACTCCAAAAGATATTCTGAATGATGTGTATCTTTGTGAGGCTGCTATTATCAAGGATTTGCATTGCAAAAAGTGCTCAGCATTGAGGTCAGTGTGAAACCTGCTGTAAATGCATTGTGCCAAGCGGCTTTGTAGCATGACAGTCAGTGCCTGAATTTTCTCTGTGTTACATTTAGAAAAACAGGTCTGGTTTCCCTGAATTGGGTCTGGGTGTTTTTCGTGGTAACTTGATTTTCCTAGAGGCAACAACTTGCTGAAGAAAAGTGTGAACCAACTTCAAGCTTTTCATTGGAATTCAAAATGCAAGCTGTATGGGTCTTAAAGTTTGTGAGCCAGCCTGAGATCTGCTGAAAACACTTTCTCTAACAGAAGCTCCTACTCCAAATAGTCAGTGTAAAAATGTTAAACTAGAAATTAACCTTTTTAAGAGAGCTTAATGTCTTGTAAAATAAATAAATGCGCTTCTAACTTTCTGAGCGTATCGAGGGTTGTAAGTTACTTTAACTTTTTATGGCTTTCATCTAACAAGATAACATACAGTACATGTTTTGAAGTAAGCATGTATTACGTATTTAATGCCATGAACTAGTCTTGTGCAACAGTGAAAACAGTATTTTACACTAATCAGCTTGAGCAGTTTTTACATCATCAACACACTAAGTTCTTCATCTGGTTGTGTTCAACTTAGTCTTGACAATGGCTGGCAGTTGACCTTAAACCTGAGCACCCTTCAGAATGCCTAGTGCACAGCCTATGCATCCTTCAAGGACTGAAACAGGGTGAAAATGTTTTGAATACCTTTGGCTGATCTGCACAAAAATGATAAAACCACCCTCAGCAAACCTGCTGTTATAGCTGCAATACGAAGGTTACTTTGAAACTTGTATTAAATTGCTGTCATTCTGTTACATCGAAGTCCAAACTCCTTCCGAATTAGGAAGTCTTAATCAAACCATGAATGGCATATTTTGCGCCCTTGTCCAGTCTTAATTGCACAACAAAAGTACATGACTAGCCAACACAAATGGCTAGTAAATGAGAATGCTGAGATGCTTCTCAGGTTCTTACTGTGTATTTGTTCTATCTTTGTTTTCAGATAAGTAGTCCAAATACTTCAAAATGCTTCTTTTGTAATGGAGATACTACAGTTTAAGGCCACGTAAACTGAAAATTAACTTTGTGCTTGGGTATGTTTAATGTGACCATGTAAACAATATTCCATCATAGCCGGGGTCCTTTCAGCAAGCTGACATCAAAGCACTTAGGCTTGTGCAAATGACTAAGAAAAGCTTTCCTCCAGAGGACTTAAAACAGCATGAGAGAAAACAGAAGCTGTTTATTATATAGTTAGGAGTTTTCTATTTGTGTATGGGTTCAAATTAGTTGGGGGCAATGCTTTCAGGCTTTATGTCTGTAGCCCTGTCCTGTGGATTGGGTAGGCCTTTGAGTGGGAGAAAATGATGCTATTCACGCGTGCTGCACCAGCACTCGTATGGTGCTGTGTAATCCTGCCTGTCAGTCTGTCGCTTAGGAGACTGTAAATCCATGCATTGGGTTTACAGGGTATAGTTGTGCCAAAATGGATTCTGACCTTCTGATCTGTAAGTCTGGGATGTCATTTGAATATGGTTTTGTGTCCTGTAAGCTATAGTATTTTGTTCACCAGTGTATAATATTTTCTCACCTGACTTTTATAATCTTGAGCTTTTGAAACAATAAGTAAGTATAATTTTTTTTTTAAACAGTTCTTCTATACAACAATGTTTTCAGAAGGGAAGATCTTTTTCAGAATTTTTTTTTTCCACTTGCAGTCTTTTAGTAGTGGTTTGTTACTCTCTGGCTATTTAAGATCCTCATTAAAGAAAAAAATAGGAAAGACATGGGATTTTGATGCTGTCTATATGATTTGAAATGTGATAGGCTGTGTTTATAAAGCCTATAGTAATAGGCTCAGTTTTAATAGGTTCTTTTTATAAACTTACTCTGGTTTGTAAGGGTTACACAGATGGAAAGTGATGGTAGGGAGGGTAATGCTGCTAATGGCATCATCTACTTTGTACTCAGCAGGTATGAATCCAGAGTAGCTCTCCTGATGCAACTAGATAATTTGAGATGGCTTCTTGTAAATATTGAAACACTGTTTTCTGGCCTGTGTTTTATTATGAGCTACTTAAGTGACAATGCTATTCCTCTGCTCTCCAAAGAGTGACTGTTTATTGCAGCAGCTCGAGAACTGGATATTCAAATTTCTCAAAACATTTTAGGTGTCATTATCCATTAAATGGAAGACTGAAATATGATCTGAAAAACTCTGGCAAGGCAGTAGGTGACATGTATAGTTCCTACCAATAACTGCCCACTTGAACGGATGTTTGACAAGCTTTGGGTTCGGGTGTGCTGAGACTGTGAAGGATGGAGATGGATCATACAATACATCTTGTATGCTTAATGTAGGTCACAGAGAAAACAGCAATTGCTTTGATTAAAAATTAATCCCATTGTTCAATTAACTACCATATTGTGTCCTATAGGCATATTAGTGACATTAAAACAAACCAGCTCATCCAGTTAAATGCTTACTTTCTCTACTCTGATTCAACATTATTAAGGCTCAAGATTATCAATAATGGGATGCTCAGGGCTTGGATGTTAAACATTGTTTAATCAGTAGTCCATAGTGCTAACTGGTGGTAGGCAAGATTTTAAGTTAAGAAGGATTTCAAAGTGTTACAGAAAATTATGCAGGAATAATTTACTTTCTTGTGAGGGATTTCATGTCTGCTGTCTACATTTGGAGTTCATGGCATGGTAAGGATAATGGAGAAAGAACTCCCACCCATACAGTGGTTTTGTAGCAACAAAAGGGGACAACAAGGGGAGGAATTGTCTTTAAAAATGTATTTAATAGTAAATAATTTTTTTTGTTTTGACTTAAACTTGTTGAATTGTAAGCTTGAAAGTGTCTGTTTCTAATCCCCTTTGACTTAAGAAAGGAGATTTGGAAAGTGGATTAAAATGCACATGTATGTATCAGCCATAGTTGTGCATGTCTTGCATAATGATCCTGAAGGTGGGACACTGTCCTGTCGTCAACCAGGTATGGTGGCAGTGGGAATAGAAATTGATATGTTATCCTGCACGGAATGCAACTTGTAACTTTGGAGAGAAACTTGAGGGCATAAATATTGGGCTGTTTCTGATCCTTCAGGGCAGATGGTAGAAACAAACTGTACCATTTGATCCCAGATTGGAGAAGGAAGCCTTTCCCATTGTCTGTGGGTAACCATGAATCTTTAATACTTACTGAAGTTCTGGCACTTTTCTGGTAGAGTTTCATGGGGATATTCTGATGTCCAATTGGTTCTGAAGGATTTAATAATCAGCAATATATCCTATTTTGTCTTTTTGTATGGCCATCATAGCAGATGTTCCATCCAAGTGTTCTTCCTAAGCTGCAGTCCTCCTGTTAGGTGCACATAGCACACAGGGAAGGTGTATCACAATGCTGTTATTGGGAAGGAGGATTTCTGTAGTTCTCTGTTTTGCTGGATCTTACTTATTACATGTCATCTGCAAGGGGCTATTTTGAAGCTGCCATATTATGGCATGAATCGAGTTCCAAAGTGCTCGGGAAAGCTACAGAGGCTTTTGCAAATACCTACAGCCTGTTCCAGTACCTTTTGAAGAACTTTGTGAATGTTTGGGATCATACCTCTAGAAACCCAAATGTCTCAACAGTTCTAGACAAAGATATCACCTTGGTTTATATGATGACATGTGGCTTGCAATTATGTTTTGAAATATAGGCAATACAGAAGCCACCATATAAAAATATTATTTCTCTCTCTGCTCCTAGTACAGAGCAGAGTAAGTTTATAGGGAAACCTGAAGCTATGAACAATGGAGTCAGTGCCTCCAATGTTTGTCAGTGAACATAAAACAATAATGAAATATTTATAAACTTTTAGAAGTAATTAAGGTGATGAGAGGCAGAGTTTAATTTGGAATAAATAGCAAAATAAATGAAAAATTAATTTTCTATACTTATTGGTTCATTTTCAGACTTATTAAAAAACCTTGTCCTTCTTGTAGCAATAAGATGTGCCAAATTACTTGGTTAATGTAAACTTACAATTCTGTTCTCCTCCCATTAAAGTAATTTTACAAGTGGGTAAGTTGTCTGTTGTTCCTTTTCTTTTTTTATCAGAGCATGTATGAAAAGAGATCTGAGCTTTTACTGCTGATTATATTACCTTTCATTGGCAGGACTGGCATTTTATGTTCTCTTGCAACATGAATAGACTTACAGAGCCTGTGTTTTCACTGTGAAGAAGGCATACATTAGAGGGCTTTAAATCAGAAGATTAGTCTTAAATTGGCTTGCAAACTAAGGTGAGCTAAGGGAATGCAACAAGTATTCCATTAAATTAAGTATCATAGTGCTCTGATATAGATGTCATTCTGAGGTAATTCCCATCATTTTACTCATTAAGACACTAAAATCTATGAATATATCAAACTTCTATGTTATGGTGGTTTTGAACTGGTTGAGCTGAATTGCAAAATCACTTGGGAATGCTTAACCTGAACCTGCTTGCTTTCAATGGGAGCACTGTTAGGTAACAATATAATCTCTTGGCCAATCTGTCCTTGAAACTTGAAATTCACTATGGGGGGTGTTTTCCTAGAAGAGTCTAACAAAGGGATCATTGCCAAGTTTAAGCTCTGAGAGATTAAGTAGGATGCCTCCTATAATGCATAGGCACTATCCTGACATTCTACAGGAGATGAAGTTCACCCCCTGAACTGAAACAACTGTCCTCGGTATTTCAGTTGCTTATTTGTAAAGTGGATAAAATAAAATAAACCTTCCTTACATCTGAGTGTTCCAAGACTCAGTCAGCAGGATTTTTTTCCTCTTTCCACCTCTGCCCAAACCCCTACCTACTCCCTGGTTCCTTGCATCCAAACCCCATTGCTCTCAGGCAGCCCTTGGTGTAGGCCAGGCTTCCCAGCAGGAGACAGCACAGTTCTCATCCCGCCGCCAACTGCCTCGTGGCTCAGAGTGCTTTGCTGTTGCACAAAAGGTGGAAATGGAGAGTTTCTTTGCCAAGATCGCAGGCCACACAAACATGGTCACAGGTATCCAGAGCATACATAAACAGAGTTGTAGCTGCTGTCCCCCCTGTTCCTCCAGGCTACTGCTCCCCATTTCGTTCCAGGTAAGCCTTGATGTTATGTTTTTTCACTGTTAGAGAGGACGTCTCTGTGAGAAGGTAAACAAGGGAGAGACAAACATGACAAGGAATTTTGGGGTGGTTTTTTCGTAATCCCTATCTCGGGATGTGTTTGTGTTTCTCACTCCGTTTGAGCACTGGTGTCTCAATACAGTGCCCTAGGATGCTCAACATGCCTATTGTATTATACTTAGTGCACCTTACAGTCCAAGAATAGATGCTGACTAGAGTTGGACTGACTGCTGAGAATGGTATTGCATATGATACCTGTGGAAGTCTGGCTGTTCTGTTTTGTTGTTGATATTATTGCATTTTTTAGCAATGATTCCAAGCAGAAATGTCTTGAAAGGAGGTTGTGCGAGAATTCCTGAGGGCTCAAAGCACTTTGTTACTCAGTTTGGCATACCTTCCTGGTTAATGGCCTCTTAGATTTTAGTGAGTTGTGCTAATTGCTTTATTTGGCTCATGATCAGTTTTGTGAAGGGTTCTGTGAGGAACTAACATGCGACTTGAAATCTAAAAATGCTCATTAGGGATAAAGTGACTTCTGCCAAAAGAAGGGAAGGGAGTAAATATGGCCAAGATGCTAGTTCTTAAGCTAACTACATAGTCAGGTCAGAAGGTGAAACAGTAAATCAGGCCGACATTAAGCAAGGGATGTAGCAATACAGAATAATGAAGGCAGCTAGGTATGTCTGTAGCAGTGACTCTTCTGCCAGGTTGATCACTTTATCCTCTTCTGAAATTTATAATGATCTAAAAGATTTGGATCCTGTTCCTGAAATGAGGGCCATGCATAAAGCCTGGTACTCCAACTTAAACTTATAGTGTAGGCTAATGTATTGTAGAACTGCCTGATATCAGGGATCCTTTTAGTGCAACATACTGTAGAAACGAAAAATGTAAATACCAACTATTCTTGCCATACAGTATTTGCACGCTAAGTAACAGGAAGCAAAGGCCTGACCAACCTTCTCTCCCTGAGTACCAACAGAGAATTTATTTATTGTCTTGCCATTTCTCCTTTTCTTTGCATGAAAATGTTGATGTTTCAAAAATGTTTGGTTTTAATTAGAAATAAAACTACTGTATTTGTCTCTGTAAATTTTCATTTCTTCAAAAACAGAAGCTATGGCTCAAAAACAAGGAGCTGGATGTTTTATTTTTTAATTTGGAGGAAGCCAACTCTGCCTATGATCAAGACAGCCTGGAGACACAAGTGTGCAAGGAGCCAGGCAGCTGCCTGGCAAGCACACTGGCACGAATGTGGCTGGACTGGTCATTGAGGCAGCCTGTGTGGCTGCCCGGTTCCACTTCAAACACAAATAAAGTACTGGTAGAATTGGCAAGTTCTTGCAAAGCACTTGGATTCTATGAAATCAAAGCTTTTGGATGGAGAACTGTTCCAACTGAAATTGATGCAGCTTACTGTAAAAATAAGCTATCTGCCCGAACAGATAGTTAAAACGACATTTTAGTTTCAGGATTATTTCTGTCTTTTAGTATTTTAGATAAGCTTGGGGAGTGTATAGAAAGAATAAGCAGAAATAGAAAACAGGATTAAAGTACATGGTAGGACAAGTGTGATGGAAAAAGCAGGTATGAGTGATGAATGAGCACTAGCAAGAGGAAAGCTTCAGGCTTTTGCAGTCTGACCGCTCTTGCTGTTTAGAGCTGCACCTGCCAGTATGGGGGGGATGATCCTGAACAGTTGCAGAACTCTTAAGAGCTCCAGGCCAGAGGGTAAGGTGGGAAAGGTTGGAGAGAAGGGTTTGGGGAAGTGTTGGATCATGTTGTTAATAAGCAGGGAAAGAGGGTGAAGGATTTTTGTAGGTCAGCAGTTCTGCATAGGGGATGTAACTTTTGTACAAAATCCCAGTTGTTGCTCGCTACTTCTGCTGCTGTTGATGAGGTTGCTGAGCAGTGTTTTAAAGCTGCCCTTTTCTCATGAGCTATATGTGTGTAGGAACTCATGGATCTGAGAAGTGCGGCATGAGCTGTATTAATCTGTGCTCATCTAGAGTGAAACTCTTCCTGCAGTAGCTGACTGGCTGTGCTCTTGCTGAGAATCTCTTGTTTATTGAAGAGGATCAAAATTGCAGCCAAGCAGGTTACTTCTGTAGGTGGTTAATCACAAGTGGACATGATTTAAAAGAGAAGGCCAAGCTGTGGAACTAGACCACTGCAGATTACAAGGCATGCGTTTATCTAGCACCATTTAAAAAGCCTAATAGTTTTATTTTTCCTCTGCTGAGCCCACTTGGCTTGTGTTCATCCAGCTCTGAAAGTATTTACAGCTGCAAGTTAGACTGAGGCAAATGCCCATGCTTTTATGACAAGAAGTTTTGTTAGTAGATGTTTAGTGTCTCTAGTTCTGGGTGTGCAGACTTGTACATCTGAGGTCTAACTATCGGAACTATTCCCTTACACTTCTGCAGATCTGGTTGGGGTGTCTCGAATGACTAATGCTTGTTGAGGTTCCTGCCGTGTGTGTTCATTCTTGAACAATTAAATTAATGTTACTTGCTCATACTAAAGCCTACTCCATAATGTCAGTGAAATCATTGTTGGGACACAGATTAACTTCCCCTAACTCTGTCAGATTCTTGGAGGACATTGTTGAACACTGGACATACTGGACAGTTTGATTAGGTGCATTCATCCACAGCTGAGTGTTTGGTCACCAGTTCTGAAGCTTAGTCCCTAATCCCCTGACTGGAACATATCTAGGTATTTGCAGAGGGCTTCTTAGGGATTTATTTCATTCTGCAAGGTGTAAGGAACCTCACTTAAATCTACAAGCACTTAAGCAGGGGAAAAGAGAACTATTTTTTTTTTTTTTTAAACTCTACTTCATATTGCCTTCTGTATTGGAAGAATGAGGTGAAGCAGCATATTGTAGTCTATATGTGAAAACACTAGGTTACTGTTACTTTTTTTAAAAGAACTCCAGATATTACACCAATCCTTTGATTATGTGTTGGTGTTTTTCATAAACTGGCTGAGAGAGCAAAAAGGATCTCCAAACTGTCCTGTTGGGTCATCCTAATCTCATTTTAATCTCATTCCTACAGTTTAGGAGCAGAACATGTTGTGCAAAATGGATGTGACTGTGGAATATGGATTTAGAAGATACAAAGGTACTTTACAAAGTAAAGAAAAAAGTTATAATGAAATAATTTTGAAAGAAGCTGTTTGGAATTAAAGCAATCTTTACCTTTTAATGGGTAATCATTCTTGACATCAATAACAGTATATAACCAAAAAACCACTACGTCCCTTGGGGACAGAGGTAAATTTGGATTTAAAGAAGGTGCAGCAAATATGTTGTACTTTAAGGAAAGGCAATTACTCTGGCTCAGGTAGAATACAAGTAAAAGGGTTTTGGCAACGTAAGCAGCAGAATTGTGCATACGATCAATATAGGCAAGGTTATTACTTTTTATTAGGTGCGGGGGGTGGAATATAGAAAGAAGCTTGTGAGCAGCATGCCCTGGAAACTGTCCTCGGGCACAGTGCTGCCCAGTGATCAGGAGAGGGCGGCAGAGAAACAGAAGTGCTATGTGCGATTCTTGTAAAGGCTTCGAAACACCACTTAAATTTTAAGAGGAGCGAGAGCACATCGGAGCTCCCTGAAGCCAAATCCCCTTCAAAAAGGCAGCTTCATCAGTCTTTAAAAAAGGTCCATAACTCTTTAAAAATGTCATATTCCTGTGGCAGCCCAGAAGACGTGGTGAAGCAGCGAGGCAGAGATGGCAAGATGAGAAGGGAGGACGTGGATGATTCGCAACCTGAGGGGAAGAGGTTGAAGCTGGGGAATGAAGAGGGAAACATTGGGAAGGACAGAGGAGCAGCGGCAGCAGCAGCAGCAGCAGAAGAAGAAATAATGCCTTGTTTAGGCAGAGAAGAGCCCGTGCCCGAAGGAGGTGGTGAAGGCAAAAGTGTAAGTGAGGATCTTTAGTGGCTCTGAGCTGGGAAAGGGGGAAGGGCTGTGAGGTTACCTTTTAAATTATTTGTCATCCTGAAGTTGGTAATTGGGCATCAAGTACTGTAGGACAAATGCGATTAAGTGTCCTGTCTCACGGAGATTATAAGAATGTAACTCTTTAGTTTCTTATCTTGGCTAAATGCTTTTAAGTGCAGGAGTGTGTATTTTAATCTGGCTCTCACTGTTAGCTGCTTGCAAAATGTGTATGTCGGAGAAGTGATTTTTTGGGGGGTGGGTGAGGGGAGAATGAATATGAACTGCTAAAGCTTGTTTTTTAGCTCCCTATAGCTACTTAGAAATTGGGTAGCAGTGGTACATTGAATTGGGCATTCGGGGTTGTTTATCAGTCTGTCCATTCAGATGTTCAACTGCATTTATGTTGTGGAATACTATTTTACAGCTGGGGGTGAGGGCAGACCCTCCAGGGGAAGAGAAGAGTTGGTAGCTAGAGATCTCATCTGGTGAGAGAGCAAATGTCATCTGTTGAGATTTTGCAAAAAAGAGCGGCTGAACAGTTGTCTGTATAAATATCACTGTTACCAGATCTTTATATGAGGTTAACTTTGTCAGTGCTTTCTGACTGGTTATTTAGCTCAGCTGCTGTGCCTGTCAGCAGGTTCCTGAGGCGTAGCAGAAAACTGGTGGGGAGGGGGGACAAACATATGGGTTCACACCAGCTGAAGCTTTTCTCATGGTGCAGTTTGGGCCAGGTACTTTTCCTGGACACATACTAGCTGCTCCCTCAGTCAGAAGTGGAGGGGTGGTGGTGGGAACAATGTCTTGGCTGTAGATGTTTCCTATTTAAGTCATCATACAGTGAGAGTATAGCTTCTAGAATTCATTTAACAGCTGCTGGAAATTTTAGTGAACAGATTTTATCCAGAAGTTTTCTGGATTTTTTTTTTTTTTTTTTCCCCACTCCTGGGATCGATGTCCTGAATTAAGATATTTCTTTTCAAATGAGGAGTCAAGTAGATGCTCCATATTTTGGTAGGATTTACATTTTTAAATAATTGGAAAGGTGGTTTACTCAGTTCATTCTGTCAGAAAGGCCATCTCTAAATGCAACAGTTTTCCTGACTCTCAAAAGTATTTAAAATGTGTCTAGAGTATCAGCTTATACAAGCAAAAGTCTCCTTTATCAGTCCATGTAACTGCATATAGTTGCGCTTAGGTATAAGTCTACATTTTAGGTTTCCAATGCTTGCGAAGGCATGCTCTTTTTAATTCTCAGATATCAAAGTAGCGCTTTTGTTCTGATACCAGTTCTGGTAGAGATTTTTTTTTTTTTTTTTCCCAAAGATATACAATATACGGGCAAGTTAATTGGTCAAATCATAACCCTTGGTTTTACATGTGTTTTTCCTGAAAGTAAAGGCTTTAAATCCATTCCACTTAATGATAAATATCTATAACTGAATACCACCATGGTTCAGGTAAAAGTCTTCTTGATAGTACATCTTACTATAATATTTAATTAGGAAGTTATTGAAAAATAAGCTTTAATTGAATAAGTTTACTTTGTCTTTTGAGGGATCAAGCTTAGAATGTAGAATGTATTGGAATGATGCGTACATAAATCACTGGGCTCTGCCCCATTTGTGAGGCTTGGTTTACTCCCTCATTAATGTTCTACCACTACAGGAAAGTTCTGTGGTGATAGATACCTGTCCTTTTTTTTTTTTTTTTGGTCCTTTCAAGGACCTGTGTATATCTGCTCCAACACTGTATTCTGACTTTTCATCAGGGGTTTCTAAAAATATTAACAAAGCAAATGTAATAATGAGCAATTCCTTCACTGTTTGCCTCTCCCAAAAAACTATTCTTAAATAGTTTTTATAATAAATTAAACCGAGTTTGATTCAAAATTCATCAAAGCTCAATGAAGCTATTCTTTCCACTCACTTCAGTGGACTCTTGCTTGGGATGTTGCACTACATTTTGTATAAACTTCCAGTGGGTTTTTTTCCCCTTCCCATTTAAAGCAGTGTGTCTGAGTTGGAGACATTATTAGAAATAAATTGTGACATTTGAAATTCTGTTAACATAAAACTCTTTCTAAAAACAATCAAAACTTGTTCAACAATCACTGTGTCTGTCACCTTGTAGAGAGCAAGCTGGTGGAAAAGGTGGACTGTGTGCCCTTAGGAAACACTGGAATGACTTCATTTCTGTGCTTAGAAGAATCTTTATTTTAATAGGCATAGTGGTATGGGTAATCAATGCATGCATTGGAAGAACAGTACCTAATAGTGCATTATGTCTTCTATTTTAAAGAAGGACATTAAAAAAAGTTATAGGTTTTGACTCATTTTTGGACTAGTAATAAAAAAATCAGCACAGTACATGTGCTATTTCTTTATTTATTCCACTGCTATTTGCATGATTCCACATCCATTCTTAGGTTTAGAAGAAAGAAATCTACATAGCTCATCTGCTCTAACTCATTACTCCACTTATGAAATCTTGTATTATGAGAGAATGCAAACACCATCTATATTTTATGCTTGTGAAAGGATGCATAATACTTCTAGGCATTTACTTGGCATTGTGTATTTATAACAGTAGCTGCTCCTGTGCAGAAGTTGGTTGCAGAAGGACATTTCTGCCACTAGCTTCACTGGACAGAGCTGTTTCGTTTGCCATGGGAATGAAAGGCTGCATTTGCCAAGAACTAGTTTGCAGTGGTATCTGGAATGATTCCTTCACTTAGTACTTGTAGCTAGTTTAATGTAGTAACTGGGGGTAAAACTGTAATTGTTAATTTAGACATCTATTAAAATAATTTACTTCTTGCCTTCTCTTATTACTTTCATTTATAGTGAAGAAACTGCTAAGAGTAGGTGTGAATCACATAGTCTAAGGCCATGTAATTTTTTCCTCTAATGTTTCTTTTTGGCATAGCATCAGAATGAATTATTTGGATCAAATGAAATGGAATGCAATCTTTGTAGTAAGGTTCAACTTAAAAATTTCTCATTTGATACAGATGGTGGAGAATTAGCATTTGGAAGAGCTGGTGAGTCACCCCTTTTCATCAAAAATTTGGGTAAAAGTATTTAACCAGGGTCTCTGTAGAATTCAATCTACCTCTTGTATGCCTGGAGGATGAGCATAACTGTCAGGTGCATGATGTCCTATGGCTGATTGTCACCCTACCCATGCTCTAGCACATACTGGAAATTATTAGTTTAGCGTAAAATAGTATTTACTGAAATAGAAAGCATGTGAAGAGGTAAGCATGCAAGTAATGATTTTTTTATTTTTCTAGGCTGATTGACCTGTTCTTCCCCTGACTTGCTTGTACAAGTTATGAGTTACAATCATTAAGAGTGTGTATCCTTGTAATCCATGTATCCTTGTTCTTAAAGGATACAGTCTTGTTTGGTCTCTCTCTAACCAACTGTTAGTCCATATGGCCTGGTGAAGGTTGTTTGGATTTTGGTGGAAAGGTATTTCTGTGTTTGTAATGCCTGCTTATTACAAACCAAACTTTTTTTGCCCTAAACATTTGTGCAAAATTTATGGAACAGGATCAAATTCCTGGGTCTGGTTTGACTTCTCTAATGTTCATATAGCATCCAGCAGTCTTAAAGTTGTGTTTTCATCTGTAATGTTACATGTGCAAGAATGTGTAGGAGAGAGCTTGAACTTTTATCCCTTTAAACAACTTTTCTGAAAGACTTAATGCATTTGGGAATTAAAGCACTGTTTCAGACTTTTACAAAAAATGCCTTTGCCTTTGTGAAGACTTGGAAAAGAGGAAAGTGTAGAAGTACAGAGAAGAAAAATTGCAATTTTTCATTGTTAACATCAAAAGTAATGTCTATTGGAGTTTTGGGACTGTCGTATTGTTGTAAAAGAAAATCTGAGAAAAGTATATGAAAACTTGTTCTTTAATAGGAGGAGTTTCCTAACTTTCGTAGGAAAAGAAAATGGCTTTTGCTGATCAATTCTGAAGAATTGACTACACTATACTTGTGGCACATGACAAATCTAGTCTTCTAAGTCTCAGATGCTAATAGATATTTTAAATATAGTTTAAATACAGTTTAGATGGGAAGATGTGGCATGCTATACGATGTCTTCGTCTTTGCACACAGAACGATATAAGGAGGCATTGAATACGAGAATGGTGTTAATCTAGACAAATGAAATGCACATTTATTATCTTTTATGTTTAGCTCAGGTTATATGAAAAGCAGTTTTTGGCTCAATAACTCAAGTCTTTTTCATGAAATATATGGTCAGTATAGAGTCAAGCCTAAGAAGTGAATCTGAAGTCTGACAGTTTGACATTTCTGTGCATTGCTGTGCAACTTTACACTGTGTTAATGCAGTTTCTCATACAAATTTTTTTGTTTTAGAAAATTTACTTGCTCCTTAGAGTTGGTTTATTAAGAAAACTTTTGTGTGTACATGGTTTTGTGCTCTTGATAGTATTTATGAATATTACTTTGAAGGGGAATCATGTTTAGAGAGGGAGAACCTGAGATGGTGTGTCCGTACTGGATTGAGAGTCCAATTTAAGGTGCTGATTTTTGACTTTCAGGGTCCTAAGCAGATTGAAGCACTTTACTCTCAAGGCTATGGTTTAGGTGTATTTTTCCCCTCCTCCTTATAATATTGTTTAAATCTATTGAGATCCTTTTGTCTTCAGAAGTTATGGAAAGGAATGGACATCCTCTAGGAGGACACCATAGATTTGAAACATTTTCAATAGCATGACATTTGTAACATGTTGTGTAAAGCAGTCTGTGTCTGCCATTCCTGTCTCACCTATTTTTGGGTCTGGTTACCTAATTTTGAGGATAACTTAAGGATTTAGTCTTTTGACTTGTTAGGCAGACTGTGAGATATGCTGGAATTAATGTTTCCATTGTTTTGATTTGGAACACAATCAAATTCTGTGATCCAGGACAGGGGCATAATTATTTGTCTTTAGAAAAAAAGACAGGAGATAATAATTCTTTAGCAGTGAGTGGTGGTATTGATATAAGCTGCTGGCATTACTTGCACAGGAATATTTGCTACTTCCACAGGACTATTTGCTAAATGCTGGTAAGGGAGCTTTTTGTAGAAAGGTGTGGATAAATGATCTTCAAAAATTGGTTTGGACTTGATTCCAAGTCCAAGAACAAGTTGATGGAAGATGTTCTCCCTGAAACTGATTCATCCTCCTGTTAACCTTCTGCTGGTTAATGCCCATGCTGGTAAACAGTGTCACTGTGACTCAAGTCATAGGAATAACTGCAATAAGGAATTGACTAAGACAACTAGAGGCAGCAGAAATAGACCCTTGTGGATGACCTCATTTTAACATTTTTAATGTAGTTATTAGGACAGATCACTAGATGGCAGGGGGTAAGTGTACAAAACAAAAGACTTCATATGGACTGCCTGGTTTTGACATAGGGAAATTTCATTTTACTCAGTGAAAGACTACCTATTTTTAACACACAATTGCAACCAAGAGTAACATAAGCCCTTTGTATTTACCCATTGGAAGTTTAATTTCTATAAGGAACATTCACGGAACATTTCTGTCTCAATTTGAATAATCAATTACCTAATACTGTAATTCTTGTAGAGTAACTGGAATATTAGTTTTGATTGAAATTACAACCATTACTATCTTCTGAAGTGCAAAATAAGACATTTCTGGTCTACGGAGTTGAATTAGTGGAGATATGAAATTAAAATATTTGTGCATTGCTCTTATTTGATACTGTCTTTCTCCTTTTGTAACCCAATATAGGTTAGTGTGCATCGAATAATCTCCTGGTCATTATGAAAAATATTTTTATTTCAAGTCTTTGATTTAGAAATTAATAAAGTTATTTACTTTCTGGGTGCTTTTTTTTTTTTTAATGCTTGCAGTCTTAGTCATTTGCCTGGATTGAAACAATAGGGAATATGCCATAGAAGTTATGCAAAAATTGAAAATGGAAGGAGACTGGTGCTTCACCAGCTTTCCCTTTCCTGTGGAGCACTCAATGTTCAGACTCATTTGTGAGTGCATTATTACTAAAGAGTTCCCTGTTTTGTTCCATTAAATTAGACTGTAGTATCTGATGCACTGCCACCCATGTAACTTCTCCCTAGAGAATGCACTTAATGTGTTCTAATGATTTGTCCACTGTGCAGTTCTTAAACAGCCTAAGGAGTTATACATAGTCTTGTCTACACTAGAAAGGAACTATCCTTTAAATTAAGAATACAGAACATTTACTTTTGATAGTTGTCTTGTGTCCTGAACTCTTTCCTTCTGGCATCTTAAGCTAGTATTAAAATGGACTTAACTTTTTCAACAGTTGTGAAGCAAGCTGATTACTAACAGGAATCTTCTAATTGCTTCGTGTAGGAACATACAACAGTTGAGTAACTTAACCTAATGTCATTGACTGTAAGTGGTAGATAATGAAGTAATTCTCAATTAGTTGTACTGAGATTTAATTAATAAAGGTCCATCTAAGATTCACAAATCAATGAGAAGTGGCAGGAGAGGACATGTTGGTAGCTGCAGTCCTTGGAAAGGATACTTTCATTCCAGTCCTAAAAGCAAAACTTGTTTAAAGTGAAAAATATTTCCTAAGCACAATAATTCTTATAAATCTATCTTTCTTTCATCTGCTCTTTTCTTTCTGCATGCTTACAATATAATGCATTTCAGCCATATTACACTAGCCATTACGTGGAGTTGTGTCTGGTGGTAATGCCACAGAATGCTAATGCTTCTGTTCTGCTGTCTCAGGTGCTTGCAAGGAAATGTAGACTGTGTTGTGGATCATTGTGCTTCAAATGTTGCTGTGTATTACAGATTGTTTAGGATCCCTAGGAAATAATACAACTCCGGTCCTTCACTTCATAAAATAAATTATTCTTTAACTAGTTGGTAACTGGACAGACAAGTCAAAAGGTGAAGGGAAAGAGAAGCACGTACTTGTCCAAGGCTATATAGAAAGTCATCTGAAATGCTCTAGCTGCTCAGGTTCCAGGCCTCAGCTGTTAAGACTAGTGATCCCCAACCTGTGACTCAGAGATAATGTCTGAAACATTTAGTTATTCTTCATCGCTATAAGAAAGTAAAGGCTGCTAAAGGAGAACAAGGTTGAGTATCTGTGGTGTATTACTTGCTCAGTGTTGTTGCCTGAAGGCTAGCAAGAACTGTGCAGGGTCATAGTGGCCTTTAATAATTGAGCAGGGACACCATAGAATGAGCCATCACTGGTGTAAACTTAAAGGGCTCGATGTTTTCCCAAGGTCATAATGACCTTGAATAGTTGAGCAAAGACAGCATAGGATCAGTGATTAATGGCATACACTTAAAGGGCTCTGTATTTCACAGCTCCTGTAATTATTTTGATGGTATTTGTTACCCTTGATAGTAAGGAAATAATGAAAAATTTTAAAGTTTTCACAAAGTTTCTATTATTAATGTCCAGGAATAGTGTGGTAAATTCCTGTTTTAGAGAAGCAGTATTGTCTATTCAGTCTCCTGGTTCTGAACTTAACGATAAGGGATTTTAGTAAGATGGTATTTGCAAGGTTTCTTTTAAGATGAGAATTTCAAATAATGTGTAAGCTCATAGACATTTAAAATTATTATTTCTGCATTTGCTGTCAGTCAGAATGACTGCAGATGTTGGAAGGCTGCATAGCACGGACCATTTCTGCAAGATCTGAAGGTCAAAAATGTGATGTATTGTCAAATACTACTCTGGTAATAATCTGTATTTTTTAAATGCTGGTTGCATCTTTCTTATTGATATTCTTGTTGATACCTGAATCTGATTTAGTGCTGTCTATTGAACATTTGTTTCTTTTAACTGGGGCTTAGCCTTACTAGTGCAAACACCAAATAAATATGCATAGCCTTAAGTGAACTTGTGGCAAAGTAAAACTTACACAAACAGCAAAGATTGAATTTCATCCAGTAAATTTGTACTAATCTATAGCATAGTGGATCAGAGTTGCTTTCTTCTGCCATCCTGTTTAGTGAGCACTAATTACACACTATGTGTGGCTCAAAAATAAAATTATTTTATATTTGTTATGCTAGTCCCCATGTTTCAATATCAAAAGTCACTACTCTATGACTGGGTGTGATAGGCCAGCCCTGTTCAGAGTCCCAGCAAGAATAAGAGGTATTTGGCAGTTTCTGGTGAGGTAAGATAACTGTGTTTTTGTGGTTGATCATGACACAAAGTTGTGCTGGGGCTGAGTAAAGAATATACTTATAGGAAGAACAGCTGCAGCTGTACACTGACAGGCTTTTTGCTAGCACAGAATTAGAATGGTGGGGGAAGAAAGGTCTTAACTGAGGTACACTGAAGGAAGGGTGGGAAAAAAAGAGAGAGGGGCTGCATAGCCGTATCTTGCATTTAAATCTGTCAGTCTCACTTAAGTCTACATCCCAGTTCCACTTGTACTGTGCAGGCTTTGGCAACCTTTTTATTTAATTACACATGTGCTTTAAAAAGGTATTTTTTTGGTATTGAATTGATATAATGTATATAAATTTCTGTCATAGTACAAATGTTTGTTTTACTAGTTGAGATGTACAGTGTATTCAACACATAATACTTTCAGTGAATGTTGTTTTCCAAAAACTGAAGACTAATCACAAAAAATATAAATGGATTTAGTATGTAAAAATCCGAACTGTCACCACACTGTGATTATGTTAGTTCCTTGAGTTGGGCCATAACTAAATGGAAAGTAAGCATTCTGATCAATAGTACACTGGTGAAGTAACCTCTGTTCTGAGATGCTGAGAGGTTTCTTCTTTAAAATATGTATTTCAACTAAAAAACCTAATCTTTTCACTGTCTCCAGAGGGCAAAATCATTGACTGGTATGTTTAAAAACTGTCTGTGAATTAAAAGAGTCTATATAAAATGGTAAGGTGTTGCTTGAGCAATTACTCACTTTTTACTTAATTTAAAATAAATAATGACATTGTAAAAAGCTGTTGCATTAGATTTAAAAAAAAGACTGATTCATGGAATAGCAGCAGAACAAAATTTCTTCCTCTCACTACAAGTTGGTTTCCAAATCTTGCACGCACAATAGTTTTTGGTTATGTGACAATATTTTCTTCTATCTCTATATAAGTAGATGTTACACAAAGGCATGGTGCTCTTGGCCACTAATATATAGACCCTTCTTAGATTTCAAGGCTAGAATTGATTGTTAAACCCTGGTTTCTGTTAAAAGTTAGTACTAACTCCATAACTTCTGTTTGAGCTAGAACACATAATTTTTAAAAAACAACCATTTACAACCATTGTTGATTAAAGGCATCAGGTCATGGACAACTCATCAAACCCCTGGGTAAATTTCTTGCAGTAGCTAATTATTCTCACTGTAAAAAAAAGATATATACTTTCCTGTAGTTGGAATTTACCCAACTGCACATCCCAGCCTGTATAGACTTGTTGCACCAGATCTTATTGACTCCCATGATGGGAATAAAGTCATTGCCTTCTCTTGGATAAACTAAGTAACTGTATCCATGTACTTTGTTTTCCATCTTGAAGGTCTGTGTTTCCCCATCTGAAATAATTCATCTCCACCCTCTCTGTCTCTTTGCAAGTTCAACATTTTTGAAGCAAGCTGATTCTGCTAGATGGTCCCCTGGTAATATTAGAATGGTTTAGGTACTGCTCTGCCCTGGATTTCAGGTTCATTTGCCAACATCTGCAAATGAGATAGTGAACTCGTTGGTATGTTGCTGCTGAGCAGAACTATACCCTCATCCTGCTTTCGTCACAGATGATTCTGTGTTTGCCCATATGGAAGTGCATTTCTGTCAGACAAGCCCAGAGTTTATCACTGATGTTTGATTTAAGTTGTCTGAACATTACCAGTGACTTGATTTATATCTACCCACTTTCCTCAATTCATTGAAAAAAAATCACTGAATAATATTAATGGAAGAACAGATCTTTGTGGGACATAACTGTAGAGGCATCTTAATTGGAATGACCCTGGTCCTTTTTTTTCTTTTTCCTATGTGATTGGTTTTAATTAATTTTAAAGTGTGCTGTGTAGCTGCGCAGTTAAACCAATCTGGATATGTATGTTAGTACTCCAGAGTGGTTGATGTATATTATAAATAATTATTTTTATAAATGGAACTCCAAAACTTCAATCAAAAATCACTTCAAGTTGGGCCATGCTTATTTTCCATAACCCACCATCAGTTGTCCGTAGTCATTCTGCTACATAGTCCTGAGCTGTATTCTGATGTCCCTAATTGTCCTAGATCAGTGCAACATTAGGCAGCCACTTCCTATCCTTCTAATATGCTGAATGGTGATTTTTTTCAAAAAATATTTCATTATATAATAGAACAAAGAAGTCTAAACTGAATTTATATGTTGTTGTTATCTGACAGATTAATTTTGCCCCAAAGATTACCTTCCAAGATCCTTAATCTTCCTAGTGGATGGGTCAGTTTGGACAAAAGGCCAAATATATTTGTGACATGAACTACTGTTTGGTGTCTCAGGACTTGATGTCTATAACCTCTACATAAGGTAGCTGCTAAAGCTGTTCCCTTGGGGATATGTGCAGTTGTGGATTGTTCTTAGCAGGGAAGCTTTTAACAAAACCAAACTAAACGAACAAAAACCAGAGGAAAACCAACTGTGTCGCTGAAATAAATTATGGGCCAACGTGGTCTTCAACTTCTTGGTCACTGTAGTGGGATTGTGTAATGCTGCTGGAAGGTGATCAGCTTGCTATGTATTTCACAGAAAAACCTGAGTGACCTGTTTACTGAAGATACGTAACTGATGTGTAAATCTCAGATAAAAGAAGTCTCACCTCCAGAGGTAGTTGGAATCATCACTGGATGCTCTGAACAAGCAAAGGGAAAGCAGCGAGGGACCGTCAGCAAACAGAAGACTTGAGTTCACTTGGGAGCTGTATATACGAGTTTGACTATTGATACCTTTTAAGAGGATGAAGTACAATGTTATTAGAGAGTGGTGGCAGTTTGGCTATGAGGCCTAGCAACTTCTTAGTTTTCTCCTGTGCCATAATAAAGTTCTCTTAGCGGTGCTTGTACAACATACAGTATAGCCTCTGCTGAAACAGACTGAGCTATACTATAACATTAAAGGGTCACACGTGCTGGGAGGTTCATTTTGTGGAACAGCTATTGCACAAGGTTAGGGAAGTAGGATGCCTGGTAATGCTGAGAGGACAGATGCATGGTTTTGTTTGGTGGGTTTTTTTTCACTAGGGAAAAACCATAATCCCATAGAGCAATATCTTTGCTCAAACCACCTAGTAAAGAAAAAATAAAAATATACAGCAATTAAGGGTATTTCATACCACTTGCTCTGTTTTCTCAGTATATGGCAGTTTTCATTGGAATTCCACATATGCAAATTATAGCATCCTATTATCTGTTTACTTTCTTAAAGCTTGTTTTCATAAAATGAGCATTTACTTAAATTGCTAAAGTAGATTTTTTTTTATATACCAGCTGCATAATTGCTAAACATGTTGCTCTTAAATCTGTTTGCTAAAGGAAGGGGGCTTTTTCATGTGCTAATCCTCAGCCTTTCATCCGGAGGTTCTAAAAAAGTAGCTGTTACAGGTTAGTAAATTAGTATTGACTTTTGAACACTATACCAACTCACAGAGGCTGCAGAATTAAATTAGTTACATATGTATTATGTGATTGTGCAAATGTGTGTACATCCTTGTTGCTACTTTAGTCTTACATCAGTTTTTGTAATTGCCAGGAACATTTTTCTTTTTCCAAGGCCAAAGTCCAAAATACCCTATTTCATTAACGCGTAATTTTAGCATGCTGATTTAAGGAATCCTGGAAATGAAATGTGCATATTTGTCCTATAAACAAAAGCTTTCAGCCTTTTAAATTACTGACCCTACTCCTTGGGCTAAGAAATTGTTGTCTGAAGAAAATGATGACTTTCAAGGTGTAAGGTCTGTTTCCTGTCATCTCAAGAAAGTGCATGTTGTCTACCAGACTTTGAAAATTCACTAATCTTTTCTTGCTGCTCCTATTTAGTTTGAACTTCTAAAATTGACTCTGTATGCTCTTCCACTGGGAGCAGAAGAGTGGACACTTCTGGGGATGTAGAGCATGGTTCCTGCTGGCAGATGGTAGAGAGACCATTTATCATAAGTCCATTGCAGTATACATTGCTAGCACAGTATTCATTAAGTCAGCAATACGACCAAGAAAATTTTCAAAGAAGTGGATGTTTGGGTAAGCCTTACTGTGAATCTTAAGTCAGTGAGGTTTGCTGTCTGGTAATAGCATCATTGAAGCTGGCAGAATTCAGTATCTAGACAATTCTCACAAAAACAAGCAATCACGTAAACATGCACTTACTGTATAGCACCTTTTAGCCAAGTAGTTCCAAAGGCTTCTTTCTAGTGTGAAGTGCTTCAAGTGTCAAAAAAGTGTCCAACAGCTTGTTTCAAAGAAACTAACTGAATAGCTTGATTAACTATTAAGTAGGTATTCTTTATTGGCAGCGCTGGGTGCACGGGGATCGCTCCACCTATCGTGCACACACCGTTGGGCCTAATTGTGCAGGTTAAGTATATGTTCTACATACATATTCATTAGTTTTCTGAGAAAAGTTATACATATTCATTAGTCTTCTGGGAAACTACTAGCATATGCAAATGTCCCTTACGCAGGTGCATTGAAGGTCTCTGGTGATCTTCAGGAGCCCTCTGGTGGTCTTCCATAGTCTTCCTCACTTGTCCACTACTTGACCCTCCTCAGGTGATTCTGCGCAGTATGGTCCTTTACATGTTTTGATACATCTTATCCTAAAGAATGCACGTTAGTCCCTAAAAAAAATGCTTGTTAGTGCTCTTATTATCTAAGTTTTCATTAGTGATGTAAAACCATATGGCTAGTTTAAGCTAAATTATCTACAAGGATGAGAACAAAGGCAGGACTTCTTATCTTTTCCGGCCCTATCTATTCAAGCAAGGCCTCTGCTTGTGCCTTCTCAACAAGATCGTAAATTCATCAAACATTTAATTAAGTTTTGTGATTGCTCATGGCTCCCTCTTGCTCATCACTCCCAAGTACAAGTCTCTGACAGGCTTAATCCTTGACAAGCACCAGTCCTTGGTATGTAAAGTTACAGAGAGATAATCAAGACAAGATAGATCATTAAGCAATAAGCAGTTTGTTCTCTATATCAAGCTTCAAGTGTCAAAAACTTCAAGTTTCATCTGTAATAACAAATTATATGAAATAATCTGAACAGTCTTCCTTATGAAGACATTTTATTGTTTACAGAGACTTTAAAGGGGATTTGGAGGCAGGTTGATGGAATTTCATTGCTTTCACCTAGCAAAGAAATTGTATTTTAGTGAAGTAAAGCCTCTCAGTTGAAGAGATGAAGTTGGTTGGTGGGGAACACAGATAAAATGTAAGGGAATAACGTAATGGAATGTAAGTGGAACCAATCTGCTTTTCTCAAAGGTGTCAAGAAGAGAGGGAACTAACGCAAGTTGTCGTGAAGCTCCCAAGGTATTTCACTGTTCTTGAGGCTTCTTCCTCAAAATCTAAAGGTACTGTTTGTGCTCCCTTTGAAACCAAAGAAATCAGTCACTGAAGTCATAGCAACAGAGGATGAGACCTGTTAAGAGTGTGTCTCGCTGGAGCTGGATGTCAGGTTCTGTTTAAACAGCTTTCCTTTGTCTTTGACAATGTTCAAATTATTTGGTACTTATCACGGTGTTTAACCTGTGATGTTTGTTGTGTCTACAGCTTTGTGGTTTTACCTTGTTGGCACTGGATGCTGTTCTGTATGTGGATGGCAGAAGATCCATTTTTGGATTTCCCAAGATACATTTTTCCTTAGGAAACCAAGGAAAAGAATGCAGCTGTGTATCTGTCTAATGTTTTTTTTTCTCCCATTGCATGGTAATTTTCCTCCTACATCTTTAACTTGGAAAGAAGTTAACGTTTCCTTGCTTTTAGCTGTACTGATATTGGTTCACTCAAGGGTCCACTGACTCCAAAAGTGGCTTTCTTAGCACAATTTACCAAGAATTAGTTGTGTCACATAAAGCAAGTAGTTAAAATTCTCATATTCTAGGATTAGCCAGTTTATAAATGGCAACAATAACACCCTAACATGCATGTCTCCAATTAGGTTCAACTAAAACTTAATTAAAGTTTGAAAAGCATCATGAGTTTCTCTGATGAAAGGTCTTATGTAAATTTGGGAAGTGTGTTTATTATCGCTGATAATAAAAGCCCAGTTTCTTCTGAAGGGCTTATATGTTAAGCTACAGCTTGAAGGTGACTTGGGGTCATATTCAATATAATCTTTGTCTGCATTCAGTGCCAGGAAGCCCTCCAAAGGCCAGGCAGACTCCCCCACCTTCAAAATTAATTTTTCAATATGACTGCAGCAGAGTTTGATTTGCAAACACAGTAACTAATTTCCTTCAGTTTAGGCCTAAGGGAGATGGCTGCTTTCTGTGTAACACTTACTAGACATATTCTGACTTCACTTAAACTGAAGAAGATGGTGAAAACTCCATAGATGACATTGGGATCCTCCTAAATCTCCCAAGACCTGAGCCAGAATCTGGTTTTTATGTATGCTACAAACTTAAAGTTTAAGCCCTCTAAGACTAGCGTAAAAATGCACTTGTATTAAAAGAGCCTTGATACCTCCTGCAGAACTGACATGAACATTTCATTAAACAAATTGTGATGTTTGTGGTTTTTTTGTTCTTTATAGTATGGGGCATTTGCATGAAAATGGGATCTTGAAGAGTTCATCTGTTCCTGCTGCTCATGCCTCACCTGAAGGCACAATCTTTGCTCTGATTTGCAATTAGTTACTGTGTAAATGATTGCAGTGTCAGAGTTGGTATTATGCTTTTGGGTGGAGAGGGAGCAGCAGGAGCTGATGAATACTTAAAACCACCCAAGTTTTATGCAGAGATCTTTGCAAAATTACACACACCGGGGGAAAGATGAAATTGAGAAGCCACAAAGAGTGAGTAGAATGGTCTCTAAAACACTGTTTTAAATATTTCCATCCCTGACCCGTCTCTCATGAAGCCAGTGTCAAATTAGGAACTGATTGCAGCTGTGCTGGAGCAGGAACGAAATTTAATGGAACCTACAGGGAGATGTCAACAGCTGTTCTCCGACTTTTTTTATTTGATTAGGGTGTCTGTGGTTAGAGCAGGATTTCTGTTACCTGAGGGAGGAAATCTTCACTTCAGGGTATGAATCAGGAGTTTGTTCCATCATAGGAATGGTGGCTTGAGCCAGACGCCAAACCCACCTCTCAAATAGGGAGCAACACAGATCTGTATTAACATTGTTTAAAATCCTAGAAACCTATTATTTTGGTGAGAAAGCAAAACAGATCTGAATTGAAGCAACTGCATGTTCTTGGAAACTGATGTAACTAACGTATGTGGCTTTGTCAGGGAGAGCAACTGGCCCCTTGGTTCTAGCTCTGTCGAACTGGAAAGATGTAGGAGGTTGCTCTGATAAAGTGTGGACCTGAAATCCTCTTCTGAGACTGAGAGGAAAGAGCTAAACTGCCTTTGCAGTACTCTAAAAGGCATCCCTCCTTTATCATAACTAGTTTTCTTAACGTGCTTAGTTTTTGTACATCCTAGCTGTTAGAAGATCAGGTGTGTGAGTTACACAGGTGTTCTAAGAATGTCTTTGGGAAAGTTACCAATGGGCAGTCTTGCATGTTATATTTGGTACCAAATACAGGCACAGAATTTTGAGTGTGTGTGGAAGGTAGTGTTAAAGAGGGAATGTAACATTCAGGTAAAAGTACTTGTTTAACTTGGTTGCACTTCATTCCCAAATTCATTTTGAAGCCAGTGAGTTTTTTCTGTGGATTCCTTCAGTTTACAGATTGGGAGCAGGGCTGGGGGAGGATTCCTTCACAATTTTCATGGAGATGAAACAGCCAACATAAAACAAAGCCATGTCCTTCCCTCTCTGTAGCATGTCAGGTGCCTTGTAGAATATGGTCAGAAGCTATCAGCATAAGAAGTGACCTGAAGCAGGATGAGGAGATGTTTCCAAGTAAACAATTCCCAACAAATGCAAAAGATAGGTAGGATGAACAAGTTGTTCCCTGGAAAATTTATCTAGTTGTAACAATAACTTGGAGTGCTGGGATGACTGAATTGTTATTGCTGACTTTGATACCTGTCTGTGTGTGTAAGCTCCACTTGCATGACAGGCTTTTGTTGCAAATGAGCTTTATTGTCTTGGGGGGGGGAAGTAAGTCTGTGTCCCAATATCTTATAATTACTGAATGAGATAATTAGAATTGGCTTTTTTTTTTTTTTTTTTTTAAATATAGGTACTTCAGAAGTTCTTGTTTTGTTCAGATTAAATTCTGAGTGCTGTTGGGGAGTACTGGCCTGAGAGGTTGACAGCAACACACAATGATTTGCGAGAGCTGGTGAAAGATGTCGTACTGTGCATCTGCATAGATGGGTCATACCCCAAAATAACCTGAGGAACTTCGAAGCCCAAAATGCTGAGCCCATTATCACATTGCCTTCAATTAGGGAACAAATCAATGTTTGAGCCTGGTTGTACTTTTTGAAGTTGTTTTTAGAATCTTGGAATTTAGGAATCCCCTATGACCAGGTCTTATTTCCTGCTTCCCTCTCTTCAGCATTCCCCCTGCCCTTTTGTGTCTCTCTTTAGCAGGGCACATATGGTTTATAGTAGCCAGCACAGTTCTCCAGGGTTTTGGCTTTCACCTCTGAGACTTTGGTAGCTGGAGGAAAAAGCTTTTGATTTGCCTACATCAATGGCCTATTCATCTGCAAGATGTGTATGTTTTCATCTCCTCGAGTGATTAAGGAGGCTGAATTTGGAGCCTGCTTTTATATTGTCAGTGTCAGTTTGCTTGCTTCCACTTTGCTTTATTTTCATAAATATTAGATAGCTGTTTTACCTTTCCCTTGTAAATGCTGAAAATGTACGGTGGGAAAGCAGTACTACATACTTTGAAGAATAAAGAAATTAAAAAATCGTGAAGCTGTTATTCCTATCATTTATCATGTTCTTTGGGCTACATGTTTTGTGGGGGGAAAAAACCCATAGTTTCTGTAGGAATAATGGCACTTGTATCTGTGGGAACTGAACTGCCAAATGTCACCTTAAGCATTATAAAAAATGCCAACAGCTTAACATTAAGAAATGCAAGAAATTATACAATTAGTATGAGATAATTGTGTGTGTATATATATGGAAAACTCTCTAAATCTTTTAACAAATATGTAGGATTTATCATAAAGCTACTCTTGGATTACCAACTCCAAGTATTCCATTGTAAGTAAAGCTCTCTTTTTCAAATCATGAATCTGCCTTCAATCATGATATTTTAAAAGTAGTAATTTTAGATTCAGTTTTTCTGTTACCTTCTACATTTTAAGCTGTTTGGGTGATATTTTAGTGACAGATTTATCTGTAAGACTGCAAACAGGAATGTAAGCTGCTACACAAAAATGTAAATTAAAAGCTGAATTTTTAGTAAAGCTGAGTTTCTGAAATAATTCCCTCACTTCAGCAGTTTGGAATTTCAAGAATAAACCAAAATGTTAATGAGAGTCTTGATTTAAAAACTGGAAATTTAGAAGCATTGATACTTGCTCAAAAGAAAATTCTTTTAAATCAATGGAAGTTTTAAACGGATTGCCAGATCAAGCTTTACTGTGAGAAATGACTTTGTGTATCCTCTTCATTAATAACCTTTTGAGTTCTGGCTTGCCAGGCAGATGAGCTCACAGCACTGTAGTCTCACCCTCTGTTTCAGCAAAATGCAGGATGCTCAGCTGCTGGCAGTGTGGATCATTTAGTTTCTTTCAGTAGTCTTCCATAATAATTTTAGGAACTTGTGGAACATTTGAGGCAGGATGAATCAGAGCACTTTCTAGGAACTTGACTTCATTTCTCTTTTTGAGAAGGTACTGAGGACAAGTGCTAAAATATTACTGTCACTATTCTGAATGTTCTTTGAAAAGAAATTTTTGTTCTTACTGAGATTAAGATTGAATGACTGTTTTGCACAAGTTCGTCATTATCTTCTTCCATTGTTCTTTATAAAAGATTTAGATAGTTTGAAAAGCCTGATTAAATACTTGGAACTGTTATAGCAAGACAATCTTGACATAACTCATTCAACAGCAAATTATGGTTTTGTGCCTGATCTTGTAGATGGCACTCTACCTGTGTGCTATCATTAATGGGTTCACTATGCGGAGGCCTCATCTTCATGAAAAAGGCTGCACCCATCTGAGAAGTGGTGAACCAGATGAAATCAGCATTTTAAAAAATAATTCACAGTAATAGCACTTTTTTTGAGGAACACAATGGTTAACTCCTTTACTTTTTTTTTTTTTTAAGAGGAATCTGCTACATAATTGCAACACTTCCATTTATTAAAGGAAAAAAGCATGTGCTATACAAATTAAAATGAAATCCTTTGAAAAAGCAATTCTGGAAGAAAACACAGGTGGAAGCAGTTAAAAAAAATTGGGATAAATCAGATAAAACCAAGAAAAAGAGCTCCTTAGGTCATGGTTGCCCATCTTCTTCAACCAAGTTGGTCACACAGTCTATTGTAGTGACAGGTGAAAGCTGTGTGCTGTGGTGTCTCTCCTGCAGCATGCCCGATGTAGGGTATGCAGTTCTTCTCTCCAGGGACAGTAGTGCTAATATGCTATTCGTTCAGAACAGTGCCTCATTTACAGAAAATGTCTTACCCCTGAAGGGGTAATTCTGAAAATTTATGTGCTTATGAAATACTAAATGCTAATATATTTTTTAAATGGCAAGTAATTTCTATAGTCACTCCTGTTGTCGCTAATTTCTGTGCATTGTCTGCTTCTGTGCTATTTACGGTAACAAAGACATTTCAAAGCTCTTTCTTGCTTTTGTTCTTCCACATGGTTGTGCAGCTTAATTTTGCTTTCCGTAACTAATGAGGGCTTATTTGTAAGGTCACGATGAGAAGGGGATACCCTTCTTCAAACAGAGGCTTTGATTTGGCCTGGGAAAGTGTTTGCACATGCTTTTCAGTACTCTGTAAGTTCCTCTTAAATCAGTGGTACTGAAAACATACTTTAGAATAGGGTGGATGTAATCACATCCTTGAATTCAAGTGCCTGTTTCATTGCTTCGCTGAAGAGTAGAGAGAATCTTATGCACACTGCGACCAAATCAAATTTTTTCTCCTGGGGTCATGGGCATAGTGAAGAAAGTAATACAACAGTCTTAAACTGCAGCAGAGTGTTTCTAAGGAATCCTATCTTGGATCATATATCCATCTGCTTAGTGTACAGGAAAAATAATATCAAGAAGTTTTTTAATCTGTATGGTGGTAAACTTAAACAGGCTCTTGGTGAGGTCATTTCTGGGACTTCACTATTTAAAAAGTGACACAAATGCATCTAGCATTCAAACCATGATTATAAAACTACTTACTGTGTTTTCTAAGTAGCTGCCTTCTGCAACTTTTGGTCTTCATTTCAAAGTCCCTGCAGGTTTCTGCTCAGTGGGTTGATTTCTTTGTTAAAGTAGAGACAAAATAAACTGTCCTTTCACAGTGCTATCAAGAAATATCTTGTGTCTAAGACCATGACTGCTTCAGGTTTAGTGTTCATCTCCTAGCAGGTTAAAATTAATCTGTAGTTACTGAGTCAGTTAACAGGAGAGCATTTGGTTGTGTTAAAACTTAGTATTCACCTCATTTAGTCACCGAGTGTAATGTGTTTGCACAGGTACGGGAATCACTGGATGATATATTAGATGATCATAGGAATACCACCTGGTTTCATTATTTGCTGATCTATGAAGCCGCTTTATTACTCAAGTGTCTAACAATATGCAGATATGTGTATTAATGGTTTCTGTGTCATATTAAAATGCTAAATTTATAATTTTGCACTTTATAGAAACTGTAGAATCTAGTTCGCAAACTGCTGTTAGAAAACAAGATTGCAAATCAATTACTTCATGCTTGATGCTGTTTGCATTGCTTTGCTTTGCTAAGATCCTTGTTCAGCAGACACTGGAAGTGAACAGGCTTGTGAGTTTGACCTATTATTCAGAGATAACTGCAGACTAATAACAACTTTGATCATTGAGAAATCTATTATTTTTTGAACCTCCAAGACAGCATAAATGGCCCAGTTTTATAAACTGAAATTTATAGGTTTATCAGATCTAACATTCAAGCCTTTCTTATCTCGAAAATTAAGGCCAATCCTACCTGCAGAAGGATAGGCATTTTCACCAAAAACCTACCCTTTGCTGTAGTTTACTCCCTAGGGAGGCAAAATGTAGAAGAGCTGATTTCTGGAAAGCAACTGCAACATTCTTAGCAGAAGTAATTTATCAAAATACTACTTTGAAAAATAGCATGCATTTAATGGTACTGAAAATCCCTTGTAGTCTGTAAAAATAAAACAAAGATCAAATCTGATTTGGTTAGTGTGGTTCAAATGCTCTTTACAGATTCTCAAAGCACACTTCAGTCGCACAGGTATTCTGTCTTCCTTGAACGTTAAGATCATCCACTGCTAAGTGGAAAGTAAATGGCCACACTATTAGGCTAGAGTTGCCATATGGTAAGTCAGCTTTGCTTTTAGAATTTTTGTTTTTCAATATGTATAGTTTTATCACAGAGTAATAATGCTTAGACATTTACTGTTTATTTTCTCAGGTTTAATATTGCAGCAGAAATCTTTAGCTGACATTCACCATGTTATTAAGCAAATGTTCCAGTATGAGGCATGATTTGTTTTTTCTTTGAGTGACAAGACCATACTTCCTTTTAAAACTCAGTGCAAATAAAATCTCTGGATTTAATATTCTTTGAGTTTTTTTTTTTTTCCCTGCTATTGCATAGGGAAGTCAGTTGAGGTCCTTGTTATTTAATATTCATTCAGGGTGGTATCTGAAAAATCCCCTCCTTAGAAATTAAATATGGCTCTCATATGATAACACTCACTTATCTAATGCAGAATCAGAAGTCGGTAGTGAGATTCCTGTTGCTTTTATACATCCATTATTGCTTATTTTGAGTAAAAACTTAAAAAGTGTTCTTTCTCAGAACTGGGCTCTGCACTTCTCAATATAAGCATTTATTTGCATTGTAATTATTACTACTTCTTTGCAGTGATGTGAAGAGATCATGGTATAAACATGTCTTCATGGAGTTAAACATTCTAGAATTTTTGTGTGGTATAAAACTGGGAACATCTGATCACTTAATGTTAGTTTCTGAATATCTAGGCCTTTAACTTGTACTGGCGTCTCCACTGAGTCTGGTAAGATGACTTTGACAGAAGTGTGTTCCTTCCAGTCTGAAGGCTCTCAGCGTTTATCTCTGTGTCAGGAAACCCAAACTGGATAGAGAATCCCTTACTTTTTTGGGATGCTTTTCTCATGGTGAATCACCCTGACTATTCAAAAATATGCATATTGTATGCATATGGTTTTTGTTTGGTTTTATTTCACTTTGGATTCTGGGTGTTGGTTCTTGTTTCATTTTTCTGTACAAAATTAGACAGGTCTTTAATACCTAGTATTTTTTCAGTTATGGATCATTATAAATTATGACCAGGGCTCAATTTGTTGAATTTGGAGACTGAATTAAGAGTATTTTTAGGGCATGGGACTACAGATATCTAAACAGAAGTAAGGGTAAATGTTTCCATAAAGGCTGGAAGAACCCGAATCCTACATTTCTAGTCTACTTAAGAACTGGAAAATGTTAAAGTACGTATGGAAATATATTTTCCTCATCATAAATCTTGCTTCGACTCATTGGTATGCAACTACCAAGTAATTAAATGTAATTGAAGTGCTATGCCAGAGGATGTGTGATCCAAAAGTAATTGCTACTCACATAATGCTCTGTAGTGTGATCTAGAAGCTGAACTTAATTGTGTATTTGACCTGCACAGAATGAATAGCAACTACCATCTTATTTCACTACACCTGCATTTTAAATGCTACTTAATTAGTCAAGATAAAACTAACAATGAAGCAGCAATAGGCACTATTGGCTGTATATAAGTGAATGTTAAGTTGTATTGAATGTGCATCATACCAGCATACTATAGAGGCAAACCATTTTCTCATCTTGTTTTATAACTAAGAGCATTCAAGGTTTCCATATGTTTTTTCAATGATGTGAAACATCTCTGAATTTAGTTTTTCTGTGGAAATGCTGCTGGATCTAATGAAATAATCTTCTGTAAGTGAGGTGCTCTATATCCTCTGTGTATTTCTTGTAGTTTACACTTGTTAAAACTGTTTTGGACTAAGTTTTTTAATTCATTAAATCAGACATTCTTGCTTGTGCTGTATTTAAGCCTATACAAGTGGAAGAAAACTCCTGTTCTGCTACAATGAGTCCTAGACTGATTAGAAGTAGAGAAAACTATCTTTGGCTATGTCTTCATCAGCAAATAGCAAGGCCCAGTTAGAGTGGATCTTTAGAGCAAAACTATTAGTGCTAATGACCCACTGATAACACTGACTTCCTTTAGAAACACTGAAGCACTTAGGTACCTTTTGGAGTTGCATTCAACTTATGCCAAAGTCAGTGTTTTCCTTGGATGAAAATAGTCCTTCATTCTAAAGTATGGCAGGAGCAGGAGCTGCCTATAGTCATGATGCTCTTGGTAATGGGCTTGTATATGACAAAAGAAAAAAAAAATGATAGTCAGGATCATTTGCCAGTCCATATCACAGAGCTGACAGCTTTCAAATCAGTAGCCTGTTTTCAGTTTTTAGCGTGAGAAGGGGAGAGAAAGAAAGTCTTTTGTCCAGATGAGGACTTGAGACAAAATAATGTTCTGAAGAGTTTTGCTGAAGCAGTCTTAGCCAGACAGAAATGGTTACTCACCTCATCACTATCACCTAATCAGCATGCCATAGGCAAGGCTATGATTTGGGTGAGGAGGATATGAGTGAGCAACATCTCCTCTGGTTTAATCCGCACAGCTTTGCAGCAAAGAAAAGAGAAAGGAAAGGACATAGGGTGAAGAAGCAAGATGTAGCATGATTTTTCTCTTGCCTAATAGTGAGTAATGGGAATAGAGAACAGACTTGAATTGCAATCCGTATTTCAAGAATATTTCATGAATTATTGCTTTAAGCAGTAACCACTTGTTTCTAGCATAGAGTGTACTTTAACATGTCTGTTACATTTTGGAGATGACTCCCTGCAACTTGTAAAAGGAATCTGAAGATACGGTGGCTTGAAAGGGATTTAATTACAAGGAGTCACAAATAGTTCATTGCCTCATGGAAATGAAAGGTATAATTGCAAATCTAATCTGTTTATACCTGAAACTTCAGCAACATTAACATCTGGAATGGAAATTACATAAACTCTCTTTTCAAGGTAGTCTGGCTGATGCTTATTTGCTTGGTTGATATCTTCCTCTTGGCCACATATCTGGCACTGAGCAAATACTTATGATAGTGTTGAATTAGTTGAAATAATGATCGCTATGTTGTGTTGCTCTGAGAGGTTAGGTGGTTCTAATGATGACTCTTAAAAATATGTGGAAAGAGAAAATTCAAGTCTTGCTGTCAGAACTTTTTCCTAGCCTATAAATACTGGAACTTCAGCTGTATTGTAGTTGTAATCCAAATAACACTGCCAGAATTAGTATATCCAGAGGAAATAACATTTGTAGTTACAAATATATGTGAGAGGGTGGCTTTTGAATACAGTATGCTGAAAAGGGTGTGGATTTTACTTGGATCTATCATGATGATAAATTGCCTTTTAAAGAAAACTAATACTTCTTGTCTTGGAAAAGCATGCTTTAAAGTTTATTTTGCTATTTAAAGCATAATATTTTTTTCTATGTTGTTACATTTTCCTGCTGTGATTGTTTTAACTGTATTCTGCTGCTTCTCTTTCTTAAAATACATGGGCAGTACATCGATAAGATCTGTCAGTGTAAATCCTGTCTTAAAACAATTTTGGAGTGGTGATCAAAAGAGCTAGCGTATACTTCCAAGTCACTTTGGATTAAATATGCTAGAGTGTCTACTGATTTCTGAATGTCAAATTTGACACTAAAGTTAGATGGGAAATGTGTTTCTATTCTGGGGAAAAAAAAAATAATTTTTTTTCCCTGAAGTCTGCTTGAACTTAAACTAAGGTGATGCCACTGATGCTGTAGCCATGAAAATTTACTGAGGAATCCTTAGTTATTCCAATAAAAACCCCTCCAGCATGTGAAAGTAATCAGTGTCTGCTTCCACCTCAGTTCCCCCAAGTCTTCTGATTTAAGGCTGTAGAGCTGCTAGAAATCTGGGCTGGCTAGAATAAAGTTGTTAATAAATGCTAAGTTTCCAGATTTGTTTTTGAAATATCATGGAATCTTATTTCCAGTATTCCTCCTAAATAGAAGCCAGACAGAGATAAATGTGCTTCAGAGTAGTCGGTAACTTGAACTTGCATTTGAAGAGTAGGAAGTCCAAGTTTGGTATGTGCTTTATTTAATTTGTATGAGGTACTTGAACATATCTTTATGCCAAGCAATGCCACAAGTTAGCTATTGCAAGTCAATTCTTCTTTGTGCTGGAGATGTCATGCATCTTATAAATAATTGAGCTTGTGGCAGGCTGGAAAAAGGTCTGAATCTGGCTCTCCCCCTACCCTGGACAAGAAAGAGTCACTGGAGTCTCTTGTTTAATCTTGAAATTCCATTTTCAGCCCAAGACACTGTTCTTAAGCAGCACGACTTTGGCTTTCCTGTTGTAACTTGCTTCGTTTGGAGCAATGTAATTAGCACAAGCTCGAACATTGTGATAATAGCTTGAGTTTATCACCTCCTAATTAGCTCAGTGAAGAGAGAGGTAGTGTTTGCCTCTGGCACTCTTGTTTTATTAAGATGTATTCAATAATGACCAAGCTAAAGGCTCAGAAAGCAGCATACCTGCATACTTGTCTAGAAGTCAAAACTCTGTCATAAGACTGGGCTTGCAAGATCAGAATTAATGTCCCTTTTAATTTTCCTGGTTGCAGCATGCTGCTTCTCATTATTCCTTCCCTCCTGAATTACAGTATCTGAAATTGCTTTTTGGTCCGCATGGTACTAGAAAAATTCAAGTAGAATGGAATCAAGGGGTAAGCGTGAAACACAAGCGCTGTGCTGTTACTTACCTTACCTTGTCACAGATAGCCTGTGTTGTCCTTGGTGGGTCATTTCTCTGGAAAAAGTCAAACAAACTCATGCCTCAGGAAAAAAAAAAAAAGACTAAAAGCAGAATGAAATGATGACTAAAGTGTCATGAATGACTACTGAAGATTTTAAGTTGTGCCTTTTTACTGAAGGGTGACAGTTGTCCATGTGGGAATTCTCAATTAGTCATCCATGGATGAGGCTGATGGGAGCAAAAGCAGCATCTGCAGGGATATGTGATCCTGTACAGCATAATATTTTCATAAACTGCTATTTACACAATCTAAGGCAAATACTCATTATACTGAGAAAAGAGCGTATGGGAGTAGTGCTCTGTACATACCGCTCGAATGTAAAGGCTTGGAAATGTGTTTTTCTGCTTTTAGTTCAGTGGCAGGGAGGCTACAGACTCGCTCTGCTCTCCTCTTCTCCCCTATGCTGTTATGGAGGCCAGCACTGATTTTTTTCTTTTCTACAGATCTCTACTTGCTGCTGCCCCTAAGGCTCATTTAAGCTTTTGAGAGAAGAGTCTTCCTACTTTCCACAGACACTTCTTCAAGAATGTGAGCTGTACTTATGTAGTTTTTTTGTTAAAGAGGAGAAATTAAAGTACCTCACTTCCAAATCTGGGGTGGGGAAGCCCATGCGTCAAGGCTATGAACATTTGATAGTCACTCCTTGAGCTCCTTGCTTTTGTTCCATAACCTGGGGCTTGCTTTGTTGTACATTTTGGAAGAAAAAGCAATGTGGAGTCAGCATAGAATTTGGATGACCTTATGGACAAAATTTCTGAAATTCCGCAATGGAGAGGCACTGTAGTGGGATGAAACAAAAATGCCTATAGTGCAGCCACTAGAGTCCAGTTAATAGATCACGGTCAAGGACAGTGCAAGAGAATAGGGATGGTGTTACAGGCTGTGCCTTCATCAAGGAAAGGTTTTTTTTCCCTGAGATTAATTTCTCTAAACCTCAATAACAGTTCAATGGAAGACGGTTCCCTATTTCATGCTTCCCAGGTACTTAGCATGGTGTCATAGTGTAGAAGATACCAAAAAAATTTTAATTGGAAATTGCTCAAAAAGCTTTCAATAACTTTTTTCCCCCTTTTTTTCTTTTAGAAAATGCTGATGCTGAGAAAATAGGATGAACTTTTTTGCCTTTTTGATAAATTCCTACCACCTTTTTTTCAGTGCTGTTTGCTACACATGGCAGCTGAAATCGAGCCTCTTTGTAGGGGGATGACTCATTACTATAAAATTTGATTACATAATATTTGTAGTGAAAGTATTTTATGGGTCAGCAGGAAAAAGCCCAATTATTACAACCTTCTTGCCACAGAGCATGGGTGAGTTGCTATGTTTCATCAAATACAGTATGACATAAGTAGTTGTAAGCCATCCAGTCATCTCCATAAATTAGACTCTCTATAAAAGGAGTATTCAAAACCAGTATGTAGTTTTTTGTATTTGGTGAGGGGAGATAAAACAGTTGGTTTATAAGCCAACAGTTAACAATAATGTATTTTGTGTTTCACTTAATGAATAAATACATAAAATCTAAATGATTCATAAACTTAAGCCATCTTTTCAAAAGTGATCTTGATATGTAAGGTTTTAAATCTCAGTGGAAGGTAGCTGGTTGTGTACTCCCAAGTCAATTTGCTCCAGATCTTCAAACATATTTGAGTGCCTTATTACTGTTGACAGTAAGACAAGATTTTGATTTCTAATTAGGTAACAATCTTTCTATGAGGTTCTTACCTGAAGACAAGAGAACTTAAAGTGTAGATTAAAAAGAAAAACACCTTAGCCTATATGATGTAAAAAGTGACTTCCTAGTCATATTATTACTCAAGGCAGTCCCAGAGCCTTTGCAGTGTTAGAGTTTTATTGGATTCCATAGCTCAATAAAAATTGCTTTTTTCGACAGCCCTGGTGGAAGGGAATTTAAACACTAAGGTTTCAATAGATGTTACGTAAGTTTTTTCCTTTTTATACTTCCTCAGCTCTACAACAACTTGGTGCCTTTCTGGAAACAAAAGGGACAGACAGGGTCCTTCTGCAGATGCCTTTGGAAAGTATGATAATGCACAAGGAGGGACTCAAACCACTGGAAAGAAAGCACTGGCTATTTCAATATTAACAAACAACCTTCTGTTAACAAATTACATTAATTCTGTTAGTGCAGGTAAATATTTTAATTCTGTAAGCTTTTTTAATGTGAAATAATTCACTGTTGTAAGGAAAGACTAAATAATTCAGCGGGATCTGGATATAACAAAACAGAAAATCTGAAGGGTATCAACTCTTGTGACAATGTTTTCCTGGCTTACAAATGCAAAAATGCTTTCCTAGGACTTGTATTTAGGGAAACAGTTAAGCTCACTCCTAAATTTGAAGTGTGATTTAAGATCTGCAAGCTTCAAACAGAACTAAGTCCCTGAGTGAGGGATGCTTTGTTAAATCAAAAAGCTAATCCTCCAGATGCTCCCACCCAGAATGTGTCGATTTTACTTTAAGAAGCTGGCATGCATTCCTGGGAAGAGGTCTTTGCTTATAAACCTTGATCAAAGGTATTCTCTGTGGTACATGCAGGTAAAAACTCTGTAGAGTTTTTCCATCTAAATCATCAGATGAATTTATAATTTGTCTACACAGTGATGGAATGACTAAACAAAACAAAACAAAAAGTCGTAAACAGTTAAAAGGTTTTTTCTTTCAGTGGATAAAATTTAGAGAAGAAAGCAAAATAAAATAAAGGAACCAGAGAAAACATGCAGCTAATGGCTGAGTTATACATTGCAAACCCTCTAAACTGAATTCAGGATAAATACTTGCGTAAGACAAAGTATAAAACCTTTGTCATCATCAGTAGGCCACTACATTTAATGAAAACTGAGTTCCTGATTCTCTGGACCAACAGTGAGGTTGCAATTCAATTCAGTCATTTCTAAAAATGTTATTTGTAAGGTTTACCATATACCTGATAAGAAGGACCCTCAGTTGTAGGAGTGCACTTATTCAGAGACTGAAACAGGAAGGTTTGTACAACTTTAGGAACCATCAATCTCTGTTGCATATTCCTTCTCTTATTACAGAGGTGATAGCTAATACTATGTTGTAAAATTTGAAGAGGGAAAAGAAAAAGAATGATTTGTTTTTCTTTTCTTCTGTGCACTAGATCACTTAATTTGATCAAACCAGTAAAACCTTTTCAGAGAGTCATTTACAATGTTTCTTTCAAGTGACATATCTTTAGCTCCTTTTTATATGTACCAGTCTGTATTGTCAAGTCTGTAGTATTGCATTTATTGCTCAGATTTGAGTGCAAGCTATCTTTCTGAAAACAGCTATGGAAAGAACAGTATAGAATATAATTGGAGAGAATCTGAAAAAGAAATGCTGAATATTGTGCCCAGTGCTATGCAGGCTTTTAGAACTGATCTAACACATATTTGTATCTTAAAGAAATACATAGCTACTAAAAGTTCTTGCACTTAATGCTAAAGATGACTATGGAGTAAAGGAGAAAGGCAAGACTGTATTAACATGCTGTATTAACATGCTCTGTGATGAAAACAAAAAAGTACTGGAAAATGAGAAGTCAAAGAACATATTTGGAATAGTCATTGATGTGAGTGGTATTTCATGGGAGGTGGTGCCTATGAATGGTTAGCTGTTTAAAGGTTTCTGTCAATGTTGCTTGCAGGTTTTTTTCTATCTTGATTTTTAAAGTTGAGTCCTCTTAACTATTTAGTTTTATGGAAAATGTTAACATAGGTAAACTTCTGAAAAAAATATATGTTGTATTTGAATCGCAACCTGGGTTATTTGTCTTTTGTTAGAAGTTTGAGATACAAGAATCTGTAAAACTAAAGAAAAAATAACAGTTCAGTTCCTTGACCCTTAAAGTTAGGGAAGTAAAAGGAAGCTATTGTTCTTATTTCTTCTGAACCCATTTGCTGATTCCTTCAGGGATAAAAACATACAGCATTGCAAAAGGCTTTGCCAACAGATGCAGCAGATCACCTTTAACATGTTTCCAATTTTTTTCGCCTAGATACTATTAGTAAGTTCTTTTTGATTTTCCACACAAGAGATGCCAAGAGGACACTATGATAAATGCTGCCCTAGCAATACTTTGTTATTGAGAAGACAACTGAAAACTTCTCAAGGATAACTCTGGTATATGAGAAGGCAAGTGAAATTTTAGCCTATCACAGTTGATTGTGAAGTTTTATTTCTATTCTCCTGCCCATCAGCATCTGTGCTTTTGGATGGGAGATCCAAGATCTCTTACCTCCTAGGCTACCATCTCTGCTTTTCAAGCTTTAAAAAAGATGCTGCTTATATGATTGGCCAAAATTGCAATATTAGCAAGGGAAGGTGAATGAAAATTCCAGTACAAATGACATGTACTGCTGTCACTTAGGGTTTGAAGTTGTTACACTCGGGTATGAAGAGTAACAGATGCTCCTGTTACCTTGAAGTGTCTATTTCTAAGCCTTATGATTTAAAACTAGTGTCATCTGTTTCTTAGCCCTACAGTCTTAATTTGATACCAGGCACATTTTCAACCAATCTGAGTGAACATGAAAATATGAAGGCAAAAATAGTGTCTTAGGGGAGATTTTCTATTTGTAGAAGTAATCTCCATCGACAGTGTGTGAGCCCTCAGACTAAAGAGAACAGAAGAAGGGGAGTGGGTGATTTTTTTTCCTACTTTCCTAATTTGTTTACCATAGACAGGACAAAATGAGCAACTTTTTTAGAGGGAGATTCTGTTCTGGGGAAAGGAAGGAAAGTGTTTGTGTATATATAGGGCCTTTAACTCAAAGGTAACCAAACTGGTGGGGTTTTTTTTTAATATTATCATAATGAGATGCCATTGCAACTGCCCTCTTATTAAACATTTTGCTCCATACTACAGTGAACATGGTTCTTGAACTGATTCTGTTATGGGACACTAAAAGACGTGAATAAAACAGAAGTGCCAGTGAAGTTGCAAAGTACTGCTGATTGAGAATTTGGCTGTCCTGAGAAGTGTCTGATGTTGCAGTGGGAACTCTTCATTAAAACGCATGATCTTTACCTTTTTAGCACAACTGCTCCATTCATCTGGAAGTAGTAAGTCATGTTGGAATTCAAGTCGGTGGGTTGGTGCTCTTTTGAGCCTTTAATAGCTCTCTAACATTGTGTAAGTGACAAAAATAGTTACCAGTAGACTGGTGACCTACAAGAGCCAGCAACCAAGATGATTTCAGGAATCTGCCCCAGAGAAACCAGACACCCACAATAATAGATTTTAGAGAACTTTACTTACAATCTTGGCCATGCAATGAGCAAATAAAACCCCAGAGTTTAGTACAGTATGGAAGAAATATATATTTCATTACAGAACTTCTGAATTCACTGGTATGTAACTTTGGGAGATTGATGTCTTATATTTAAACGTTAAGGTACTTCCTTTAAAGCTCCCTAGCAGGTTACTGACTTTCCAGTGAAGACAGAGAGTTCAACTTTGAGTTTCAAAGACAATCTCAGTGCATTTACAGATGCAAACCTTTTGTGTGAAGATAAGCTTCATGTGAAAAGGACACCATCTTGGAGTCGTACACTATTTTCGTAACTTATGACTAGTAAGAAGTAATGTTAGTTTATCTGAGGGAAGTGAATATATCTGTTTTGTTGGAAAATCACTTCTATCTCACCTCAGTTGCTTTAACCTATGATGATTTCCCAAGGCTGTGTTTCCTGTGTGCTATAGACAGCTGAAAAAAAAATCATACTACAGTCTGTAGCCGTTACCAGTTTCTGTAAACTTAGATTCAAATTGATATTTGCCAGACTGTATAGCACCCTAAGGCTTGTTAGGTAAAATAAGGCTGTTTCCTGTCTACTGGGGGCTCTCTGACTCCACTGTTCAATGTACGGGCAAAGGATGTCCAGGAATTTACTGTAGCTATAACTTTAGTATTATTTACATCGATTAGTGCATGTTGGACAGGCAGCACAGTCATGCAAAGACATTGAACCTAGTAAATGAGGTTCCAACCCTGCTGTCGATAACAGGTGGGCTGTGCTTCTGTATCATCATGATACCATTTAATCATAATGATATAGCCATTGATCATTTGAACTATTGGGCTATTCTAGAGAAAAATGTAACAAGTTGTTTAAGCAGGCTGAGATTTACTGGCTGAGAACTTCCTAATTTTGAATGTCCTAATTGAAAGATTATTCGGCATTCAGTACGATACTAACAGAAATCAGTGAACGCAGGTCCCTGTAGTGGGAGCACTGTACCCTCCAGAGCATGTTCAGTTACTTGTCCAAACAAAGTTCATTGACCAGATTGTTTGCAGAAGGAAACAGCTTACCAGGGCCTACATCTGGTTTGAGAGTGCTGTAAAGATCATTGCGTTAGCAGTTTTCTATGCTGGCTTTTGTCGTTTAAAACAAAACCCTAATCCCAACACAGGTTGCCATTCTCTGTGGTTAGTGCTTAAATATTTACACCTGAAAGAATAAATAGACCATTTATATAATTAGCAATATTCAAACTTTAATAACTTGTGCCACTTAAGCTATTTAGAAAACATGCTTAAGTCCTGATGTTGTCGATGTGCTGTAGTGTTTCCTAAATAAGGACTGTGTGTTGAAATTGGGAACAAAGTAAAGAAATGTGCTCTGATACATTAATCTTATCGTAATGTTTCATGGTTTTGTGCGTTTGGAACACTATATCTAATGGTTCAGTTACTAGGTCACATAAAACTGCTGGTATTTTTGTCTCCAGAGGCCACTTTCTGAGCCTCAACCTCAAAACACACCAGAAGGTACTGGGAAACACTGGAACATATATACTGGTACAACTGTTAAGTCTTCTGTTAGTGGAGTCTCCCTTAGTAACTTGCATTCTTTGAGAAAGCAGGCTCATCTGTTCAAAACCTTGTGCTGTGAGAGCATATTTGTTGGGATTTTTTCCCCCCATGTCTGCTTTTTCTCCTTATTAATTTATTTATTTCCCTTCAATTTATGTAATTACTGTCTTTTATTAGAATTACAGATGCTAGAGAAATATAAAAAACTTAGCAAATCTGGTCCATATTCCTGCTGGAGTGCTCCCTTTTGTACATTTACAGTGTAAAGCTTAAATTTCTATTTTAGGCTTATAAGGCTAAATTATCAGCCAGTAGAAGCTCACGTGACTACCCCTGCCTTGTCCCACTTCTTTTTTTACTCTTCTACAAAGCAGAGTCACAGTCCTCAGATCATTTTCGCAACAGAATTGAAGGCTTTTAGACAGGCAGTAATCAAAGTATGTAGGCTACAGGATAACGTCGGACAACAGGAAGTCATGAGTTGTCCTACTGTTAGTGTTTGGGTTAGCTCAGCTAGCAGTCTTACCTGAGATGTCTGAATCTGAGGCTGAGAAGTGAAAATCTTCTAACAACAGGCTCTTGTGTTTTGAATTGTAGCTCTCCTTTCTTCTGAGTCAGCTAGAAATGGGCCCCTCACTGCAGGAAAGACATTGAGGTGCTGGAGCGTGTCCAGAGAAGGGCAACCAAGTTGGTGAGGGGCCTGGAGCACAAGTCTTATGAGGAGCGGCTGAGGGAGCTGGGGCTGTTTAGTCTGGAGAAAAGGAGGCTGAGGGGAGACCTCATCGCTCTCTACAACTACCTGAAAGGGGGTTGTAGTGAGGTGGGTGCTGGTCTCTTTTGTCGGGTGGCTGGTGATAGGATGAGAGGAAATGGCCTCAAATTGCGGCAAGGGAGGTTTAGGTTGGATATTAGGAAAAATTTCTGTACTGAGAGGGTTGTCAGGCATTGGAACAGGCTGCCCAGGGAAGTGGTGGAGTCACCATCCCTGGAGGTGTTCAAAAAGCACGTAGACAAGGTACTCCAGAACATGGTTTACTGGGCATGGTTGATGGTTGGACTCGATGATCTTGAAGGTCTTTTCCAACCTAAATGATTCTATGATTCTAAATAACACAGGAAAAAAAATATATCTGCATTTTTTCTGCCTTCTGATTCTGGCTCCTCTGGAATCAGTAAATGCAAAGACACTAGGAAATGAAAAATAAGGAAAGGACAGTTTGCCCTGTTCTTTATTTCTAAATAAAATAGGGATTGTATCACTTCTGGGAGTGTAAAGGAGACCCGATATCTATATGTGATGATTTCCAAATGTAATTCAGTTACTCCAGCTGTTCCTATGTAAGCCAAATGTTGTGAATACTGTAGGCTGAAAGAGGGCAAAGGCAAAAGTCCTTCCATATCTACTGCTGCTAGCAGGTAGCAGGTGTGTACAAGGAGAATTATAGTAAATGCTAACAAATCAGAGTGTCTTCCAGCTGCTTTCCTTCACAGGTCTGGTACTACTGCAACTTGGTTAGCTCCATAGATGTATGCTGTTACTGTTGAGACCGTTCACATTCTACTATGTGTGTATCTTCTGATTCTTTAAATATAATTTCCATGTTAGATTTCCAGAACTCTTAATTCCTAATGCTTTTCAATTCATGTTAAATTGCCACTGAGCCTGCAGCACTTAAATCCAATGTTTTGTGCAGTTAACATCTGACCGTGAGTCCTAAAGCATTTCAGAGTTCACTGTATTTAGGATGGGATTGCCTGTAAGTTATTAGAAACTTATATCCTGATTATCATATTCAGTGTATTTTCTATTTCCTAGTGGTTTTTCATCTGTGCTTTTGGAGCAAACCTTAGAGGAAAAATAGATTAATCTTTGAAACATGCTCTTCATGTTCTTTGGCTCTGAAAGTCAAAGAAATCTCACTGGATTGTCCCACTCATTTTATTTATGTCTTTATTTATACTTTAAAAATATCTTTCCATCTTTTAGATATACTAACAGCTTCTGGGTTGTGATCCTTGACTGCCCTGTGATTTGAAACTGTTTCCAATAGCTGCTATTCTTCTGTTCACTATCTTTCCTTTCAATTGAAACTCTCAGCTACTACAACTCAAATATTTGTATAGGAAGAAATATCCACACACTCAAGTTATATTTTCCAAAGTAATAATGCAAAATTGCGTGCTGGCCAGTAGCAAGGGAGGATAAGAAAAGCACCAAAGCTCTTTGCCTGACTCTTCTCTGACTGCTGTTTGTATCTGGCAAACTGCGGATGGTTGTCTGCTGGTAGATAAATGAGAAAGCTCTTTCTTTGCTGGGGCAGATACATCTGCTGTGCTTCACATAGGGGAAAAAGTAATTGCAGTGTGAAGAATATTTTCTGCTCTGTGGACTAGCCACAGTGTGCAGTGAGAAATGGATTTCTTCTACAGACTCGTGTCGCGCCAAAAAGCCTCTGGAATGGTGGGTGAAGCAATGGGTTTTCACAAGTCAAACCTGCTATGCATCCGTTCAGAGGTTTGCTAGCAGAGACAGCTGGGGGAGATTGTTTGGCCTTGCAACCGCCCCTTCCTCCATAGTTCTGCCTCTGGGCATCTTAATTTAGCCTTTGGATTTCACATTTCTTGCATGAATACGTGCTGCTTGCCTGCTTCCACTACCTCTGCCGGTTTTTCTGCTCTACTTCACACATCGTTTCTTCCTCCAAGCACATGCCTCCCTGTTTGTCTGGAGTTGAGCTAAGCTGCCCCAATGGGCATAAAGAAGTTGCGGACTTTTTCTGAGCTGAATGCAGACTGTAGCTCCATTGATACCTGTAGGGATTAAGCTCTCACAAATGAAGATTTACTGGATTAGTGGACTTGAAGTATTCTTATGTTCTCTACAGTCATACAGAGGAAAGACACTGAAATGTTTTCTTAAACATGCGCATTCCAATATAGGCCTGCCATGCCACTTATTTTTTTTTTTAAACCCTGTTTTTGTTCTTGGAAAATGAACCAGTGTTGACAAATGGCATCAACCCATGTCAGTAACTCCAGATCTTTTCAAATATTGTTTTTCCAAGGAAATTGCATCTTTCTCTTGCAGAATAAACCTCAGTGTAAATTGTGCCTTTTTGCATTTAGGAGAAAGTAAATCAATGACAAGTAGTTGTTCAAAGAAATCATACAAACCATTCCTTTAGAAACTGCTGTTTTCAGGCCAGAAGTTAAACCATCTCATTCTACCTCCACTACATGAAATTATCCACAAGGAACATGCCCCAAACAATGAGCCAATGCATCTATCTGTATTGGAGTTAAGGGTGGGGAAAAAAGTGCTCTCAAAGGCTGAAAAGTACAAAGCAAATATATCTTACAAATTGGCTTGGCTTAACGTACTCAGCAAAATTTTGCCTTGTTATCAACATGCTTTATTTGATATGCAGAGCTACTGCTTACTTTTTTGACACATAAAGCTACTAAATGTCACTTAAAGATATCATTTTATAATACAAGGCAAGACTTTTCATTGTCAGTCTTTTCAGATGTCTTTCATTTTAGCATTTAGACGCTTTTAGATTTATAAAGAAATATATTTATTGGGGTGTATTCTCATAGGGTATTTACAAATTTGTGTTTAACTGTTAACACTGTCAAGAGTAATTCACATAGATTAACAGAGAATAGTGGCCCTCGGTGTATGAAGATGTCTAAACCTGTCTTTTCCAAAATCACATTTCTATATGTTGTTTTTGAGAAAGAAATATTTTTAATAAATTGACAGAATAAATGAGTGTTTATCCAGGGAATCTCCTCTAGTAGGTAATTAAACTGGTCAAAACTGTTAACTTACAGAAATGCACTGCCTAATTCTTCTGAAGAAGACATAGCACTTTCTGGTGTGTAGAGAGGAGTTGAGGGGAACATCAGAGGCGTTCAGTCCCTGTTCAGTCGCCCTGTTCAGTCCCTGATAACTGTGAGTTTGCACTATCATCTCATTTATAAATGAAATAATATCCCTGAAGGTGTTTCCAGCATGCCAAAACTATGGCAAGTTTTAACTCAGTTACTGAAGTGCTACCAGTGTTGCAGTAGCAGAGTGTTGTATTTCACAAGCAGGTTGCACAGGGCTTGCTTAGGGATTGCCTTTTAGCTTCAGCTTTGTCCTGTCTCCAGTTTGCTAGCAGTTCTGATTAAATTGGCCCTAATTAGTCCAGGTAATTTTGGCTGTCAACTCCAGGCTTCTATCAGTCAGCTCTGCATGTTTTCCTCAATGATTACAAGTGTAAGAGCCTAGTTTTGTTCCTCATTAAAATATCTTATTTTCAGCATCTGTGTATTGTTTACTGTGGAGTAGAGGCTTGTATGTGTGGGGACTTCATTTGTGATAGCTCTTGAAGAACTTATATGTCAGGGCTCTTATTCAGCAAAGATACTGCCTTGTTTTAGATCATCTAATTACACTTTAGAATATTTAGAACACTTTTATTCTGAATGATAGCATTTGCTGGAAAATGTCAAGTATAGTTATTCGTATTTAACATAAGTCTGGTTTCTCTCTCCTGTTTGACAGGTTCTCTGTAATCCCACTGGCTAAGATAGAAGTAGTGTGAGATGGATACTTGCAGTGTTTTGAGGAAGAAGAAAAAATATTCATCAAATCGGGGCTCAGTCCTGCAATCTTTGCTAAGACGAGTGATGTTATTGAAGCCACTTGTTGTTAAGGGCCTAGGATTAGGCTTTGAATGCTTTAGCCTTCAGATAATAAGCGAAGGAGGTTTTTGCTTAAAAAACCAACCAAACAAGAAAACCCAAACCCCACATTCAGAACAAAGGGGAAATTAAATAGGGAACTGTTTCCTTTTGTAGTACCCCAGATTTGTATTATTTCAGCTGACGCCTTGTTGTGGTTTAACCCCAGCCAGCAACTAAGCACCACGCAGCCGCTCACTCACTCCCCCCACCCAGGGGGATGGGGGAAAGAATTGGAAGGAAAAAGGTAAAACTCATGGCTTGAGATAAGAATAGTTTAACAGAACAGAAAGGAAGAAACTAATAATGGTAATAGTAACAATAACAAAATGACAATACTAATGAAAGGATTGGAATATACAAAAGAAGTGATGCACAATGCAATTGCTCACCACTTGCTGACCCATGCCCAGTTAGTTCTCAAGCAGTGATCCACCCCAGCTGGCCAACTCCCCCCAGTTTATATACTGGGCATGACGTCACATGGTCTGGAATACCCCTTTGGCCAGTTTGGGTCAGCTGCCCTGGCTGTGTCCCCTCCTGACCCCTTGTGCCCCTCCAGCCTTCTTGCTGGCTGGGCATGAGAAGCTGAAAAAATCCCTGACTTAGTATAAATACTGCTTAGCAACAACTGAAAACATCGGTGTGCTACCAACATTCTCATACTGAACCCAAAACACAACACTCTACCGGCTACTAGGAAGAAAATTAACTCTATCCCAGCTGCAACCAGGACATGCCTGCACAACACTAATTGGCAAAACTACACCTGCTGGTGTATAGATGAGTGTAGTTCAGATGTGAGCCATTAGAGATGTGTAGCAATATAGATCAAACGCTTTTCATTAAAGTTTCTTTCATCATGCACATCAGTAAGTCAACATTACCTGCAACTCTGAAAACACTGGCAAAAAGAGTAGTAAGCTTGAGTCAGCAGGGTCTCTAAGGATATGTCTGTCCAGTGAAATGAGTCAGTGGGTTCTTTGCTCTAGTGCTTGTCTAAGCTCTTAAGTTCCTTAGTTACAGTGCACTGACGAGGGGGAGGTATTTGTGGGGGACCTGAAAACATTAATGCAGAAAGAGCTGTGAGCTAGCTAGCTTTGTCTCAGCCTTGGTCACAGCACAGTGTGACTCTGTCACAACTTGGAATCACCTACAATTCAAATCCGCACAGTGTGACTCTACCTTTTGTCCCTGGAATAGGACAGATGAAACTTTGCTTTGCATGGTTTATATGTTCTTTAACTCTCCAGAGAGCAGAGGAGAGGGGAATGGTGGCAATTGAAGGAAAAAGGAAAGCATAGCAATACAAGTTGTTACAACACTGTTGAAAGCAAAAACCTGTATAGTGTATGTCAATATGAACAGTGCTTTACTAGGAGACAAAACTCAGGCAGGTTTTTTTAGGGGTGGAGGACGGGCATGGCTGTGATGTAAAGTTAGAGGTCAGGGGCTTACACTGATCAGGCATGAGTTCTACTTTGCTTTTTCTAGAACTTTTTTTGCTACCTTTTTTGTAGGTATTTGCATGTCATTAATTTTAATTGCTGAAAAACCTGCTGGAAGGCAGTGATCAAGACTGGCTAGAATCACACTGATGTAAATTCATGGTAATCATGTTGAAGTCAACAGTTCAGCAGCAGGTACACATGCTGCAAAGCAGGACTGCTGTGTGTGTGTTACTGACTTGCTGTGTAAGCTCATCCAGCTGCTAAATGGGGACGAATGTTTTGTCCCTTTCTAGGAGATTAATAATGCTAGTAATGTGCTTCCATATCTCTGGATAGAAGGTGCTACAGAAGTGCTAAGTTTAGTTTACTTCTGCGCTGAGCTCAGCTGAGCAAATGGTAGTACCTTTGCTGAATTGGAAGGAACTTAATGGATACACTCAGCCATTACAATAAATCTGGCTTTAGTTCATATTAATGGAATAAAAATTCTGTGGTCTCCTGAGGGAGAATGCTGGTCCAGTGTTGAATTACTCTGTTCAAATTTATTTTAATATAAACAAACAAACAAAACCCCACAATGGCTTAAGTTTGTATCAGTAGGCTTTATGGCAGATAAAGTCTCAACGATGTAACATCAAGCTTTTGCCGAGAGACTATTGTTTATCCTTTTGCATAAATTCTTACCATACTGTCTGGATAATATGACTGATTCAGATCAAATTTATACTGGTGAGTGATTCGGTAGTGCACAGAACTGGCATTTGTTATTGTGGGAGCATTGGCTCAGTATGTGGTTATGATAATTGATGCCTGTTTTCATTTTTGCCCTGTTGGCCTTGTCTTGACTTTTACTGATGCTCATGGAATGATGAAGCCTATGTGGAACTATATAAAACCTTGACGTCTAGAATTTGGAAAGATTAGAAATACCTTATGTTAGTTTATCTGTGGGAAGGAAGAGAGTGCAGACAGAAAAACCCCAGGACTTGAGTATGACATTAAGATGTAGAAAAAAAGCAATTTTACTGAGTGTTGCAAAAGTTGAGAGAAACGGATATCAAAATCAACATTGGATGAAAAAAGGGTTTGGCAGTCCTTTCAGTGTCAGTATTGCTTTAAAATGAGATTTGCAAATCTATATTTAATTAGTTATTATACTGTGTGCTAAATAAACACTAATTATTAAACATGGAATTTATTGAAGTATAATAGATGTATCTAAAACTCTAATTTACTTAGCCTGAGTAAACAAGTTTTAAATGATCAATATAACTTCCTATAGAAGAGCTACTGTTGCAACTAATATATGCCAGCATTCAGAAGCCATGATTATCTTACTGTTTTCTAATACGATTTTTCTTAACAAAATGCACCTCAGCATTACGTGTTTGTATATGTGATTCATTGTAAGATCAGGGTTATCTTCTATTTGTAGAACACATATACCTTATAGACTTGTTTAGTTGCCTTTGAACTCTTGAATGCAGCAAGTGAACCCATAGCTGATAAATTTAGGATTTCTTTAACTGAGCAACTTGCTTAAAAATTTGGGTTAGTAAGGGACGTGGCAAAACTGCAGACTGAAATTGAAAACAGCAATCATTTTCCTGTCCTTTGCTTCCTCTCCCCTCTCTCCTGGCACGTAGACACGCACAAATACACAATATGATGTAGTTCTGACCCAAATGCTGCATAGTTCAATGTTGCTGTCTTTTTTGTTTTAACTGTCTCCAAAATTAAAGGTCAGTCTGTGATGCAATAAAATGCACTTTTAGCTTTCACGATTTTGAGAAAACTAATGCTGTTTAAGTGAGCTTTTAAAGTCAATGCCCAAATTTGACTTGAAAACTACAGCTAAACTAAATATGCCCAAATAGCTCTATTTCTCTCCTAACCAATTTGTGTTGCAAAGGCCTGTTTTGAGTATGAACCTTCAGAAAAATGTATTGACTTAGAAGGTGGTGTATCTTACTGATGGGGAATGGAAGCTACTGTTTGAGTTGGGAGCCTCTACTGGTAGGTCCTTATTCAGCTTTCTTTATATATACTTAAATCCTTCACAGAATAGAATATGATCTATTTAGTGTCTGAAAAGGATCACAAATAAAAGCCTGGGAGAACACATCTAACGTATCGGGATCTTTATAGGAGCATTTTCTAGCGTGTGCTGTTGCATGTGGGCATCCATTCATTTTTACCAGAGTATCTAAGAGGTGTACACTGGAGATATGAGTTCTGGTAAAAGGGAAATTCTAGGCGATTTTTTGGAAGAGCTCTCAAACAGTCCCTGACAGTCTTTTATCCTGGGTATATAAAAAAAGTCATCAATAATTACTAGGTTATATTTGGAAAATTCGATGTCTGATGTAAGCAGGAGACTTGGCAAGGAAGAAAAGAGTTTGTATTCTGCCCAGAATAAATATAGCACTTCTAAGTGCTTTGCTGCTTCTCTTTGCAGTAGAGCTTTTTGTCTTTTAATGCTGCTTTTAGCAGGTTTGAAGATACTCTCCTTTCAAGCTTTTTTTCACCCCTGTTTCTCACTAGGCTCTCAGAGTTGCTTCTTTCATTTAGTTTGAGTGTGATTTTATTAGTCAAGAGCCAAAATACCATGGAAGTGCCTGTAAATGAGCTTGTAAATAAGAGGTAAGTTACCTGACTGCTTAACTAAATGCTTTACTGAGTTGGAACCAAATGATGGTAGTGAACTATAACTAAGTGGATTTGAACTGACTTACATTTGACTGTTACTTTCTTTTCTGGGATGTTCAGGTCATGAACAAGTTTTTTTTTATGCAGATCTTTTGACCTGCTCAGTCTCAAGCATTATGGACTGATGTTTTCCATGCTCACTTCTGCTGCTTCAGTGTTTGCCTCATCTTCTTGTGTCCAAGCATCCCAAATGCATTATTTTAACAGATGTCACTGAACATTGATATTAAGAATATAAACCCCATCTTACTTACTATTCATTTAGGCCAAAGGCTACAGGGTCAGAGCTGATACACTTTTTAGGATGTTGAGGCAAATTTGGCCATTAATTCTTCATCCTGCTCTTGGCTTTAGGCTTTGCCTTGTTCTAATATCCTGTTCATTCCTTTAAGACTTGGTGTCTTTAGTTGGACACATGACTTTTGCTAGCTGAAGTAGCTTCTCTGTCTGGAAGGCAGATGGACAATTAGCTTTTTAAGGAAAAGGAAAGCACAGCTTTTGAAACTGTAATCTACTTTACCTCTAGGTCAACATAGAGAGAGCTATTGCCTCGAAAGGGACCCATGTCAAATCAAGGAGATAAATTAGAGTAACGATTGCTATATTTTTCTGATGGAAAAATCATTTCATTATTCTTTCCATCTTTCTGTGTGCCAGGGTGTGGTGTTGTTCAAGAAAGGAGGCTAGCAGAAAGGTTTTTGGAGAGCACACACTTTTCTATAAATCCTACATATACAATCAGTCAGAAGAAAAGCACTTGGGACTTGAAGGGAAAGGTGGGAAATGTAAAACAAGGAAGAAGACGTGGTGGTGTGAAGGCAGAGTTATCCTAACTACTCTGAAGAGTGCAAGTTCTGCTTGTAAGGAACCCTGGAAAGTATATTATAAACAAAAAAGCCAAAACAAACCCACATAAATCAAACCAAGTCAGAACTGAATCTTAGGAAATAACTGTTTATGCCAATTTAGAAGGGCAAAGAGTCTGCCCTAAGTGTGATGGCAGAGGGCTGTGCTTCAAAGAAGTGACATCATAGCGACAAGGTCTTGAAGAGTTTCTAGTGATACATGGAGAATGGTATAGGTGTCAAAATAAATATCTTCTATGACATTAAATAGTACTTAAGATCTGAGGAATGGTCTTGATAGCTGTGCATAAGAGACTTTAGGAGACCCTACTCCTACTCTCAGCTATCAGAAGATCTCAATAAATCAGCTGGCCTTTCTGTGTCTTGATTTTCCCTTTATATGAGTGTGAATAATGATGCCTACTTCTTCACAAAATGATGCAGAGGTGTAAGGTGTGCAGTATAGAAAGTGGACAAGAGTCTGGCAATTTGGAAATTGTTCAAAACCAGCATTGCTTGTAAATAACTACCGTTCTTGCTCTTGCTGTGAAATAGGCAGTAAAAAGGGGGAACCTGCAGTATGGTTTAAAGTTTTTGTTGGATGAACCAATTGGGAGCAACTTACCCATGCTAAGTTCATACTGTCCAAGCTTTATTTTGTATTCAAGCAACCTTTATTTTGTACCCTGCCAGTAATTGCTTTAACATGTTGTAATTCTGCTTTTTGTTGCTCATTGGGTTTTTCTGGGGGTGGGGGTGTAGTGGTTTCACAGCCTTTCACCTGCTCAGTCATTTCTACGAGTTGTGCAATAATGCTTTATAGTGATTTCATTGTTTCATATATCCAGTAGTGGAGGGTAAAGTACTAGACAGGGATCAGAACAACTGAGAAATAAGCTTGTGAATGTGCACCTTAAGTCCTTAAAAGAAAAATAAAAAAAAAAAAAATCGAAGGAAATTGTTTTTTGTATAATATGTCTTCAGAGGGACAGCACTTTAGCAATGTGCTCATGCAATTCATCACTAAGGTGACAATACTCTAATGATATATTAGTAATACATCACTGGAATGCTTTCACACTATTGATGTATTGGAGATCGTAAACCATGGAGAGAGGCAGCAGACTTGCAGACTGAAGTGCCTGCTAAGCCCTTTCCAAGCCTTTTCAAGTTATTTTGAGAGAAGTTGTCAGCAAGAATGTTGAGATTTTTCCATTACTGTGTGCAGTTGCACGCGTGCATACACACAGAGCACTGGTGGGGAGAGCGAGTCTTGCCATGCAGATTCCTGATTTTGATGGCAGATGCTGCAGGCTCTATATATGTCTTCAAACAGTGCAGGGAGTCTTGATAAAATGGTTTGTTGACTGACAGTCTGAGCCTTAGGGCAACTGTAAAAGCTTAAGAGGTTATTTATTTTTTTTTTTCAATGCCTCTGGTAGACATCATGAAATGTCTTTGAGCCTTGACATCTCAGTGTGCAAAGACTGGACCATATGACATCCCCGCAAATGTCATGGTAGGAGAAAAAAAAAAGTTCTGTCTCCATGGCAGTACATACTAGCTGCTTTTCTGGTATCAGCATGTAGTTAGACTGTAATATCACAAGCTTTCTCTCCCTCTCCAAGATCATGTTAAAGATCATCCACTAAAATGAAAATACATCTTTTTTTTTTCCCCCATCCTGATGTCTGCTACTTCGTGTACATTGTCCATAGTGTCATTAGTACACTTGCAAAGAAAATAAATTTGCTTTTATTTAGGTTTACGCTACCTTCCCCATCCTTCAGCCACTCCCTCAGAAAACTCTCTAAATCCAGCCTGGGTAACCTTCAAGATAACATCCTAGAAATGAGTGCCCTGGGGTCTGAGAAGATCAACTTGAGGTAACAAGGTTTCTTGCAGCAATTCCTATGCCGATGTTGTATTCATAGTCAGCTCACTATTACCTAATGTTCTCCCAGTTGTTTGTTTTCATTTTTCTACAATTACATCGTTACTTCCTGGAGAGGCACCAGCTTTTCCTTTGTGTGTGAATTGTATTAGGCAGCTGTTCCTGCTTGCAAGCGCTGCAACAATACAAATTGTGGCAAGTCTCTACCATTGGCTTGAATTCAAAATGGTTTTAACTTACAAGATTTTTGCAAAACTGAGTTGAAGCTAATGTTGAATAGAAAGGGAAGGTGGTGTTAATAATATGAAAATAGATTTTTCAATATCTTATGAATCACCTCTGCTAGAATGAAATGCATTGTGAACCTGAGACTCTCAGCCAAACAAGGAAGCTTTAACCCTTTTAAAAGCTTCCTGGGCCACTCCTCAATGAACTCCATTACTGATAGAGTATCAAGGAATTTAATTGCAATAAACACTCTGCCTGAAGGCGAGAGTAAATCATAACCCACTTTATGATGAAGAACAGAAAGTAGAGAATTCGGCAATGGTTGGAATGTTACTAGGTTTTATGCATGCTTTATCAGCTCTGTAAAAGGCTACTACGGGCCAGAAATACTCAGCTTGAAGCATTTTACAAATCTAGGACCACATTCTGGGCTATGTGACTGCAAATACAGTACTTTCATTGTCTTCACTAGATCTTACCTATTGATAAAGTTAAAGCGATGCTGAATTTAGATCAGTATTACCAGAGAGAAGTTTGGTTGTTTACAGAGGAAACAAAAATGTTGCAACTAAAAGCCTGGTTTGTGCCCCAGCAGCCCCTGCATGGGAGTTCAGAATGACAGATGTAACATACAGTCCGCTACACTTTCCATTCATTGGAACTTCCATATGCAACGTAATCTCAATTTAAAGACCATGTGTCTGTGGAGACTGACTGGGCTTTGGGGGGTGGTTTGGTTTTTTGTTTCTACTTGGCTTGATTTTTATTGTGCAAATCCATTTGTATGGAGAACATCTGGCCCTTCACCTCATAAGCAGTCTGCCCTTGTCTCTGTGGCATTGTGGGTTCTGTAGACATGTTTTGCTCTATGCCTTTCTGAGCACAGATCACCTACTCTGATTTACAGGGTAATCACACTTTTAAAGCACTGGCTTCATTAGAATGTATCTGCTTGAAGCATAGCAAAGTAAAATATGCTTATCTATATGTTAGCAAGTTACATGCTCTGAAGGGCTCTGGTTAAAATAAGTCGGGTTTTTTTCCACCTGATGCTATGAAAATGTGTGTTATTTAAAATCATTCATGTCAAATCATTCTATTTAAATGGCTTCCCCAAGCCCTGGTGTAAAGGAAACAGGTCTTGCATCTGTCTGGAGTCAAACCACCTTTTTTGTATTTTAGAATGAAAATTAAATTGCATGGGCTGGGCTGCACTGTGAATGGCTTTAGTATTCCCTTCTAGCCTCACTGAGAGGTACTTACAGCATTAAAGTTAGTAGGCAGAGCAAAGTATTCTCTGCAGGTATTACCCAAACACCATTTGACATTTGTCTGATCTATCTTGATTTGGCAACATGTTGATTCACACCCGTGGCTGTAAAGATGGACATCAATTAGACTGGGGAAATAAATGAATGGGAGTGTTTATTCTTGATTCACAGAAAGTCAAAATATAGTGTAAAAATATAAATATAAAATATGAGTCAAATATAATCTTAATATACTGTGTTGCATTACAGCTATATCTAGAAGCTAGAACCAGGCAGCCTTTTTGTCCTAGATAATGTAAAGCACTTTGTGCCAGGCAAGAGAGCCCTGAGCCAAAGAGGCTACATAGTAAATCAGGAGTAGTGGATTGGAAGAAAAATTTCTATTCTCATTTTACAAATGAAACTGGAGAACAGAAAAATGAAATGACCAGCCTAAGGTTATGCGAGGAGGCTGAGGCAAAGGCTGGGAATTGATATCAGATCCTTGGCATTACAGTCATTTTTCCTAGTTCAACAGTGATTCCTGTCACAGGCCTCCTTTCCCGCAGGTCACCGATTTAGTGGGAGATGTTAAAGGGAACAAATCTCCCAATCACTGTTCCAGGATTTTCTCCTAAGATTTTCAGAAGTTCTGTTATAGAGAAAATGCTGAGTCCATCATTAAGGTTTTACAGAGAAGAATATAAATATGCATTTCAGTCTCAATAACTTCCTGCTTTGAATTTTTCTTTTTGCCTTTGCCTTGGAGGGGAAAATAGAAACTGTCAATAGACTTTTTTTTCTATGCATCAAACGACTTTTAGGTCCAAGTAAACTTTTTGCATCCACAGCACCCTGAAGCAATGAATTCTGCAGTGCAACTGAGTGAAGCATGAAGCAATATTTGTTTTAAACATTCATGCTGATATTTTTACTACTTCCTCTCTAGCTTTTCCATCAATAGACAGAGTGAGCAGCCATTTCCTTTCCACCTTGTCTGTGCTGTTCCCAGCTTCATATTCCTCTTTGGTTTGCTCCTTCCTAGGATGAAGTACATTGGATTATTTAAATATTCTTGAGATAACTTTAATCACCATTGTTGTTCTCCCCTCTACTTTAATTTTAGCACATCCTTTTAAGGTAGATGAGAAGCAAAGCTGCACAAAATACTGAAATTGTGGACTCACCGTGGATTTATTCAGTGTCATAATGATACTTCCTGTTAGGTTCTCTGTTATTTCCTAGTAATTCCTAACATACTATTTTCTTTCACTGCTATTGAGCATTAAGCTGACATTTTAATTGACCTATTACAGCTCCAAGGTATCTTTTTGTTCCCAAATACTAATAGGCTGGCAGATTTCATCAATCCAGGATTGCTTTTCTTCTTGCGTGCATCACTTCACATGTGTCAACACTGAATTCCATTGCTTTTTTATTCATGCACTCTGTATTATCAAGTCCATTTGCCTATCTTTTGCAGTCAGATTTTCCCAGCTTGAATGTCTTGCTATGATCAGCTAACTTTGTCATCTCACTTTTTGAGCAACATAGGAGACTAAGCCATAAGGCTTCTAATTTTATTAAAAAAAAAAAAAAAGAAAGAAATTAACTACCCAGAAAACTCATTAATTCAGCATTAAGGTTGCTCAGCTGAGTTCTGTTCCATTACTAGCTCACTATAACTAGTTCAATCCTTCTGTGTTTTGCACAGAAGACATGTGAGTGGATGAAATCTATCTTATCTGAGTTAGCAAAGAGCAGCTGAATATTTACTGAGTTACTTATTCAACTTGATTAAATGAACAGAATATTAAAAAGGCAAGTAACGGGGAATATGTGCAACAAAATCATTCAACCAAAACAATTCTATCAGCCATCCAAGGAACAGGCTTTTGGCATTATGGGTGTTTGTTTACTAATTGGATTTACTATAGCAGTGATTACTTAGTCTCACAATTTTCTGTACTTCAACATTCACCTCCTGTCTGAATGAAATCTGTTGGCGCTTATGGCAAGATTCCCACTTCCTTCAAAGAGAGTTGGGTCAGGCCTCTCTCTTGTAAGAGGTTTTTAAAAGATCTGAATAGGATAATCTTGTTTTCCAGCTAACTAATGTTAGAGTAGCTCTGATATTTCTTTGTCCGTGCCTTTCAGGAGAGAACAGACAGACAGATCATGTGAAAAGTAGTTTGATAATTTTCCACTCCATACAGAGTACTCACAAAACATTTGTGAAATGATAAGACCTGTCACAATAACCTGAATTTTCAGTTTTCGGGTTGGAGGGGAAAGGTTTCAAATAGTTTAGGAATGAATGAAGAGCTATGATTTGTGTTAGAAGCAACAAGGTACTGTATAAAACGGTATTTATTTCTGCAGTGTGCTTACAGTAATTTCTTCTGTTGAGCATCTGCAAGCTTAAAAGTGAGTTCTCTCTCCCTGCACCTTAACCAAATCTAATGTATAAATTGATTTGCTTGGTGACTAGCCAGACTCCAAGCATAACTCTTCATAGACTTGATTTTTATGATTAGTGTGGGTTTTTAAATTAGCACAATAAATACACTGTAATGGTGAAAGGAACTTTTCAGCATCCTTTCCCCGGGTGAATTAACCTTGAGTGATTTTGGACCGCTGTGTGTCTAGATCTGTGCACTCCTTCCCTGTTGGACACATGGACTCATAGTGGAGAGTTTCCCCTACATGCTCAGGTAGCCCAATGCGTTGGGGACACTGGCTGTAATCCTTGCTGGAGCCTCCTTACAGAACAGAAGCCTTATCAATTCTTCACAGTCCATGATAAAGGTGCAGGAAAAAGGCAGTTGTGCTGGCAGGATGGGACAGGTAGTATTACCTTTTTCTGTCTGAAGTGGGGTTATATGGTGGTTCGGGGGCTGCTTGCTTCTGTAAGCTGACATGGGGTCCAGGCAGAGAAATGAAAAGCTTGTTTAACAGACTGATAAGGAAGCAACCCATGTTTTATGACCTCCTGATCCCTGACCACCTAATGAAATGCTCTTTCCCTAAAGTAAAACATTCTTAATTCTAGCTCTTCAGAAGTGTTTCTAGGACCCCCTTGTCTACTCTCTGTAACAGTCTCTCTGCTTTTTACCTTTTTCCCCTCAGTATTAAAGTTTACTGCTTGTGATGGTTCTCCCTTTACCCATCACTTCATAAATCTCAAGTCTAAATTTGAGACTTGTGAATTTTGAGTGGTACTTTGATGTTTTACAATTATTCATACTTTATATATTGATATTGTACTTCTCATTCAGAACATCTTCAATGCCTCTTATTCATGTTCCTGTTCTCCTTTGATCTGTATCATTAGTGAGTTCTTATTCCCTGAGTGATGTTGATACTTCCCCCCCACACTTTTACAGATCTTACTACTTCACTATTGATTTTCTCTTCTCTTTTTGTTTGAGATGCCTTCTTTATCCTTTTTTCAACTTTAGTGCAATTGTTTATTTCTTCACCTACTTGATCAAGAATCTTTCCCTTAAGCCATTTTACCCAGAAAGCAGCCAGTCAGAAACAAGCAGACAAGAATAGGATCAGTTCCAGGAGAATTTTAATTTAAAATGAAATCACAGGAAAATGCCTTTACCCCCACCCCCAACCCAAGAAAGAAATGATCAGAACAGAGGCAAAATATTCATTGTAGTTTGAAGAGCCTGATGTGAAGAAGTTTTCAATTCATCACTTTAATTTTTATTATTTGAGGGGAGGGAAAAGTATTTTTAAAGGTGTTCGGGAAAGACAAATCCATTATAAATAGCCAAGGATCTTTCAACTCTTCATTCAGGATTTCATTTGGGTTTTTTCCTTCTGTTCCTGGTGATGTTTTAATATCCCACTAGGTCTACCAAGAGAAATCTTTTCTGATCTAATTCTTGAGCACTTTCTGCTGTTTGTAGATAACTTAGTTATATTGTAAAATGATGTTATGCAACCTGTCTTGGTTAAGGAAGACTCTTCTAAGCCTGTCTGAATTGTAGGCAACTTTGTCTTCCTCTTTTTGAGACCAAGATAGAACATTAATCCATTCTACTCTGAAAAGTTTGTGATCAAGGTAGACAAAAATGATGAAGGACAAGAAAAAATGATTTCATTTCTGATGTCAGAGGAGAATGAAGGGAAAAACCCAACATAAGGTGAATTAAAAATTTAGTCAATGTCTCCTATTCCAGAGAATAACAAAAAACCTTATTTTTTCCATTTGTATTTAATGCCCATCTATTTAAACTCAATCTTACAAACAGTACCGTAGCTTTTTTATGTTAAATAATTACTGATGGCAATGAGAGTAGTATTTGCTTTTGCTTAAAAACGCATTTTTGTGTTTGGGACTGGTTTTGCATACGGAGAGCTGTGCTGCTCAATATCCAGCCAGTCTTCTGGCAGCAACATAGCTAGAAGCCAACACTCTCCCTTTGGAGGTCGGTTGCACTATCTCAAATATTTGTGGCACTTGGATAGGTTTAACCTCTTCACCATGTAGGAAGCATTCCTGCTGGACTAGTAGCACTGAGCTGAGCCAGAGCTCAGTCTCTCTGTGTGTGTCTGTCTCCTCTTTGCCTGTCTCTCCATCAGACTCTGCCTCTCCCTCCTTCTTTCTCTTCCCCTCAGTCTCTCTTCCTCCGTCCCCTGTCCCCACCGTCTCTCTCACTTCTTCAGGACAGCAGTCTTGCACTAGCTTTGTCTCCTGTTGCTATAGTTGGGGTTTAGGAACTCGGTGTACCTGATTTTCTGGGCAAGTTACATCATCATGATGTGCCACTGTCTCCAAACGTCATCTTGGTCTGGAAGACTGTGACTGTTTCTCAGAGGCAGGGTTTCCTGGCAGAGAGAATTAAGCAGATGATTACAAAAATTTGTTTTGTAACCTGGTACCCTGCAGACATGGGATCACAGTTCTTTCTTCCACAGACTTTTGGTGGATGACTTTGAGCAAATCACCTAATTACTCTGTGCTTTGGTTCTCATCTTTCAAAGCAACAAGGCTAAAGGCTCTTCTGTATTTCATTACAGAAATCTGAGCTAGATACATCAAAAACTGTATTGAGATCCTGCAGTGCTGGAGTGTTGGAGGACATATAAATACCTAACATGGACTGTAAATTTTAACTGACAGTTATAAAGGATTTTTTCTTAATGCCTAGGATTATTTTATTTTATTATGCCTCTCACCCTTGCCAAGAGTTACCTCATGCTACATGAGATATTAATCTGTGTATAGGACAAGCAGCTTATCAGGCACCACTGACCTGGTAATGGTACAGGAAGTGTTGAGCCTTCCGTAGCAGCCACTGCGATAAAGGATTATTGCAGGGAGTCAGCTCAGAGTTGCAGGCAGCATCTTCTAAAGAGTAGCAGTCCTGGGCTTGCTTCAGCAAGGTCAGACAGACTCTTCAGACAGCCTGTTTGACAATTTTTTTTCCTTTCTTTCTCCATACCTCAATCTCTGTTCCTTCTCACCAATCAGAATAGAATCATAGAATCATAGAATCATTTAGGTTGGAAAAGACCTTCAAGATCATCGAGTCCAACCATCAACCATGCCCAGTAAACCATGTCCTGAAGTGCCTTGTCTACGTGCTTTTTGAACACCTCCAGGGATGGTGACTCCACCACTTCCCTGGGCAGCCCGTTCCAATGCCTGACAACCCTCTCAGTACAGAAATTTTTCCTAATATCCGAAGGAAATTAGGAACCTTCCACCATGTTTCCGTGATGGTGACTAAGTCATATCTATCCTGCTGCACGATGGCTTCCAGCTCCTCCTGTTTATTGCCCATGCTGCGTGCATTGGCATAGATGCATTTGGGCTGGCCTATCGAATCCACCCCTAACATTGGCAATATTCATGGTCTGCTGATATAATTAGGACAACAGAACATGCTGTTCAGAGATATTGATGTAGCACTTTATTATAAAGTTAGCAATGTTTAATTTCTTGTTGTCAGCCTTCATTGTGCTAAAGAAATCAATTTACTATTGTCTCTTCTCCATTATTCAATTGTCTAATGAGCTACCTTGCAGTCCACTCAAAATCAAATTTTTATGATGAATCAGCATAGGAATGGAGAGTACATGAACCTATGTACGTGAGGATTATCCCAAATCCATAGTAGGTGGGATGTACTTCCCTTTGTATTAGAAAGAAAGTTTTTCTTTTCTCTTTTTAACAAATTAAGTAAGACAAGTTTTCTGTACTTTAACTAAGCTCCACAAGAAGTTTACTATAACTTGTTTTCTCTAATTCATGATTCATGTGTCATCCAACCCTCTCTGAATAAGTAGAAATCTTTCTTGAATTTCAGTGTCAAAGTGATACCTCTCCTATTTTTCCCTTCCTACCTCTCTCATTCCACACCAAATCAATCTTAAAAAGCAAAGACAGAGCGGTCTTGTAGGAGAGAGTAGTCAAAATGTATGTCTTTACTCTGGTTTTCTACTATCTCACAATAAAGCAAATGCTCTCGCTCTCTAAAACAACTACCATAATGATTTGCTTTGTATATCACATAGCGCAGTCATCCTGACCTTCCCTTGCAATTTCTGAACACTGCCACGGTACAGATGATGATGATACAGGTAGGAAATAAATGTAGCTAGACTTACTTGTTTATAGATTACATAGCTACATTTATTTGCTGTTCCACATAAAAGGCTATGAGCTTGCTGTTGCTACTATTTTTTCTAGTTCAGATTCTGTGGGTTCTTGATTTTGTAGAACTGGGGACTGCAGCTTAATCCTGATTAATTGCCTGAAGAATAAAGTTTAAGAGGGATAAAAGTTTCAGAGAAATTAAATAAATATATTTGGTACAGGTAAAGTAGGCTACTCTCAGAATTCTAAGGGGAAGTTAAAAGCACTAATTCTTAATATTTCTCTGAAATAGAAAGCTAAATAAGTCTTTTTCATGTTTCTTAATATATAACCTGCTTTAAAGCGTTCTTACATCTTTGAAAATAACTTACAGTACATGTCTATTATGCCCAACAATTATTTTGTAAAATTTATTTTCATTGCAAATAGTGCTGTTTGGACATTCTCAAGTTTTAATTCAGACCTGCCTTGCTTCTAAATATTAGCTGAACAAGAAAGACTCTGTATTCTTGGGCTCACAAATAAATGAACCAACTTTACAAACACAATAAAAGGAATAATATTCTTCAGGAAAAAATGTGCCTGAGCACTTTTGTTTGTGCATTAAGTAATTAATAATTTTGTATATTAGGAAAACTGTAACATAAATCTTAACAATGTAACAGACACTCAGCCATTGCTTTTATCTATTTATAAATCAGATAACATTGTAGCCATCATTCTGTTTTTGCAACTTGCCAGGTAGTAAAGTAAGTAGTTTATTGCAAGTCGGTAATAAGAAGGGAAGTAATGGCCTGGGAGGCACATGGGTGAATGAGTTAATGAGTGAGCAGTTTGAGTTTTCTCATTGGTTTTAACCCTGTATAAATTTAATGGCTTCCTTTTAAATGTCTCTTAATAAGAAAAAGCAAAGTGTAAGTTACTTCATGGTATTATGTTGAAGGCTTTATTTTCTTATTTAAATTGAATGTTTTAGTCTATCTAGTGTATATCTATAGCAAATAACTTTACATCAGACGTGTACCCTTTCTGGGCTTGGTGTTAGCAGGCAGAAAAAAACTGCAGCAGTATTATCTGTCACAGGAAGAAACTGTGCCTATATGAAGTACATAACTAGTGATTTTTAGTAGCTTATATAGACTGTAACACACAAGTATGATAACTCAAGCGTGGCAATAGCAAATACAATTGTCAGTTATGTTTGTCTATGGTAATATAATCGCATCGAATATGATTACGTTAATTGGCAATGGTAGACACTGAAAAACTTATCAGCGTGCAGTCATGGTAAATATTAGCAGTGCAGCATAATGCTTCTGACAAGCACTCCCAGTTCCTTGAGCTCTCCCAGTCTGTTAAGGTGTGGAGGATCCTTGTACTGGCCCTTGGTCCATGCTTACAATAGGGAGGCTTTAGGGGATGTCTTGCCTAACGTGTTGAGATGGCTTGAAGATGTCTGCCTCCGCAGGAGCTGATTTTCATGTGCTGGGGTTTTCAACACTGATCCTTTTCTGATCCCATCCTGCAGCCTTGGAAGAGTTGTTTTATTCTACAGTCTATGGCTTTCTGTACCGCCTCAGTTGCTCCTGAAAGACTGGGAATCCATACTGGAAATAATCTATGTGGGGATACTGTGCATGGTTACATATAATCAATCAGCTAGAATAATCATAGTTACAATTCTGTAAGGTATCAATAATGCTTTCTAAATAAAAAAAAAAAAAGGAATACTTAAGTGTTTAGTATTTTTATATCTGAGTTTTTTGGGAAAGGTAAAAAATATTTTGACTAATAGAGAAAGTTATATGGAAAACAGCTCTAGGAGTTAGAGCATGGAAATTTTCTCAGTATTTACATGCAAAAGCAAGGAAAAAAAAGGGGGGACTTAAAAAAATGTTTTCAGTCCGTTTGTATTTGAATCAAATCAACTAAAAGCAAATAAAAACTCTATGGACATAACATTTTTTTTTTAAATTTTTCATAGAAACAAATTGTCATTTTTCACTCATTCCTAACCAGTAATATATTGCAACTGCACAGATTTTTCAAGGATATAAAGACAATTTTTTTTTTTTAGTTGGGCATGTACGAAAAAAGATTAAAAGGCTATGACCTGCTTTCATTTATGCCAGTATAGATCAGATTTAAAATATTGATTTAATTAGATTTGGCCCGATTTAAAGTTTAAACATATCAAACCATAGAATCTGCTGAAGACGGTGGTGGTGTTCCTCTTCAGCACACCCAGATTTGTAGATGTATATGCCTTTAGAATAAGGCAGGGAGATGTCAAGGAAAACCTTTTTGAATGTTCTGTGCTTCTACCCAGAGCACATCTCAGAAGAATTTCTATGAATAATGTTGCAATACATCTTTCTTTGCCTTATCAAACTTTCTGCAAGGCAGATGTTTCCTTTCTCCAAAGTGCCCCCTTTAAAAAAACCCTCACCCCTATCTAATGATTAACCTAAGAGAATCTGACTTTATCACAACAGCTGTATCTGCCAATTATGTTTTCAGCTTCAGTAAACACTAATGGTATATATATTTGTATGATAGTTTTGATGATTCTACTGGTTGTTAATCTTTTAGCTGTTTAAAATTAAGCCAGTTTTCTATATAGTCATAACAGACCTATTATTCTTACAAAACCAAGCAGTTAGTACAGTTAATTGTGCAATGAATATGTAAATGTTGCTATGTGACCCCAAATAGCAAGAAGGTTAGATATCAGTTAGGTATTGCACTTAGAAGACAGTAAACTGACTAAAATTAAATAGTTCAGTGAGCACTTCTGTTGCCTTGGAAGGCTGGTCCCCTCCTAGGGACAGAGCTGTAGGTGTGATGCCTCGAATATTGGCAGAATTCTACTTGACAGCTTTAATTTATGCTACTTTTTTATTAGATGGTTGTGACACTGCATGGATGCTGAATCCTGGCATCTTAGCTTGAGTGGCACTGCGATATCTCTGCCCACAGGAAAATGTATTACTTGGTAAAAATCACATCAGATAGATTTTTTTCTTTTTTTTTTTTTTTCTCTTTTCTTCTAATCTTCTTAGAAAGTATTTGCTAAAGACATGAGAGCTGAACTGAAGAAACCTTACTGGCACTTCTGGGTTTTGGAAGTATTCCACTTCTTTACTCTGACTCAGGAACACGAGCCTGGTGCAAAATGGAGGTGAGCTTGGGGTTGAGGGTTTGAACCGTGGTCTGTAGCCACCAGAAAGGTGTTGTCCTATCTCTGCTCATTGATTTCTTCTCCGATACCCATGCGTGTGGGTAACCTATTAGTAGAGAAACATAGAGACAAATGGAGAGTGAGACAGGAGTAGAATCTTGTATGCATACCGAAAAAGCCTTACACTGCTATGAAATCTAGCTATAAATGCCTTCCTGGGAGAGAAGGAGGCTCAGCAATGCTATTTCTATCAACTTATAAAGTTTACAGTGCTGCAGAATATAACCTACTGCATATAAATCAAAGCATGTAACAAACTTGAACTCATAAAGATGTGTAATGTTCACTCAAACGTCTGGCATTTCAAATTCCTGCCTACAGGGACTGTAACGTACGTCAGTATTTTATAAATCATAAGAGTGAATGTGAATATTTTGGCCCAAACTCTGCTGTTTATTAATAAAGGTAATTAGGGATACACAAGCTGAATTATAAAGGATTGCTGTTCATAAACTTTTAAAGCCAGAAAGGACTGTTATATGTGATTATCTTGTTGACCTTCTGCCTAGCAGAGTTCGTAGAATTTTGCTCACTAGCTCCTGACCTGAATCCAACAAATGCTCAGAAAGCCTTGCTCCAGTGTAGTCTGCCCACAGAACTCAGTTGTTTCTTCAAGGTGGTTTTAAAGGAAGCATCAATTACACAGAGAGCTATGGCTGTCAGCTTGTAAGTAAGAATCATAGAGTGATTTTTACAGTGCAATATACCTTTGGGAGGGATTTTCCCTTCTATTGTAGCCTTTAAAGCTGCTACAAAGGCCATTTAATAGGCTGGGGGAGGACATCCTTGAGTGCAGGCAGTATCTAGCCGGAGGCTGTCCTAAGTGACTCAGACTGTACCCTCAGCAGAGACAGCAAGAAGGCATGAATCCTTTGTACTCTTTATAGCTGTGTGCCTTGCCAGCTGCTGTAGGTAGCAGAACAACCATCGAGCAGTCCTGAAAGGGAAATGCGCTTGAATTTAGCAGTTGTTTTTTTTTTTCCCCTGCTTTACTTTATGCTGAAGACCTTACCTGCTCTTATAAAAGTCCAGAATATGAGGTCCAAAGTTGCTCAAAGCTGATTTTATCCCTTCTTTCCCTTCATGGTGAGAAAAAACTCTTCTCTTTTTCCTTTATTCATTTATTTTTTTTACTGAAAACAGTACACTATAACAAGCCTTCTGTAACAGGTTAGTAAAATCTTCCTTTAAGTAAGGGGAGTTATTTTGAATTGTAAATTTCTTGCTGCACATCCTTAAGGTTTGTGTCCATGGTAGTTTTTAGAGCTCAAATTTAGGCACCTCCTTATCCATAGTAAAGATGACAGAGGAATTGATAAGATATCTACCGGCTGTTTTAGAATCTCAGCTGTCTCTTATGACATTCTGTGTTGTCATGAATTTTTATATTGTCAGTTTTCCTAATCATAAGCACATTTGAAAGAGCAGATCACTGGGCGTATCTCGCATCACCGTTTTCTTCATTGGAAACCAAAAAAGTTTTAACCCTGTTTGTTCCTATAGTACCAATGAAACTGTAGAACTACTCTGAGGCTGAGCAGGGTCTTTCTGCTCAATGTGCAAAAGCCTGTACAGTGGTGTTAAGTCTGAATTGGGCAGTTAGCACTGATGATGGACACATGGGCCAGAGAACCTGGCTTCATTCTCAAATCCAAAGTTGATGCTCCTTGGTGACAGAAATACAGCTAGTATTTGTTTTATTTTCTAAAGTTTCTGGTTCCAATTGCCTCCTTCAGCTCAGCTGTACCCGGTCAAGGACCAGATATGGAGAAGAGAGGTGATATGCAACTACTATTATGTACTTTCCTGCCTTGTCCAGAGTCTGCTTCAGTCCTTGGTCAAGCTGAGAATAGTTTTGGTCTTGCTCTAAATTGTACTTAACTACCCCTTGCTTTTAGATCCTTTCCAGAGTCCTGGAGATGCCATACCACAGTGCAACTCTGGTCATGGCCTTTGCCTTAGTTGCGTATTCCGTACTAGGGACTACATAGGATAGGAGGAAATAGGAAAAGCTTTAAGATTCAGGTACACTTCAGTAAGCCTCTTGGGGGATAGGAGAGGAATAGGGTACTTATGTCTGCTATGAAAGGGTAGTCCCTGGTTTCTATGGGTCTCCTGAACTAACAGAAAAAGATAGTCATCTTAGGCAGATAACAGGACCTCCTATTTATTCTCATGACTTCTAATCTGTTAGTTGTTTATCATGCTGTACAAAGACTTGGTTTTGAATGCTTTAGCACAGAGCTGAGTATTTGGATTTTATAGTGCAGGACTCCTGAGTGTTTAATAGAGAAGGAGCTGGTATTTTTCTCAAATGGAGCAATATAACTGAGATATGGAAAGATGACCGGATTTAACCTTTTCAAATTGAGCAATGGAATAAAACACTTAATCATCTATAAGTATGAGAGTTTAGGTATTCTGACATCAGTGATGTCTACACAGCTCTTAAAGTAAAAATATGTAATTCCCATAATTTAATTCAGTCACAAGATAGCAGATCAGAAAAAGGAGAATGAATCATTGTCACAAATACTGTTCCTCTGCTGCACTGACAAGGAAAGATAGAACAGAAAGAATCATTAAAACAAGGGACCATTTACAGATTTGAATTTGGATCTCCTGTACTGAGAATAAGCATCCTCTTTCTCCCTTAGTATTAAGCAGGAGGAGCATGTTCTGTCATTGCATCCCATCATTTGGCATTATTGCATGAGTTAGTGCAGCATGAGTAAATACAGTGAAGAGGGTATTAAATGCCACCTTACAGCAATGTTCTTCTAAACTGCAGCCCCTACCTGCTTTCTGAAAGTAGATGTTTTTCAGTGAAAATAAATTATTTGTATTTCTTTCAGCAATGGAGCAAAATTAGAGCCATGCAGATGGTTAATTTAGTTCAATGTGTGAAGATCATTCAGCAAACTGGAGACAGAAGGAGGGGAATAGGTTAGACTGACAACAAAGTTATAGTTTTTGATAATATTAGATTGACTACTGAATTTTTTTAACTGAAAATAGATTTCTGTTCCTGTTTCCCTCCCTGCGCCCTCCTGCCCCCCCCCCCCCCCCCCCCCCCCCCCCCAATTTCAGGCAGTTGCCCTTTAAAAAAGGCTTGGGGTGTACCGGACTTCCATCTTTGCAGGCAAAGGGATTTGGTGTTATCCACAGTCTGACAAGATGGTGGATCCTCTAATCCTATAGTGCAGTACACAAAGGAGGGGGAGGTATTTGTGCAAGGAGCAGCTGTGAGGGAAGGTCTGGTTATAATTACTAACTCTACCTGCACCATTGTAGGATATGAACCTGGTACTGCACCTTTCCCTTAGCCGGAGACTTCATGATTTGATGAGCAACAGGATGCTTTGGAATGGCTTTTCTACCCTTTAAAGTCATTATACTTTATTTTAAAAAATAACGACTATGAACTGGGGAGATGTACAGACTTTGCCACTGCTGACTGAGGACTCAAGATCTTGAGTAGTCTGGAAATCAGAGCAGGGGTGTGTAAGATAAGCTGCTGTGCCTTCTTCCTGTCCCTCTGTTGTTAAAAAGAGGGGAAGAAAAATCTTTAGAAATTTGGAAATAAGTCACTTAAACAATGAAGTGTTTTACCCTCCTTTCTTTTTCCTTCAGGCTAATGTAGTTACAATAGTCACAATTGCTTATTGTGACTGTATTTCTCTTGCCTGCTTTTTTGCCAAATGCATTTTTCTGATTTTTCAAGAAATGTTTTGCTCTGACCAAAAATAGTCTCATGTTCACATTTTCCCTTTCCCTCACTGAGTGTTTCCCACTGAAAGCAGTGACGTACACGTCATGGAGCAAGGTGCAGTTTGCCGTAAAAGGTGTTTTCTGGACAGGATGCTTCTTGTCCACTTTGTGTTCATCTTCCATGGGGAAAAATATTGACATGAGACTTATATCAGAAATTAATAAAAAGTGGACACAACAGTAATGATATAGCACATGATTACAAGGAAGAAAGGTCTTGTAGTTAGAACTAGGGCTAGGAATCAGCAGAGGGATTTCAACTTTTTCGAAGTTGCCTTTGTAGATGGGTGTTTTACTTCCATTTACCCATCCTGACATGGTAGTAGATTTTCCATTAAGTAAGGACTGGAATCACAATGATGTCCTCTGTGAATATAGGAAATGGGTTCTGTCCCCAGTGGGTTACAGTCAAGATAATATTATCTATGGTAGTACATAAGGATGACATGTTTCCATGTATCATTAGGTAAAAGTGTGCGGTTGAAATAGAACAAACTTCTGTTGCTTTTCATTTGGATGCTTTTGACGAACACTACCACGTGTAGATGGCTTTGTATTCAAGATGAGATGTAGTAGTGTCATTCTTTGGATGATGTAGTGCTTCTCTGAGGTTCTAGGCCTTCTTTTTTCTTCCTGAATTATTTCAGTCTTCTAAAAACATCGGTGTGTATATACCCTGCAGCTGGACTTTTCTACAAACATGCATGGTGTTGTGGTTTAGGCCCAGCCAGCAACTAAGCACCACACTAAGCTGCTCGCTCACTCTTCCCCCCACTGGTGAGATGGGGGGGAGAATCAGAAGAAAAAGGTAAAACAACTCATGAGCTGAGGTAAGTGCAGTTTAATAGGACAACACAATAAGTGAAGAAATAATAATAACAATATTACTAATAAAAAAAAAATATGTAAAGCGAATGATGCACAATGCAATTGCTCACCATCCTGAACCTGATGCTCAGCCTGTTCCCGAGCCGTGATCCCCACCCCAGCCAGCTCCTCCAGTTTATATACTGAGCATGATATCATATGGTATTGAATATCCCCTTGGCTAGTTTGGGTCAGTTGTCCTGGCTGTGTCCCCTCCCAGCTTCTTATGAAAATTAACTCTATCCCAGCTGAACCCAGGACACATGGAAAATAATTTTTTCCTTCTCAAGCATAAGGATTGTTCAGTGGTAATGGCTATAATAAAATATTTCAATCCATCTCTGCAGGTCTCTGTGATCCATAAACCTTACTGCCCACAGCCTAAGGAAGAACACAGAAACTGTGCAATAGGTCAGAACTGAACTCCTTTTTACGGCTGCGTAAAATAGGGGAAGAGAACATGGTTGACTAGGTGAAGGTCATGTAATAGCTTGCAACAGCTGAAAAGAGCTTTAATTGAAAAAGCTTCTAAGTTGGAAGTCCAAGTTACTGCCTAAGGTGTCTCTGGAGCATATTTGTGTTGGATATGTGCCTATACTGTATTCAATGTATGCTGCTTACAAACTGACCTTTCTGGAAGGGAATATTCTCTGTCAGGTATTGTTAAATTCTTTAACATAAACCCAGCCCATAAACAAAGAAGTAATTTCTGACTTCTGCATAAGATGACAGGTAGCAATAACTGACTGAACTTAATGAACTGCTCTGAAGGGAATATGCCTTTGACTGCATTTATTAGTTACAGGAGTTGCTTTGAATTCCAACACTCCATCCCTGTTTCTGTCAGCATTCAGCTCTGCTACTCTTACAGTCATGCTTTAGCCTGTTGCCCTCCTCTGTATTTTAATTGAAGCTCATAATATTTTAAGACTTTGTCTTTCCAGATATCAAAGCAAATGGATTTATAAATCCCTTGACTCCTGTACTATACACATGAGCTGTCTTTCCACAACATGGCAATTGGTAAAACAAGCAAAATGTCATTCACACGGGGCTCAGCATTTGAAGAAGTTCAATATTAATTGCCTAGCGGATATTGTCTAGAAAAAGTGACTTAATATCGTGACATTCCGTGCTTAGTGCAGGGTGAAAGAGCAAAAGGAAAAGAACCTAAAGCTGACAGGATTTTTGACAAAAGGCATTTATAAAATTGAGGCAGATTAGTGCTCATGAAGGACCCATACAGGCTGATACAAAGTGAAGTACACAGAATGCTATTACAATAGCAACAAAATTAGCATGGTACCTCAGGATTCAGACCTTGACAGAGCTAGGGATGGAAGATTTCTTAAGAGGCAATAAATGGAATTCTGAAATGTCTGTGTAGCCTGGCGAATCGCAGAATTGTTGAGGTTGAAAGAAACCTCTTGAGGTCATCTTGTCCAACCCCCCCGCTCAGGCAGGGCCACTGACAGCCAGTTGCCCAGGACCTTGTCTAGATGGCTTTTGAATATATCCAGGGACTGAGTTTCTACAGCCTCCTTGGGCAACCAGTTCCAGTGCTTGGTCACCTTCACAGTAAAAAAAGTATTGAACTTCATGAGGTTCCTGGTAGGCCATTTGTCCAGCCTGTCCAGGTCCCTCTGGATGGCAGCGTGATGCACTGGTGTATCAGCCACTCCTCCCAGTTTTGTGTCCTTGGCAAACATGCTTGAAGGTACCTTCTGCGCCAGTATCCAGATCATTAATGAAGTTGTTAAACAGGATTGGACCCAGTATTGACCCCTGGGCTACACCCCTAGTTACTGGCATCTGACTAGACTTAGTGCCACTGATGACCACCCCCTGGACTCGGATGTTCAGCCAGTTTTAAATCTGCCTTATGGTCTGCTCATCCAGGCCATATTTCAACAGCTTCTCTATGAGGATCTGATGGGGAGATGGTGCCAAAGTGTTCCTGAAGTTAAGGTAGGCAATATCCACTGCTCTGCCCTTGTCTACCAAGCTAGTCTTTCATTGTAGAAGGTTCTCAGGTTGGTCAAGCATGACTTCCCCTTGGTCAATCCATGCTGACTACTGCTGATGTCCTTCTTGTCTTTCACGTGCCTGGAAATGTTTTCAGGATCATTTGCTCTATCGTCTTCCCAGGTGCTGAGGTGAGGCTGGCCAGCCTGTAATTCCCTGGTTCTTCCTGCTTGTCCATTTTGAATGATAGGAGTGACATTTGCTTTCCTCTGGTTCCTCTGGTTTGTGTGCTGAATTTCTTTCTTAAGGTGTTCTGCACCCAGCTTAGGTAGATTTTTATTTCTAAGTAAATAAAGAGGAAATGAGTGGTTTTCTGCAAAGCAAGCTTTGTAAGAATGAAAGCAAGCAAAAGGGGGTAAGGCAAATTTGGACTTGTAGAGCAGAACCACTACTGTTCAAGTAATCCTCACTGTATTAAACCTGCAGCAACCTTTTACAGTGACAAAGAACAGTCTGAACACTTGATTGTAAAAGAGAAAGGCCCTCATAGTATTAATAAAACAGCATTCTGTCTGATCTTAGGTATACATATAAACTATAGACACTAGAAAGTGATTTTCCTTGCAATGTTTTTATTCACATTTGCTTTCCCTAGTAGGTCAGGAACAATTGAGAGCACAGATTGATTTTCATGCAACACACATGCAGCATCGCATGCCACCCCTACCATAGCCAAGGTTCGTTAGATCAAGTGTGCTACAGCTGCAACAACTTTGTTAGATATGCTTAACAGTGTCACCATGTGAAAGTGGAGACAACTTCCTGATGTGCTTTATTTCCATGTTAAGAGCACAGGGAGTGTGGGAGGAGGTACCCGCAGCTTAGGAGGATGAAAAAGCTTATTCTGACTCTGATGCATACAGAACTACCCATTCCAGATGAATGGTGTATATTTTCAAAACTGTATAAATGACTAAAACTGTGCATACTCCCAAGCATAGGGTAGCATTTTGTAGTTATTAAAAATAAAACCTTTTTGAGAGTGAGCCTTGGATTCTGCAATTACGTAGAAACACAAGACAAAACATTTCGAACATGTCTGTATCATATAGACAATAGATATCTAAAATCCCCTTAATAGGGATTTTTAATTTGCCAGGCTGTATGATTTCAATTATTACTTTACAAGGGAAATAGTGTGAATTAGGAAAACTGGTTTTTTTTTTCCCACCTTTGCCACTGATTCCTTGTGTATTGTGGAAGAAGCATTGTAACACTTCTGAGTCTCGGTTCTCTACATGTTGGATAGGGCATATTGAGGCAACATGCGTGCAAAATATATGAAGAATGTGTATTTGTACTGTATGAGAAATAGAGTTTCTCTCTTGAGGGATAATTGATTTGTGTTTGGTGGGCCAGGATGCTGAAATCAGCTGATGTAAAGTTTCACGTGCATAGATAAGAAGATGGAAGATTAAGAAATATAAAAGGCAAAAGAGGAAAAATGAGATTTTTTTTTAAAATCATCTTCTTTTCATGCCTAGCAAAATATGTAGCCAGATGCTTGAAGTTACAGATATGGTGGTTGGCCATTTAGGTGACAGCTGTCATTGAGCAGATAAATATTAATCAAGATTTGTATTACCTAGAGCAAAACTGGGGGCAGAGGACTGGTGAAGGAAGTGTATCAGTGGCAGGATTTATAAAATCATGCTCTACAACATAGCGATGCTGTGCTCTGCTTTCCTTAAGGAAATCAAGCATTAGATGTTGTTCTCCTGCTTTGTTTATTATTTTCCATCACATTTATTTTCCTCCTACACCAAGTGCTGCAAGCTCCTCTCACTGTTCTCCCTTTCCCCTGCCATAATTTTGGTATCCATTCCTTCTGTGATTCAGTGTGGTCACTGGGGAAACATTGCTTTAATGATTTGCTATTTAAATGCTCAGTGTTCTTTGCATCATCAGAGAAGCAGCAGCGTTGACAAAGTACAGCCTGCCCATAGGGAGTACTATATCAGTGGAGAGACAAGTTGCTATGGTAATACATTACATAGCAATGAGGGATTTTGGAAGATGCATCTGACAGTTTGAGGTAAAGTATCATCATTTCCTTGCAGCTTTCAAAAAGTGTCATAATTTGAATTTCAGTGGGCTTTTTTTTTTCTTTTTCTTTTGTCAGGTGACATTTCTGAATAGCCCTGAGCATGCCACAAAACAAAAAGGAAAAGCCTCCCTCCTCAAGGAGGCAACAGCTCAAATAAAACCAGAGGGATGAGGTCGCTTCTGAGGCAATTAATGAAGCATATGGTCAAATGGCTGTATAAGTCTTCTGTATGTCCTTGCCTCTCTTTCACTTGAATACACACATCTTCACTTTATAGGCATGAGTGATGCATGAAAGAAAAATATAGAACTCGTGAAAAGTAATCACTAGTCATAAGAAGTATTGTAAAATAGATTAGAAGGAGATTCCTGAGAATAAGGGCCAAGAAGAAGAAAGTCAGCAAAGGAAAAATTAACGATAGAAAAAACCCAAACAAAACTGGTTTCTCCAACAAGCATGGAATTAGAAAAAAGAACCAATAATGACTTAACTTGAAAAGTAACACTGGAAACTGAAAAGTAACACCAGCAGTTTTATTTTCCATTTTCAACTTTTTCTTCAGATATTTTGTCTAAGTACGAATGAACATCTACATTTTGTCCAGGTATGGTGACAGAAGGGGGATAGTAAAATATTTCCCTCCAGGACAAAAAAAAATTCTTAGGACAGGTATTTATATACTTAATGTTTACATAACAATATAATTTTGAAGAGTAACATTCCCTATCTTTGAGAGGTGTAAGAATCATCCATGCTCTAATTACTCTTGAGATTTTGTTATTTTGTACCTTTGGACAGAACATTTGTCTGTGCTGCACACCTGAGGAGTATATGTTCTGGAATTTTTGGCACTTAATTTTTGCTTACAGCAATTCTGAATTCCACCAAACCTACAGAAGTTAGCCTCTCTTTAGGGCAGGTGCAAACGCAAGAACAGTATTTTAGTGGATCTTCAGCATGTCATATTCCCTTTGGCAGTCTGGATGCTTCTGTGATTTTAATTTCAATTCATCTTTTGAATAGATACCTGCAAGACATGGCTTTCCAGTGCTTATACAGCCTACTTAATGATGCACGTGTGTTTCTTGTGTTTCTTGCTCTGGATATTAAAGCATCCATGGGCTGTATGTCAGGTTTTGGGTTTTGTTTTCTTTCTTTTTTTTTTTTTTAACTGAAAAAGCAGCCAATATTTGTTTTTAGAATATGCAATATCAATCCCTAAATTCTATTAACTTTTAAAAAGACTTCTGTTCCTGAAGCCCTTAAACAGTTTTGAAAAATACAGCCCATACATCAAACACTGAAAGGCTACTGAAGTAGCCCATTCTTGACCTCAGGTAAAGTCCTTCTCTTAATTCAGATATCAGATTAAGGGTTACTGTACATCATCTTAGCTCCAGGCAAGATTAGTTGCTTGAGCTAACAGAAGACGTTTTCTGTTAGGGGAGAAACTAACATAAGCTGTGTTGTGTAACAAATCATTTCATACTATTAGATTTGTCACAAATGTATGATGAATGGTAATTCTCTGATCTAATATCAAACCTTTGGGAGCAATGTGTTTGAATGATGTCATTACATAATGTTTCAAGCTGTTAATATGATTACCTGGAATCACTGGAGAAGCATGATACTTTAGGAGACTGCATAATAATTTAGCTGTACTTGTTCTTACAGCATCTCTGCTCTGAAAAGTCTCAGTGTGGTACAGCTGAAACCTCCTATTCTTTTTCCAGGATTGTTTTTTATTGTTGTTGCTAACATTGTTAGGCTGTGGCAAATGGTATTACTGTTGCAATTTTCAAAATCATGGCAGGGAAAGAACCACAGCTTAAAAGGAAAGGTTTGTCAAGCTGCAGAACATGACGCAGTCGTGAGAGCTGGCGAGCTACGATTAGCCAAATTAGCTCTTGTTTTCGTCATTGTAATGTTTGCATTAGAAGACAGTAACCTCTGTGGGCTGTGTTTTTGGTGGGGTTGATTTTTTTTTTTTTAGCAATTTCTGGAGCTGTCATAGAGAGGATCATGCATCTGAGAGTTTGGGCACAGAATAAAGGGTGATCTATGTAGACAGAAAAGGTAGAAAAAATGCCCACTAGATCCTTTTTCTATTGCAATGTGGTTCTTTTTCTGCAAATGTTTGATTACTGCCCATCTTGCTAAAAATGGTGACAAATAAAAGCAATAATAATTATTATTTTCACTTTCACAGAAACCCTGTTTCATTAAATAGTTTTGACCTGATTCCTACAGTTTAATATGAATTGCCTTGTTCTTTCACAGCAGTGTTGGTTTATGTCTGAAAAAAAGAAAAGGAAAGTAAGAAGGTTTGGGTTTTTTCCTTTTTTCAAGATGGTCTAAATTGATTAAATCTGACTTCTACTATCTGTGTATGTGTGAGTATACTGTATCTTAAAAATGCATATGCTGTTCTAGGCACATCTATAAAATGCTCTGAGGCATGCCTATAGTACAAATAGTATCATACCCTTCTGGTACTTGTCTGTTGAAGATTATAGAAAAATTAATCAAATTGTGTCTTTGTTTTGTAAAATAGAGCTTTTTTTACCAGAGAATTTTCAGTGAAAACATTTTAACCACATATATTGATAATGTGTGATCTTTATTACAATGGAATCCGAGCATATTATATTTTGGGGGAACTAGAGGTGACTGACCAGAGTTTTCCATACACACTATTTAGCAAATCTTTTTGTCCCAGTGCCTTTATGTCTCCATCCCATATGGAAATACTTGTCATTTGAAACTGTTTCATACAGAGCATAGACTGCTTAAATAGTCTTCTGCAGATTACTGCTGAGGCACTGGTGGTATTCAGCCTCTAGTAGAATACATATCTGCTTCCTGGAATACAAAACCCGAAAATAAAATAGTTGAATCAGGGCTTCATGTATGCTATACGTCTCTCTTTTTTTTTCAGTCAGACCTCTAGTTTAATGATTTCTTCTTCTTCATCAGTTTGTTGCCCACATTGTAAAATTACAGAACCCGTTTCACTGATTTTTGGTACTTTTGGTGAGAAAGGGAAGAATTGTGTACCTCTTCTTATGGACATGATTCTTGAAATGGATTGAGGAAGGGCTTACACTGCTGGTTTTACACCACTGTCTCAGTGGTCAAATGCTTGGGATACAGAACAAAGTGTGCTTCTTTCTCTGATATCTTTGCTCTGTGTCCTCTCTTAACCTGCTCTGCCTTTTTCAGAGCTCCTAAAGGGCTTTTTGAAAAACTAGGAATTGAGGTCTTGCACACTAAAGTTTCCACGTGCAGTACAGATTTCTTTAACCTAATGTAGCTGTTACAATGATGATATAACGAGTATCATAGTCTCATAACCTACTTTAACTAGCTGTAGACTTTCTTTGTGTTGACATGCAAACAGTTTCTTTGCAGCTAAGAATGATTTAGATTGTTCAAAATCACTCAGAACGTATTAAAATGCATCCCAATTTGTCAATGGCTGCATATGGTTAAAGTATTGGAAGAAATTTTTAAAGACACATGTAATAATAAATGCGTGTTGGTGTTCTTTTCAACAGGAATTCAAAACCTGGCTGTCATTTATGACACTTCCATTAAATTTCCTGTTTACTTAGACTGCATATTTGAGTAATATTTTGATCTCCATGTTGCCATAAAGAAAGCAAAATAGTTTGGTTTTAGGTGTTATGAAGTGTTATGCTCTGGCCATGGTGAATATGGTGTATATAGTACATATCTTGAATGTGTGTAAACTCATCACTGTTCGAATAGGTAAGCCAGATGAAGGTTACTTTGGGAATGGTAGCATGAAGGTTTGATCCTTATCTTATGAATCGCAATCCACTTGAACTGTGTTTGCCTCTGAAGACAAGGCACTTCAGGACATGGTTTAGTGGGCATGGTTGATGGTTGAACTTGATGATCTTAAAGGCCTTTTCCAACCTAAATGATTCTATGATTCTATGAATTTTGTGCTATTATTGTACAACTATACACACTCCTCTGAGTTCTGTGAAAGGTTCTATGAAAAAGTTCTAAGAAAAAGACCATACTATTGTAATCGAGTGGGATTATTTTTTGCTTTGTTTTGAAAAGATACCAAGTATCTTTAGCTTCTCCTGAATTGAATGGGAATTGCAGAAGTTGAAAACCTCTTGAAAAAAATCAAATCATTGCTATTCCAGTCTGGTTGCATTAGAAAAGTACAGAGACTTCTGTGAAAAACGTTTTACCCCAGCCTGGTTTTTCAGGCCAAAGCACTTGGTTTAGGTGCTCTAACTGAAGTTATCTCTGTGTGAGCTGTGTACGGGTAGAAAGGAAGCAAGTTTACACCTTTCACCTGCATCTACAACTCACAGTTAGGAATGAGCTATGGTGTTGAGGAATTCAGAAAACCAAAGCAAAAACCAACTTTAATCACTGTGGCAGCTATTGGTACATCAGAGAATCATCCATGGAACTCAGTGAATCTTTCATAACTATGCACTCTTTTAATCTATGTCTGATTCCCCTCCCAAGAGAGTTTGTATTGACGCTCAGAGTGCCTTCTCTCACAAGCACGTAGTTGTGGATTACGGATATAGGTTCAGTCCTACTGTGGAGGGAGAATAATAGAGGCTTCTAGGAGGGAGAGGAAAGCAGAGGCCAATGAAGCCCTTCACAGAAGAGAGGGCAGCTGTATGTAGTCTCCAAAGCAAAATGGGTCAGAAAATGGCACCCAGTTATATGGGAGCAGCATGGATGGGGAGGAGAAATGGTAGGACAGAGTGAGGTAAATTCAGTTAACACTGTGGAGTCTTCTTTTGTGCCAGTTCGTCTCTGTAGTTGGTCAGGTTCATGATATATATTCCTTTAAGCAATCTAATAGCAGGGTTCAAGTGTTTTACCAACCATTAGATCTCTTAAATGGCTAATTTTGCAGTAATGTGTCTGTCTGAGCAGACAGTATGTGGAAAAAGCAAAAGCTTGGACAGGTACAGTGTGATTTTGATGCTGGAGAATAAGCTGGTTAGCATAAGGGACAGCTGCAAATACATCTCTGCTGTCTTTCGTGCTTCTTTTTGTTTACATTCTGGGCAACAAAGATGCCTTAGCTTATGTTGAAGTATCAACAAAGCCTTCTGCAAAGAGTGTAATGAATGGATTGAAAAGCTTTTTCCACCTTGTTGATAATCCCATCTTGTCTCCTTGCGTATGGCTTTCTAGCCTGAGATTTTGAAGCAAACTTTCATTAAGGACAATCTGCTTTATTTATGGCACAGTCTGATAAACAGGTTGAGAGAAATTGCATTTACCTATACATAATTATTTGATTTAGATATTGCAGTCTGAGTCAACTCTGGGCTGTTTCTCTTCCATTCCTTCCTTGCATTTACTGCTATTCTTATCAAATCCGGCCAACTGTGGACTCAGAGACCAAAGGCAGACTATGTATCCATCTGAGCATTATGAGCTCCTGACATTAAACCCTGATGAACTGAAAAATCCAACAACCATTAGCAGAAATATTTCATCTCTCTTTGTGTCTTAAAGCCAGAGAGAATCTACCAGGCTTGTCCTGTTGTTCATGCACATGTGCCTTCAGTTGTAGATTCTCTCTTCTGGTGTCTGAGAATCTCTGCTATTATTTAAAGGTAACATGAAAATTTATTTGTTTTCCATTGCCATCAGCTACAGGTAGAACTCCTAAACACAGAAGATACAGCTGTTACAGGCTTCCTCTGTAAAGTCCTTTCGTGATTTACTGTTGGAAACTGTACCTCTGCAGATACAGCAATACTAGATACTTATTTACATGCTCTCTTTAGCTCAACTTTTATTCTCTACATCTAAAGCTGACTGTAAACTTAAACTTCTCATGTGCTGTACAGTTCTGTCCTTGTTTTGATAGCTTTTCCATGCACTCTTACTCATCTTGATGCTGCTTATGCAACTGGCAAAAGGACTTTGTACTCTTCTCCAACCCTGTCACTGACATACCAGGATATCTACAAATCACATCTGAGTGGGATTGATATCCCTTTTAATGTCCATATTTTTTGACTAAAGCATTGTTTAACTTATTTAGGTACATCTGCCTCCACTACAGCCTCGTTCCACAGATAATTCTTCTCTGATATTTGTCTTCTCTACTTCATCTGTTAGGTGAGCTATTTGGGACAAGGATTGCAGTATGACACTAGGCATAGCAGGGTGTGCAGTGGGGCTGCTGCAATTAAAGACCATTGCCTGTGAGGGGAAGCAGGGACGAGTCTGAGAGTGGCACACGGTGTTAAATCTCAGGTTCTCCTTCATGTGGCTTTGAAATAAGGATTTGTGCATAATTCTTAAAGTGGAAAAATGAAACACTGCCACATGTGACCTAAGTAAAAGTTATTAGCGCTTGTCTTTAATGATGTATATAGAACTTGTGCTAATTGAAGTGTAGGTTTCCATCATGACTGATATGCTAATTTAGACCACTGGTAACCTGTTGGGTGCCATGTATGTTGAAAATGGTTTCCACAAATTTGCATGCTGAAAGAGTTAAGAAGCAGACACTCCTTTAAGTGCTCAACTGCTCCTCAACTCTATGTGCTAAGTGATGTCAGCTCATGGAAATCTGGGTTTTAATGAACATCGGTAGATTAAAGTGCTGAAAAGTCTATTCTTCTTTGACTTTTGTCAGCTTTAAAGCCAAAAAGTTCAAATTTTTAAGATCTTTGTTTCTAGAGTTATTCTCAGATATTCTCAGTAGAAGCCCAGTTGTACAGTTTCACCTGTGTAGGACTCTTAACTCTACTCTTATTTTCTTGTTATAAATAAATACATTTCTAGTCTGTGCTTTGTGGCTTACTGTAGAATAGTCTTTCAGGAAATGACCTGGATAATAAAAGAAACAAAAACCAGATTGTAGCTTTTAAGAGCTTTGTACAGATTGAAAATATGAGAAAACTGTTGTTTGGGAGCACTTTTCATTGCTTTTTCTTTTGGCAGCATAAGGTTTAGCAGCATTAGCAAACCTGTGTATGAAGTTTGAACATTTCTGTTCCCTTCTGTGGGTAGAGAACACTTTTTTTGTTTTTCCCTATGTCACGGGGTTTATATGATGTTTCTTCTCTACATAGCACTCTCTTCATCAAAGAACAAAAAAAGACAGTTATAGGCACTACATCTTTTTGAACATGTAAAAAGTAAAATGGGGAGGCTTTCAAGACACATTCTGTATTCATCAGGCTACAGAAAAATAGAACAATATGGGGCCAAAAAGATAGTGGCAAAATGTGGGGGTTTAAACCGTAATTGAATTCAGATTGTAGTGATCAATGAAGAGAGGAGGGAAAGTTATGAACACACTAAAGCAGAAGTGGGGATGGAAGTTCCTTTGCTTTATACTTCTTTCCAGATTACAATGACAGGAGGCTTGTACTAACTGCAATAAAAGGACCCTAACGCCAACTAATGGTAGTCACATTGTATTTTTACAGGGAGAAGTATTTTATAGAGAGCATGCTTCTGTGACTAAGGGCTTTGTGAGTCTAGACAACTCTCTAAATTTTATTAAGCAAGTCTTCTCAACTTTCACTTAACCTTGAGAACCTATTTATGCGATCTGGAGAAAAGTTACTTGTGAGAGCAAATACATAGGTTACCAGAAATTTACAGGATGGTGAGGGGACAGGGACCTGAGGGAACTTGGGAAAAAAATGCCTTTCCTATTAAGTCTTCCATTTTCAGAAACAAACTTTTTTCTAATGTGAGGAGTGGTTTATCTATCGTTTCTATTTGAAGGGCTCCAGATTACAATTTATTTTACAGTTATATAAGCCAGACCCAGAAAACACTTGAGAAATGCAAGCATCTTAAAATGACAGCGTATATCACAGATACTAAGCATTATTCTTTATTACATATGGAAATTCTTTTGGAGAGATATTAAGCTCAGTGAGATTTAATGTTTCATATGTATAAATCACTCTGAACAAGTCTATAATTACAAAGAAGACAGTTTTTTTTTTTATTTTATTTTTTCAAAAGCAAACATAATCACTTCCTTGTTAACACAGGGCAGAAAGGACAGTGCAGTTAGAAAACTTAGCACAGCCAGCAAGATACGGATTCTGTTTGCTTTGTCTCAGGCTTCCTATGAGGCTGAATAAGAGTCACGTCAAGCTATTAGGCCGCCTGGGAATTTTTTTAGTGAAACATGATTTGATTTGTAAATGGTGGCTTGTTAAAATGACATTGTTTTTCAGAAACTTATTAGTATTGAAGAACCCTTGTTGAGCTTCCAGCAGGTTTCTTTAGCTTTACAGCTACATTTCTGATTTGGGCAACTTTGAAAGTGAGAGGAAGCCTACTGTTTTTACTTAACAACTTTGGAGTGACAATGTTTTTCTGATTCCTGAAAAGGTATCTATAAAATATTTTTCAAGAGTCAGAAAAACATTTTGTAGATAACACTCAGAAAAATGTAAAAACTTCTAGAAAGTCAGAAATACTAAGATTAGTTACAAATTTTTAAAGAGTTAATGGCAGGCTTGAAAGATACTGAAAGCATGTAAAAATGCAGAGGTATATCTACCAAACCTTTGTAAAGCTTTGTAAAGCGAAAAAATAAAAACACAGGAGGCATCTTGTCAACTTAGGTTTCTATATATTTTTGTATATGGTCTTTGGGACTCATGCCTCATTACAAGTCAAGGTTTACCCTATTTACTTTTGATTTAACAAAATTACGTAACAAATTATAATCCACTGAAATCGCCCCAAACTACCTTTTGATTTACTTATGTGATGATGGTATTTGTTTTGTATGTTTATTTTACATTAGAATGGTTAATGGGTTAGAAATACCTGTTGTTCTTTCTGGACAACAGAGAGGTTCCTTCTGGCCTTGAGAGCAACGACAGATACTTGAGGTTACATGGTGAAACAGGAGGGACTTGAGGTGCTATTATGAAAAAGCAGGGAGCAAACATGAAGCCTCGCCTCAGAGGTGACAGAAAGATGCTTCCTAGAGCTTGAGAAGGGGCTGTGTAGAATTGTCTGTGATTTGGAAAGCCAGTGAATTGCTGGGCTGAAATCAAACCTGAAGAGGTTAGTTTCTGAAGCCCGTGGTGGGGAGGTTACTCAGTCTAAGAAATAATGAAAGAAGAATCTCCTCAAGAGCTTTGGCAAACTCATGGTCTTGCCTAAACCTATTCATGGGCTTACAAGAATCTTAACTAAGGGATAACCTTGCATTTCTGTAGGGAAGGGAAAAGATTCGCTCACTGACAGTTGGATAATAGGACAGAGAAATCTTGTTGATTTGGAAAAGTACCTCTACAGTAACAGAAAAATGTGAAGTGTCTTCAAAACAGCCCAGGGTCATTATCCTGGTGCACAGAACAATTAACAGACACAGTGAGAGCAAATGACTTGAATAAAGCTGTATAGCAGTCGTAATGGGAAAGTCTGACTTTTAGCCCTGTATATACTGAAGTAGGTCAGGTTTGAAGTCTTGTATCTAGCTCCCCAAACACCTTATCAACACTGATTGTGAGGAAGATATTGGGCCAGGTACAGCAGCCTGGGAGCACTTTCCATTTTCAGCAAATTAATCCTCTCACAGCATGAAATAAAAAGATCAGAACATGATGTTAAACCTCATTTTGTATTTTCAATTACTAGAGGATAATTATTTTCTTTTTAAGTCTTGGAAGATGACACGATCTGAATACTCAGATACCTGCTGCTTCTGCTTGCGTTCCTGGAAGCAGAGATAGTTCAGCTGGGGGACTGCACAATATAATTAGGTTTCTTTTGCAGCCTGGCAAGGCCCTGTACGTACCATCATCTGGAGAAAAGTGCAGCACTTTAATCTTAGGTTTGGTGATGTTGGGCTTCATAAAGTAGGAGTACAACTACATGGACTGAATTTTATATGTGGATTGGGAGGAGTGGAAGGTGAGACAGTGGCAAGGTGCTTTGGACAGTTGTTCAGTACTAATTAAACCTGACAGAACAAGGCTTTAATCTTGTTAGCCCTACTTATATTTCTGCACGAGTGAATGTGAGAGAGTAATTCACAAGAGTTCTCAAAGAGAACAGCTATTTTTTAAAAAGTTACTGTGGGGTGGGATTTGAAATGTGGGTTTCCTATTTCTTTGAATGGAAAATAACTGGTGATTTTAATTGTATGTATCTGTGTGTGTTGTCTAAATGTGTATGTATGCTGTGTGTATGATTTCCTTTTATTGTATAGGCTTGCTTTTCTCCTCATAGTTGTTCACTGGATGAACTGCAGTGATTTCAAAGAAGAGGAATCTTACATAAAATGTGAAAGAGCCTAAATATGAACATAACAGAAAATAAAAATATCAACAGATTTGGCTCAGCTAATAGGTTTTGGCATTGATAGGATTCAAAAGAAGCTGTATGAAAAGTGCCACTAGTAACGTAACTGGAAATAAGTAAGGCCAAACTAATGTCATGCAAAAGAATCACTGTTTGAAAATGTATCAGGACAATGTAATCCTTTTCTGTCCTACATGTAGACTCTGGAAATGTGAAATTTGTATGCTTATGCTTTCCTTATCTGGATGCAATGAATTACACCTAATTTGGCACAAATTTCTGCTTCTCTCACTTCTTCACTTCTTTGGATTCAACTTAAGTTAAGAAATGGAATGTGCTAGGTTGCTCATAATGCTTTTAGCATTTCAAAAACATCGTCATGATGAGATTCACCTTGAGCAGAAAATGAAAAGAGGTCAGAGAATGAGAAGATTCATAAGAAAACACATTAAAAGACCAGTATCCCCTATTAACAAACCTTCCCATTGAATTTTGCCCATTGAGATAATGTGCTGGAGATTACATTTACTATGTAGTTATTTTTTTTATACAGTGAAACAGTCATTGGAAAAGGCTATTCCTTTGGAGCACAATAAATGCGTGACAGTCTCTGTACTTTGGGGTGCAGATATTGGTTATGTTTTATCTTTTGACTTGTATGGGCAACAGCGGTGTTTAATTTATTTTTTTAGTTGCAGCTGATAAAAAAAGAGAGAAAGCTTTTATATTTATTTTTCTTTCTCATGTGCCTTCAGTTACATCAACCATTAACACTGGAGACGCAACACAATGCTGATACAGTTCTTCAGTTTTAGTTACTCATCTGTTGGCTTTTTAGGAACAGAAAGGGATACATTACTATTTCATTAAAATGAATTTGAGCTGTGCTTATCCTTCAAAAAACAGTGAAATTTTTGGATACAATACAGTGTATCAGTGAGATCTAAAGGAAAAGCCAAACTGAGGAAAAAATGTGCTACAACTTTAAAGAAATAATATTACTTTCTTGGGGGGGGGGGGAGGTCATTCATTCTTTAATTGCTTTGTCATAGAAAAAGTCACATTGCTTGTGTAGGATTTAAAAGATTTAGGGTTTTATTTGGTGGGGGGTTAATAGTGAAGTTGCTAGGAGTTGAAACAAAATGGAAATGTTATTCATAATCACTAGCCCCTATGTTGGATTGCAGAATTATTTTCTTCCTTAAAAATGTTTTGCAGTGGCAATAGGTGTTCCTTAGTCAGATCTGTTCTGTCTGCTGAAATATATTGTGTATGTGCTTTCCTTTAATGCCAGGGACAGACGGGAAGATAAAAATAACAGTAACAATCCAGATTATAGTTGGTTTAGTTCTAAAAATTGTAATTTAACTATGTATTCATTTTAAAAAGAAACAAATCTTGTGCCAATTACAACAGTTTTAAGGGTTTTGCTGCCTGTTTCCAGTTCTCGTTTTTATCATGGTTGCAGTTTTTATAACAGGTGAAAAAGGCAACCTGGAGGTTATCAAAGTGATTATTTCAGATAGACCTATTGTAAGCTTATTTAATCTTTCATGCTGGTAATCTCTAAAAGAGTTTTTCTTTTAAACTGTTTAAAAACAGAATTAGTTTTATTTATATGTTATCTCGAGGTCCCCATGGCTTGCTTGCTGTTGACTGTGTTTTAATCAAAAGATACCGTCACATTTTGGAGAGAAACCATGTATATGTACGTAATATCAGTTAGGAATTTCACTTATGTGAAAGGGCACTACGGCAAGTAGTCAGTGCCCCAAGTTACTTGCCAGGAAGAGTATGAAACTGGTGATGGGGAATTCTTCCTTCTTACCTTCTGGGTCCGCACAGGATTGGTTTTATGTTTGCTAGCGCAATCCATTTGCTCTTTCTCAAAGGGTTAACAATTTGTTATAGCCAAGTTATACTCATAGTATGTTTTACATATGTTGGATTCCTTCTTCCTTTGCTACCTTTGTTATCCCTAAACCCAGTTTTACCTAGCTCTCAGGGTTGTGTTTCTCTAGTGATCAGTAACTAACTATTGGTGTTTATAGCCTTGGGCCTTTATTATAGTGCTGTGTCAGCACTTTCAAGGTCTCTGCTATCATCTGTGCTTGTATTTCTGAGGATCCCCTGTTAAAGCCCCTTCTCTGTTTGCAACAGCCTTTAAGCTGTGGTTTTCTTATAACATAAATATTTTATTAGCACAACCTAATCACACATGCAGCCTTGTTTCAGGGTCACCAAATAGCTTATTCTTCAAAAATAACAAATCATTCTAAGAAAAACATACCTTGTGGGCATGCACGGACGCAATGTTCTGGTCATTGTTGCCAGTATCTGTAACCTATGGAGGTAAACAAGTATGGTGGGATTTTAGACCTGAATTTTGAAAATGGAGGTGAAAGGGATAAAGGGACCCAAATTTTATCCTTGTAACCCTATGCATTCTTTTTGTCAAGTTTAGTGGGTTTTGCACATGTGTAACTGAATGTAGGTTTTGGCTCTGTATTTTTCTCTTAAAATGATTTCTTCTAAGAAGGCATCCATTATAGAAGTTATGGAGGGGGGAATATGGCCAGTCTTTGCTTTTTTTTGTGGAAAATCTTATTTAAAGTTGAAGTATTGAAACTGGCAAGAAATCTTGCCAAGAGTGACTTATCCAAGATGACAGTGTTTGTTTCATTTCAGATCTGTGTTTACAAACAGCTGAGAGCAATACAAAAACTGTCTGTAATTTATAACTAACGCTGGGTGGCTTTACTGGTGGGAGAGGTAAACCTTCCAGGTAGACCGTAGTATCTTGAAAGTTGAAACTGGGATAATTTGGGTTAAATTCTCAAAAGTGTTGAAAGGCTTTTAATTACAGCCGAGTCTGGTAGAAGCTTTAAAATTTACAGACCCCTTTCTTATAGCAGTATTGGTATTTGGGAGTCTCAGGCCACACAGAGGTGGAAATACTTAATTTTTCAAAGAAAATACATTTATGTTCAGCTAGGTTGTACCTACCTTGTTTGCTCTCTTCAAAAGCTTGAAGAGTTCATCAGAGGCAAATATTTACTTTGTTCTTACTGTCCAGTTTTCATCAGGAGTCTCATACACAGAAATTATGCTCAACATGCTGCCAGGTGATTTATGTAGTCACTGACGCATAGGCCACGTTGCTTTCGTTACTCTGCATAAGCATTGGGCATGAAAGAACTCCTGAATATTCTGTAAATGTTTCAAGTTAACAGCAATCAAGTTCTTGTCCAAAACTTAAATTGAACTAAGAACTATCCTAATCAAGAATTTCTTCTTGACACTTGCTGCTGAATTATGCAGGTATAGCAACATCTCTGAGGAGAAAGCAATTACTTATAGTAGAGTACCTGCATAAACTTCCTGTTATAAGTAAAATCAGGGAAGAATAAATTCCATACTTTCAAAAATCTAGGCATGCCAAATAAAGCTAAGTAAATAATGTTATTTGATGAATTTCTGCTGCTCTTTATGGAAAATTATGACTCTCTAGACTTGCAAGTTTAAAATTAGCTTATTAGGAGATCTATCTCCTAGTAAAACTCAACAATTGTTGATAGAATATAAAATGAATGTACTGTAAACATACCTGTTGAGAACTTTTGTGCAATATTAAGAGAGTTTGCACAAATTGTTAGCATTTTTGCAACTTTAGCAACATCTATTCAGGTGGCCTGAAAGTGACTTAATTCTTTTGGGCTTGCATACCTGATTTTGTAACAGTTTGGAAAGATTATGTCTGTATGCGTAGGTGGGTGCAATACGTCTAGAAATGAGCAGCTGCAAGAGCTGGGAACAAAATGAACATGAAGAAAACAAAATTTTTAAAGCAATCAAATGCAGCTGACAATCACTAGGAAACTGGAACTAGTTTCTGTTACTTTAAAAATGGAAGGAAGAAGAAACGAAGAGCAGTTGAAAAATTGCACAAGCCTTTTCCCTCATGCAAACAGTGATAGAGCAGTCAGATAATTAAGATGCATATGCCACATGACATTAAGCAGCCTTTTGTGAACTGTTAATTAAGATTTAATCAGTCACATATTTTATTCTTGTTGAATTAGAAGATTAGTGTTAATTTCTTGTGGTGTTTCCCTATGCCCTGTTGAAGGAAGTCAATGTATCTGAACATAATTTGGTGATCGTATCCTGGTGTGGTAATAAAAACAAGCCTAGAGAGACAAGAGCTTGACATTTTGGATAATACAGTGAGTGTGATTCAGATGGGACAATTGACAAATGAAGCTGCTGCTTGCACTCTAAAATTTAAAATATATTATGCAAGTATGTATAAAATTGGTACAAGTTAGAATCATCCTATGGTTGTTAACATAAGAATGAATGTAAAGGTCTTTCCCCAAATTCTTCATTTCATAAAGCTCTAATTAGCTTTGTGCTCACCTCATTACACTCAAATTGCAGGATTCAGACCTGAGTTCTATGCCACAAAACTAAATGCAGCTATAAGCAGCTATAAACTCTGTGAATAATTAAATAACGTTAAGGAAATAACACAGGTTTGGATTTAAATATACTTATGGAGCTTCCTTAAATGTGTTCAGCATATGGAAGTTGATATATTTCTTGTTTAAAAATTTCTCCGCTAAAATGTATTTAAAGCAGATGCCTATAAGATGGATCCGTTGATATTGCTTTTTGTGAAGGTTATATGACTAGAGGCTTTATAGTATTGTTTAGTGTCTGTGAAATAGTAACAATGTGGTTTATATACTACTTCATGTTAACAATAATAGTTAGATTTATAAACCAGAAATATATATATATGCAATGTTACACATTTTTTTTTGTGTTGTTTGATGTTGGCTGGAAATCTAACTTGGAAGCCTCAAATACTTGAAATTCTAAGCCACGAATTTCTCAGAAGACTGATTTTTTTGGTTACCCAACTTCTTGGATATCCAATTTAAGATGCAATAGAGGCACCATTTTCAGATGGGAGAGTTCAGTGTCTTCTGAAAACAAAGACCCTTATTAAAATGTCTTGACATGAGCACGTAAAAATGTGTAAGGTTTCATGATTTACAAAGCTCTCTTTCAACATCTACTTCACCACCAATGTGTTTACTTCCAGGTTATTTTCCCTCTGTAGACATTGGGCCCTTTGCCTTAGCCTGTAAGAAAGAGTACTTTTCCCTGTCGGACTTTGAGAGCAGTAAAAGAGAATATTGAGGAACAGATTATCCTCTACAGAGATCTAGTGATTAACAGAGAGATGTTATTCTGCAGAAAGCCTGTTACCTGATGCCAAAGAAATTTCAGCAGCAAATCATCTCCTCACCTGCTCTCTCTTTTGATCAGCATCTTGGTCAGCTGTAAGCAACTTGTAAATCTTTCATGAGTTTTGTAGTAAGCTTCCTTATGCACACAGTCATAGCAGTAAAAATAGATGTGAAGAGGTGATAGCTCTATTCAGAATCTATGAGAAGGACCTGTGTAGTTTAAAGAGGAAAACCTGAAGAGAGATCCTCTTCCCACATACTCTTGTAACTGTGTGTGCAACTTTTATCTGCTATGTGTATGCAGGAGAGAGAATAAGCCATTGAACTAATTAATTTTCTCTTCTCATCTGTTCTTTGTTCACGCTGAAGTGATTTACGCAGTGAAATTTGGCTGAGGAAGAACACTGGCAGATTCCTGCTAATGATGTCACTTAAAAAATGCTACCATTGTAGGGGTGATTTGAAAACTAGAAACGACCAAAGCTACATTAGATGCATTAGGTGGATCTATGCTAATTTCATTCTGGTTTTGGGAAGAGAGAAACAGTTCACTAAATTGTTAAATGTGGACAGTACACTGTAGCAATAAAATCTTTTCCCGTGAATTCATGCAAAGAAGATTATCGTCAAAATCTGTTTCTAGCAATTCAGTCTGTAGATAATTGCTACTATATCCATTAACTTAGTTTAAATCTTTATCAAATGATCCATTTTTAAACTGTCCTATAGTGCATAGCCTTTGGATTTCTTTATCCCATTAAAGTGCTTTAAGCTCCTATAGTGGCCTAATGCACATAATTGTTCTAATTCTGCTGAAGTACTCTCAAATCTCTTTCACCCTGTTAAAGCAGTTAAATTGTCCTTGTTCAAGAAGAGTATCAGCTATTCAGAGTAGGCTTGAAATAATATATAGAACTTTTTATCTGTGTGAAGGGCTTTCAGATTTGATTTCTTCCATCTCAGGAGTGCTCACTCTATATAGGAGTATGGAAAGCTCTGAATTTTAAATAATTGTGGTGTGAGTATATATGTATAAAATTCCAGAGCTGTCTTTCAGAACTCCAGCTTCTGCCTGTGTGTCTAGCTGCAGTGGAAAAACAAGGTCCTAAGAGGTCCCATTTACTTTGTATTTTTCACTTATTTTGGTAAACATTTTGTTTTCTTTCATTGTTACTCTGCTGCCTTTTTCATGTGCTGTCTTACATACTGATTTTACTCCTAGACACTTACCTGTCTATGAACTTGCTGTCACGACGTGAGGGGTTACCCATTCTGCAGGTGTGTGAGGATCATGTCCGTGGGTTCGTAGGATTCCCTAATACACAAGGACACGGAGGCTTTTATTCTCTAAATTTCTCTACTTTATTACAGATTACCACAAATACCACAAAATCACCACTAGCAAGTATACCTATGTTAATAAAGTAAATATATATCTCAAGCTATTACAAATTACTATCAGCAATCAATAATACAGTATCAATTAATCGTATGGCAGCAGTTAATAATAGTGGCAAACAATTGTATAGCAACAATTAATATAATAGCAACAATCAAGTAGGTATAAATTATTACAGATTGCTACAAACTTAACAATATAACAGCAGATATTCTTATGATAGATTACTTATATGGATATATAATACCAGTATCAAGTGAATTAGATTTCAGAAGGGGCCAAACCAATCCCAGAGTGGGGACCCAACCATCCCAGAGGTGGAAGGACAAACTGAACTGACCCCAAAGTGGGCCCTGGTAAGAGTCCAAGATCACATAGAAAATTCACACGGAATTCAGCCTCTTTAGGGAAGGAAAATTATGTGCAGCATGGGACGCTCTTAGACAGAAGCTCCATTTTGGACACAGATTAAGTCCTTTTTATATCATAGAGACATAAGAGGGTGTGGGACAGCACCACTTTGAGCAGCCAATAGATGCTGTTAATTTCTATTCTTCACCTGTAACAGCCAGTGCTGATGATGTTTCTATTCTTTAAGACCAATTTTATTTTCTGAGACTGTTTCCATTTTTTCAGACAGTAAGTTGTTGTTACAGTTTCTTGGGGGTTTGTTTTGCACTTATCAATGGTATCTTAGGATGTCTCTGGTTTGTAGGTACCCCAGCTGTACTTCAGAGAGGCCAGCTGCACTTTACAAGGATGTTCCTGGTTCCCAGGCTGGCAGGCATTTTCTTTTGTTCAGTAATTATTTTTTCCCCTCTTTTAACCAGGCCACCTTTCTGTCTGCTCACATCACTTGCCTGTTGTAAGCTGTTATTTTCTTTCTAGAATATTACATGTATCCTGTATTCAGTGCTGAGAGTGAAGTCTAATGTTCATATATGCAACCTTACTAGGGGACTAAAATCAATACCACTGTCTGTACCTAGCATGGAGGTTGATGTGAGTTAATGTGCCCTGTTTTCTAGACAAGTTCTTCATTGCTGTGGTGTGACTGCTGCTTGACAGGCACAGTAAGTTGTGCCTTTAAGATGCACTGCTGCTTTTTCAGCTTTGCTTCTGGTGTGTATTCTTTCAAATTCAAGTTCTCTAGAGAGATTTCTGTTTATGAAGTTATTTAAATTGAGGTTTGGCAACCATGGGAGTGCACTGGGTTTTATTTTTCTTCTCAGATTAGAATTTGAATATGCTCAGGAGCCAAGAGATGCTGCCTTTCAAAGTTACAAAATATTGCTGGACATCTGATCAATGACATCTTGCCTCTGAGCCAGGGAAGGCATCCTGCCTTCTGCTAAGCTTCTCTTTGAAAGAATCACAGCTTCTGGCCTTGCACTAGCCATAACGTGTATAATTCAAAATTCTCCATATTATTGTATCTAACAATCATGCCAGGGGTGACTGGCCATGATAGTGGTAGTCCTGGACTGGTGGCTTTGTGGTGATAGTTCTGTGCAGTTCAATGGTGTAGAGTAGAGGCACTTGTCAGAAGTTGTACCTAAACACGCAACCCATATCCAAGAACTCCATGTGGAATTATTTATGTCTTTAATTAACTTATATTGAACTAGATACCTCTTGATTTTTTTTTAATTGTAAAATGGGAAAACTAAGATGCTTCCTCAAAGCCGTTGGAGTTTTGATTCTGATGTCATCTCATTGAATCCTTTTCTGCTATGTTTAATTAACCAATACTGTAATAGCTATCACAAAAACTGTAACAAATATAATTGTGGGAAAAGCTCTGCTAGTATTGCTGGATCTACTCCAGGATTAAACTATGAACACCCTATTCAGTGTCTCAGTGACTTGCTACTTGGTTGGGTTTGGGTGGTTGTTGTTGTTTTTTAATCAGTCCAACTGCATTATTATCTTAATGAATGTGTTGCTCTATACATAATCCTCATATCCTGAAATATGTGTTTTGAACGTAGTAGTGATAGACAAGAGATATAGAAGTAGTAAGAAAGTGACTTACCGGCAGGACTACATACATGGCAGGACTAGAAAGACCAACCTTAAACTCCTTGTCTGGATTCCCCAGTAACAAGCCACTACATGCTAAAGATACTTTTCCATAATCATATATAATCTTTCCTCAAACGCATCTAACTGTGCTCGCATACTTATTTCACTGAACAGCTCTTCTTACTCTCTGAGCAACTTAAAATTGACAGCTTATAATCAAGCCCCTTAATTTTTTCCATTTTTTCCAGACCACTTCTTTTGGTGTTGTTGGTTCTGACCAATGTGACTAATTTCTTGCTTTATTGTTTTGTGTATTTCTGTACTATGAAGCTTTTATGTAATTTGTTTTTATAATCTGAACAGAATCTTGATTGAAGTGCATTTCAGAGCCTTTTTAGGGGAGATAGGTTTATTATTATGAAAACACTTTATATACCAATTTAGACATCAACTAATCTCTTATTTATTCAAGTAAGGTAGTAAGATTGAATTATGTTTCTATAAATTTTCTGTGCTTTCTTGGGAACATATAAATTGTTTGGAGCTGTTTGTCATCATTGTTTTGCTCAGCCAAAATGTATTGCAGTGAATTTACTGCTTTGTACCGTGCTGTGTTTCTTAAAACTCTACTATATAAAGTTTAGCTTGATTGAAAAGGAAATTATTTCTCTCTATGTAGTAACATGATACTGCAGGCTAAGCTCTGTGAAAGTGTAACATTTCAATGCAGTGAAAGGGAGAGATGGTGCACTGCTTAAAGGAAGTTTGGAGTTCAGTTTGTTTTTAGTATACACTTACTGTTTGCCAGTGAGAAGATAGGCCTGGGAGCAGCCAAACGGGATTACTTGAGATAAGGTTGGTTGTTTTTGCTGCTAAGACACACCGCTAGCTCATGTCCAGTTTGCTGTCCAGCTAGGCTTTCAGACTGAGCAGCAGGGCGGCTTTCTGGGTGGTGTAACTACAAGATCTTTCTTTCCAGGTGCACACATCTGCATTTTTCCCCTGTTGAATTTCAGGAATTTCCTGTTGTCCCATTCCTCCAGCCTGCTTAGGTCCCTGTGAGTGATGGCCATGCCCTTGAGTGTACTGACTGACTCTAACCGCCCAGTTTGGTGTGATGGGAGAGGGCACTCCATCACCTTCTCCAGGTCATTCACAAGGATGTTTAACAGGACAGGTCCCAGTATAGACCCAGTGGTACTCCACTTGCTACCAGCTTCTGGGTACAGAACAACCCAGTAACAACTACTGCCTGGGCCTAATCATCCAACTAGATTATTTTTTTCTTTTTTCTTTTTTTAAAATCCAGCTAGTCATCCACCTACCTAGCCCGGCTGTAATGTCCTCACTTGGATACAAGGACATTGTGGGAGGCAGTGTTAAAAGCCTTCCTACAGTTGAGGTAAATGACAGTCACTGCTCTCCCCTCATCCACAAATCCTGTTATTTTATTGTAGAAATCAATTTGGTTGATCAGGCACCGTTGAGCCTTGGTCAGCCCCAGGCAGGCTGCTCCTGAACAACTACCACCTCGATACCCAAGACCAAGGTGTGCCTGACGGGCAGCCAGCCCGGGCAGTCCCTGCCATGCTGAGGTACGCAGTCCAGCTGCATGGCGCTCAGCACCGCTGCTTGAGGGAGGCTGGTGCTCCTGACTGGGCTTGGCCTTGCCCTGGGGCCCTGGAAGTTGAGCTGAGGAACTGCTGCCCTCATGGTGGCTGCTCTGACCTCTCACATTGTGTCGCGACTCTACAAGCCCCCTTCCTGCCTCAGGAGGCCTGAGTGGGAGGCTGACCGGGCTTGCCGGCCTCACTGCCTTCCTCACAGCTGGGCTGCCCTCCCGCCCCAGTGAATAAACTCTTAACAGCTGCACAGTTTGGGACATAAAACCTCAGGTGCTTTCAGTCAGAAAGGATTAGCTCCCTGTTCCCTCAGGCTACGAAGGGGAGGGCAGCACAGAGGCCATTTTAGGTGTGCCTCGGAGCCTCAGCCTTGGGTTTCCTCAGAGGTGCGGGGCAGGGAGACTGGCTGGACGGCTTTTGTGAACCCTGCAGAAACCACTGGACTGTTGAGTTACTTGCTGCTGGCTCAAGTGAGCAAGGTATTTATATACAGAAAATCTTACTTAGTTATGTATGGAAATTCATATTGGGTTAGTATAGTATGCTCTTTCTCTTCATGAAGTCACAATGGCTTCTGAGATATTGTGTATCCTCGAACCTTGACCAAGCCTGTGGTCTTTCTCCCTTCTTCCCCAGTTAAATTTCCTCCTGGAAGTAATTACTGTCTGGAGGTTGGAATTTACTTAACTAGGTCCAACAGTAGGAGGAAAAATACTTTGGAGCATCTAACTGCTCTGAGATACAGCTTAGCTACAGGGTTCCACTTCAGTTGTTTTGCTAGGGCAGGTTTGTCCTTGGTGTTGCTTTTTTTATGTCAGAAAAATTATGTAATGGATGTATTTAATCTTATTATTTTCCACACTTGAACAACATCATACAACTGGAATAGTATGTGGCAATTATTTGATAACTGAGAAATAAAGTGCTCCAGAATGTGTGGCTGTTAGGAGCACTAGTTTTCTGCAGAAGTGTGACAGCTGCATGGTTGTTGCAGTAGTTGATGCCTGTGTATCTCTCTCAGTAGTCAGACTCTCAGGGCAATAGGGATTGTTCAATTTTGTTTCTTTTAAGGAAAAATACAGAATATGTTAGCTCTGCGTGGAGAAAAAAAACCCCAATGAGATAAAGTAGAAAGAAAGCAAAGATACTTTGTGTTCTGGGATTGGACTGCATTCAGGAAACACTCCTGAACAGGCTCCTACCACTAAATCCCTGTCTGATCTTGGGCAAAAGGTTTAATCTTTAATTCTCTGTTTGTAAACTTGTGATCATAGCATTTTTGTTCTCTTATCCTCTATCTGTCCTTTCTCTTTACGTTTGAAACTGTTCAGGGCAGGACCTGTCTTTTGTTTTGAACATCTAGCAGTGAATGTGCAGAGAACCTGTGCCTTTCAGGTCTGCTAATGTTACTGTGATGATATCTAGCTTGTTAAAACAGCTGAAAATACTGTCCCAAGGTTAATGTGAGTGTCCCTGCTATTATGGGCTAGCAATCTGCAGGAGGGGGACACAATGTGACTTGTCCAAGTTCTTCATGTGGATACCAGTTGATTTCTTAGGCTGTGACTTCTTGCTTCGTTGGAGGCCTTGTCTTTTTCAAGCAGTGGTGGTAAGTTAGGATTTAAGGCTTTTGCCCTAATATTATATGTTGATATAACTGTAGAAGAAAGAGCTCTCATTTTATGTAGACTGGTACTTTTTATTTTTAATGCATCCCCTGGTTACCCATATTGGTATGAATTAACTTGCCTTATTCCATAATGTTTGGTATGTTGCTTCACTTCTAATTTTGGAAGTGTAAGATTAAGAGCTAGTTGTAAATAATGCAATACAGGTGCCCAGGGATCAAATCCTAGGCTCTATAGAGCTCTTGAAGTTCAGTTCTGCTCAGTCAGCTGGAGTTCCTGATGCTGTGTGAATTTGCATTCTTTCAGCTTTATTTGAATCTTGTAAGATAGGAGCATATTCAAAATTCTGAAAATGCCCAGTAATGATATGGGTGCTTTTGTCACTCCATGCGTTTGCAGTATGTTGAAGTATATTTGGTATCTACCAATATGCCTATAGATATTTGGTCCCACATGCTTCTACCACAAATATTTGTGTGTGTTAAGCCACTGTTTTGGTCTAGCTGTCAAATGTTGAGGAATTGCCTGCTAGTCATTGCCTTAAGTAGTGCTAATGGAAAGGAAGGCAGAGGGGTGATGTGTTAGGGGGTTTTTGTTGTTGTTTTTGACTTACTTCAGGAGGTGGGGGTCTGAGGGCCACAGGTGTCTTATGAGCTCAAAGTTTACATCTTAATGCATAAAGGAAGCTCTCTTGGGAATTAATTATCCTGAGTATCACAAAGGTCTGGGAGACTGCAGTGGTAATGAGTATGAAAGCCAGTCAGACTTCCTGAAAAAAGTCAAAAGCAGTAGCAGTTATCTTTGACAAGTTCACAAATAAACCATTTTTAATAGCAAGGCAAAATTGTCATGTAAAATCTTCTCAAATTAAGGAAGCTACTGTGATTTATAGCAATTGAGACCCTAGGAAAATGTCCCAGTATGACTTGATCTGTGAAAGAAGATTGCATCCTCCAAATCATGTCATCTGAATTTGAGAAAAAGATTTCAAGATGTGTATGAGGTCTGTGATAAATTGCTACATTTACTTAAGGTTAAGTCCTATAATTTACAGGCCTGGGTGATCTGTGGTTTCTCAGATAGCCAAGAAGAAGCCTTAAGTCATGGCAGTGCATGGAGGAGCCTTTGTATTTCATTACTCTGGAAATTTAAGCAGCAGGAACGTATCTAAATTTATTCTTTTAGGTCACCAAAAGAGCATGCAGTATAGCAGAAATGGTGACCCTGGTTAATTGCATCATCATTTGATAACAGGATGTAATTAGCACATTTGAGTAAGGGTTGTGATAGTGGCAACCATTATTTACAGAGGACAGTATGTGCCCCAGCACTGTAATCTGTCTTGAAATGATTGTAGAACTTGCTTATATCACTGTCTCTGCATTTGCATTTTGTACTATGAAACAGAGCCGGATTTGGTCCCCCTGTGACTCTGCGAGAATTAATTTTGTGCCTACTTATATTGGACTGACCCTAGACAGTGTATTATTTATTAATTTATAATTGAATTTAAAAAGTTTTATTTAACATGAACAAAATAAAAAATGCACGTTAGTGATATCTGTGAGGCAAAATTGAAGAGGAAAAATAAAACTGCTCTGTTGACTTTCCATTACTAATGCTTCATACTCTACCTGGAAGCCAGTTACAAATATAGTCCTTGGAGGTCTATCTTGGAACTGTTAGGTTTAATATCTTTGTCAGTGATCTGGAGGAGGCAATGGAGTGTACCCTCATCAAGTTTACATGACACCAAATTAGGATGCAGTTAATGAACTCAAGGGCTGTCTCTCAGAGGGACCTAGAAAGGCTTGAGGAATAGGAATCTCATGGAGATTAACAGGGCAAATGCAAATTCCTGCAGCTGAAATGGATTAAACCCTGCAGTGGAACCAGCTGCGGACTGGCTGGCTAGCAGCTCTGCTGAAGGAGACTTGGGTGGGCAGAAGGCTAAATGTGAGTCAGCTGTATGTTCTGGCAGTGATGAAGGTTGAGCAGCATCATGTGCTGCATCAATTCAAGCACAGCCAGTGAATCTAGGGAAACTGGTACTCCTCTTTACCTGCCACTTGTTAGACCCAGCCTGGAATACTGTGTCTGATTTTCAGTTGTATGGGATAAGTGTAGGTAAACTTGAGTTTGTCCAGAAGAGGGCCGGCAAAGTGGTTAGGGGTTGAAGCACATGATATATGAGGAGAGGCCGAGAGAATCGGTTTTGGTTTTTTTTTATTGGAGAAGGCTAAGCAAAGACCTAATAGCCTAACAGCTGTTGAACTGTATGTAAGCAATTATCAAGAAGATAGAGCCAGGATCTTTTCTGAAGTGTATGGTGGGAGAATGAGACACTAGCCAAAAATTGAAAAGGAGGGTGTTCCAACTGGGTATAAGGGGAAAAAAAAAAAAATATCACTGTAAGAATAATTAAGCATTGGAACAAGTTGCCCAGAGAGGCTTTGGAATGTCAGTGCTTGGTGGTTTCAAAGATCTACCTGGTCCGACCCTTCTTTGAGACTCAGAGATACCCTCTGATCTGAATGATTTTACCTCTAGATGTCCTTAGAGAAATAGTCATGAATCCCTGCTGTGTTAATTTTTGTCTAATATGTGAATGGAGCAACATAGTTTAGGCTCATCTCATCTCCCCACTTACATTTTGACTGCCAGATACTGTTAAATCCTAAAATTTGTAACAATTTTTGGAAGATGGATGCTTTTTAGCTGCAGTTCTTCTTTTCAATCAAAGTGTCTAACTAGTTTCTAAGCAAAATTGTAAACTTGTCTGCGGACTCCCTCCTGATGATTTAAGCCTCTTAACTGTAACCCAGATTTTTAATAAAAGCACATCCAAATATATCTTAAAGGATTTTTTTTTTTTTTTTACACCACTAGTGTTTGTGTGCTATGCAGTTGGTGCCTCCCAGGCATGATATTAATCCCAATTTACTTTACTGTAGTTAATAAATTCACTGACTTCATGGGCATTACTTGCAACAGCAGAGTAAAAGGTTGACCATAATTGTAGAATATTCATTGTTCATTTTCTCTATTTGCCTCTCGAGCTGCATGTAAGCAGTGTTTGTATAACAGTTTTGTTTTATTCTGTTTAAGACGTATAGTTAAAATGGTAATGGTAGGCCTCACTTAATTTGGTCAATTTACAGTGCATTTCCACTGGATATTTTCAACCTCATATTTAATATGGAATGTTCTCACCAGTATGCTAAATTACTTTTAAACACTCAAAGAACACTTTTTTCCTGAAAAAGTCTTTTGCAACAATTGGGGGTTTGATGGGGGAGTAGTAAAATGGGCATTTAACTTGAAGATTCTTTACTCTTCTAATAAAGAGAAGGCATTTTTAATAATGCTCCATCAGTAAGATTAGTGCAATTTCTGTGAAAGTTAAATCATAACAGGCATGATGCAAGGTTGTTAAGGGGTATTAGTGGATGGTCTGAACTGTTGGACTAATGGAAAAATAAAAGCAGCAGCATTCTTGACACGAAAGATGATGTATATATCTGTAAAATCATAAAAGAAGAGGAAAAACGGGTTGGAACCTTTTAGCATAGTACTTGATATTGAAAAGATGTTTAATGGATGTGTTTAATGAAGTCCTTTACTCAGAAATTCAATACAAGAGACCCCTTGAACCTGAATTTTAGGCAAGTTTTTAAATTCCATTGACTTCAATGGAGCTTAATCCTTTGTGAGATTGAGAGCCCCATTGTCTACATTTTCTAGTCAAATATTAGGATTAATTTGGTGTACTAGATTCCATTTATTTGACATCTTAGAGCCCTAATCCTGTTTAATTTCCAAAATACTGTTCAGTGGTCATTTGTCTGCATCCAAAAGACTTACTTATTTTGCATGTGTGTGCAGTGGGAACAAAACAAGGCTCCTGTGTGTAACCTCATTAAATTTGAATTGGACAAAACCACATGTGACTGTAGTCACTAATTTTTGTACTTAGTTTTGAACTTGGCTAACTTAGGAAGAACTCATGTCAAACATGCAGAAAACACAGTATTTGAATTCTGTGTAAATGATGTGAAAATAGTATTTTAAGGAACCTTTTGTCTGTTTTCTTCCTCAGAAAAGCCAGCAGATTGACTACTCTTTGTTGTTGTTACTGATAATAAGAAAAAGACTAAATTGATAGGCTGTGTTATCTAATCGTGTTAGAAGTGGTCCATTATGAGCAGTGCTGTGCAAACAACTGTGACCTTTAACTGTTGCTCAGTGTTGAAGGCAGTCTGTAAACATAGATTTTAGTCTGTAGTCTGGAGTGAGTAATTAAGAACTGCATTTTACTCTCTTGAAGTCAGTGGTGTTTGCATGGGGCAAGGTCTATGTCTGTTACACCTTTGCATAATACTAATAATTTTTACTGTAATACTAAGAAAAACAATGAAGAAATCTAACTTGATTCCTAGGGGTTTTCCAATTCAAAATGCTTTCTGCAGATCTCCTTGTCATGCAAAGTTCAAGCTTCACCTCAGTAAACTGTTAAAAGGCAAGTCAGGTGGGAATGACACTTGCATTTCAGAGTGCTCCACATCATGTCTTTATTCAACCTTTTGGTCAAGATCTAGAAGCTTGGTCAAGCCAACCTCATGCATTGCTCTTAATAGACCGAGCAGACGGGGCTGTATTTGTGGACGCTCTTGCTCTGACCTCCTCAGCCCATGAATCCTATCCTGATGGACTGAGCTGAAAAGCAGTGTCTGAGCAGAATGCTTGGCTTAGACTCTTTTGGAGGTTTTCTCTTTCCATGTAAAGTCTAAAGGCCCTAGCTCAGATTCCTATTGCCGGTGAACAGAAAGGGCAGATTTCAAGCTACTGTGATTGAAGTCAGCAGGCAGTCTTACAGCACAACCTGGGATTACATATAACAATGGTGCTGCATCACCTGATGTGTCCAAGGCCTGTGTAGTTTGGAATAGAAAGAGGTCCATATCCAGGCCCTAGGTACAAGCTAGTTTTGATCTCATAACTGGGGAAATTGACCAATCCACCTGTGAATCAGTTTACAGCATTTAAGAGATAGAAGGAGCACAATAGTTACAAACCTGTGTCAAAACAAATCTCAAAATTATCTGAACAAAAACAAAAGAGCGGAAAGAGATTTCTGCTGGCATAGATGGATTTCTGGTGCTTCATACATTTCAAGAGGGATATTTTAACACCTGGCCAAACAGAGCAGTCAAGTTTTAAATGCAGATTAAGTGCTTTAATAGTAAGCATAGGTAATTTGCTTTGTAAGGAAAGTTAAATGCCTGAGACTCATTAAAAACAAAATTGGAAACAACAGATACTGTTCCTGAGTATCATTAATAACAATATATGTTGATAAGGTTCAGCTTGTACATACAGAGCATAAATTTGAGAGGAAGGGTGTGCCTATTCCAATATGGAAGAAATAATATTTTCCTGCTCTTGTGTTTTAATATTAGGTGTAGGGTTTTTTTGCTCGGCACTCCAGGTTTCAACACATTTTTGTTTGCTCTTGTATTAAGACCTGCTGAGCAGTTTGTTCTTGGGAATCGGACCTCTCTAGAGTATCTTCCTTTGGGGTAAGTCTTGTTGTTTTAAGTAAATGAACTGTGTGTGTCAAGATTGTACAGAGTGATTTCTCAGTAGAAACTGATTAAAATGGAAGGAATTATTACAATTGCAGATTTGTAATACTTTATTTCTAGAGACAATATGATTTACTGAGTAGGGCACTGAGCTGACAGTTGGAAGACCTGGATTCTCTTTGCTCTTCTGCTGATGATCTGCTCTATGTCCTTGAGCAAGTCACTTCCTCACACTTGGTTTGTCATGTCTAGTTAGATTATAAACTCATCAGACCATAGGTTGTCTCTTGCCGTGTATTTGAACAGTAGCTAGAACAGTGATGACACCATGTTCTCAGTCAGGGTTTCGAAGCACAAGAATCTTCCTAATGCATGTTTACACTTTTTCAACTAATGTATTGAAGCCACTGTGTTGTAACAAAATGATACTGAGTGAAGGTGGGGAAAGCTTGTTTGAAGCATGGCGTTTTAGTATGTTTGATACATCCTGAATTGCTAAAAATACTTAAGGATTGGCTCACTGAAAGAAATCAGATCAATGGCATTTGGTAACAATGTTTGATCTTTTAATATCTGAATTGTTAGTTAAGTGAGTAATAAATAGATGCTTGGTCTGTAGGTCTGCTCAGTTAGCTGTTAAGATACCCTAAAAACCTTTATTCTACTTCTATTTGAAAAAAGTCTCAACATATCTAGAACTTCTAGATACTAGCAGTAGGGAGTAGTATTAACGAATACAGTTGTTGAAGAATCCCAGAACATGGTTCATTTTGTCCTTTTTAGTCAAAGACTGGTAATTAGAGTTCAGAGATTGAATGATAATTTTGAAAAACATTTTTCTTTTACACTTTCCAGTTACTTTGGTTTGAGGGGCAGGGGGAAGAGAGAAAAAGCTCATTAATTAAGACACAATTCAAGATCATAAATGTAGTATTATGTAAACAGCTTTATTTGTTAAAGTTCTATGAGTTTGAAACAAGAGAATCATGTAGATTATTACTCCAAGCAAGAAAATTAATGTAGGACTGTGGTTACTGATACTGGGTGTGGTGGGACCTGATGGGAAGGGATCCCTTTGTTGCGTTCTGTTTCTTTATGTCCTTTTTAGTTGATGATTTTTCTTCTTTCTTGCATTGTTCCCCGCCGCTCCCCATTTTGTTTTATCCATTGAAGAAATGTAATCTTTTGAGCCTTGCTCAAAATAAAATAGAACTACTTGCTGTATTTAATATCAAATACAATCACAAAGACAGCAGCCTCCTGTATGTTAAAACTAACATCATTTTTGTATCTGCATCTCTGTGCATGTCTGTTAGATTTGGAGGGTTATATATAAGAATATGAGACGGCTTTAGGACAGGTAGATGAAATATAACTATAATTGATCAATTGGAACAATGTACATTTTTGGGTCTTCTCCTCCTGCCTTTGTCTAATAGGGTATTGCTTGAAAGAAAAAACCAGAACAACGCAAAAAAATGTCTTTAAAAATATAACATTCATTTAGTTTTCAGAGAAATGAAACTTTTTCTCCAGTTCTACTGACAGTCTGAGTTTATACTGTTAATGTTACTCGTTCTTATAGTTCCATTGTTCCCTCTAACCCTGTGTTCACTAATCTGGAACACACTTATACCATAATAATTGTTGCATTTTAAATGAGAGCTCAGTTACTATCCAGAACTGTTGCTTTCTCCTTGGTTACCTAGTGTGTTTGGTTTGGAACTTCATTATGTTGTTTCTTTTGCTAAGGCATAACCATTGATGATATCAATGGGGTGAAATTATGTCAGGATATGCTGTAAATATAGCGGCAGCTAAGGATCACGGTTCAATTTTTTTATTCTTTGTCACTGTTAGTCTTCATTAACTCTAGTATCTTTACTTATATTCCTTAAGGTTGACTTATGTAAGTTTGTAAGTATATTATACCCTTATAATTTTGCATACAGTAGTATACTTAGATGAAAGAGTATGAGGGAGATGTCAAACACATACTCATTGTAGTCATTCTTGCTAGTACAAAGTAGAGGTGAGATATTACTAAATGAGTATTAGTTTACTCACACTGTATTTACATAAACAGCTAGTCAGGCTATAGAAGAAGGAAGAAACAGTTTCTCTCATAGATCTTCCCCAGTTTTGCAGTTAACATAAAATATGTGCACAAAAAGCTTGTGTTAAAAATGGTCCCTCCCACAGACTCACAATGCAGAAGATCTGACAACCCAAATATTACTTAGCATTTTAATATTGAAATGAACTTGATCTAATACCCTCAGTTTCCTCAGTTTCAACTTTTGATAGATTCTGTTTCTCTCCAAAACAACAACAGCCTGACAGACAGGGGATGAATATATTTAGTATATCTTCTTTGTGGGAAGTAAGAGCTATGTATTCTTTCTATGCCAACGTTCACCTACACTTACTTTCATCTGTGGTATACAGCCATCCTTGAGTCAAATACTACATCTTTAAATGCAGGTGTGTAGTGCTTAAAGCAACTGGGTTCTGGTATAGGTTGGTGGCCTGTAGGTGCTGCTGAAAAATAAATACTCCAGAGGGAAAATGTAGTTGCCCATAATGTTTGACACTTATCTATTACTTTGTGGTATGTGAAGCAGCAAACTGCTGATGAGAGTTATTAGATGTCAAAATGAAGCTAAGTTGTTTAAACATTCCACAGTCTACTACAATATAACTGCAGGAGGGTTGCTTTTTTTAAAGTTGTGCAAATTTGTAAATAAAAAAAGAGTGTGCTCTCTTTCTTTCTTTTCTCCTTTGGCAGCTCTGGAGGGCTAGCACACTCTTGACTATTTCCTTGAGGTACCAGTTCAAAGGGGAGGTTGAACTTTTTCCCATGTGGCTGTGAAAGCTGGATTACTGTTTCCATTTCTTCTTAACTTTGTGTTATGTTGCTGAAAACTGTCCCTGTTGAAGAGAGATTTCTCCTTCACCTGGAATAGTGTGGTTTATTCCTCATGGGACTTCCTGAGCACCTACAATGAGGACACTGAGGAATGTAGATTCCCAGTTGATGAGGAATCCTGCAGTGGGATGCATGTGCATGCTAGTAGGGAAGAGGTTTTATGGTTATGCAAAGACATGTCAGCATAGATATAGAGGAAACTAGTCACAGTCTCAATAGCTGTCACTTCGCATGACACTGTGAAACCTAGGGCTTCAGGGATCATTCCTGTCTTTCTTGGAGGTAGGCTTAGACGTGGTTACAAGCCTGTTATTGAAGGGAACAGTAAATCCAAACAGGCACTTCTGGAGAGGAAGGAGTCGAGTGCCTGGATGTGGTGCTCTTGGGCAACTGCTTCCCTAAATGCATGTATTCAAGTAAGAGGATGGCAAGTTATATCATATTTTTGAAGCTTTTCCTTCACTTGACAGAAGTGTTTGAAAGGTCCGCTTTGATTTGTGTAAACGTCCATTTCATAATTAAGGACTGAACTCTGTTGTATATCAGCAGGGACTCTTAGGAAACTTGTGTACAAGAGGTGTATGTCCAAAGTTGGATGCTCCCAGGACTAGGTGGGCAGCAATGGGAAGATATCCTGAATCTTACTTTGCTATTAGAGTTCAGATTGTAGATATCCCAAGAATAGTAAATAAATGGAGGTTTTGACCACAAAAAGAGGAGATTTAAAATTCCAGTAAAGAATGTATAAAAGAATTCTATTTTCTGTTTGGTTTCATTTTTTATTATTGAAGATATATTTCAAGTTTAGACACTTTGCACAGGAATACATAGGACACTGAGCATTATCATTACTACTGGTCATTCCAGGTCAAAACTTAATCCTTAGTCTGATTTGTAATTTTGCCCACAGATGTGTAACTTTGAACATGATAGTATGTGATTTCTCAAATTTGCATGGGCTACAGACTCCTAAACCAAAGTCTTAAGATACTTAGAAATGTTGATCACACCACGTATTTCCAAAAAGAATAGCCAAACCTGTTGCTGAGTACTATCAAGTTGGTGGGGTGGGAAGAGGAATTTGATATCTGGAATCTCTAGTTAGATACTCTAATGTCTTTGAAATATATGCCAGTGTGATTTTTTTTTTTTTTTTTTTTAAAAGCTCTTTAGTGAACCACTTCACACCTGCTGTCAGCTCATGCCAGAAGTGAAGTCTTTGTCTTATGAATCTCCTTGTACTGAAAATTGTGTTATGTTGTTCTGGAGTTATCATGGAGTAAGTTAATGTACTTTTGACAAGATCATGAGAGCAATGTTTATTATCATTCAAATTGGTAATTTTAGCCATAATATTAGGCTTAGCAGTATTAATAGCATTATTCACTAAACAGCATTCCTTGTTTTAAGTTATCTTCCAATTCTGAACATCAAGATCCAGCTTCTCTGCTTGAAAATACCATATGCAGGGAAGAACCTTGAAGTGTAAGCAGAGAGGGTTAAAGAAAGCATGGACTACTGTGTTACTGGGTTACAGAAAGCATAGACAGAACCAAAATCAGTATTTTCCCTGTGGCATTCTATCTGGCAATACAGATGGAAAAGAAATGGTCCTTAGAAAACAAAGAGGGGAGTTGCCCGAGACATTTCACCCCATTCCTTGCAGAATCCTTCTGATTTGAGTTGGTTATATGACGGAGAAGTAAAATGGGTGTGAATAAAACCATGATCCCTAGCTGAACTTCATCTCTGCAATTTTATTTTTCTATTGTTGTGCTTGTCGTTTTCGTGCTTTAAACATCTAATGCCTTCAAAAAGCAGCAGTGGGCTGTTCTCCTGTCCTGGGGTGTAATGGTGCATAGACTTTGACTCTTCCTAAGGATGACCCTGACTCATTCTTTCTGCCTTCTTCCCTAATGCTATGGATCTATTGTATTTTCCAGCTGACCTTTGGGTAAGTGCTAGTATATTGTCAAATGGTACAGCAAGGGTGCCACGTACCATATTCAGTGCTTTATTCTGTAGGTGTGAATTTCAGTTAATTCTGTCAGTTTTTAAGATGATATTGAAGCTGCCTGTATTGTAGTTTGTGGGGCAGTTCTTTTAATGGTGCAAGTTTTTCATTCTTAAAATTTTGCTTTGAGGATGCAGAGCTTTGCCAGAGCATGTGCCTTTATTTCCTTACAATCAGAATCTATATTACTTGAAAATAAAAAGACATTTCTTAAGCATTGCACGGAAGTTTGGGGTCTTTCAGTACTGAATCTTGGAAGTATTGGCCCATGAGAGCATAACTGAACAAAACTATTCAACACCTTAGGGTGATGTATTTTTTTTTATTGATCCCAACTCTACACTATTATTGTTGCTTAATGAGGAACTAATGTAATTTCTAATGAAGCCACATGACTGTTGGATAGAAGAACTAATGTTTTATTTCCCTTGTGACAAAATATACTCTCTTCAATTAAAATCTAGGAAGTAAAATTAATACCAATGTAAAATTTTGCAAGAATTAGTGTCAAGACTGAAGCATTTTATTTTGTATATAAATTACTTGGATAATGAGATTGAAAGCAAGTTACTGGGGTATATGGGCAATCCATGAACTCAATGGAGACCACTTAAACAGTGAAATGTGTAGAGGCATCAGAAAGAATGGGATTTTCTTAATACTTCTACCTGACAGGTTCTTTTCCATCGAGTTACTACTAACTACAGAGCCTGAGGGCCAAACTCTAGGAGATCTGTTTAGCAGAGAAATTGCATAAACTGAGAGACGAGTGAGTCTGTTTTGAACTTAAAAGGCAGATACGGCTGGCTGTATTGTAGGTTTGCAGTGCCCTATTCCTGCAGCACACTTTTAAATTCAAACACAGGCTTGGATTAACCTGTTTGTCTAGATGAGGTAGCCATGACAGTGATTTCTACTTTAACCCTATAGCCCACTTTCAGTTCTTACGTAGGAATGGTTCCTACTTAGGAAACTGTCATCTACTAGCTAGCAACACAGCTGGCTTGTTCTTCTGCCACTTGTCTTATTTGTAGCCTCCAAAAGACAACGTTAGGGCTATTTTTCTGGAATGGAACAAATGAATATCACCTCTTAAATTTAGGGCTGCACCCACCAGCAGTGGAGCAGACCACTAGCAGAAAGGAATAATTTGGGAATAGGAAGATTTGCACTGGGACAAACAGCTCAGTTAAAAAAATTAAGCTCAAATATTCTGTTGCCTTGACTGAAAATTACCAAAACAAAACGTCCATTTTGGGTACCTGTTCATTACAGAATTACAAGTGGGAAGAAGGAGTCTTTGACACCGCTTAGGTGGACCCCATTTATTGTAGTTAGAAAACAAACCTACCTAAGATGTGAGGACTGCAGTTGAAATTAAGAATAATTTGGGTTAGGAACAACCTCTGAAGGTCTCTATTTGCCCTTTTCCAGAACAGGTGGTTCATCTGCCTCTTTTCTAGTAGTCAGGGTCCTCCCCTGGTAGCCCTGAACTTTCAGAGATGATAGAAAGCAGCCTTGGAATGATTTTGGCCCGTTCCCACAGTACTTTCAGATTCATCCCATCTGATACCATAGACTTGTATGAATCATAGAATGGTTTGGGTTGGAAGGAACCTTAAAGACCATCTAGTTCCAAGCCCCCTGCCATGGGTGGGGACGCCTTCTACTAGACCAGGTTGCTCAGAGCCCCATCCAACCTGGCCTTCAACACTGCCAGGGATGGGGCAGCCACAACCTCTCTGGGCAACCTGTTCCAGTGCCTCGCCACCCTCACAGTAAGAGCTTCTTCCTTACATCTAATCTAAGTCTACCCTCTTCCAGCTTAAAGCCATTACCCCTCATCCTATCACTGCATGCCCTTGTAAAAAGTCCCTCTCCAGCTTTCCTGTAGGCCCCCTTTAGGTGCTGGCAGGCTGCTGTAAGGTCTCCCTGGAGCCTCCTCTTCTCCAGGCTGAACTACCCCAACTCTCTCAGCCTCTCTTCACAGGAGAGGTGCTCCAGCCCCCTGATCATCTTCATGGCCCTCCTCTGGACCCGCTCCAACAGGTCCATGTCCTTCTTATGCTGGGAGGCCCAGAGCTGAATGCAGTACTGCAGGTGGAGTCCCACGAGAGTAGAGGGACAGAATCGCCTCCCTTGACCTGCTGTTCATGTTTCTTCTGATGCAGCCCAGGATACAGTTGGCTTTCTGGGCTGAAAGTACACATCGCCAGGTCATGTTGAGGTTCTCATCAACCAACACCTCCAAGTCCTTCTTCTCAGGGCTGCTCTCAATCCACTCATTACCCAGCCTGTATTTGTGCCTGGGATTGCCCCGACCCACGTGTAGGACCTTGCACTTGGCCTTGTTGAACTTCATGAGGTTTGCACGGCCCCACCTCTCAAGCCCATCAAGGTCCCTCTGGATGGCATTCCTTCCCTCCAGCTTGTTGACTACACCACACGGCTTGGTGTTGTCAGCAAACTTGCTGAGGGTGCACTCAGTCCTGCTGTCCATGTTGCTGACAAAAGATGTTAAACAATGCCAGTCCCAATACCAACCCCTGAGGAACGCTGCTCGTCACTGGTCTCCACTTGGACATTGAACCACTGACCGCACCTCTTTGAGTGTGACCATCCAGCCAGTTCCTTATCCGCTGTGTGGTCCATCCATCAAACCCACGTTTCTCCAATTTAGAGACAAAGATGCTGTGCAGGACAGTGTCAAATGCTTTACACAAGTCCAGGTAGATTCTGTCAGTTGCTCTTCCCTTATCCACCAACACTGTAACCCCATCGTAGAAGGCCACCAAATTTGTTAGGCATGATTTGTCCTTAGTGAAGCCATGGTGGCTGTCACCCATCACCTCCTTATTTTCCACGTGACCTGGCATAATTTCCAGGAGGATCTGCTCCATGATGTTGCTGGGCAGAGGTGAGACTGACTGGCCTGTAGTTCCCCAGCTCTTCCTTTCTTCCTTTTTTAAAAATGGTGGTTACCTTTCCCCCTTTCCAGTCAGTGGGAACTTCCCCAGACTGCCATGACTTCTCAAATATGATGGATAGTGGCTTAGCCACTTCATCTGCCTGTTCCCTGAGGACCCATCTCATCAGGTCTCAAAGGTCAGTGCTATGGGGTGGGGAAGGAAAGAATGGATGAGGCTGCTAGGCCACTGCTGTCATGTCACGTGCCATGGAATAGTAATGAGAGGCCCTCAGTCTGACCAGTTTCCAGCTGTGCCTATTCAGAAGAGTGAAAAATTAAACACTGTAGGATAATGAAATATTTCTTAAACCAGACAAAAGGTAAGTCCCTGATCCAGTGATTATTTAATATAAAGCACTAAACTTTATTAAACGCAGTAACTGTGGCTATTCTCTCCACCCTTCATAGCTGTCTTGTTACTCGCAGTGCTTTAGTCATTTGGCCATGGGATTGTTTTCTCATCCCTTTCTGATGTGGGAATACTTACTTATCGTGCAAAAATAGCTTTTACAGAAGCAGTAGAGAAAACTCAGATTAGGAATTTCCTATGGCTGGCAGCATGAGAAATTATTGTTAGCAAGAGCAGTATTGTTATGTGGTCCTGTACTTTCAAGCTGGTCATTCACCTATCTAATTGCTGAGCTGTTCAATGGAAGCCTGTTCTTAAAGTTGTATGGGGTGAGAACAAAAACCCACATAAATTTCCCTGGTTAAAGCCACTTAACGTCAATGACTCCTTGAGCTATTTGGAATGAGTATTGTCCCAGCTGTGGTCTAAAAAAAAAAAAAAAAAAAACACTAAAAGAATGATCCATTTTTCTGTGTATGTCACTACTATTAGTAATATGGATTATCCTCTGCTTTTGTGCTGGAATAATATTTTTCCCAATGGTAAAATGAGTAAGTTATATACAGCTGTGAAACTGGGTATCCAAGTCCCCTGGGGAAACTCTGAAAATTTTGTACAAAAATTTTATTCATGGAAATTGTGCATGTTCTTGCAAGATTGATCTTGTAGCTATTGTTCTTTCAAAAAAAATGGTGAAATGTTATGGACTTTTTCTGGTTTTTTTTTTTTATGGTTTGCTGATATGATTTGTTTATTTTAATATGATTTGTGAGAGGGCATCTTCTCAATTAAAAAGATACCCAAATATCAGAGGGGATTTGTATCTCCAATCAAACTGTCCCGGTTTTGAAACTTCAAGCAGAAATGACATGTCTCAAACGGCAGTTTTGCAAAGTCTGTTGTTCTTGGCCTGCTGCTTGAAAGAAAACCTGGTATGTAATGATGATGCTTGCAAGATTTCTTCTGCCTCAGTAAAAAGAAAAAGATCTTAAAAAAAAAAAAAACAACCAAACCCAAACCAAAAAAACCTACTCTAGTCTTGAGCCTGAATTTTAGAGCTTAGTTAAAAGGTTTCCTAAGCTCAGAGGTGAGCTAAATTTGAAAACATTTTTGTTTGTTTTTGTTTAATGCAGTAATTGCTCTGCAGTATTGTTTTAGTGAGCACCTAAGAAAACTGCAGGACTTGCAAGAATCAATTACAGCAATATGCTGCCACGCTCTCATTTTCTAGGCTTTTTTTCCCCTTTTATTTGTACACTTAATGTGTTCAGTATAGCTCATGCTCATTTTCCTGCTGACTGCACTATATTTTGGAGTGGCACACTCCTTTCATGCATAATGGTAGATGCCCATTGTGGATCACTTGCGAGAAAATGTGATGACTCATAGATAGTGTGAAGTGCTATATTGCATACCAAGTTAAATTACTGCAATGTAATGATAATTACTTCTTTATGAAAAGGGCCCCAAGTGCAATCTAAATGAATTCCTACCCTCAATAAACAAAGGGTAGCTGTAATGGGAAAAAAACCCAAACCCACAGCAAATTTAAGATGGCTGGCCATGATTGGTATTTTCTTCTTTCTGGGATTCTTATATCCAAAATAGTCGTAATTACTAGAAAAAATGCCCAAGGGCCAAAATGGAAATTTCTAAGCTCTGCTCAGCATAATACAAAACCAGTTGAAAATAAAGATTTTTGTATATAAAAAAGCTGCCAATCATACTTCAACCTTTCAGTTTCTCTGATATCTTTTCTTCAAAAAGTAACTAGATTGCATTGTTATTTACTGATGAATGCTATTTTCTTGTCAACAACCCAAATAGTTAAGAGTCTGACAAATCATCTAGTTAATTTACTTGGCTCTGAGACTAACAGCAGAAAATATGTATACTCAGCACATGCTTCTGTCAGTCTATCGCATCAGGAGCTAAGTGGAGATGTACTAGTCTTCACAGGCCCTCCAGCTGATATACCACGTGGCATGGCTATGCTAACAGATGCGGTTACTATTTTTTCTGCTTAAATTATCAGCATCTATGAGAAATTTTCCATACTAAGACTGGTAAATGAAGTTGCAATGATAAATGATTACATATAGTACAAAGTACAATAAAGCAGTTTTCAAAGTAGATGTAAATTAGGATGGCAGTTAGGTAGCTCAAGTCCTAATAAACGGCTTGGAAAGGAGAAGAGTGTTGTAAAGGAGCTGTTGAATTACTAGAGGGTAAAGTAACTTACAGATGCTATGATTTTGACTGACAGTGGTGCCCTGAAGACCTGATGCCATGTTTTCCATGCAGGGTTTCAGGGTGACTAGTACACTCTTACTCTCTTGTCTCTGTCTGCTGAGGATGGTCATTGTGAGCTTACACTGTCACAGCTCCAGCTTCCTTTGGGTTTCTTTGGTATTCCCTTGTTTGCATCTCTAATAACTGCCTCCATGCGGTGCTTTCTGGCAGTGCTTCTCTCACTGTTAAGTCTGGCATTCAGCAGAGTTTTTCCCACTGGGTCTGAAAACATTTTGACACTTCTTTTGCTCTTCTGTTACTGTTCCAGCTTCCAATCTTAATTTCTAGTCTGTTCTTCATTCCCTTTCTTTTTTTTTCCAAGTAACAAATGCTGTAAGTATGGCAGGTGTAGTGTAGTCATAGCCTAAAGATGCCATATATTATTGCTGTATTGTGTAACAATAGTCTTAGCTGAAATGTGTGTACATTTGTGTGTATTTAATGAGTTACCACTCTGTTGCTTGCATGCCTCAGGAGATTGCAATTCCTCTCCAAAAAAACCAACAGAAAGAAACACGATACTGTTTTCACTAGCAACTTTTATCTTTGTTGTTATTAAGTTGATATTTCTACAGTACTGGCCAGAAGAAAGCCCCATTCAACAGATTGAGTGTAGCCACGAGTAATACATTGGTCAGCATGCTTTTGCCTGTTTTCCCTAATGAGCAAACACTTTTTCAGAAGCAAAGCACCTTAATAAGCTAGATAGTATTAACTAAAAGCAAATTACTACATTTAACCTTCATTACGGAAGATGGGTATTTTGGGTATTAGTGTTTCTCACATACAGCTTTGAAAGGGGCATAACTAAAAGAAAATGTGGAAGTGCAGGAATTGCTCACAGAGGTAGATTCCTCAAGTTTTTATCACTGTATAAGCTAATTTTCATTTTTTCAGTGGGTTCCACCCTGCTTCATGTTTCCCTCTCCCTTGTCCATAACCTATGGTTAGCTGTGGAGCCTCTTTTGCAGACATTTCTAAGTGTTGCTCATTGCAGTAACGGGTCACTTACTGAAGTTTGTTCCCAAGCCTGCTGTGCTATGAATGCTGCCTTTTGTTGTGAGTTTGGCATTGATTTTATTTTAGTGACAGGCTGTGCTTTGGTCTAGGAAATCATATCAAATGTCAGACTTTGCATTTTTCCTATGCCTGACCAATCATACCTGGAATTAACAAGGGATTTGAAATTTTCCAGTGTTGTCAAGAGATTTAGGCTGTGAGAGCCTGTAGCCTTCTCCTGCTTAGGTCTCTGTTTACATTATCTTTACTTTGTTCCAAGGAGTGAGAAAGCACTAGAACAAATAAATACCCCATCCCTAATGCTATAGGTGTGAGTCCCCAGTCCTGGAGCTCACTCAGGTGATACCTGTGACACAGCAATAACAGCAAACTTTGCGTTAGTTTCATATTGCTCATTTGTATAACTTCTGTGTGTGTGAAGTGTGGGAGTGGGGCTTGCAAACGACTAAAATTATATTTGATTTTTCAAAAGGCATCTGGAAGGGCAGTCTGAGTTGTTTCCGAATTTAAACTCAAGATTCCATCCACTTTTGTGAGGCTTAAGGATGTGCAAGGAAGGCAGTCAGGCACAGAGCTACCTGATTCATATAGAGAAACAGATGATAAGATGTCAAGTGGCATTAGTAGAGGAAATTTAGGAATATGCAATGAGCAATGCAGAGTCTAGTGTTCAGGTTAGCCAGATTCTAGCACTTAGACTATCTGTCTGACACCTTTCCTGTAACTTCCTGTCCAAATCCTAGAAGCACGTGCCATGTATCTTCCTTTGCATCCAGTCGTAGTCTCACAGATTCTTCTGTGCCCATGTGAAAGATGACTGACAATATAATACAATGATTGGAAATATATCATTTGTGTCCCAAAACTCTGGGATGTGAATAGCAATACCAGATGGAGGTAGGGAAAGAGGAAGGTGGAGACTGTGGCCTTGAGAAAAGTCTAAGAGGCAACAGGGAAAGCCTGGCCACCTCCAGGCTGGTTGGTAAGCCACAGCTGTTCAGCCATGTCCAGGACCACGTTCTATTCACAGCAATAACAACCTCCTCCCTATCAATTAGCAAGCAACTGCCTCTTTCAAGCAGCAGGAAACTTTACTTCCTCTTTCCCAGCAGTTTTCGTCTGCCTCTCTCCCTTCTTTCCCTTTCCCTGTGCCAGTGGCAGCAGCAGCAGCAGCAAACTGGCTTCCAGGCATAAGAGGGATTTGGATGTTTGGCAGAGACAGCTGCTTGCATGGTTCTCCTCCCTCCATGGGCATCCCATGACCCAGGCTTAAGTGCGTGATGCACTAGTGGGATCATAATGGAGTAAACTGTTTTCTCACAGAAGATTTCAAAGCTGGGTGACATCTTTCACAGCCTGTAATGGAGTGGAGTAAGAGTCTCCTGTGCAGTTGCAGGTGCAAACTGGAGACCAGATGTGTCTGATGGTACAAATCATTCTGAAGTTGTTGGCAGCACACGCACAGCTTTATGAGAGTCAGCAAGCATTGGATGATGCAGCTGAGGTCCTAGCTAGATGAATTCAGGTGAAAACATTGGGAACCATGGAGGGAGACAGCAGGGCAGCTGAGCAGAGCAGCTGTGGAAGTAGTGTTTAACATTTGCATTGGAGCTCTGTGGAATGGAGAGACCGTGCTGCACACTGGTATGTTTGTGTTTAGCGTTCTAAAATTAAGGTTTTAAAATGTTAGAGAACAAATCTTTCAAGAAAATAAAATTTTTTTGAGCACTTATTCCTGTATTACAAACTCTGCAGGCTTGGAAGGCATGAAAAATGCTGTGGAATATGTCTGACCTTGGTGTAGCTGCCTCTGGGTCTCCATGAAGCAGTTCAATTACTATTTATGTGTGAAATTCCAGTGGAATAATGTTATTTCAGAAATTTTTGACTACTTAAATTAACCATAGAATTTGCATTGAGACTAGAAGGAGCCAAAGACTAAGATTCCTGTTTTTCTTTTAAAATCTCTATATATGCAATTCTAGTTGTTGATAAATGTTACATGTGGGGATGGAATGATAATGTGTGACTTGCACAAAGAAAACTGCCACCTCCTTTTCTCACTGGATTGCTGTGTTTGCAATGCAACAAAATGCAGAACCTGAATGTGTTGTATTAGTGTATAAAGTCTGATTTTTTTTTTTTCCTTGGGCTTTTAACTTCTCATAATTAATATTTTCTGTATTCTCATTCTTAGCACACCTTATGATTTCTCTGGGGAAATGAATCACTGGGAAAAAAAGTCCTGCTGAAATAGTGATTATTTTATTGAAGCACACAAGCTGGGGGGGCAGGTGGGTGGGCATGCATGCAAAAGGGTAGAGATAATCCAAGGTAAGGAAAGGCAAAGCTGACTGGGTAATGAATGCCTTGCTAGGATACAGTGTACATTCAAGTCTTTAATAAATAAATGAGAATATCTTTTAAATTATTCTGCTTGTAATAATTGGGATTTTTTTAACATCCACTTGCATATAATCACTCATTTCAGCCTGCGAGACTAATTTTATTCAACAGAGAGACAGTTTTGAATCTTATTGACCTGGAGAATTCTGGTATTGGAACATTTGGATTGCAATTGTGTGCGAAGCTAGCAGATGGCCTGGAGCCCCAAGGGCTGTCCTGCACCAGGTGGGTCTCTACAGGTCCCAAGTGCTGAGTGGAATGTATGCAAGTTTTGGCTGGAGCCATCAGAAGTCTTTATAATCCAGAGAAGTGATCTGAAAGTAGATTTGTTTGTTCGTGGGGTTTTCTTAGTATGTTAAAGCCCTAACAGTCCAAGTTGACTCTGTTTCTCTATTATACTTGTAGAAACTTATTAACCTTTATCAAATATGCAAAGGCTAAAACTGCAGTCAAGAGAACCAGGAGCAGCTTGCTGGGTGCACATGGGTAAATCTGAGTCACATCAAAACTTGCAAAAGCTCTGCTCAATATAGTCATGAAGCATAAATCTTTTTTCCTTTTTTTTTTTTTTTTTTTTTAGGAGGAAACAGGCAGGGGATTTGCTATAAAAGCTGGAAACACTTTTTTATAAAAAAAATTATTCATCCAGTTATTTATCATGCCTTGGTATTTCCTGATTCTAGACAAGATCAAGAGAGGGGAATGCCAGAATGTGTTCAGAGGGAAGTTAATGTATTTTGCAAGAGGTTTCAGTAGACAGTTCAGATGTTTAGGATTCTTATTTGAATAGAACTAAACTTCCAAGCTTCCAAGCCACATCAAGCTTGCTTAGCCTGGTCATTGCAGTACAGCAGACTGTCAGACTAAGTGCCAGACTAAAGTCCTGTGTATTTAAAATTATGGACTTTAACCTACACTTGTTAGGTATTACCAACTGGGTTTGCTCAAGATTGTTTTTGAGAATGCTTTGTAACATGACACTGTTAGGATTTGTATAGGTATCTGGGTTTTTTGTTTAAGATTTATTTTCATCTTCAGTATTAGTTATTTTTCTGTAGTGTCTTGATTTTTTTTTTTTTTTTTTTCTTGATGTTAATTTGTTTTTTAAAGTGAGGGCCATGCCCATTTAAGGTAAAATGGAATCATAGATTCAGACTGTAAGAAATGTGTGGATGTCATCAGGTACAACAGCTGTTCAAAGCAGGGCCAACTTCAAAGCTAGAACAAGTTGTCAGGGCCTTGTCCGATCAAGTCTTGATCCAATGAATATCCAGTGATGGAGATTCCAAAACCTCTCTGGGAAACCTGTTCCAGTGCTAAGCCACTCTCATTGAAAAAACCTTTTTTCCCCGCCTTGTGAAGGTTGGAATTTCGCAGGTTGCAACCTGTGACTGTTGTCTCTTGCTCTTTTGCCATGCACCTGAGAAGTCTGACCTGGTCTTCTCTCTTTGGGGAGTGGTAGACTGCAACTAGAGCCCTCCTTTAACCTTCTCTTCTCCAGGGTTAACAAAACCATCTCTCTCAGCCTTTCCTCTTATGGTTGGGATAAGAACATGACATCTTAGTGGCCCTCCTTTAGACATTCTTCAGTTTAACACCTGATAAGTGCTGAGAATAATGTTGTATGTAGCCTCTAATATTTCCATTCCAAGTGCTTTGCATTGATGATATGTAAAAGGATGGGAACTGGCAGTGGAGCTGTGTTAGCTGAGATGTGAGAAGTCATACTGCAAAGTTATACCTTAAATATTACATTTTTGCTAGTACTTTGTGAATAATTCAAACTTGGACATATCCCTGTGAATTGTTTAAGACCTTGGCATACCCAAAGAACTCTGGGAAGTTTTTGGAAGTGTTATGTTGGATAGAAAGTATTACACAATATGTATATTTAAAAAAAAAAAAAAAAAAAGAGAAACATGGGAAGCATTACATGTGAGAACCTATCTGCATTGTATGGTAAGAAATTGTTTTATTGAACCTACAAATGCCATGAATAATGCTGCATATTCTTGAGTACTGTCTACTGCTATCTCACTTACTGACTTACTATTGTACTTTAGCATAGTACAATAACTAATTGTTTGCAAACAGATCTTTATTGTAGGATGCTCCTGTAACGATCTCTTTGGAAAAAATCCTCATATGTCTGCTAATTTTCTAAATGGAATGTTAATTACAATCTCTTGAGCCTGACTATGAGAGAATATCTTATAATAATATAGAAGAGTATTTTGTACATCCAGTTCCAAAAACTAGTGTATTCCACATATTTTGAGTCAAGAAGACATTTCCCCTTCTCAAAGTGAATGTTTTGAAAGCATGCTTCTAGAACCATAGAGTCATTTTTACATTAAGTTCAAGGTGGCTGAAACCTGAAGATGTGATTGCTTTGGGTAAATGCTAGTAATGAATGTTGTTCCAGCAAGAAGAGGGAGGCTTTAGTTAAGAAAAGTTGTGACTAAATAACAATCATAAATTATGTTCTTTTTCTGTTGATCAAGGTCAACATTACAAGGTACTGATCATCATTTGTTTCATAAGAGCAATCCATTGAAAGAGCACACATTTCTACCTCATGAGTCCATGGCCATCCTTTTTGTTAATATTCTGTTAAAGCACTTGCTGGTCACTGGGAAACTGGAAATGCTGAGTGGTTTTTTTTCTTTCTTTCTTTTTTTTTTTTTTCTTTCTTCAGAAGCAGCATTTCAGAAACATTACCTTTTGAATATTTAATCCATGTATAGTGGATTGGATGGCAGACCCACAGTTCTATATCTTCTCTTCCCTTAACATCAGCACTCCATATACATTTGCTGCCTAATTCTTCTGACTTGCAGTTGTGTGATACAGGTGCTTACAAATAAGAGGTGGTCTGCTGGGGTTAGCCTCTTCACAGCTGTACTAGGATGTGAGTAGAGTAAATTTGATTAGTCAGTGATTTAACTAGTGTACAAACTGTTCCATCCACAAGTTTGATTTTATATATATATATATATATATATATAAATATAAACTTTACATAGTATGTATAGTCTAACAAAGTTTCTGCAATATTTGTAACAATAGTCAAGCATTATGTAACTTAATACAGCTGCATGTAACTTATTTTTTCCATAATGAGAAACTGAGCCACAGGTTGATACTTGCTTTCCCTGGGCCACATAAGATGTCTACATATTCGGTATACTGAAATAGAAACCACGTATCTGTGGCTTACACTTTAAGATCATTCATTCTCCATCTTGGGGACTGAGAAAATGAAGTCAGATTCCCTTACCTGACTCCAAATACTTAAAGGCTTGAAAGAACAACATTGCCTGTCTTGTGGGGGTTTTAATTGTTCACTTACATTGAACAATTTAAGTGAAGAAGAATTCTAGTAAAGAATAATTCTATTCTTAAAACCTTGCTCTTCTTTTCTTCAATTTTGGAGATCAAAACACTTTAACTGGTGGGGCAAGGGCTATAAAAGATTACATTCTTGCCATTATGAAGAAAATAATTTGTTACACATTTTATTGCTAAAATGCAGCTCTAACTCTGTAATAATTGATTATGAATGTTCCTTTTATGAGCTGTTAGAATTAGTAATGCAGACAGTATGTCTGGAATGAAAATATTTTAGCATTTCTAAATAAAAATCTGGATCCAAATCAGGACTTTAGTAAAGTTCTCACTATTTTTCCTTGTCACCTTTTATCCTTGCTGAAATTTGTAAAACTGCTAAGGAATTTTGGACACAATGCCCAACTACTTAATCCAGTGCTTCCATACTTTATCAAGTATGACCATGGTTCCTGTGGTGCGTCCCAGTAATGAGACTTCAAAATTAGCACCTCTGATGCAATGATCTAGCACTTCTGGTGCTAGCAATGCCAGTTTTGATTCCCTGATGCTACCCATGGTTGCTGCATGTAGTAGACAAATATTTGGGAGTTTTATGGAGATAAATGTATTTAGTTTTTGTAAGAAGCATGTGACCAAGAGCTGATGTTACTATATACTTCTAGAAGCAATGAGTATTATTTTGGTCTTTATGGTAATTGGGCTTTTTTTTGTATGTAAGGATTGCTTTGAGTCCACCGTTGAACTTACTGAAATAGTTGAAGAACAGAGTTGTAAGATCTGAGCCTCTTTTTTGTCTGGGAGAGTTACCATGGATGAAAGGCAGTAAAAATGCGTTTTGTTTCTGACTCAACAGTCCATGTTAATTTTTTTTCCCTTCTTCCATTCCTCACAGCACCAGCCTTTCATTAGTACCTGCTTTTTTGTCTTTCAGCAGTTTGCTTCTCCATATGTCCCACTGTAGTCCTCAGGTTATTCCATGGGTCTAAAAATTTTGGCCAGTGTATGCAGTTCTGCAGTTACAAATCCCTAGGAATTCCAAATCTGAATTTTAGCTGTGGTGTTCTTCAGTACCCTGGGCTCTACAGTGTTCATCTGCCTAACAGTTCCAGGAATGTTAAAGATTGCCCCGCTTGACAGCAGAAATGACAGAATTTGCTTAATTAACAAAGTACTAACCTTGTAAAAAGTGGTAGCTTGATATGCCAAGTACATGTTAGATTGGGAAGAAGGTTAACTATTCAAATTAGTCTATGTATAGATCTAAAGCAAGAGCTATAGAACTTACAGAATTGATATAAAACTCATTAAGATAGACTTGCATTGGTTAGAAATATGTCTGTTCAAATTCTGTGTCACTGAAGGGCATTGAGAAGTACAAAGCATGCTCTGCGGCTACAAGGAGAACAGCAGATATCCAGTGTCAGGAAGAATAACTTGGTTCAGCTGGTTAACTCCCTGCTGCTGCTTTTGTTGGGTTGTAGTGATGGTTATTTGATCTAACTTGTTTTGAACAGTTTGTGAGAAGTGACCACTGGAGGGTGAAGGTGTTGAAGTTCCCACGTAATTTTATTTTTTTTTTTTTCTTGCAGATAAATAAGTCAGTGTGTGGAAGTTGGAGAAAGTAAATAAGCCAATGTTCTGATACGATATTTACCTTGGTTTGTTCAAATTACTTTTGTAGCCCTTCCAAAAACATCACTGTAACATTGAAATTATTGGATTTTATGTTACCACAGTGGCATAGGATTCTGGACTAATTCACGTTTTTTTAATCAATCCCTACTTAGGCTGTTTATTTCAACACTGATCTGTCTACTCTTCTACTCATGTACACTAAATGTGCTGCTCGTAAGTAACCAAAGAATTGCAGATAATCTGTGAAATGCCATTTTCAATCTGAGTTTTCTTCACTTTGTTTCTAATATAGCTATCTCTATTCCAGACCTTTTGATGCTGTAGCGCTTTATGAATAGAGCAATTATTTATTTTCACAATGGAGTTTTGTTAATAATCCAACTAGTTTATTTTTCTGACTTTGTTACAATAAGAGAAAATAACTTAAATGATAGAGATGAACAGTGCCAACTCAGAGACATATATTAGTTTATATTGAAGAAAGAAATTAGGCTACATAAGGGTAGATTCTTGCTGTGTAAATGACAGGTGCATGCCTTGCATTCATGTCATGTCTTATTTCCAAAATGAAAGGGTTTGGATATGCTTAAGAAAATCAAATCACTGAAGTCTTTATTGCTATTATTTATTCTGATCTAAGTAGTCACAGTTTGTCTCTGCAAAATGCAATAGCTATAAAATACTCAGCAAAGTATTTGCTTCTTGGCAGTAGACGGCTACAAATGTGATGGATTAAGCATAGTGCAGCTGGCATCCAGAGAAACGCAAGAAATAGCTTCCTAGAATACAAAGGTGTTCTTTTAAGTGCTTGAAATCAGCTGTGTGATGGATATACCAAAAAGCACACTACAAAGGAAAGGAGTTGTCCGTGTGCATCGTTGCCCTCTGAAGGGAGGAATAGGTAGACATTCATTGCCTGAGGTAGTTTCACTTAACGTTTTTTAACTGAGCTGCTCAAGCCGGTTCTGTGCCTCACAAGCTGGGGTCTTTCCTCTTTGGAGTTAACAGCAAGTGGCTCTGCATGGCTTTATATATCTGCTAAACAGATGACAGCAGGATATGATGTCACGAGTTTGCTAATATGCCAGGACAATCTTTCCTCTTTAATTCACCCTGGAATGCAGCAGAACCTTGCTATTTATGTTAGACTAGCGTAGAATTCAAGTATGCAGGTCTAGAAGATTGTGTCTGGAATACAAAAGTCTCTTGGAGTATATACATCCTGAAGCTTCACTCTCTGTTGTATTATGTCTGGTGATCTCATCTAATGATTTCTTTTCCAAACACCTTGTTCAGTTTAATCTCTTTTTTCCCCTACACATCCCTTCGTCCCTCCTAACTATTTTTTCCTCATGCAGTGTCCTGTATTCTTGAACCATCTTAAGACAAGAACTTAGGGTATCTTCAGGTCTCTTGAGCCTCTAAAGATGTTGCTTGTGCTGTTAAGCACATGTTTCCCCAAAGTTTTGGTCCAGAAGGCACCGAGTTAAGCTCTCCGAGATGAAGAGTTAAATTTCCCCTCTGACATACTGGGAGCATACTGTTCCATCTGTAATACAGTGAAGGCTGTGGAAGAAATTATGTAATCACAGAGTAGCTTCATGGGTCAGTAAAAAACCAGGAGCCTGTGTACTCCTTAAAAAAAAAAATATATATAAAAAAAAAAAAAAAAAAAAAAAAAAAAAAAAAATTGTCATGTAAGAGTCTTGAGCAAAGGGAAGTGAAATCTCCATGTGGAGAAGAAAGTAGTAATAATATGTTTGCAGAATTGTCTCTAAATGTATTTCTAGTGAGCTATCGGCTCTTTATGTACAGTGACATGAAGGGAAAAGCTTGGGATTTCACAGCGTGTATAACAAATCTGTCAGTTTTTAAATGATTGTCTCATAAAATTGCAAGGTGGTACTGAGTAAAATAGGTTTATGGCAGGCAGTTGCCTCTAGAAAACGGGCTATGAATGCTGGCACAAATAGAACAGGCAGAAATTGTTATAGTAGTCGTCTTTTTGCGACTGGAGCTGGGGTAATCAATAAATCTGTCTCTGAATTTCAGTGTGACACTTGCTCTGATCCTACCTGCGAGGCCCGGCTGTTGGCAGGGAAGGCAGGACGGTTCCCAAAGCAAACCTGCCCTCTGCAGGGCACTGCGGAGCGCTGCGTCTCCTGAAACCAGTTGGCGCAGGAGGGGCAAATCAAGTGATCGGTTTGGTGTAGCGTGCAGTAAATAAATGACTCCCCGAGATGGAAATTAAAGAAGGAAAGCAGATACGACAGCCAGACATGCAATGCCGCAGGGTTCTGCCTTCCAGCTTCACCTCTCCTGTTTTCTGGTTGCTGGTTTTGCTTTAGAATGTTTGCCTCTGTTTTGAGGTTGTTTTTTTTGTGTTTTCTGAATAAATGAGTTTTTACTGGCTTGAACTATCATGAGCGGTGAGTGTCCATAGACTGGCTTCTAAATTCTTGGTGCTTGCTTCCTAGTCTTTCAGGCACTGCAATGCTCTGGGGTAAGATTTTGCTCATCTGACCTATGGAATGTGGAATACAAAGGAAAACAATAGAATAGTAGAGAAGAAAAGCACAAAAAAAGGGATGACTGAGTTCAGATAGGAATTAGAAACAAGGAAATAATAGAAACAAAATATAGAAATGAAAGAAAAGAGAGGGGCTGGTAGATAACTTTAAAAAGTTAAGTTGATTATGAACATGACATCTCAAAAGTAGTCACTGGAACTGAATAAAAGAGCACTTCTTTCTCTATGAAGGAAGTCACACAGATCAATTAGTGTTTTTTTTTTTTTTTTTGGTTGTATTGGTCATTGATATATTTAACAATATTATCACTTTTTTGTTTATAGATTGATTCAAGTAAGTTTACTGAGAGTAGTATTCATGTAATAGTCTGCCATCAAACTGTAGAAAATTAATAAAACCCAGTTTAACAAAACTAGTTTCCATGGATGTCCATAAAACTAGAGCTAAAAAGCATTTGAGTCTTCTGAGCTAAAGTCACTATTGAGAGAAAGCCTTAAAGCTGCTTGAGTGAATTTTGGCTTGGGAGTAATATCAGAAGATTACGGGAAAGTAGAAAGTAGGCAGGCTTAGGACATCTAAAACAACACTCCTGGGGGGAAAAAAAAAAGTTGATCCAACTGTATCAGTTAAATCATTGCATTTTATATGCTCATATTTGCACAGATCAGATATGTATGCTTGATATGGTAGAAGTTGTGGTTAGATCTATCTCTGGATAAATACTTCTGTGCCACAGCTCTGGTTATTCAGTTGAGTGTTATCCCACCTATCTAAAATACATTACTAATGCTCTGCAGGCTTGAGGGTATGAACTTACTGTTTGCTCTCTGTGGTTGCTCCCATATAAGTAGAATTTGTTTCCTAAAATGTTCATAAAAAAGAATGAAGGACGATTGCTGGTACAGACAAAGTAAGTGGCTTTTGTAAATGGTGTTGCTTACTCATGCTGAAAGCTCTCGTGGCATTTAAGTGCAAACAACTGATGTAAAAAATGGCCACTAGAAACCAATTTTGAGTGTTCAAAAAGTAAGTTTTATGAGTGCCAGAAACCTGGAGTTGAATAATCTTGATCACCATGTGCTAGCACTTTTATTAACTAGTTCTTTACATATACACAGTGAAGTGCACTTCTATTAATGTTTTTAACCAAGAGTTGTGCCACTGCAATTAATTAAAGCCACGACAGAAATAGACTTTCTGTGTCCTGCTGGGCTTTTTATTGACCCTTATTTCCAGTTCAGGCTATGGAATTCACCAGTGACACATCCTGAAACTGGTGAGTCTGCAAAGTGGCATTCCCAAACCTGTTTCATACCTCCACATTCCAGTTTCACACTGATTAAAGATTGCTTGATTATGGCAAAGAGCAGTTTGAAAGTTTATAGATACTGTGCTTGTGGGGAATGGGGCGTAAAACAGAACTTGCAGAGTGGGAAATGGGTTAAGAAACAAGAGAAGAGAAAGGCAGTATTTGCAGATAAACAGCATTAAACGGATGCAGGCTTCCACACTGAAAGACAGAAGAGCTACATGGGATATCCTAAGTTCCACCTCAGTCTATATTGGACTTTTGTTCCTCTCCTGGCTGTTGGTGCTGTGTAATAATTCTGGGACCACTATTTTATCTAAAGACTTTGTTCTGCAATCTTTTCTACAGTTTTCACTGAAATATAATGGGAGTTTTACTTTGTGGGGACTATAGGACCAGGCCCTAAGCTATTAGTAGATTTTTTTTTTTCTTTGTACTACAATTTTCAGAAGATCCAGATGCAGTTAGGAACCTAAGTATCACTAACTTTCAGTAGGTTTAATAAAACACTTAACTATTTTAGACAATTCTACTCTTGTTCACCATTTGAACTGGAAGTGTGTGGGCGGATCCTATCATGCCTGAGCACATTTAGATAAATTAAGGGTTCGACCTAAGTAATTGGTGATGTAATATGGGAACATCAATTAAGCACCAAGTTAGTCATTCTAGAGCTGTTCAGATGCTTCTGGAAATCTGAATCTGAAGATGAAATCCTAAAACGTTCAGAAGGCAGATCTGTGGAGGCAAATCTATGTACTGTGCACAAGCAGAAATATCTAGTTGCAGCCCCCAAAAGAAACAAATATACATACAAATTTAACTAAGGGGGATCTTGGTGAAATGATTTCCAGCGTGACACACAGGAACCATTTGTGGTGATGAAATATATGGTCCAAAACCATTTTATTAGCAGACTTATTTTAAAGAGAAACTTGCATCTCTTATTCTCTGAGGAGAGATAGTCAGTGTTAGTTTACCATTTGATCTATGACTGCAATAGCAAGTCATGTGTGGATTTTTATTAATTCTCACTAATTGTCCAGCAGTTCTGGGAGCTATAGATTTCTGTCCATGAAGATAATTGCCTGTGTCACAATGAAAGATCACTGCAAAAGAAGCATTTCATTCCTTAAATAGTCAATTAATATGTGATTTAAAATTACCATAGTTTGTACATGATAGTGGTATTCCAAGAAAGAATTGCACCTGTTTAGTTACAACAAGAAAATTGTTAGAATGTTCTTTAACAAAATAAGAGCTTTATAAAAAAGCTCTGCAACTTACTTTCCATTCTAAATAAAGCAGTATTCACTCAAAGAGAATGTATTTGCCTAGCTGAGTTGTGGGACTGATCATGATGTTGGCATCACTGGCATCTTTCAGCTGGCTTCACCCAACAGCTGCTGATTTGAATTGCCCAGCTGTGAAGACCCTGCCTGTGTGATGCAACCCCAAGATGTAGCACACACCTGCCCCCCTGGAGGACTGGATGAGACTGAAGAGTAAGATTTGGTAGTCAGACACAGTATTACCACAACTTTTCATTAGTTTCCAGTTTATCTAAAAGGCACCACTTTTAGTCCTTTAACCTCTGGCTCAGACTGAGGCACTAAGAAAATACCTCTCTTTTTCTAAAAATGCAAGTAGCTGTTTCAGTACCGTATGCCTCCCACCCTTCTCCTGCACCTTTAAGAGTAGCTATAATGTGGAATGCTGACTGATCGCTGATGTCATGCTTTGTTCCTAATCCAATTGGGACAATCACGCTGTGCTGAAGAGGAGTTGCCATTCTAGCTGATATCTGAAGGATTCAAAGGCTGCAGAACATTAGTGTCTCCTGAGAAGCAATAGTTTTGGACACTTGGCCATCAGATTATCTTAGGAAAACATGCACCTCAGAGGCTGTGTTAACACTAGAGGTGTGTGTCTCGATCTTTGATATGTTCTTGCTAATTTCATTTGACTTTTCCAAAGTCTTTCAGGTAAGGCCAAATGCAAAAAAAAAAAAAAAAAATCTGCTCTGTGGTGTAACAGCTATTCTTCCCAGTGTGGTGTCATCTACAACACCAAACTGAGTTTATTCTAAATTTTAAGCAGAAATGACTGAAGTGCTTTCCGTAAGTCACAATCAATTTGTAGAAAGAAAACCAATTTTAACAATAATAAAATGGTTTGTCTTGGACTGCCTGTGTCTCTGGCCACTGCTGCTTTATGAGCCGTTATGGATATTGGGGAAAGGGTGGCAGTGTGTAGCAGATTTGTCTTCTGACAATTATTAGGCTCAGTGGTGTAGCTCAGGTGAATGGAGCTTACTGACTTCTCATTTGAGCATTACAGATTTAAACACAAGTTTCCACCTGAAACACTAAACAGGTGAGTTGTACCTTTTCCTTATAAAGACCATTACAGCGGTAGCATAAGCTACTGGCTATATGGTAGTACCTGTAGTCTTGTGTAGGAAGGAAGTGGAAGCAGAGTCTGTTTAAAAAAAAAAAAAAAAAAAAAAAAAAAAAAAAAAAAAAAAAAAACCAAAAAAACTGCAAAACCCAGCTTCTCTCAGATGAAAGGAACTTTGGAAGATTTTTACCTCAGTTTTTGTCTTGGCATTGATTGATATTACTGGGATATTTTTCAGGTACACACGTGACAAGTAAATGTAATAAGCACAGAATGTGCATGACAGTATCTGGTCAAATTGATGGTACGACTTGCCTTTCTCTCTTCTGAGGCTTGGTTTACAGTTGATACAGCAATATGTTTAATCTAGTCATTAAAGTTTAATGTATCAAAACTTTTTTCTTCCCATCTGAGATCCTTTCTAATGTGAGATGTAACTGTACTGGAGAGTGTAGTTATATCTTTGCTATTTTTCCCACTCTTTGTCCCCTGTTTGCCCCTCCTCCCATTCTTGTTGAACTTGTATTTTTGCTACAGCTACAAAATGAAATTAATCACCAAGTCTCATTTGTAGCTGCAGGGAGTAAGAAGTATATAGAAAAGCAGTATATGAAGTGGATTTGGGCTTGTGTGATAAGGCAGCTATAGCTATAATATGACTTTTTATTTCCTGTGGAATGTCCTTGTAAATGTTTCTAACCTTTTATTAACTGTTTCAGCTTTTGTTTGTTATAAACTTTGGTGTAAAGAATCACTGGAGCAGTTCCCCTCTGCCCCCCACACTGCAGCTGGAGATAAGACATTTCCTGCTTGTGTTATGCATTGTAGCTAGATTTACTTGCAAAACACACCTAAAAAACTTACCCCACCAATATGATTATTTAAAGCTATATGACTGACATTTGTGCGTTTCTGCAGCTCCCAGCATAATGCCTTAACCCTTCCCCCAAATAAGCGCATTTGTAATTATAAGGGGAAAAATGATTTGGGTTTTTTTTTGTTTTTTTTTTTCTTTTTTCTCAATGGAGTGGAAAAGATGAGCAATTCTCAGCTCAGAAAGTACATTTAAATCCCTGCTGTCTGGAAACCTTTCAAATTGCTCAGTAATTTTTTTTTTTTTTATAATAGAGTGTCAGCTTGCTGTCAGGGCATGATACAGAATGGGAGATTGCTGTCTCTAGCCCTCTGCTCTCAACTGTGTTAGGCAAGCTTTCTGACTCAAGTTAAATCTAAAATATAAAAGTTAATCATAGGCCTATTCTGCATCTTCTTTTTCAAACAAAGTTAAAAGTAGAAATTTTATATGTTATGTTAGGGATAATTTAATTGTTTGTAATCCCGATCATAGTAGAAAAATATAGCATCCATCAGCACCTTCTTGTCTGGGTCTAACTCAGATCTTTAGTGGTCATCTTGTAATAAAAGCTATCAAGCCATTAATTCTACAGATGTAGACGAATATCCTTGTATCTTGGTTAGCTTTGATGGACAGCTGTCTGTTCAGGGACAGTCCCAACTCACGATGCAACCGGTGACAAATCACTTTCAATTGTAGCCATTTCACCACCTGCTCCACAGGGGAAGCTGGAAGTTGGGCTTTCCCTTGGACTCGTTGTTTTGTCTCTTTCTCATAACTGACAAATGTGTGCCAAGTCTTACTCTCCTAGAAGTTATTGTTAAGTTCTAATCTGAGTCAGAAAAATAGGAGTATCTGACCTGTCCAAGGTTTAATAAATGTCTGTCCTGCTTGGTATTGTGGAATGCCATTAGGACTGCATTTGTCACATAATGACAGCACTAGCAGCTGCAAAGACAGGAGGCAGATTACAGACTCGTATATATACCCAATGTGGTCTGCAAGCTACTTCTAAGGAATTTAACAGAAAATCTTGGCTGAGTGTTTGTGGAAACAGAGATACCTTTCTAATCTTTTCTATTCGCTTTGGTCCTACCTGCACTTGCTTGGGGCTTCCTTGTGAGTCCAGTCCTGTGGCCACTGGAGTAACTGAAAGATCACCTTCAGGCTAGTAGGGTCTTTGGTCACCTCTCATTGTCTTATTTGCCTGGAAGAATTTTCTTTCTCTCAACCATCAGGTATGCTCACCTATTTACCTCCATGATTTGCATCACTTATTTACCTAATTTTATGATCCATAAAACATTGTACCCCAAAGCTTTTCTGTGCTGACTCCAGCTATGCTGCTTCAGTGCATTCTGATAGCTGGTATTATACCTTTAGGGTTAGCTTATCTTTCCTTTAAGGCCAAAGCCTGAAGCTCAGCGGAGGTCCTAGGTACCGATTGGTTCTTAGGAAATGCTAACCTAATTGACCTAGGCTCCAGACTAAGGCCCGCTGAAGGTATGAAAACTCTGCTCATTGACTTGAATGTACTCTAGAGAAGGGGGTGATGTTTGAACATGGTGACACAAGGGAAAGCCTGTTGTAGGTACAACACTAGTATTGTTTTGTACCTTGTATACCTTTTTAAACTTATATTTAGTCAGAAACATCTTTTGAAATTTGTAATAATTGCTTCATGCATGCTGTATGGGTAAGTCAGTGTACTTTGTCTGAAATACATGGTTTTCTCAAAATGTACAAATTTGGTACAGCTACTTGCTATTTATCCATGTCTGAGTTTTAATGATGTTGATTTGTTAAAATTCCCCAAACCATATGCGCTGCTGTGTCTGTGGAAACCAGCACTCCGATACATATCATGTCTACAGTAATTTCCTAGGGAATAATGGGGATGTTTTTTGCAGGCAACTGGGCTGAAGAATTTCTGTATTCTACTGATTTTCTGCAAGTAGTGTGCTGTGCTTAAGCATAGAGCTGCAGCTGCTTGTGAATATTTGTCAACCAAGATAAAATGCACCACTCTTCACTTCCACCCCTATATATTTCAGAATCAAGCTCTGTCTGCTAAGGATATTTGTTATTCTCATATTATTTTAAATCTAAAATGTTCAGCACATTTATTACTGGAGGTTGCAACTGAAGCAATACTCAGTGGCTTATAGAGTCTGTACAGAATACAAATTTTTCTGAGGACTGATATTTTGTTTCAGCAAGAGTTGCTACCTTACGAAAAAAAAAAAAACAAACCACAAAACTAAAAGGAATAAAGAAAAGGTTTTGAACTTTTTAAGCAATCAATTTTATTTTAGTATCAGCAGTTATTCTTGCTCCAGTTAATGAAGTTAATCATAACTATGACAAAATACAGATAACATTTCTGTAACAACAACAAAAAAATACATCTTTTTTCCCCCCACCTCACCTTCCTCTCAGGCCTCTGAACCCTATTAAGCAGTACTCCTGATTTGGTTTTGCCACTGTCTATTTGCACTCTGATCAGAGGCACTTGCTGGAGCTGTTTAAGGCTTCTGATGATTTTTGGATGCCCTGTTTTTTTTCACTTGGTTTGCTATAAATCATCTTAGTTTTTATAAAACGAGCCGAGCCATTTGATTCTGAAAATGGGATAGCTTGAAAGTAGCTCAAGTGCACAAAATAATGACTTTCTCCAGATGTTGTCCAATTCTGTATAGATAGAGAAGTAGTATGCACCATTTTAACTCTTGGTGGTTGTGATGGGTTGACCCTGGCTGGTTGCCAGGTGCCCACCAAAGCCGTTCTATCACTCCCCCTCCTCAGCTGGACAGGGGAGAGAAAATATAACAAAGAGCTTGTGGGTCGAGATAAGGACAGGAGAGATATCACTCATCACTTACCGTCACGGGCAAAACAGACTCAACTTGGGGAAATTAACTCACTTTATTACAAATCAACCAGAGTAGGGTAATGAGAAATAAAACCGAATCTCAGAACACCTTCCCTCCACCCCTCCCTTCTTCCCGGGCACAACTTCACTCCCGGCTTCTCTACCAACCCCCCCCAGCGGCACAGGGGGACGGGGACGGGGTTTACTGTCAGTTCATCACGCGTTGTTTTCTGCCGCTTCATCCTCCTCAGGGGGAGGACTCATCACACTCTTCCCTGCTCCAACGTGGGGTCCCACCCACGGGAGACAGTCCTCCACGAACTTCTCCAACGTGGGCCCTTCCCACGGGCTGCAGCTCTTCACGAACTGCTCCAGCGTGGGTCCTTTCCACGGTGTGCAGTCCTTCAGGAGCACACTGCTCCAGCGTGGGTCCCCCACGGGGTCACAAGTCCTGCCAGAAAACCTGCTCCGTGGGCTCCTCTCTCCACAGATCCGCAGGTCCTGCCAGGAGCCTGCTCCAGCGCAGGGTTCCCACGGGGTCACAGCCTCCTTCGGGAACCCACCTGCTCCGGCGTGGGGTCCTCCACGGGCTACAGGTGGATATCTGCTCCACCGTGGACCTCCATGGGCTGCAGGGGGACAGCCTGCCTCACCATGGTCTTCGCCACGGGCCGCAGGGGAATCTCTGCTCCGGTGCCTGGAGCATCTCCTCCCCCTCCTTCTTCACTGACCTTGGTGTCCGCAGAGTTGTTTCTCTTACATGTTCTCACTCCTCTCTCCGGCTGCCCTTTTCTGCCTGTCCCAACTTTTTTTTCCTTCTTAAAAATGTTATCACAGAGGCGTTACCACTATCGCTGATTGGCTCGGCCTTGGCCGGCGGCGGGTCCGTCTCAGAGCTGGTATTGGCTTTCTCTTGAACACAGGGGAAGCTTCTAGCAGCTTCTTACAGAAGCCACCCCTGTAACCCCCCCCGCTACCAAAACCTTGCCAACAAAACCAATACAGTGGTAAATACCTTAAATAAAACAACTCTTGAGATCCCTCAGTATTACTTGTGAAGGCCATAAAGCAGATGGACACTTGGTACACCAAAAGCTCAGATATCCTCCATCGATTCAGATCAGTGGTAAGTTTAAAAGTTTTGTTTTAAAATACTTGGTAGTCTCTTTTAGCCAGTCAAATTATCATGAAACTATTTTCTTTCATTATTAATGGTTTCTCAGGAATGACAAGTTGCAGTAAAACTGATCAGATAAGGAATTCTAGCGAAACTGGCAAAATAAGTTCTATCAAACTGGTTGCAATTCAGTAATATTGTATGTGGAGCTTCAGTTCTGGACAGTATTTAGACAGTATTGAACATGAGAAAAATAAGGACAAGGTGTGAGGTGGGAAGGCTGCCTGTCACTGGTCCTCTCTACTTGAGGACATTTGAAGTAAGTTGGCAACACCTTGGGGATGGTCTGCACTGCAGAAACAGCATTGTAGTTGTGTTGCTTTGAGTATGTTCATATATTAGCTGTGTTCTCTGTCTTTACGATGCTTTCAGATTACTGAAAACATGTAAGGTCTGTAAAGCATGGACCACTGTCCTGAATTCATGAACCCCATGGTCACTACTCAACAGGTGACTACTTTGCAACTGAAATATCACCCACTTTGTTCACCCAAGTGGTGGTTCACTTCTCAGAATCAGCCATTTGAAATAGAACACTGTCTTGACAGTTTCTGTGTGCGTTGTTTGATTTAATAGGGGGACAATTAACTGTTAAAAGGGTTTTGTGTTTCTTTTTGGTTGGTTTTTAACCCATTCAAGATTGCTGTGGTGACTTTTTTTTTCTTGGTGCATGTTCAATGTTTTTACTGAAGAAGTATACAAGCCCTCTTTTTCTCTGTATGCTTGATGTGTGTGGCCATGCCTGCCAGGTCCCCAAGCTGTGATAGCCTGGCAGAGCTGCTAGCTTTCCTGAAGCTCCGAAGGCGTCTCTGACTGAAGTCAGATTCCAAAATTTATTGGATTTTTCTGTAGAATGTAGCCCATTTCTTGTGATTTATTCTCAGTGTTTTATTTTAACGTGTTTTTAATTTTAATATTATCTTTAATCTGATCTGGAGTCACAAACAGATTTGCAAGTAGTGTATCCCTTAGATTTTTTTTTTTTTCTTTTCTTTCTTAGTATCACTGTTCTTCAATGAGTAGCTGCATGAAAATATTCAGCCTGTTAAAATTCTGGTATTTGCAGCACTTTGTAGAGTTCTTTGAGATGTCCAACTATGAGGCTTTTTGTCAGATTCTTGTGAGGAAAAATAGCTTCACAAGCTGATTCTGAAGCAAAACCACATGCAGTAGGCATTCTTGTCATGGTCTTAATTTATGAAGGTGGCAAGCTTATTGCAGTGCAAGGTCTATAAAGGCATTTTAAAAAAATAATTCTTTAAGCAAGTTCATCATAAAGTGGATGCTTGAGGAAAAAGTATGACAAAGCATTATTCCTGTTCTACAAATTGAAACTGAAATGGGTGAACTTAGTTAACTAACTCTGTGTTGGGAATTGATGACAGAATTTGTAACTAATTAGACTTCCTAAGTACCAGAGAAGCACTTCAATGACAAGATTTTCTTTCTCACCACCTTCTTTATTTGAACATTTTCAGGTATATTTCCAAGGAATAAAATAGTTTTAGTAGTTTCAATAGAAACATCTATTTATGTCACTAATTTTGTGGTTTGGTGTACATGTGAATGCATTGGTAGTTTGCAACTCTTGAGTATGCCACCAATTTATAATGATGGCTTTAATTACAACAAACCCAAACTGCAAAATCCTGTATTACTTTTTTATTCTGCAGTAAAAAGACTGCAGCCCAAAGATTTTATAATGTCCTACACATGATTATCTATTAGCAGTTAGTACTTTTGATATCTGGTACTCTATGTGAACAAAGTGACACTTATGTCTACAGTTGCGTAATAGATTATGTTTTCTTAAAAAAATAAAAATTCCTGTAATAAAATTGTAATTGCTTTTTTCATTCATGTAACTTTCTCACTTCATATTTAGTAGTCACCTTTTTATTGGGAAATAGTTTACCAATCAGAATGCTGGAAGTGTTCAGAAATGTGCTTTAGACAGAAGTTTTGCCTGTCCTTTTAACTGCAGATATACTCACTGGTTTTCTAAAATGATTCGTATTTGTTTTCAAATATACTTTGGTGAAGCTCGTTTACCACTGTTTTCATAGACAGACTGACATATAATAGGTGTAGTACCGTATAAACATTTTTTATTTAGGTCTGAAGCTGTTTTTCCGTAGTTCCTGTGACATTTTAATGATGGGACTCTTACATAAATAGATAAATATACTTGGCCCTAAAATAAGCAGAGGCAAAAAATGTGCAAACAGATCAAAACATAAATAGTTTTGGTAGATTTACTGCATATTTTTTTTTTAGCCTACAGATTTCAGCTCTATTAATAAAACATCAATGGATTTTTTTTTTTTTTTTAAAAAAAACCTAACTCAGCTGTAAGAAGCTTATTTCAGGAAAGCTTGTCTTCTAGGTTACAAGGTTTCATGTCTAAACTGTCTGTAGCAAGCTGTTAGAAGTACAGTTTATTGGCTTAAGGGCAATCTGTATCCTCATGGATGTTATACGCATAGCAAGTAGGGAAAAGGCACTTCAGGATCAGCTCTGAGATCATTTAATTTCCAGTAGTTGTGCAAAAAAAATTCAGAGTGTATATTTTATGCGAAGAAGTGTTGGGCATAATCCTAATCCTGTAGGAATTAATTTTATGGCATTTTGTGCAGGCAACATTCAAATTTCTGATCACCAGAACAGGTATTTTCTGAGACTATTATATGTGATTCTCTTCCTAGGTCTCTATTTTCTCCTTATTGGCTTTATATATTGCCTTAGTTAAGTAGAAGGGAAAACATATTTTGGATTTTTTTTTTTTTTTTTAATATTCAGAATATACTTACTGGCATGCAAAGGGTTTTCTTTGTTAACAAGTTGTTGGAAGAAGGTGATTGCTGGAAGAAGGAAAGGTAAAAATTGAACTGTCTGAAATGGTTCTGAGTTTTAGCACTGGTGTGAAAACCTTTCATTCAGTGAATTGGCATTGTGTGCTGGTGAAGTGTTGATCTGGAAGAGAAATGGACAGGCCAGAAAGGAAGCTATAGATATGTCATATGTTACAGCAATGCCAGCAGAAGATTTTTGCCTCATCACATTTTTAAGGGTATCTGACAGAGACTTTCAGCTCTTTTGTGTTTACTTCTGTTGTACAGTCTATACAGTTCAAAGCTTTAAAAGGAATGAGCTATAGATATGAAAATTTATAATTTCTTTCCACAAATTAGTTTTAAAAATGAGCATGTACACCTTAGCATTTCAAAGCAGTTTTGCAAGTTCCAGCAAGTTCCTGAAGCCATTCAAGTGATGTAAGACTCTAATTTGTTTGGGGGTGTGATTTTCTTTTTTTTTTTTTTTTTTTTTAAGTGGTTGTTTGTTTTGGTTTCTGGGGGGTCAAGAATAATGTAGTCCACCCCTTGGTTTTCATTGGTCTTTGCAGAGAAGTTCCATAAACACAGTAAATGTGTGATGATCAGAAGTATGTAGAAAGGGAATATATATAGATTTGTAACGAAGGCCATCTCTAATAAGGTGTATTTTGCAAGATGAGTGTTAGCTAATCAGTCAAGCTGTAAAAATCCACAAAAAATCCCCATCAAACTTGAAAAAAAAAAAGTGCCTTTATCTGAGCAGATCCTTCTGTGATTTGGGACTGGAAAAGTTTAAGTTTAGGAATGCATAACATTTAGTTTATTTAATGTTGTTTCCAATGTGCACATTTGATTTTAAATTAAGCAAAGCACATATTTGAATTTTGTATTAGAAATTGTAATGGCCTTTGAGTTTGAAGATCCCATTATTGTAACATTAAACAGGTGTGGTCAGATAATGCAAAACATTTTGTCAGACAAGTGTGTCAGAGCTTGTTTGGCAAAATTCAGAGAGGTGCTATATCAGGAGTTGCTAACTGAAGTTTTGGTGGGGAGAACTTGTTGCTCTTGACTGTGCTGAAAATGTGGTTATTGCAACCTGTCTTTTGGTTTTGTGCTTTAACCCTTGCCTTTAACCCCTTGACAAAGCTATGGAAGGAAGAAACAAGTAAAATTAATATGGACAGAGATAGGTATGACTTGAAATTTCTGCATGGAGATGCAGATTGAGTTTTATTTGAGCTGAGTCAGATTGTCAATCTCTACAATCTAATATGCTTGTAAATCCACTAGAAGAGATTGTAGCTATTTACAGAATGACAACAGAAGGCTGCTGCTATGTTCTATATTAAAATCTTATAGCAGGGTCATTTTATGGCCTAAAGTTTTTGGCTCTTTTATTTTTTACTTTTTCTATTTTTTGAAGATTTTCTTGGTATTTGGTAGCTGCAGTGGCCAAGTACTGTCTGCATTGTTACAAACAGAGAACTGTTAGGGTATCTGTAGTGGCAATATAATATAATGCAACCTTGTGGACACTTCTCAGTAGCAGGTCTTAAAGCACGTTGACTAACACCCACCCACCCCTACCCCTCTCCACCCCCAAATAAACAAACCAGGTCCCTGTCATGAACCCCATTTCAGAGATGGGGAAACTGAAATGAGTTACTCGGTGTCACTTGGGAGCACCAATAATAGAGCTAGGAAGAGAATTAATTTTGAATGCTTGTAGAGAGTGCTTGTTACTGTTGCATTTAAGGCTACTTACCGATTCCTTTGTGTTGAAATGCTTGTCAATGCAGCTCAGAGCTTTAGATGTGCAGTTTCTTTATCAGTCATAGTTAGAGAGCTCGAACAACCTTGGTACCTGAAAACCCCCCAAGGTCATGGATCTGTTTATCTTCATAACACCTCTGTGTGCTGGGGAAGCAGCGTGCTGAAGCAGAACTGATGAAAGACAGGACGATTGTCATACCTTATCGCCTACAGAAGTCTCCACTTCAGCTGTTTCCGTTCCATGCAGTTCCAAGCATAATTCATAAACGCGGCATAGCAAGACTAAAGTAGGCAAAGAAGTCAATTCCTAGGGGGGGCAAAATGGCTCAAACCCCACCTGCTTGTGGTTGTCTCTGCCAGACCCTGGAAAACCAGGCTGCTACTGCTGCTGTGGGTGGCAGTTTATGGTTAGCTGAGTAGTGCTTGGGTGACAGGAGGGTGAAAGCAGCCTCTTCCAGTAACCATCGCAGGCTGCCTGCATGGTCATAGTCCTGTAATCAGAAGCTGAAACTCTACCTGATGTTGCTGTGGTCTGTAGCAATCAAAAATAGAGGAAAAAGTACTGGAAAAACAGTTCCAGGTTCCACTTTTGCTCAAAATCTCACGTAGTTAATAGTTCCCATGTGTACTAACCGCTGGCTAGAAAAGGTGTGTTCACTTTGATGTTAGTATTTGCTGATCTTCAGAAGATTTTTTTTTTTTATGGCTTAAATTAGTTTTCACAGTCCAGCTAATATGCTGCATCTTTTTCAGTTGACAGTGTTATGGCAGAAGTTTAAATCAACAAATATTTTGACGTTTAGCCTTCTAACAATACCTAATAATTAAGTACCAAATACAGAGTTATGAAAAGTTATGAATAAAAAAATGTTTAGCTGGCTTTCTTAGATCCTCAGAAATATTTTCTGTACTTGTACTAGGTAAGCTTGAAAATTGAATCTTTGTCATAGAGTTGGAAAAGTGAAGAAAATTGATTTTTCAGTAATGTCTTACATTGGGTAACTTTTTCTTAAGGTTCAGCTGAGAACACTGGATTTCAGCAAAGATACTTGCTAGACAGCACTCTGACAAGGTGATAATCGTACTCTCCACTGCTGTGATAACTCTGAGTTTGAGCCTCTTCCCAGTCTATCTATCCATCAGTGGAGTAAGAATGCTGTAAAGTTGCATTAGAGTCCATCACTTAATGAAGTGTAGAGCTCAAAATGTAGCTATTTCAGTATGTTACTCCTCAGTGATGCTACAAATGGGGACTTCAGTAATGAATTGTATTCAGACAAAAAAAAAAAAAAAAAAAAAAAGGTGTCATTATGCAGTAGACAGTAGAAAACTGCAAACTGTTGGAGCAGCAGAAATTCCACGAAAGAAAAGCTACAAAATCACAGGAGGGAAAAAAAAAAAAAAAAAAAAAAATGGAATTGACTCAATATATTCAGAAAGTGGAGTTTAGGGTTTATGCTGCTTCAGATCCTACTATATAGCACTGAAAATGTTGAGATGAAAATCACCGTGGGACTGCTTATAAGACTCAAAGAACTAGAAGTCATGCATTAGTTGTTGAAAATGTAAGCTAGGGTCTAAGGTGTAGTGTCTTTTCAAATTACTTACTTGTAAGTTAATTTTAACATTAAAACAGATGCTGCATTCTTGTTTGGAGGTTTTCTGTTTCATTCTGCAAAAATTACTGGTGTGCCTTGGGCCTATTACTTTGTGCCACACAGAGGTTTTATTAGATGTACAGGTTTTGGAAGAAGTGCAGCATTACTTGGTGTTACCTGGAATGTAAAAATTTCCATTAATTAAGATAACTAGTGAAAAATATTTTGCTTACACAAGGCTCTTTGGGAGCAGATTAACAAATTAATTCCTTGTGGTGTCCACCTTTTCATGACATGACCGTATGGAAAAATTAGAAATGGAATTGCGCTAGTCAGTACCCATGTGATAATCTTTTACAGAGAAATTAAAACTTTCATCAGTTCATAGCCAGCAGCACTGCTTTGTTAATCTACACAGATTCATGAAGTTTTTGCTTGTATCTGTGTGCTATGTGGATGAGTTAATTCATTTACAGAGCTGATGAGTAGCTGTAAATGAATTTTTGGGCCCCAGCTGAGAGAGAGTTTATCTACAAAGAGGATTCATTAGATCTTCCAGTGACAGTCAAAGTCCCCTGGTGCCTTTCTAGCCCAGCTTGTTACTGTGCTGAAGGTTTATTTTGTTGTTCTTAGTGCTGTACCTGGTCTTTGTGCAGATTTGTGATGATTACTGTAGATGGCAGCAGAAGCTAAATAAAATAAAAAGATTTTAAAAATTAATTAAAGCCCTCTCTGCCGCTGTCCTAAGTATGTTTTTTCTTTTGGTGCCTGCCAGCTGTTCTTGAGGATTGAAGCAATTATAGGCAGCAGAAGTCAAATTAAATAAATTATATCTTGAATTAAGGTTTCACTCATAGGCAGTTGGGGTTGTTTTGTGTCTGTGGCTGTGTGTTGGTTCTTGGTGTGTCCTGTGTCAGATACTAAAAGCTAGTTTTAAAGCTCCTCCTGATAATCTCAGAATTACCCCTTCTTATGTATATGCCACGGTGTCAAAGAAAGAGCAGCAGCAATTCTGATAAATGATAATAATAGAATGGTTTGGGTTGGAAGGGACCTTACAGATCACCTAGTTCCAACCCCCCTGCCATGGGCAGGGAAACCTTCCACTAGACCAGGTTGCTCAAAGCCCCATCCAACCTGGCCTTGAACACTGCCAGGGATGGGGCAGCCACAACCTCTCTGGGCAACTTGTTCCACTGCTTCACCACCCTCACAATAAAGAATTTCTTCCTTATCTCTAATCTAAATCTACCCTCTATGAGTTTAAAGCCATTTACCCCTCGTCCTAACACTACATGCCCTTGTAAAAAATCCCTCTCTGGCTTTCTTGTAGGCCCCCTACTCCCCTGTCTTTGGGAGTACTTTTTTTTTTTCCCCCTGTAATAAGGCTACTGTTTGCTTACTTTCATTGCAACTTAATTGACTTTGTTTTCCTGTTTTTTCTTGTCGTCTTTCTTTTTTTTAAATGTCCTTCCTTCCTCCTTTAGTGTGTTGGCTGTCTGTAATCTGTGTCCTTGGATGTCACCTCCTCTCAGTGTGCAGAAGACATAAGGAAAAATGTTATAATGTGCCATCATGCTAATTAGCTGCTTAATAAGACAGCTTATTTCCCTTCCCAATACCTTGGTAGGTACGAGAAGCACAGGGGGCTCTTAGGACAGGCATTGGCCTTTTATAAGTATTTACAGTATTTGGAATAGCGGACTGATCTTTAATGGGAAATGACTCCCAATGTTAAGTTTATTACACAAAGCAATAGATGACTTTTGTTTTTATGCCCTTTCATTATTTAAATGATTATGTGTGAACTTGAAAGTGGGCTTTAGGGGCAAGCAATAAATAATAAATGTACCAAAAGTTCCATACATGATTAGCAAAATTGCTAGAAAAGAATGAGCTGTGAGAGCTAGGGGTCTTCAGTCTTTGTTTTTTACTCTGAAAACCATAAACCTCAATTTTCTGCATGGCAGACACTTAAAATTAGGCAAAATGTAGTGCATCAAAATGACTCTGTGCTTTTGAAATATTTCTGAAATCCCTTTATTATGAAAAAGAACTACAGGAAAGTATGGAACTGCTGTTTAACAATTGTGTTCAATATATGATGAAGGTGGGCACAAAGCTCTAGGTATTAAAGTTTATGAATGTATTAATGCACTACTTTGGGGGAATTAAACTTTAATATTGATGATAAACCTTCCATAATAAAATGTGGGGAGAGCAAGAGTAACTCTCTCCTGCAAAGTCCCCAAACTATTTAAATAACTGCATGCAAGCTACAGCATCTCCTGAGATATATAATAAATGAACTTCTACATAATCATATGCATACGAATGTACAATATGCATAAAGTGTTTTTTTTAGCACAGTTGCTTTCTGCCTTGCAAAAGATACTGTCCCAAATGACTGTATTTCTTTTAAGTGATTGATCTCTAGCATCAATTTCACAATATTTCTCTCAAGATACACATCATTCACTACCCAGAGTGTGTACCAGTGGGAGATTTTCTGTTGACTGCTTTGAAATAGTGTGAGATTTCTACAGCAGATTTTTATGCCAGTCTGATGTTGTTATTTTTAGATGACACTATGGAAGAGATAGTCTAACGCTTTAGAATGTGAAATGTTGAAGAGATACAGGAAATTGTAAATTAGTGATCTGGAATGTAGCATCAGACTTTTGTCAAACAAGTATGTCTGAAAAAAATCACTAAGTCATGCTTTTTATCAAACAGGGAGAAAAATGTCATTTTAGACAGCCATTATGAAAAGCGAAGGTGTTTGGAAAGTTATCCTTAAACTGCAAGGAGCTGACGCTGAAGTCGTTTTTATTGGTTGCATACTAGAGCACAGATATGCAAATAGGAAATCTTGCATTTAGAAGAGCTTGTGTGGTGAACTCAACTGCTACAAACCATAGAAGCAGTTGCTGACTAGAGGAGCTACAGTGATCCAATGATCTCGGGATGTTGCGCTGTCAGTTTAGATCTATCAGATAAGTAGAAGATAACTGTTCAAGGATTATTCTCACAGAGCTACAGATTTCAAAGGGTGTCAGCAAAAACTTGAGGAAAACAAATCTATTCTTCATTCTTTGCTCCTTGTGCTGCAGTAGAAGGTGTGAAGTTTTAGGAGATAGTCTATTATGCTTCTAATTTGGTTATCCATTAGGGAGCAAATTTATGAAAAAGAACATAAATTAAAGCAGGAAGCATCTATAGAAACCAAAACCAGAGTGGAGTTCTTGTAGGGTTTTTGCTTTCAACTATTCTGAGAAGCTGTGAGGTAGAGTGAATTCCATCCTCTGCAGCTGTAAAGGCTTAACGTGGAAAACAACCGCCACCACTCATGCAATAGTGATCTCATTTTTTTGGCATTTAACTGGAAACTAAGGCTAGCAGCTAAAGTAGTTGTCTGTATGGATTGTGATTCTCCACATCTGCTTTCCAAGAAGGGCAGTGGAAGTTATTAGTAGGATTTTTGGTGACAGGGAAGAAGAAAGAAGTTGTGTCCCCATCTCTTGCATACTTAACCCAACAGACATTCTTTTTTGTCAGCACTAATAACTCCCTTATAGGCCCTTTGGTCTCCTTCTGTCCTGGGTTTACAAATATTGTGAATATGTTAATATATTTCAGTGACGGTTTTTTTTTTTTTTTTTTTTGAGGAGCCAGAAATGCAACAAATGCAGCCATGAAGCCTAAAAGAAAGAATAAGCCTATGGTTTAGTTTTATTTTAAATAGACATTTCCTTTTAGAGGTGAATTGTGCAAAAGCTTATGGGGCCATCTGGCTTTAGCCAGAAATATGTGCTGTTGACCACAAATTCTGATTAAAATAACAATAATAGCTTTAGATTAAAAAAACCAAAAAACCCTAAATGTATATTCTATGTTTTTACTTATTGTTCAGTGAAGAAAAAAATAACGAAAAAGAAAATAAAAAAAATGTTGCTTGGTCTAATAAGCAGCCTTCAGCTTGGAAGTGCAGGGATGTGGACCAAAGGCTGATGTTTCTGGCTAATATAGCCAGTCAAATGGTACTTTTTGCCTGTCATGAAATTGCTTAACTTGACACAAACTGATAGGAAAATAAATAACCTTCTTTTGCTATAAGAGCAATTATTAAACTCATAATTTTGACTTGCCTTTATTAAGGCAGTTTATCTTTGTTTTGTTTGGTGTGTTTGCATATGAACATTTTTATCAGCAATTCAATCTTTTTTCTCTTTGTACTTTGTCCTTACCGGACAGTATATAATCCTTTTGAACTTCCCTGAAGATGTTAAAATTCTCTAATTTCTCTACAAAGGCCTATAAAATAGAAGACTTGCAGCATCTGCAAAAATTTACAGTTCAGATGACAAAAAATTGCAAATCAGCTAGTTTGATACATATCAGACTTGACAAAAAAGCTTTTTTTTTTGAAGATGGTTATCTGATGCAATAACACAACATTGAAGTGTTCCATTGCCTACTATGGCAGCTTTTATTTCAAAAGCTTTGCTTATAAGTGTGGTTTTGTTTATTTTGTTATATTGGGTTATTGGTAGTATTTTATATTTCTCGATTCTTAAAAGTGTGGGATATTCTGGTGCCTGTAACAAGCTGAGCTGTGCAGTCTCTGAAGGATAGCCAGTGCTGTGCGTATGTGTTAACATAGAAAATTTTCTCCCCCTGGTTAGATCATCTTTTTGGGAGATGTTGTCCAAATGACCTTCCAAGTCAATAAAATGGCTAGCGTAACATTACAATCTTTTCATTTATACCTTTGCAAACAGGAAGGCATTTCTTAATTGTGATACTGGAAGAAATATATTTTTAATTTCTAGTTAACAGGAAATCCTTAGGTCTGATCAATTCAAGGCATTTTGAAGCAGTCATTGCTATTACTAAAGTTAATCAAAACTTACTGCTGTGTAAGAAAAATCAATAGAAAACAGATTGAGATCATATAAGTAAGGATAATTCTGCTCCAGGGCTTCTATAGCTTCACCCATCAATAAGCAGGAGCCTGACTGCTAGAAGTTTCATGTGTCCTGCTGATGTCTTTATTAATCAACCAAGTGCCAAATTCTCCAATTACTAAACTTCATATATCTGTGTTTTCAGTTATATGGTGGGGTTATTTGTGGCTTCCCATACTTTACAAAAGAATGATTTGTGAACCAAATTAAATTTGGATGATTGCGCCACACAAAGTGTATAAAACTTGCCTATAGGATCTTTCAGAAATTTCAGGATGCTTTCAATGCAGATGCAATGTAGTGAGTTACAATGAGATCTGGTTGGAAAGGTCAGTTTCATGGAGACTTCATTCTGGCAAAAAGTGAAGGGAAACTGTGTTCTCACTTAAAGGTAAGTGTTTCAGTGTTTCATTTGGACATACCTTGAGTTTTGTTCTCTACTATATATAATTCTGTACTATATTACTATATAGATATTATGTAATAATAGAAATATATTTATATACATTTATAATATACAATTATATATAATATAGTAGGTTAATCTGCACATAACTTTATATCTAACATTCTATACATATCTAGTATTTTACATACCCAATATTTTTTATACATATTAAGTACCTGATAAAATAGTGGTGGTGTTTCAACAAAAGGTCATAGTACAGAGTGATTTATGGTTAATGGTAGAACTCAGAAAAATTGGCATTGTTTTGACTTTTGTGGCATGTCTGTACAGCGGTTGTCCTGGTAGGCAAATAATTGGCAATCCCATCTGGTGATTTACTGTTGCAGAAAAGTAAACTTAACCTATGTGACTTCTGACTTTGGGCAGAGTTAGATGGTAATTGACTTGAGGAAATGACTGAAAACAGTATTTGCTTAATAAACAAATTAATGTCCATTAGATTATTATTTCCTGGTGTTATTGACCTTTTCTTACACTTCTTCCTATACTTGTATGCATACTACACTGAAATTTAAACAAACTTTGATGGCAGACTGTGAAATTCCTAATTAGTTCTCAGAGTGTTTGTGTTTTCTTCTGAGGGCTCTTCACTAGCTTTTCTGTGCATGTAGTCGACATGGATCACATGCCAGTGAAAACTATGTTGTTGCTTTGGTTTTCATTTTTTTTCCATTGGTCTTTAGAATATGTTTTATTCAATCAGCTTGGGAAGAGAGTAAAGCTGTAGTTTGTTTTTTAATCCAAGGGAACTTGTCAATTCTCAAAGTCATTTCTTCTGATTTCATTTATTTATGCTCAGGACAGGCAGCTATTTCTTCTGTCTACAAAGTCTGTTCAGATTGTCCATGCAGACCCACTGATTAGTTGAAATCGAACTACCCTAATTTCTTTTCTGAGAAGATGGAGTTGATATCCTAATTAATTGTAGGATACAATACACATAAATTCACCTCTTTGTGTCTCTGCATTGAACTCAATCGTTTTGCTTCCTTTCTGCTTCCAAATTAAAGACATGGTCTCAATTCCTTTTTCCCCACAATGCAATGCCAGGTGGATTGAACTGCAATTATATGCCTAGCTTGAGGCTCCTTCTTTAGAGTGCTTTTTGCTAAAAACAAACAAACAAAATCCTATGATTTATTTTAAGACAGATTCCAGCTAAGCATGAAATCAGAGTTATATTTGTAACGATGATTTTATTATTGTTGTGGTTTAACCCCAGCTAGCAACTAAGCACCGCGCAGCTGCTCGCTCACTCCTTCCTCTGCTGCTGCCTTGTGGGATGGGGAGGAGAATTGAAAACAAGTAAAACTCGTGGGTTGAGGTAGAACAGTTTAATAATTGAAATAAAAAAAAAAAAAAAAAAAAGAAAAGTAAGATAACAAAGAGAGTGAAATATAACCCAAGAAAGACAAGTGATGTACAATGCAGTTGCTCACCACTTGCTGACCAATGCCCAGTTAGTTCCCAAGTAGCGATCCCCCTCCAGGCCAACTCCCCCCTGCAGTTTATATACTGGGCATGACATCACATGGTATGGAATATACCCCTTTGGCCAGTTTGGGTCAGCTGTCCTGGCTGTGTCTTCTCCCAACTCCTTGTGCCCCTCCAGCCTTCTTGCTGGCTGGGCATGAGAAGCTGAAAAATCCTTGACATAGTCTAAATACTATTTAACACACTGATGTTTTCAGTTGTTGCTATCAACATTATTCTCATCCTAAATCCAAACCACAACATTATGCCAGCTACTAGGAAGAAAATTAACTTTATGCCAGCCAAACCCAGGACAATTATGTAACTTATTTTTATCCAAATGATATAACTTTGTTTATAATATATATTCCCTGATTTTTAATGCAGTGCATAGTTTACTGGGTAGAAGAAATTTTGTGTGCTGTTGGTAGGCTGTGACGAAGGAAAAGGGATTATAGCTTTTCAAAGTTTTTGCCTATTTATAAAACTACTGCTCATATTTAGCAAAGGATTTTGGGACAGTGGAAACAAATTTACTTAATGTGCACATTTAAAATGGTTACTCTTTAACTTGCCCTAATTATACAATTTTGATTATTTTAGGAAACTCATTAAATGGTCTTTTAAGTCTGAAAGCAGAGAACATTCAGAAGAGGTAAATACACACGTATTTACATACATTTTACTGTGCATATCAATATGCTTTAAGAGCATACTCAATGGAGTATAATAGCATCTTTGTAGTCATTAGGAACCACTAATGTGTGGTTAAAAAATAATAATTCTGAAGACCTATTTACCTGATAGATTTAATGGTCCTGATGGAACTATTAGAAGCTAAATAACAAAGCTTTTAAAAATGTCCTAAATATTTCTAAAAGACCTAATGGCTCCTAAGGAGCTACATTTATAGTCAGTCTGGCAAGCTGCAGATACCATTTAAGAAGCCAACACTATTTGCAGAATGAAATGATATAGGAGTGAATAATCTGTTTATGATGCTTGCAGTCAGCATGGCATTCTGCAATTTTGGAATATAATAATTCTGCTTAAATAAAGTTGTCTTCTGAAAAAAAAAAAAGAAAGAAAAAGAAGACAAGTATGGCTCTTGTATCACATTATTTAGACATTAGTTTCTTTACATTCTCTCCAAACAGAACTCTTATGCCCCAGTTAGCAATAAGTACTTCTCTGGCAGGCTGAAGTCCCTGCAGAGGTAGGTGTACTGAAAGCATGGCTGTGGAACATGAGACAGGTATAGTTCACGCAGTTACTGTTCAACCCTGAGAATGAAATATTCTGGGATTTTTTCTTCCAAGATGGTAGGGAGTTCTGTATTGTTACAAAATTTCTAAGAAATTACTAAGAATTTCTCTTTCCTGGTTAGTTTAGGGTAGTAGTGGATTAGTTTAGCCATTTGTAGTAATGGCTTCTTGACTGTAGCCATTGCTACCTCAAGTTCTGTGTACGTGTCGCATACCATTTTGTCAATCTGCACTAAACAAGAGGTGAAAAGGCAAACAAGCCATGGACACGAATAAGCATTGTTCTACAGAACAATAAGAACTGTACTACAGAAGGATCGAATCTCAGCCTGCCTGTCTTATGTCCCAGAGTAGATGTCCAACTGTCAGTTTAAGTTCAGTATCATCCAAACCAACTTAATTATCTTCCTAGGCTCCTAGTGGACTCCATCTTGCCCAGATGGCACTATAATAAAGGCATCTTTTCCTAAAGCCCCTTTCCTGACATGTTTCAGTCAGGCCAGTTCATCTGCAATAGCATTTTCAGGAGCTTGCCTTTTTCTTTTAGCACACAGCCTGAACTTCTATGAGAAATAATCTGTATTAAATGCAAGGATCACTGTAACCTTAGGGCCTTGATCCATGTAAAGAAGCCAGGTCCACTTAGATAAGTGCCTAGGAATGTGAATTCTGCTTGTAAGAATGTTTTCCTATACTTATGAATTTTCTTCTTCAGCTATATATCTCTTCTCTTACCACATGAATCATTAAATGTAAACTTCCACTAAGAATGTTGTATCTAGGTTTCTTGGAAAACATGTATTACTTTTTTTTTTTTCTTTAATAAGACAGGAGGAGCTCTGTTTGTGTGTGTGTGTGCTGGCTTTTTTTGGTTTTGTTTTGTTTTTTAAAAATGGACTGTAAAAACTCAACTCTGCTGTTGCACAGTCAATACTCCTGGTGTGGCTGGACAGCTGGTGTGTTTTAGCACATGCTTGTTTTACTAGGTTTAGTCTCTTTATTGTTTTCCCAACCTCATTTTTCTACTTGTTGTCACTTTCCCTTTGTGCTTACGTTATCTGAGACAAGTATTGATGCCAAGCACAGTGGAGCCCTGATTTCTATATAGAAGCCCCTGTGCATCACTGCTGTATAAAGGATAATTCTGCAGTCAGTCCCTAGGTGATTTTGGGTAGGACTGCAACGCTGCTACTCAGGCTTACTGAGACAGCATGCTTCACTTCAGTATTTTGTGGCTCAAAAGACACTTGAACCCAGAAGACAAAACTAATTAAATGTGATAGTAATTAAAATTGTAGCTCTAGTTATGGAGTAGGAGAAATTTTTGGTCTTCCGTTCTAACCAAAGAAATATTTTTCTTGATTAATGAAGATACCTAATGATTAAATAGGTCAAAAGTTTCTTTATGCAATGAAGGAAATTTTTTTGTTATGGTATGGATAACTTGAGGAACTTCTTTTTTCTCAAAATGTTTGCTGCTAATGAATATAAAATTAAAATATGTTTGATACAGCTGTAAGGGAATAGCTGTAAGACACCACTGATTCTAGTACAGAATATGTCTATTTTTGTTAGTCTGGAAAGACAGTTCATTAGGAAAGCCAATACATAATTGGGAAGTATATTTCCTTCTCGTTCCCTGATTTGTTCTTCTGTGTTCAAATTCTCTAGTGACTTTAGTTATTTCTTCAACTTTGCAAAGTTGTCCAGGTTTTAAAAGGAGTGTGTGAAGAACTCTGTCATGTAACTGCCAGCCTAATGTCTAACATCTAACTGTTCTTCCATGAATAAAACTTTAGGAATGGTGGTGTTGATAAATTAAAATCTGTAGGTATAGATTAGGTGTATATAGCGTTCAAATAAGAGAGTAGTACAGATACTATGAATAAAACAATGAAGCTAATGGCAAGTACAGTCTTCTTTGGATCTCAGTATACAAGAGTAGTCTTCTCATTAGCTCCTTTGAGTCAAACACTCCTCCTGCTGGGTTGCTATTTCTGAGTCCAAAGCAAAAAAGGACAAATAATGTGTTTGCTCTTTGCTGTCTTTAGTTGCTTATTATGTTTAAAGAGTTATTTCTTCAAATAAAAGCACTGTCTGCACCTGGGTGAGTATATTTCCATCTATATCAGCAGTGGTGCTTATTTGTTAAGTGGAACTGAGTTGCTAGAGAGGAGTGGGCATTGGAACATGCAAAAAGTTTTATTTTCCCATGTCCTTCACTCAGAGAATCACTATTGCTCCGAGGTCCTAGACACATGAACATATCCAGAATCTTAAAGCCCAGAGTTGAGAGTAACTAAATACTTTGTGGGTTTATAATCTGAAAGACTCACCAGATTCTAAATTTCACAGCTGTCTCTGGTGGTATGGGCCAAATGAAAACTCTGCATCCGGAGGGAATTGCAATTGGGAGTTTGGTACTGGAGCCAAAAGCTGCTATCTGTGGTTGTGCTTTCTAGACTTGAATTCAGCTTCTGAAAGCTGAATAAACCAAAGCTTTGGGAAGTTTGAAATGAAAATTGCACTCAGGAGCACATCTCTAGTTCAGAGAGCTGGCTTGGCTAGAAGTGCACATGTTTAAAAACACATAGGTATGGACATCCTTTAAGGTTTGTTCCACCGATGTTAAAATATGACAAAAGCAAAGATGTCTGGATATATGTGTGCATGTCTGTCTATCTGTATATAAATATTAATAGTTCAGGTGCTATGCCACTTTCAAAAATTGTTGACAAATTCAAAATCTTTCACATTTGAACAGTAGCATGGTGTTCTGGCTCCACTTCAATTCCTGTTATGCCATCTCACACCTAAACTTATGTAAAATAGTGATTTGTATGTTGTATTATTGTCTATGAGTTAAGGTTGAAGAAGGTGAGGGTTGCTTAGCCTAAGGAAGAGAAGAATGTGTGAAGACGTACTAGCAGTCTTTAGATGCATAAAAGGTTGGCTCAGAGATTAAGGTAATGATAATAACGCAGATCCACAGGGAAAAGAGCAAAAGGTAATGGGTTTAAATTGTAGCAAAAGAGATCTAGTTTTGGCATTAAGAAAAGCTTTCTAACTGAAAGCTTAAAATTCAGCACAGGAATAAATGAATTGGGGAAAGTGGAATTTTCATAACGGAAGTATTATAAAAAGAGATTAGATAGATGTCTCCACAGAATGACTCAAGACTTGTATATCCTGCTTTTTCAAGTTAATTCACTGTCTTATTGTTCTGTCTCCGTGGCTTGTTTCCTTTTTTTTCTATATTCTCCTGTCTTTGATTCTGTTTCTCTTCCTTTTTGAAGTTGCTAGTGTTTGGAAAAAGTTCTTGGTCAAATGTATTATCAGAAGAAAATAGTTTATCAAACACGTTGTTTTAAATGGGCAGTGAAGACCCCAGATATTTTCTTGGTTAGTTACTTTCATTAAATGTCAAGTCTTGAGCTGAAAATTCAAAAGTCTGATTATTATATACTTTTTTCAAAAGAGGACACGTTTTTTTGTATTTGGAACAGAAATAAATTCAGATAAATCAACTAATATTTATAATGACAGTGGATACTTAAGCAATACTATAACTTGGTAGGTTAAATAGTAGTATTAATATGTATATGTTTGAGACTGGAGATTTTTGTATACCTGATGAAGTTTAAATGTATAAGTAACAATACATAAATGTGATGTCAGTAGGCCTTTCAAACATTTCCCTTTCCTGAAAGGGAAAATGCATGCAACTTAAAAAAACCAAAACAAACAAAAACCAAACAAAAAAATCGGCCAACCCCAAACATTTAGTCAAGGCAGTTGACTCATGTTAAGTACCAGTATGGATTCGTAAATAAAATTAATGCTTGATAATAATTCACTGATCTTGGCAATTGCATTCATTTCATTGGCTAAAGTGAATGGATGCATGTATGTAAACATGAGCTGGATGTAGAATAGATAAAAATATCTCCCTGATCATTGTGTACTTGATATTTGATTGCTTGGTAAATAAAACTGCTAGCTGAACTAGCAATATCTATTGATTTTACTGTTGAAAAAGCATACATGCTAAACAAGAAAGGGTTCAGCCGAGACAGTTTCTAACCTTTATTGTTCTGTTGGTATCGCAGTGAGAAAAACCTCCTCTGGCCAGTTGAAGTGATGTAACGAATTCCCATGTATCAAGATAAATTTCAAAAATGGATGAAGATAGGTAGAGCAGTTAAAAGAATCATAAATTTCAGGAAGCAAGCGAGATACGCTGTCAAAATTTCCTACACCATACCATATTATTAAGGAAAAAACCAAACAACAAAATTACAAAAACCCCACCCCAAACCTGAAATTTGTTTTCCTTTGTTTTCATTTTTTGATATTCTATGGAAGACTAGGAGTTGAGTTATTAAGGAATTGACCAAATTTGTTAGTTATTAACTTGGGATTTTTGTCATTTGATATCAGCAAAGAAGGAAATTTGTTTGGATTGGTTAGGTGACGCGAGTACAGCAGAGCACCACCAATGAGCACGTGGAATGAAAATGCAAAGCTAAGCCTGTGTCTGTATCTTCTTTTTTCTTGTGGTAATATTGAAAGCCCTTTCCGTATTTCCATATACCCATAAGCATATGACACAAGTAACAAGATCCAACTAGTGCATGCACACAGGAGAGCGATGTGGATTACAACAGGTGACGGCTTGACCCTTTGTACAATTTGTCATTGCAGACCATGTCTGTAGGGATGATGTTGGAGACGAGATTTAAAAAAAAAAAAAAAAAAAAAAAAAAAAAAAAAAAAATCTGGGGGACATTAGGGGTGGCTTTGAAGGTTATTTACTGCAAACTCCTGCACAGAAGGAAAAATCCTTTGCTGCTAGAGTCAGTGTGCGAAATTAGGCAGAGCTTGTGGGAAATGACTGAATCCTGAACAGTTTTATAACGTATTTCAAATGATAATTTATAGTCACATTGAGCTGAGGAGTTTGAATTCACATTAGAAAACCTTCAACATATGTTAGTTAAATACAGCAATTCCATCTTGTTTAAAGATAATAGACACACTCTGCTGAGTCACTCCTTATTGCTTTATGCAGAACATGCTTTGCTTGTGCCTAAAGAGTGTTATTAAAGAGACTGCTGAGTACAGAGAGCTTTAACAAAGAGATCTCAAAGTAAACACTGACATTTGTTACTGCCTCTGTTCAGCACTGCTGAAAGTCCCCGGGAACTTGGGAAATTGAGCTGTCAGATCTATGAAGATAAAATGAAACTTTGTTCTATGGCTTCAGTCCCTTAGGAAAGTTTTTCAGGTCATTTAGCATTAGTATTGTGAGGAGGGCTTATTATTATTTTCCTAAAAATTATTCCTTCTTGTTGATAAATATAGAGTGACAGCTTGGCATTGCTATTAGCCCATTTCTGTTTGGTTAAGGCAATGCCTTAAGAACTGACAGCGCATTTTGCAGTCAGCTTGCCTTGTCCATCAGCAGGACAGGATGACTGATGTGTGTCAGATATAACCACTGTATCAATTGACTTGTAAATTCTAGTTAAGCAGACTCACACTATGACTTGGCGAGTAAGCACAAAATGCTCGGGGAAGAAGATTCACTTCTCGCTGTTTCCAAGCGTAACCGTAGCTGCTGTTTAAAAAAGATAAAGATCCAGAAGAAAAATGAAATGATGGTGAAGCCAATGTTTGACCCTTTGAAACTTGTTGAACTGGGCCTTATTTGAGATTTCTGTTGTTTAATTTGAGAGGAGGAAAACTTAGCCTTTATAGATGTCTTATTAACACTTTCTTTGGATTGTGGCTCTCATGAGTTTTTATAAAATATGTATGTTGTATTGCCAAGCAATTTCAGACACATACCCATTGAAATAAAACAATAACTTCGCATCCTGAAAAAATTAGTTCTAAATGAAAAAACCCAAACCACTTCCTAATTTTTGTAGTGATTTTCAATTCCATGATTAAGGGCCTGGAAAAGGCTCTAGGGACTTAAGTAGGGGTGGAACAGTTCTGACCAAGGTTTTGCTCTCAGTATCATGTACTGTTTGAACCTGGAAGAATAGGGATCAGCCATTACTTGTGTACCAGTATTTCAGTAGTAGTCTTCATGTTCTGTTGGGGACTCAGTTAAGCAGGTTTTAACTGTTCCTCATGCCCACTCCCCCCCTCCAACCATGCAGGCAGATCAGTGCATAATAAAAGGTGAGGATTGGTGTCTGATTTCACAGCTCAACCTTCCCTCCAGTAAAAGTTATAGCTGGGAAGATATAGCTAGTCTCTCCACAAGCCTAAGTGATTAAACTGTGTAGCTATGCTGGTAAAAAATGTAATATAGACTTAGCATTACATTCATGTTTACACCTTCAGGCGACTGTACTGTGAACACTGGATATAGGACAGTTTCAGTGCTTAATCAGTACTTCTTGCTGAATATAAAGGGTATTATGGCTTTAGTATCAAGTCCCGCAATCTGCATGCAGGGTTCTTTTCCTTTAAGACAATAATCTCTTTTCCATTGCTTCCTATGCTCAAAGGGCTGAGGAGCAAAAGAATAAAGGCCAAAATAGAAAACATGCCAAAATCCAACAAGTCTCTGTAGAGAGCTGGACATGCAGCAAGAAAAAGCCAACTTTTATTACAGAGATATGTTATTTACAAGTGGCCTGCTGTTACTAAATTAATGGAAACTTCATTACATGTAAAGAAAACTATTTTCTTTGGGACTTTAATATTTTTGGCTCTACGTACATTTTATTCAGTATACTTTGTTCATGGGTACTGTCAGTACTTCTGCCAAACTGTGAGCTCTAATATTGCTAGGATTTTTTTTTAACTAGATGTCATTTGATTTATAATCCAGTGACTCTAATTTAAGAATCAGTGAGCCTCTGATAACAGAACAGGTCCCAGGTAGAGTAACTTCCCATGTAAATTCAGTTTAGTAAGTAACCAGGGAGCTGGTTCTGTATTTGAAATGGATCAAAACAGCAGTATTGGCTGCTTAAATGTACCTCCTGTTGGTGGAGTGACATTTGGACAAGCAATACAAGGTATAAAATATTCATCTGGAACTACAGCTGTGTTTGAATTTAACTATTTCTTGTCGGTCTGCAGAAGCAGAGATATTTGCAACACCTGGAAGCTGCAGTGCTGTCCCGTCCAACATTGAATTTCAACCCTCAGCAAAGTTCTGTTCTCTGCCACAGAAAGTGGCACACCGAATAAACATGCTCAACCATATACTCATACTGAAGCTCGATTTGTGTGCTGTCATAATGTCTGCATGAACACTCTGATGTGAATGTTCAATTCACACTTCTCTGTGCAAATGGACTGGTCTAAATTGTGGGTCAATACTTCCTTCCCTTTCCTTCCCTGTTTCTGTGTTCAGTGTGTTGGCAGTAATGTGTTGGCATTATATTCAGTTTGGTTTATTGAAGCCAAGCAAATGTTGAAATTTGTATCTCGGGATCATTTCATTTGCAAATCCACCTATGGTAAAATCAATGTTCTCTCTCTCTCTCTCTCTTTCTCTCAACCCCCCCCCCCCCCCCCCCCAAAACGGCAGTCTTTTAGTATCAGAAATATATGATGATGGACACAAACTCTAAAACTTGTAGCAGTGGATCCTACTAGTAGAAAAAAAGTTGATGGCACTCAAGTTAGGACTAGTTTGTATCTGGAGCCTACAATGTCTACTGTGCACTACAACATTGGGAATACCGAAGCTGTCTATGCTGTCAGGATTGAAGTGCTGGGAGCCCCTGGAAAAGCCTGTGTGACCTGTGTCAGGGTACACAGGGTGGAACCTGTTATGCAACTGGTAGGTAAAGTTTTTTCCTTTGTGCAAGAGGAACATGGGAACTCCTCTAATCAAATAGACCAGTGAGCAGTATGGGTTTGTAGTGTCTGCTGCTGGATGCTTTGTAGCTAAGTGTGATAAATCTCTTACTGAGAAGCTGCGTGGTAGCTTACAAGGACAAGAAAAGAAAGTCTTTTTTATAGAAAGAGACTAGAGAACAAAAGCAAGAATATTATTATGTCACTCTGGGAGTCCTTGCTGTGCCTGTATCTTGAAGACTGGGTTCAGTTTTATTCATTCTATTTAAAAAAAACCAAACAAAACAAACAAACACCCCCCCACCCCCCCACCCCCCCCAAATAAACATAAACAACTGGACAAAGACAAAAAGGGCAACTGGTAATAGATGTGTGGAAAATGATGCAACAGGTTGTAACAACCCAGCAAACAAACCCTCTGTTCAAATGTGCTCAGTTAGGATTCCTGTATCGTAAATGGAACATTGAAAGCCTATAAAGGGCTGCTGCCACCTAGTAGAAAGACCTTTAATTGAAGTAAGTTTATGAAACAAAAATGGCTTTTAGTAGAAGAGCTTTCTTCTTCTCCTATGCCTTTTGTACCTTTTCTGCATCATCTTCTCAGTACCCAGTTTTATGTGTGTAAGGTCTTGCTCATTGTACCATTGAATCCTGATTAAAGAGTATTTCACTGAGCTGTACGCAGTCAGTGGACAGGACGTTTAAGACTTGCCGTGTGCCTTTTAGAGGCAAGTAGATACCAGCTCCTCTACATGTTTGTATGAGCTCCTTCTCTTATGGAATAGTCACACAGGGAACACAGCAGCCACTGGCAAATCATTAATCAAATCATAATAGAACTGTGTGGGCTATAGATAGGTTATAGACTGCTAACACAAGGGCATGGAGGAGAGAACTGACTCTTGATACAGTTCACTTCTGGCAAAGGAGAGAAAGGAGATCGAGTGATTGAACTATAACTCTGAGCCAGAAGCCATGTCTGATTACAGCTAGGTATCAGTGCTGAGTCCATCGCTAAAGTGAAATTGGTGAAAATTCTCACCATGCAGTTTTCAGTAAATATTTAGAAAACTGCTAAGTCATTTTTATAAATCAGGAGGAACCATTTTAACTGTTTCTTCATTTTAACTGTTTCTTCATTTTAACTGTTTCTTCATTTTAACTGTTTCTTCATTTTAACTGTTTCTTCATTTTAACTGTTTCTTCATTTTAACTGTTTCTTCATTTTAACTGTTTCTTCATTTTAACTGTTTCTTCATTTTAACTGTTTCTTCATTTTAACTGTTTCTTCATTTTAACTGTTTCTTCATTTAACTGTTTCTTCATTTTAACTGTTTCTTCATTTTAACTGTTTCTTCATTTTAACTGTTTCTTCATTTTAACTGTTTCTTCATTTTAACTGTTTCTTCATTTTAACTGTTTCTTCATTTTAACTGTTTCTTCATTTTAACTGTTTCTTCATTTTAACTGTTTTCTTCATTTTAACTGTTTCTTCATTTTAACTGTTTCTTCATTTTAACTGTTTCTTCATTTTAACTGTTTCTTCATTTTAACTGTTTCTTCATTTTAACTGTTTCTTCATTTTAACTGTTTCTTCATTTTAACTGTTTCTTCATTTAACTGTTTCTTCATTTTAACTGTTTCTTCATTTTTAACTGTTTCTTCATTTTAACTGTTTCTTCATTTTAACTGTTTCTTCATTTTAACTGTTTCTTCATTTTAACTGTTTCTTCATTTTAACTGTTTCTTCATTTTAACTGTTTCTTCATTTTAACTGTTTCTTCATTTTAACTGTTTCTTCATTTTAACTGTTTCTTCATTTTACTGTTCTTCATTTAACTGTTTCTTCATTTTAACTGTTTCTTCATTTTAACTGTTTGTTTCTTCATTTTAACTGTTTGTTTCTTCATTTTAACTGTTTGTTTCTTCATTTTAACTGTTTCTTCTGTTCTGTAAGCTTTCTTCAGAAATTGTTTAATCCTCCTAAAAGTTTATTTTTAGGGAAACTCTGTGTTTTAGAAGTATTAAAGATCTTTCTTTGGAATTTGATGTCAGTTTCAGAAGCGAATTCTCACCTGTCACACAAAATTTTGAGTTGGCTAACAGCCATCTGCTTTGACTGCACATCTTCATGCCTTGAAACTAAACGAGCCACAAATCCTTTTGATGCCCAGCTCTACTCAGGGAGCAACAAGAGAGATGAAAGTTTAATCCTGAATAAATGAAAGCATTTTGGTTACTTTAAGCAATAAGTTTTAGCTTGTGGAGAAGTTTGATTTCCGTGGCTTATTTAGGACATGATTCAGCATTATGACTTCAAAGGAGTGAAGATGTCTGTGTTAGGAAGCCTTGCTAATATTAATAGGGCTACCTGCACAGGGCTTGGTTGTGAGCTGGCTCGGGCTGCCACACAAGCAAGTGATGGTCTCTTTGGCCCACATCGTTCCCACATTTCCCCCTCTTTCTGAGGACTACTGCTGCTTTTCTGTGTGTCTTCAAGGAAACACCTGTGCCTTAATTTCTTTGGTTTTGGGGGTTGTTTGGATACATTTGCATTTCCCTTAGGAGAGTACATCTACCCTCTCTCCCTTTGCTTAGAGGTTTCTGTGGATACTGAACTAATCTATAGTAAGATAGTAATCATTACAAAGAGCTCCTTTTACTGCAGTCCAAGGAATGTAGATTACCTTCAGAAAGCCTAAATGCAGGCTTTCTTCCCTTATTTTAAATGGACACATTCAGTTTGTAAAGGACAGCCTGAGTTCCATAAGTGGAAACTGTTATCTGTTCTTATGTGCCCTGATTTGTGCTAAGTACGCTCTCAGGAACACATGAAGTAAAAGTCTGTGCTAGAGATGAGATGCTGGATCTGATGTTACTTGGAGGTTTCTCTATCTGGCCAAAAGGAAGTCAAGCCACTATTCTGCATGCATGTGCCCTTTCATTTCCCATATTGATACACGTACGTGCTCTGCCTATACCTTTAGTTTGAGGATTTCTTTCTCAACGGTGGCAATAAATACTAGAGACTCCTAACAAATAGAAAATGTCACTGTCAGTTAGAAATATGTGCACAAATGTCGTGGCATTGCTGTTTGCCAAGGGCTGGTGCCTGTGAAAGGAGTACGTTTGAATAAGAGATGATCAATTTGGTTCTGAACTGCTTCACTGATAAAAACCTGGAATAATACAGAAGTTAAGCAGAATTACAATGCTTCTGAACTAGGTTTGTGTCTGTGTAGGCCATTCTATTGCCATTTTTCCCCTTGAGCTTGAGTCAATGGAAGGATTCTCCATTTTTCTAGAGTTTTGATTTAGGCCCATCGTGTTTTTGTTGACCTGAATTTGTTGTTGCCTGGAAGTTGAAAGTTTGCTAATGTTGACACATTTCAATACATACTTTAATTGTCAGTTAAATAGCTTAGAAAAGGTGGATGCTTTTAAGCTAGTCATTAGCAAGAGAAAGCTTTTATATGAAAATTCAAACAGCATGTATTTGTGGTCTTGAAATAGTGACAAAATTAAAACTGTTTCTATAGGTCATAGATTTCAATATAACTGATTTCTCTGGGCTAGCTAGGGTTCCACTTCCATATAGCCATCTTTGAGGAGAAATCTTTAGGCAGAGGGCATAGGTAGAGCACAGAGTGGTACTGAGGGATGTTCTCATCCAGTTTCTAATGCAGTCACATGTTTTTCCTCTAAGTTGTAAAATCTTAAAGCACTGTGGAGACTTTGAAAATTCTTGCAGAACTCATTTGACTGCTGTTATTCCAGTTTCCATGATGTGTCATGGAAACAGGCTTAACCCAATGGCAGAGAGGAGGGAGGCAGTTAGTTGTGGGGAAGTGATACAAGGATTTTGCCTTAAATTCCATTCTTTATGTATCCAGTTCTCTGCATGTTACAGTACTTGCTCAGAGCATCTGCTTTTTATTGCCTTCCTTTTCTATTGTTACTATATTTTTACTGCTGGTTCTCTTAAACTGACGTGTACTGTAGTATGTTAGTACTATCTACATAATTTCATAGCTTGTATACCTTCATAAACTTACCGTGCAAAGTATTATTTCTTGCAAGCTGTATAGATTTATTTTTCTTAAATATACAAACTTTAAATTGCCCTCAGGACTCGTGCCATTTATTCTTAAATTGAATCTTATTTTTTTTCTGTAATCCAGTTCCAACTGATAGAGCATTCCTTATGTTATACTGACAGAAATAAATGCAGAGCTATAAGTGCTATCTTGCCAGAGAGTTATATGAGTTTGTAGTAGCTGCATGCAACCGAATTTTCATTTTACTTTTTTTTTTTATTGGAGACCTATCCTAGGATTTTGAATTGATTCCTCACTTTTGTTTGCATTTATATGTATTTCTTCAATAAAAAGAAGAAATCTCCTGTTATTTCAGGCCTCATCAACCTTCCTGAAAAATAACATGAATAATAATAGTGTAATGAAAAATGAAATGCCTAACTGTAATTTTCTATTGATCATACAAGAAATCTGTGCTAAAACAGCAAGTGTTCAGAGCAGAAGGTGGCTTCTAATTACAGCTGTGAATTGAAACTACATTCAGAGAACAGTTATTATAGTTGTAATATGTTAACAAATAACAGCTGCTACATACGTTAAAATTTGTTCTGAGTAAAGCAAACTTAGGGTTAAAATGGTCTTAGGAGGAACTACCCGAGTCATGGGCAGTGCACAGCATACTGCTCTGATAGGAGATGAGAGAAGGTTGCATATCAAATATCACATACATATACACGAGGTGTAACATTAATATTTAGAATATGTATCTTTATCAGTCCTTATTATTTAAAAGTTATGGATGTAGAATCCATGGCATACTATTGCTATTAGCAGGAAGGAAAAATTAAAATCCTTTTGAAAGCTAGATGATGCTATATGGTATTCACCTGGGAGCTGGGAAAGTAGTCAAATGTGCTTCCTAAGGCCATTTAAAGCAGAGGGGTGTGCAGCCATCATTGAGCCTGTATAAACTTAGGATTTTCCATAACAGTGAAATATTTACTTTTTGAGTCAAGGCTCTGTCATGTTAGAGTAATAGCAGTCCACACAAAGGAAATTTTATAATGTTGGCCCAACATATGCATTTTGGTATTTCTGTCTAGGCATATATAGGCAGAAATACTGAATATATACAGGCCTCTATGTAATATATCGAAGACTGGAAAAAGTATGTTCTAGTCTTTTTAAGAAAAAGACTACATGTAGATACTAATTAATTTTGCCATAAGTATAAGAGATACCAATTTAATTCTAAATGAGTAAAATTCACGTAATTGTTCCTAGTAACATGATAATGATGCTTCTATCTGACTATTTTCTGAAGTCTCAGTCCTAGAAACATGCATATAACTTAACTTGTCTGAGCATTTTGGGGTAGGAGAATGAAAGGTAGTTAAAAATGCATTGCTATTAGTGTAAAATTAATGCTGTCCCATTAACAGATCTTGATGCCAGTTAGATATTAAATTAGATTTATGTGTAGCTCCATTCTAATTGATGCCATAGAATCACATTAAAAGTATCTTCTACAGATAGTGTTTTCTGTTTCTGTGATAAGGCAGGTTAGACCACTCTGGTGAAATAAATCTGAAAAGAATCATTGATCGAAAATGATGTAGTATAAGAAATCTTTCCATGCCTAGTGGGGGGGGGGGGGGGGGGGATAAATCAGGATACATTCCTGTGTCTGATCAGTTAAAGAAAATATTGGAGAGTTTATGAATTTAATATTTTCTGATGGTATGCTTCAATGATGGAGTGCCATGGGAGTATGTTTCTGTGAGATTTCTAGCACACTTTTTGCTTCAGTTGGTGCAAACCAGGAGTTATTGGAGACATTATATGAGGCTGTTTTGAGTAGAATTGCAGCCCAGCTGGGTTTCTCTGAGCTTCCAACAAAGGAACTTTTTATTTCTTATCTGAACTCAGCTGAAATTTGGTACTTTGAGGTCTACCAATCAGTATTACCTGTACCCCAGGGCAGTACTGATTTTCCAAGATATGTGGGATGTTTACTGGTTATTACAGTGCAAGGATGAACTCTTCAAACTGTAGACACCTCAGTGATGATTATCATTACTCTGCAGATTCTATTCCTGATTGTCTTTTAACAATCCTAGATAAACGTTCCTGAGAGACTTGTAGGTTACTGAAAGCTTCTGCCTCAGTAAACCTCCAGTAATTCTACTCAGGAGATAAATAGTCAATGTCAGACATCCTCATCTTGGCGCTTTTCTTTGTGATTACATTTTGAAAGTATTTATTTAACTCTCGGGTTGTTTTGTCTTTTCCTTCAACTTGATTTCACAGCAAATCCTGCAACAATTTACCCACTTCACTGACTGAAGATTAGGAAATATTTAACAATTCACTTGAGCACATGTGGTTAGAAATATTCTAGGTTTCTTCTTGCATTGCTTACATTCTTCATCTTCAGGAAACATCTCCTCATATTCTTTCCAGGGCTTCATTGTTCAGCATTTTGAAGATTCTGCTTGGCATATTGAAAAGATAACTTCCTGTTGAAAAAAGGTCCTTGTATTTTTTTACATTACTCTTTCCTGCTCTGCATCTCTGATGTTAATGTTATATCAGTTTCCTTTAACCTCAGCAAATACACCGTTTTTTAAAAAGTCACTCTTTCCTTACATTTCTAATCTTTTGTGTTCTTGAATAGCCATTCCAGACTTGAATCTCATGCTATTAGATACATTCAACTGCAGAATGACTATTTGTATGATTTTGCATGATATAACAATGTGCTTATCACTTATCATAAATCTCATATCTGTTTCTTGACTCATTGAATCTGTAAGTATATTGGCAGCTCCTGACGCACAACCATTATCTTTGATAGCTTGTGATAGTAAGATTTCACAGAGTGGTTTACATTAAATATGATTCAGGACCATGGATTTCATCAATGAAAAATTTTCTTGTATCCAGTAAGTAAAAATCTTCCAATATCCAATCTTCCAATATCCAATAAATGACAGATTGCTCTGTGAATTTGTATTTTCAAATTTATTTCTAAGTAACCATCCTGGTTTCAGCTTGGATAGCATTAATTTTCTTCTTAGTAGCTGGTATAATGTTGTGTTTTGGATTTAGGATGAGAATAATGTTGATAACACACTGATGTTTTAGCTGTTGCTGAGCAGTGCTTACTCGGAGTCAAGGACTTTTCAGCTTCCCACCCCATCCCACCAGTAAGTAGGCTGGGAAGCACAAGAAGCTGGGATGAGACACAGCCAGGACAGCTGACCCCAACTGATCCAAGGGATATTCCAGACCATATGATGCCATGCTCAGTATATAAAGTGGGGGGAAAGCTGGCTGGTGGCTGCTGCTGCTCGGGAACTGGCTGGGCATTGGTCGGTGAGTGGTGAGCAATTGCATTGTGCATCACTTGTATATTCTAATTCTTTCATCGTCATCATTATTATTTTCCCTTCCTTTTCTGTCCTATTAAACTGTCTTTATCTCAACTCATTAATTTTACTTCCCTCCCACCCCGGTTCTCTCCCCCATCACACTGCAGAGGGAGTGAGGGAGTGAACAGCTGCGTGGTGCTTAGTTGTCTGCCAGGTTAAACCATGACAGTAGTCTTTAATTTGATTCAGAGTGCTATCTGTTGGTAAAGGGAAGCAGTCTTTACTATTTTTTTCTTTAAAGATCATTTTCACTAGTATAATATCATAGGGCAAACATTATACTCTATAAATATATGCAAATATTAGAGTTGATTAAATGGTATTTTGATTAAGTGAAATTTTTTCTCCTAGATATCTTAAATATAAAGCTGAATACATATAAAGACTATATATATGAAAGTGATCCACATTCCATTGCTAATTATGGATTGTGAAATAGAGGTAGTATTGTCTAATTTTTAACTTAGTCCCTGCTCTAAATAATATAGTTGTTCTTGTGTGTTTTCCCTGTGTACAATAGGAATGTATGTCTGCTGTGTAGAATAGGAAGTGAAAACCCTTTCAATAATTGCCAGGTTCACCTATGCAATAAAATGTGGAAAGGCCTCAGACACCACTTGCTGCTTGCCGACCAGCCGCTGGAGGGAGAATTCTGCTACTGTAGCACTCTGTGTAGGAACGTCATTCTTTGTATGCCTGGCAAAAACCTTTGGGAGATTCCTTATTCTAGAAAAGACCTGTAATAAATGTGTCTGTTAGGGAAGCCAAAATCTGTTCATGGTTTAAATGGTTCTTGCTGCTAATCCACCTTCTTCTATAAACTGATTTTAGTTTGCTGTCTGCTCAGCCTTGCACATCCTTATGTTTTCAGCCCTTTTCAAAAGCCTTCAAGACATTGTTTTATTTTTATTACAGAGGTCTTACAAGAATATGGAAGCCCCTTTCCAGAATATCTGAATATTTGCTTCATTCAGGAACTTTTGCTGCTTGGGTATTGATTGTTTAGATTGTCTTCTGCTGGGGGACCCAGAGGAAGAAATAAAAAGACTGTAACAAGAAAATCTCTCTCATATTTATGGATGTGGCAGGCTTGGCATGTTCTTCAACTTCTAACCTAATGGGTGGTACAAAGACTTGGAATGCCTTGGCTGTTTGTGGAAGAATCTTCTCCCTGAACTCAGTTTTGTCCCAGATAGCTATCCTTCTTGACTACCTGGCAGCACAGAATTACTCCGTCAGGGACTTTGTATTTAGCGATGCACCAGCACTGCTGTGAATTATACACAGGAAAGGAAAAACAGTTGTATTAACCTTATGGGAAAGAACTACCATAGTGGGGAGAAAGCTATTCACCAGTCCACCCAGTCCTGTGCTTTTCTATGACGACCCAGATGGGTAACAGAGTTCAAGGTGAACTTTTCAGGAAAGAGTGCCTGAAGGTACAGGATCTATAGAGTCATCAAATGCAGTCTTCTGCTACCATGAAAACCTATTATAAGTATACTTAAAAGAAAAATAGGGCTATTTTTGACGGAAAGAAAAATGGATCTCCACTTAGAAGTTTTTCCTCCATGCAAGTTCAAGTTATTTTCCTGTCCTGAATTCTTGGTTTGAAGGGGAAAAAAACCACTGTCACCCTATTTCCTTTCCATTTCTTGTCATTCCGTTCAGGCTTCCACTAGAAGAAGAAATGATTTCTTCTCGTGTCTGCTACTCCTTGCCACCCCCACCCCTCCCCCCACCCTCCTCTCCCCGAGTTCTTGCTTTGAGGCCCACCCTTTGTGGATCCGAATACTTCCCGCACGGAGCTGAGAACCCCTCGATAGCCCCCAAAACCTCACAAGATACAAGTTTCTTGTGTGCATAAGGGTCTGATTCTACAAGAGTTCCTTAGCTTTAGTTTTCTGTTATAAAGCCTCATGCTTATGCTGAAAATGTATGATGACAAGGGACCCATTTTGAATCCTTTTTTTAAGCCTCAGATGGTACACTGAAAATAGGCTGTACTGTACCATACGTTACCTTGATTTATGTGAAACATCACATATTGATGCCTTTATAGACAGCAACTTAGTGTTTCAGAGGAGTCTGCATGTTACAAAAAGGGCAGCAGGTGTTATTTAGACTAAATTGACCTTGAAATTGATTTCTTTATTTTATGACTTACCAAGGGGAGATTAATACTTTTTTTTCCTGCAGCCTGAAACAATTTACATGGTAATAGAAGGCATAGTCAGTCAAATAAATTGCTGGAAGTAGTAGTGTTCCAAGAAAGAAAATATGGATCTTACTTGCATTGATTCTTTCTATCCCCAGGGAGTAGCTAAGACTTTTAACACTGGGGAAAGACTGCCAAAATTTATTTTTCCCATTAAAGGCAGAAGAATGGATAGTAACATCTGTAAGGTGACATTTACTCTAAACTTTCAGTTCAAGGGGTGGGGAGAAGGGTGTGCCCTGTACAAAATTTAGGGAGCTTTTTAATGCGATTTCATGATTTCTGTAAGGGTAGATGGATAGAAGAAGAAGTCATAAGAAACTTCTGGAAAGCCTGATGTGGAGTGTCGTGGTTTAACCCCAGCCAGCAACTAAGCACCACGCAGCCGCTCACTCACTCCCCCCCCACCCAGTGGGATGGGGGAGAAAATCGGGAAAAAGAAGCAAAACCCACGGGTTGAGATAAGAACAGTTTAATAGAACAGAAAAGAAGAAACGGATAATGATAATGATAACACTAATAAAATGACAACAGCAATAATGAAAGGATTGGAATGTACAAATGATGCGCAGTGCAATTGCTCACCACCCGCCGACCGGCACCCAGCTAGTCCCCGAGCGGCGATTCCCCGCCCCCACTTCCCAGTTCCTATACTAGATGGGACGTCATATGGTATGGAATACCCTGTTGGCCAGTTTGGGTCAGGTGCCCTGGCTGTGTCCTGTGCCAACTTCTTGTGCCCCTCCAGCTTTCTCGCTGGCTGGGCATGAGAAGCTGAAAAATCCTTGACATTAGTCTAAACACTACTCGCAGCAACTGAAAACATCAGTGTTATCAACATTCTTCTCATACTGAACTCAAAACATAGCACCGTACCAGCTACTAGGAAGACAGTTAACTCTATCCCAGCTGAAACTAGGACATGGAGACAGCACAGCTGCCCTTTATAACGGAATAGACCTTGGCAACAGCCTGTAAATGGTTGTTGCAATTCCATCTTTGAGTACCAAGCAGCAATCATCTCAAAATACAAATGTCATGGAAACAAGAGACCTAAAAGAAATTACCTGGAGGAGGCACTGATGGAAACATGAAGTATAGTCCTATAGGAGGGAGAAAGTTCTTTATTGTACTGCCATGAATGCTGCAATGCTGAAGTGACGTAATTTCCATTTCCTGTAGACTCCAAGACAAGTGCATAGTTAAATGATTTGTCAGTGGCATAATACTTTGCATAACCTGAATATATATGAGATATTATTATGACGTATTACCTGAAAATGAGTGTGAATGCAATTCTACAACACAATTCTTTGTTTGTTTTAAATACAGAAATAGTGTACAGGAAAATGTCTTATAGATGAAAATCATTATGATCATCCTGGGGCTGGAAGCAGAGAATTAATCTCTTGTCTATTAGAAAGCTGCACCTGAATGCTATTATTGCAGCTGTAGTGAGTGAATGATTATTTCAGTCTTTGTAATACAAGAGGAGGAGATTGGTGTTTGGCAGATATCAGTCTGTTCGGGCCAAGCTTTTGGCTCTACTGGGGAAGAGACTCAGGCTCTTGCTAACAGGCTTACGTTAGTTTGGACTATTGTTGGAATTCTCTGTCCCCCTAAAAATAACCTTTGCCTGAGGAGTTTTTCTAATTTTGCTTTTATTTTCTGGCTCAGTGTACCCTGGATTATCACGGGTGGCAAGTGTGTTATTAATATGGAGCACATCACAAGCTTTCCAAGTATGTGTCCCATACGCAACATTGGTCCAAAGCTGTTTATTAATTTCTTACTGGTTCACAGAGCTGTGCAGAGCGTGGAAATAAGCTGGGGGTGGGGGTGGAAGGGAAGTATATTTGCAAAATACCTGTTTAAAATGCCATGTTTTTTTTGGAACTCAGGGCATTGCCTTCTGGAAAAGAGTGTTGTGTAGAATAAAATCTGCTGTCTCTTTGTATGTCTGCCAGCTTGCCTCTCCTAGAGAGTTTCCCATGAGCAACACCCCTGCAAAATGGTTAGCTTGGCGGGTTTGAATTCTTACAATGCCCTTTACAAGTACTGTGAAACTATTATCTAAGGTCAGCCATGCAACCTACTGCATGATAGCTCTATAACAAGAAAGAGCATGCTAATTAGAAGGTAGAGTGGAAGGTAATGGGAATTGAATACAAATAGTTGAATATACATTCTACTGTATCTCTACGTACGTTCTGTTTGTGTGATGTGTATAATAAAGCAGAAGTAGTAGAATGGGTATGGGGTGGCTGAACCGTGGGTGGTAGCAATACGATAAGAGTAGCTAAGGTGAAGGAAAAGAAGAAAGCAGGAGAGTGAAATGAGTAAACACGAAGAAAACCTGCAAAAGTAGAAAATGCACAGCTTATCAGTGATTCAGCAGTGAGTAAGGATATGGAAGCGCTATTAAATTATGCAGAGGCTAGAAAACAGAACAGATGATTTGGTTGGCGGTTTTGTTTGATGTCAGTCTCGGCAAGCTTGCAGCTTCTCACAGTGGACAAAAGTGACTGTTTTCCTTTGTGGGAAATGGATGCAATAGGACTGTAGGAATTTGTCTGTTGGCCAATTCTGATGGCAGTTTGGCATCTATATATGTCTTGTAAAGTCTGTTTCTTGGCATTTCCTATGAAGAAGTCAATGTATACAATGGTTAAGTTGAACAGAGAGTAACTGATATTCCTCTTTTTATGCTTTTCAGGAGCTAGTATGCTAAGGGGACACTCACTGCATAAGAAGGCCCTTTTGTGACTTAACTTGTAGTACATGGAGGAAAAGTTAAAAAAAAAGAATATTTTTGATACCACTAGAGATGCTAATTTTTGTAGCCCATAAATTCTTTTCACTTGTCAGTGGGAAATGTAATATGTTTCAAGCTGCTGTGTTTCTGCAACAGCTGTCTTCTGAGACAGTTTACAGACATTAAGCTTCTTTTGAGGTGAGAAAATGGTGTAGTCCTTCATATATTAATGGGTAAACTGGGATGTAGACGAGTGAAATGTGGAACAGTCATGCAGTGAAGTACCAGAGAATTACTATCAACTCCCTGAAATATGTTCTGTCTACTGGATCATAGCACATCTATAAATAAAAGAACTAGAAACTTAATATCTGGAGGCATACTTGAAAATAAAAATAATAATTAGAAGAAGTTCACAGCATCTACTCTCTGCTGTCTTTGCCAGATGTGCCTCAATTTCAGTTTATCAGACTTTCATTCCCAAGCAGTAGGAAGAACTGCATAGCTTCACTTTGATAGGCAAATCTGATCTTATTGACAGGAAAGGCAAGACAACAGGAGGCTAGCCCTGGAAGAACTTTTCAAAATATAAATGTAATGTCTCTTCCCTAATGAATACAGCCAAAAATTTAACATGCCAACTACTTTCTAACATACCCTTTTAAAAATAGTTCTGATTTAATTACTGATTTGAGTCTTGCACTTGTGTTTATTGTATCTATATTTAGATATGGTGGCACTTCTATCACCTATTTAAAAACCTCTAAGCCTTTGTTTCTGTATTGTAGTAACAGCAGCACAGTCAGCTTATCCTCACACTACCTGTACTACAGTAGTACTCTTTTTTTTTTTTTTTTTTTTAACCTTTTAATTTTTTTTTTATTTCCTGCATTCTGGTCTCTTCAGCTGTTAACTGTAAAGCCTTCAGAAGATGTGCCCAAGCCCCAAACTGCTTTGTCTCCACATTTGTGGAATGCCTGTTTGGATGTAGGAGAAGCTTCAGGAGGGATAGAAAACTAGGAATTTTACATTGCTTTAGGGTGGACCCAAACATAGACCTTCTGCAAGCATGATGAGCCAGCAGAGCCACGAGCCTGCCTGCTGAGCACGCCAGTGTAGCCATGATCCTGCCTGCCTGCTCAGCCTATGCTATAGTGGTTTGCAACAACATTATATGGCTTTTGCCAAGCAGGCAAATAAACGAGGGTCCAATAGAGTCATTTTGTGTAAGATGCCAAGAGAATTTTAGGCAGCTGAGGAACTGTCATCCAAACTTTCATGGTGAGACTGTGCAGACCTAGTTCAGGAAGTGTACTGCACTTCTTGACTGAGCTTCTGAAAGGCAATCGCTGTACCATCATCCTGTCCTTCCCACCCACACTCTTCTAAAATAGGGATAAGAATACCAGCCACCTTGGGGACCATTATAGGAAAACCAAAAAGGTGTATAATTTAGTAAAGAGGGTCTAATGCATAAGATGAATAGCAATGAAAATCTGTAATCAAGTGTTTTACTAATGGCTCCTCTGAGCCTACTTATTGTGGTGTTCAATGTTGATCTTTATTCCTGTTACGTAAAGTGCAAACTATTCCGTTTAATCTGATCGACGCCCCTCCCTCCTCTCTTTTCAGGACTATAAATCTGATGTTATGACTCTGGTTTCCAGTGCCAAGAACAGTCCACAAGGTCCAGTAAGTAGAAGCATTTTGCTGAATAGATTAGATTCTGTAACTTACTTTAGATCTTCTTTTGTATTGTTTCAGTCATCAGTCACTGGAACCAATTTTTACCTGTGACAGCTTGCTGCTTTTGAAGTGACTGTACTTGAATTTGCTTAAATGCTCCTTAATACTCAAATATATAGTATAGCAAAGACCTGTCCTACCAAACTGAATAAAACTGATTAGAGTAATTGCAGTGTAAGTTCATTAATAGCCCAGTGAATCTATCTTGTGTGCTACCAACTGTATCATACCAACATACAGACTTGGCTTCAGGTTGTGCCTCAGTGTTGTGCAGAGGAGGATAGCATCTCAGTAAATTGTAGGGTGGGACACAACTGCAAGCCCCCCTGGAATTTCATATTGTAATGATGTCCCTAGCTGAGGGTAGATACAAAAAAAGAAAACAAAAGTTTGGACAAGTTCAGTGGCATGCAAGACCAAAGTGTTCACAAGAGTAATACCACTGTTTGCTTCAAAACTGAGCAGGACTGGACCAAGAACAACTACCTTATACTGGCTTAAAGGATAGAAATAATCTAGTCTGTCTCTGTACTGCACCTATCCTTCTTTCTCTTCCATATCACTTGGCAGGAAATAAGGGTACCATAAAATAAGTTTATGCTAAGGTGTTATGGGCCTGATTTACAAAGGTGCTGATGATATTCAACTCTGATGTCACTAAAAGGTCATCATTTGTTGCGGTCAAGTCCCTTTAATCTCTTTTTGTCTCTCTAAAACACTAACATCGTGCCATAGTGCCTCTTCAAGTGTCTCTGGTTGGATGATGCCAGTAATTGACATTATGTCACTCTATGTACATTTGATTTTTTTGTGGTTATTTTTTTCTTCTGATTATCTAAATTGTATCCCTTCAGACTTGAGGTTGTAGGAATGTGGATTTACATCAGAATAAGGAAATACACAATATTTCAAGTGTTTGACAAACCCTTTTTTCTTGTTTGCAGGCATGATTAATGCAAGTTTAAACATGAACCTTAAACATTAAAAGTTCCTTGAAAGAAGGAGGTGGTTGGACTTTTTCCAAATAAACACTGTCTTTCAGTTTGAAATCACTGCCTTTTGAAACTGCTTAGTCATATTAATGTAAATATAAAAATATCTTGAAAGATCAAAATACATACAAAAGATTTTTATTTTGTCTTATGATGATTTGACAGAATCCTTTCTTATCCCGTATACTAAGTTTTGAAACAATATCTTCTTTCAATAATTCTTTCTGCCCTGACACTGGTAACTTCCTACTAGAACAGCTTTTGAAAGCTTTAATAGCTACTGAAAAGTTGCAGCCTTTCTGTTAGTTTGTCAAAAGTTAACTTGTAAAATAATGTGAGAGGTGAAGGTTTATTTTTAGAAACTTGGTTTTGAGCTTCATATATTTGCATTGAAATTAGGTTTGTATGAGATAAAAATGAATGTTTTGAAGAATGATATAGTGATTTTCTGGCTGAATGTATTTTCTAAAATAGAAAATGGTCTGCTGTCAGTTTATGTTGAAAAGATGCCTCTAAAAAAAAAAAGGGGGGGTGGGAAGGGCTGGGGACTTTACAGAATTTGTTGGCCAAACTTAACCTGGACGTTCTAATTTTTTTTTTTTATTATTATTTTTTTTTACTTTATGATTGAATCCTTTGGTTGCTGTTGCCTGTAAGAAGATGTCCTCAAACTTCAAACTACTGCCTTAAAAAAAAAAAAAAAAAAGGGATTTCAGTTGTCTTGCTTGAGCCTCAGTATCTTACACCTTTTATTGCTTTTTTGTTGATTTTTGGGTGAGGGGAAGAGTGATAAAGGCAAGTTTAGCAATGTATTTTGATCTACTGAAGAGGGTTGTGATAGGAAGAGAAAAAGGTTTCATGTTTTCCATGATACTTCTGATGTAACACAACCATGGCATAAAAAAATGAGTTAAAAGTTGAGCTTATTTCTCTTGAAATTGCACTGTCTCTGTTGTTGCTTGGAAAATTGTTTGTTGTGATGGATGAGAAAGAATACATAGATTTTTCAAATGTGTTGCCAGATCATTGCTTATAGAACAATCTGGTAATAAAAGGAGACTTGACAGATGAGAGAATTCAAATGGAGCCAAGAATGAATTACTAAGTAATGCCCCAGTTCCAGAGCCTTGAAAGGCTTATTTCCAGATTTGTTTGTTTGTTTGGGTTTTTTTTTTTTTTTTTTTTTTCCTTAATAATTGTTGGCTGCTTTTCCTGCTCTTAGTGACAGATCCTATATGAAAGTCTAATGCAGCTCAAACTCACAGACTGAATTTACCTCTGTGTTACATAATTGAGACTCTATTGAAATGGCTGGAGTTACAGTGATATAAAACTACAGTGGTAACTCGGTGATGAATCAGAGCTATCAAACTTCATGTTTCTTGATAGGTATAGCTGCTTAATAGATTGTTTGTTAAATAATTCAAGATGTTTTCATTAAGCTGAGTGATTGTGCCTTTTAAAACTGTTCTTTTGTTCTTAAATCTCACCAAGCAATCAGTTATACCTGTGGAGCTAAGAAAATCTAACTGAAGAAATTACTATTGGGGAGCTTTAGGAAGTTGTCAAGTGACTGGCTGCCAGAATCTAGAGGGCTGTATTTGGGCTAGGTTTCTGCCATTTTTGTCCTTTTTCTTACAGCTTCCTTTAAGTGCTGTACTCTTATTTGCAGTTTCATACTCTTCTCCCAGGCTACCTTAAAATCTTATACCTGCTTATTTAAAAGTTTACATTTTCTAAAATGGCTTTGTTTTTTCCCCAGTCTCCATTTCTCAAATTCTTGTCTATATATTGATATTTGATAACAAATGCCATGTACTCTTTTTAATCAAGAGATGTTGAGAAAAGTTACTGGGAGTAAAATAGGACTTTTCAGTGTAATTCAGTAGGGACAATAATGATTTTTGCTGAGAAATAAAATTGCTGCAAGAATTGCTGCTTGTGATCTGAATAGAAATGTGCTAGCTACCTGAAGTTACCTTATCTCTACTGCTGCTTTGGGAGAGATATCTATTAACTGGAGATAATGGCTTGCAAAAAAGTGGATTTCTTTAAATTTTAGATTTCTATTGAATGGAATGTATCTTAGCACCAGCATTCTTTAAAAAAAAAAAATAATCAAATAAATCTGTCACTACCACGGACGAGAATAGAATTGAAATTAAAAACAACACCTCCCTAAGCATTATCACAGAGCATTTGGATAATATGTTGGGCGGGAGGGGAGAGTCTTCTGCGCAGGGGAGAAGGGAAAGTATGTTGTACAGATAACTCAAATGATACTGTAGAACTGATCTAACTGGTGAGAATAAAAAGATCTGGGGAAAATATTGGTAATTTTTTTTTTTTTAAATTCTCAACCTAATATGTAGAACTGCTGCAAAATATAGGAAAATTCTTTGCAGCTCTATCATGCAGATCTGGCAGTGTTTTATGGGTTTCACTGCATGTGAATTGAATTCAGAATGAGGTCTAAATGTTACCTGAGAATGCCTAATGTGGGAAGATTTTGTCAAGTTTTACATTACAAGGTCTGGCTGCTTTTGAGTATCCAGGCACATGAGATCTATAGCTGTGTTAATCCACAGCAGATAAGAAAAGTTAAAGAACCTTGACTTTTATTCCTTAAATCTTCATTTATTTACAGTGTTATTGCTCATTATTATTGTACATGGCCGTGGTTTTTTAATCACATCAGATGAGTTGACCCAATGGCTAGAGGTTGCAGTCCATCTTAACCGGAAATAGTCTCCTTGAAAATAAACCAATATAATTTCGATGATGAGATAGTGTTACTATTATAGGTTGTATAGAGGAAAACCTCAAATTATAAATGTTATTTAATGATAAAGAAAATGAAGACAAACCAGTTATTCTTACATTCAAACTCCTGTAATGTATTGATACTCTCTTCCTCTTCCACCAGGTTATGACTTGTGTGTTGTATTAAATTAGGTGCATACTTGCTGAATGTTTGTTATCAGGGGTTAGCCTTGCCTGGAGTGGTAATGGTGTGGATGTCTATGAAGTTGTAGGTGTTTTATTTTTCTTAGAAAAGCAGATCTCTAGGATAAGTAGGTTGACATTTTGATTCTTCATTGATTAAAGTTTGGTGTCATCTTGGCTAGCAGTAGAGATGATACTAAGCAATGCCTTGTTCTCTCAGAAGCCTGACTGCCTTTCACTATCAGAGATCCTTCTGCTTCTCTGCTTTAGCCAAGGAGTTAAAAGTCAGTCTAAATAAAATAAGAATAAGAAATTTTCAATAGCTGGAGATTCAAATGCTAACAAGCAGGTAAATCTCGAGAGCTGCTGAAATGCCAGGTAGTTTGTAAGAAGATCCTTGCATCTTCTTGAATATTAACAGTTCAGGTGTGGAAAGAAAAGCTGGGGTTGGAGAGCAGCTCAATACATAGAGGGAAGACGTATCCAATGAAGAGGACATTTCTGAATAGAGTGAGTGTCTATGTAAGTTTTTCTTTGCGTTGTTACTCATGAAGGATAAGCCAAACTGATGTTTGAAGGCACTCAGTCAAGTTTGGTCGCACACCTCTTCTACTTGGAAGATTAAGGAAGCCACCCTATGGTTTAATTGAATTGAAGCAGAGTTCTTTTAAAAGGAAATGCAGAATAAGCAAAGGAGAAAAACAAATTACTTCGCTGTTAGCAATATTCAATTTTTTGGTAGCTCTAAATACTGGGATTTAACAGAGTTTCAGGAAGGAGTTTGTGAGCATACTCACAATCTAAGAATAAGCAGGAAAAGGCTGTGTCTGCATGAAAGCTGTATAGAAGTTGATGTTTTTCACTGCTAGCAGTTACTAAATTGTGGGGTGGAGTGTGTCCCATAGATGGAATGCAAGAGACTGTAATAAATAGGGTATAAATATGCATTTCATATAGCAGTTCTGTAAATATCTGCTTATATAATTTGAGTGAAACTAAAGAAATGCGATAATTTTGCCCAGCTTTCCCTTTGAATCTTTTTCTTTTGCTTGGTTTTCAGTCAGGAATTGCAAAAATGTGCTACTGGAAAACAAATGAATAAAATTATTGATTTGCATAAATATTTGCACAAGCAAGATTCTAACTATTGTATAGCTGCCCATCAAATAAATTCTATTTAGCTGTGTTACGAGAATTGCATACCGTTCATTTTCATGCTTTTATCGTTCTCTTAGAGGCAAATAAATCAATGCATCATTAATATAAAAAGTATTTATAGCTCAGTTAATATTTTCTTTTGGTTTTCTTTTGCATTCTGTTCATATTAACAATGTTTGTAAAGTATCAAACCCCAGAATTTTTAAAAAAACAAAAACAAGACCAGAAAACATGCTTCTAAAAGCCAGCAATAAAAACTTTTGAGAATTCCGGTGGATGAGAAATATAAATTAGAAAAAAAAAAAAACCCCAACCCACAAACAGCCTACTCCCCCCACAACAGCCCCTTTTAACTCTTAATAGTTTTGCTATCACTTTTAGAGATGCGTTGCAATGTGTATTAAGAGCCAACTTCTGAGCAGTAAGTTCTTGCTAATTTTGAAGTGACTCCAGTAGGACAGCGTGTATTGCATTATGGCAAAACCAGGATTTTACATATTACAGTGAACTGAAATCTCATCAGGACACTTTCTGTTTAGTATTTTCTGTCACAGGGGAATGACGGTGATGAACTCTGAGATTTAAAGTGTGATGACAAGATGCCATCTAGTGACAATTTGTAGGAAACTGTAGTTCACAATCTGTATTTACAGAAACTTTTTCTCCTCTTTGAGGATTCAAAGATTGTACTTCAGAGCAGAAGTACAGCCATCAACGTGTTACTCAGAAGTTGTTTTCCTGGAAAAATGTTTTGTACTAGATTCAACTTCTACTATATTAAATGTGGGACAGTGGTACTCAGTTCCTATGCTTGCTTCTGGTTTTGCTTTGCAAAGGCAAATACTGCCACTGCTGACTCCCACATAATCTAGTCTCCCTGGTAAGCATTAAATGTGTTTCTTGGTGAATTTGGTGGAGTAGTATTTCAGCAGTTCTGCTCTTACCTGGCAGAGAATGTATGTAATAATGGTAGAAGAGAAACTATTTTGAATATATAGAACATGTAAATTTTTTCTTTAAAAAAAAGAACAGATAAAATGAAACTTGTGAGCATTTGCATATTTTTTTCTGTTCCTTATTGGAAGGAAGAAAGATTTTTTTTATTCCATTGCTGCTTAGAAATATCAGGTACATAAAATGTCTGGGGTTTATTGTCAGGACAGTTATTTTCTTTTACTGGGAAAGCACCAATTTGTCAGAGATTGAAATTAGGTACCTACTATTTAAGTAATAGACTATGTTGAATAGTGCATGTCTTTTGCTGGCAATAGACATCTGGTTTCCCCAGAGAGAGCCAAATCTGGTTTGGAGGATGCTGTCTTACTGCATTCTGGGAAACTCATGTCTGATATACTTTCATTTTGTTCCAGAAATTATCCTTATAGTGGGTTACATGAGAGCGCGCATTGAACACTGTTGTCTTGGCCATATTAGCATGAGTGTGCAAGGAAAATGTCCACATATTTATCAGTGTCAAATGATACCAGGTTTTACAGGATATAATTTTGACATCTAAGAGTTCAAGTCGACAAAGTCCAGAACATGTCAGGTACCTCTCTGAAACTGTCCGCGATTGCTATCATCTTATTTACTAAACAGAATGTTCTTATACTAACTGTGTTTCTCAAAAAGAGTGACTGTTTACAAAAGGTGAACAAACTGAAGAAGTGATTTCATAAATGTCCTCATATCACAGAGTACTTGAAGATATTCTTAATCTGAAGGATGTGAACAGTCCATTTGAGAAAGATCAAAGCATTTCATAATAGGCTAGCATTTTAGCAGTAATCTGTCAGACCCAGAATAAGGATTTTGCTGTACCTGTTTGAACAGACACATATAATATGTTTTTGCATGTAAATGAGTTTGACAAATACAAATTACGTGCAAAAAATTAAACCAATTTAACTTGCAGTTACCATTTTTGGAGATTCTGGCAGTCTGTATTTAGGTTAAAGACCAAATGGCTGAAAATAGACTGTGTTAGTTTTATTACTTGTAAGGGAAGACACTTGCTTTTTGATTTCTGTTAAAAATATTGATCCTCTCTTCCCTTGACTGTTCATGTAGTTCCACGGGAGCTATGAAGGAAGCGTATATGTTGAGAAATAGATTTGCTTCTGAGGAAATAGCTAAACATCCATTTAATGCAGAATAGTATTAAAAAGAAGGCAGGAAGAAATAAGCTCCCAAAAGCAATCCTGTAGCATAGAATTTTTTTAAAAAGGAAGGGTTTATGAGAGTAATTGAAGCAATTGTAAATTCTGCATGTTACTCATCAGTGTTTTCCAATTTACATCCTAAGAAAGCTACCAGTAATTTCCTGCCTAAGTAAAGATAGAAGTGTTGTTAAGAGCACGACAATGGTTATACTTGGTGAGACTATTGTGCATGATGTTTTATTCTAATATGGCCAGTTACAGGTATCATAAGAACAAGCAGATGTGCAATAATCTTTAATGTGTTCCTAAACTTCTCCTAAACTTATGACTTAGATATAATGGCTTGTTAAGGGAGTCTCCAATTTTTCCTTTAATAACCTGTAATAAACATTTTTCCTAAGATTTTCTCTAAACATGTTTTGAACCTGCACATCTTTTTGGCATCTGCAGTATCTTTAATTCTGTTTTTTGATCATTCAGTTGAATGGGGCTTCTGCCTACTTGGGGAATATACAAGTTTTCTAAGTAGCTACTGTTTTATTTTATATTTATATATAACATTGGAAGAAATCTGCTGATTCTTATTTGTATACAACAAGTCATGGTAGAATTATTCAGAATTACAGTATGTATCCAAATACCTGTTGTATGCCACATGATTTTGGATTATTTAAAAGCCACTGAAAAATCTCATGTTTTAAGTAAGCTTGCCAATTTAATGTTTATAGTGAGTTATAGCTGTTACTAATGCCAAATATTGTCAGAGTAAACTGGGTTTGATTAAACGTTTCTATAATGATGTTATCAAGGCCTCAAGCATCTGAAATATGGTAAACAAATGTGCGAAAGTACCAGTAAAGAGAAAAGAAAAACTGTGAGGCCTGAAGTGGCTCTGCCAGAGTGTAGGTGTTTGTTATTCAATCTCCATTAATAAAACACTTCATCAGTGTAGCAACAAAATGTGAGACACTGGAATGAATGCAAGGAACTAGGACTTAAGAGAGATTGGAATCTTATCCATAAACACCTTAATAGCAGCAATAAATGGTGAAGTTCTTTTACAATATCTCCAAGAAAGCTTAAAATACCAGTTTCAAAAAAATTTTTGCTCAATGGAATCATGAATCTAATACTGCTGGAAAATTCATTGCCTACAATTAGGCAATAGGTCTAAACCCAAAATGAATATTTAAAAAAAAACCCCAAACAACTAGTAAAACAAAAATGATTGACAAAGGAGTTTCAAAAAAAGTGGTGTACACCAGTGAAATGAGACTGAAAACCAGAAGCAGAATTACCCACTTAGAGAAGTAGTGTGTCGTGATAAAACAAGCTTATGCTGAATCCGACCTGCAAAGTGAGCAGTGTTTTAGGTCTGAATCAGTGAAACGGAATTTTTGAGATAAAGAGCATCAGTGTGGAAGAGTAATACTTAGGGGAAAAAAAATGACAACTTATTGCCTCACAATTAAAGATCTTCTCTGTTACCTTGAGTGACATAAATATCTGTGCTGTTGAAGATCTGTTCTAATATTCATAATGCCTGTTTTCTTCTTGAATGAATTAATTCCTACAGAATACTGGGATAAATAATAAATATCAGATTGAACTCCTGTTAGCATCACATACTGTGGGTAATCTTACCCCTTGGCTCATTGGTTGAGTGCAAGTGTAAAAGTTAAAGTTAACTAAGTCAAATTATCTTTTTAAGCTTGCAAAACAAGTTTTTGCCCTTTCAGTCAAATAATACTGTTTAAATATTTTTTTAATACAGAAAGTAGAACTGGTATTTTTAAATTTAAATTTATTTACCAATAAAATTATAATAGTTATTTACCTTAATCAGGAGGGAAGCATCAATGCTTTGACAGTCTTGAAAGGTACTACAAAAAAACACAAACATTTTCAATTCTTTATAAATATTTCCCGTTTTCTGGCTGTTTTCTGCTGTTTCAAATCAAACTCCATGCAAAAATACACTGTTTAGACCACTGTATTTAAAGGCAGAAGACCATCTGTATCTTCTGAAGTATGTTTTTAGTCTATTGAATTTTTATATGTATAAAATTATGGACAGAAAAGAGCTCACCAGATAAAAATATGGTGACATTATTTCTCCTAATATCAGAATTTAAGTGGGTCTATTTGCTTTTCCTCTTGTAGAGCAGCTAACAAACAGCATCCTGATCCACCTAGAAGGTAACTTCCCCATAGGCTGTTAAACAGCTGCAGAACTGCAACAGGGCTGGAGGGGTTACAGCTTGGCAAGATATTTTAACTCTGAGAGATTGTTCTGTGAATCTTCACCCAATGACAGATGATACAAACATTCACAATATGATAACGTAGTGCTTAAATCACAGAATTTCCGTAGGCATGGAAAATATCTAATGATGCCTCTCTAGCTTCTTTTCAAGGGAACTGCTTTATATGCTCTCTGCAGAACTACAGGACTTCTATTTGTTACAGTCCAAGGTCAAGTACAAAAGCTCAGTCCAGCAGTATTGATAGTATCTTACTGGAGTGGGTGAAATTTCACTGTATGTCTGCCTTAAGTGTGTCTTAATCATTGGGAGTAAATATTTAAATATATTATGAAGAGTAGAAGCCATGTTTTTGTTAAACTACCTGTGTATGTCAAATCACCCTTTTGTGCATGCTTTTAGTGAATAACTGCAACAGCAGATGCTAATTTGTATGAAGTATTTGTGAAAGATGCATTTGTAGCCTTCAGATGTTATATCCCTAATACCTTAAAAATATTTTAAGATTACACTCTGTGCTTGCTATTGATGTTAATTTTAGGAGTCTTTTTATCTTTTTCCCCTGAGGTCTAAATATGGCTTTGTGAATTCCTTTGGCCCTGAACTGACATAGCTTTTTCTCAGTTAAGAGTACGTTTATTCACTTGAAAGAACTGGGGCAGAACCATTGCCACATACATATCTCCTATATTCTGTGATTAAAAAGTTAAGTGGAAGTCAGGCATGTTTGAATATCCTCTATGCTAGGATGTAGCCAGTGGCCTTTTAATGCTCTTTACAAATAAGGCAGCTTTTATATGCCATAGGAAAAACATCATAACAAAAGAAGTAATTTATTGCAGCTATGCAACTGTGCTTTGTGCAAGTGCAGCCAGTGTTTTGTTGTTTTGTTTTATGAAAATATTTCACTAAATTGTTGCTGGCCTTTTCAAAGTTTTGATTAAAACTATTCAAGGAACTATCACGGCTCACACTGAAGTGATTGGTTATTTTTGTGGTATTGGTGCTAATCTGTAATAAAGTAGAGGAGTTTAGTGGATAAAGCCTCCATGTCCTTGTGTATTATGGAATCCTACAAACCTATGGTTGCCATCTCTATACACCTGTGAACCAGGTAACCCTTTAAGTTATGATAGTGGGTTACAAAAAGCAAAAGTATTCTTCATGAGAAAACCATTAACTGACTGTCTAGTCTCAGATGTGTTTACATCTCAGTGTTCTGTCCACTCAAGCCATTTGATACACAGGCAAACTGCATTTCTCTTCTCTTCACTAATATTCATGTACATGAATAGTATTTTTGTATCAATGAAAAGGGCTGTTACTTCAACATTTTATCTCTGTAAAGACTTAGTAAGGGCCTAAGATATGTCCATCTTGCTTTAGGTTCATGGTCTTTGTTAAAGTGTGCTTGTGACGGTTTTTTTTTCCCTCTGCCCACGGTTCTCCATTTCTAAACGTTTCTCCTTTCCTTGAAGGACTGTCTTATGAAGTGCTTTTTGAACAAAACAAAACAGATGAGTAAGTTATGGTCTTAGTTTATGAAGCAATGAAAGGCAGCTTTCCATGCTTGATTTCTTTCCCCTTTAACAGTAAGTTGGAAGTGTATTTTTCATAGTAAAAGGTATAAGGGCCCATGAGCCCAAACTAACAACAAAATCTGAGGAGGGAGAGCCCTTATGCTACTGCTTTTAATATGCTGGTCCCAGGGTTCTGGATTTACCCATGTAATGTGTTAATGCATATGTATTTACTCTTCTAGCAGGAGCTCTAGATCTGCAGGCTTCAGAATGAAGTTCTGCTTGCTAGTCAGAATACAGTATCAGTATTTTCTGCAAATCCTCGTATTATCTGTGTATTATTAGCATTTTCTGAGCTGCTGCGCAACTAATTTCACAGTGAATCCAATTTCTACGTGATGTTTTGACTAACCCATCACAGTGTGGAGTAGATGGTATGGTGCTCTGCAGTATACAAGTCCAAAAGATATCATTTGCCAGAATTAATTATCACAGGTCACTCTGAAAAGTTGCGCAGAGTGGGAGAAGAGAGTGGAATTAATTGATTGCCTCTGTTTAGGAAGCTGACAAATATATAAAGAATGAGGTGAAATATTCTATTACCAATTGTGTATGTATTGCAAGACAAAACCCGCTGCACAAAAACGCCAATCATTAGCAGGAACTCCCTATATAGAGGTAACTGGAAGTCTACGTAGCACATCTTCCTAAATGAATAGAATAAATGGAAAGCAGGTAAAAAATGATTAGTAAAGCAAATGGCATAATTTAGGTTTTTGAAAAAGGAAAACACATCACAACTTGTAAGATGCCTGTGAATGTAGTTAAATTCCCATGTTTCCTTTTCAAATGTGAGACATAAACAGAGAAGGTTTTGTCATAGATGTTGGGTTAACAAAGACTCCGCTTGGTCTGGCTGATAGACTTCAAAATGCTTATCTGCACGTACAAACCAATACAACCAAAACCAAAAGCAAGAAAATGTTTAACTGTGTTTGCAAAGGCCTAGGTTTTATATGCCCTGTCAAAACAAGGAAATTTCTATTTTACTTTCTTCCCAGTATGAATAATATAACTGAAAGAGAATAGTATAAATGAAGTATACTTACAGAGGTCCTGTTCTCACCTATTGGTGCCCTTTCACCTGATTCCCTCTGCTTGTGATTTTTATTTTTTATTTTTTTTTTAATATGGAATTATCAGAGGACTTTATTTTTTTAATTCCTGAATTAAGTACAGGAACTGTACTTTTAAAAGGAAGTTGGCTACCTGAAGTTCAAGTTCTATGTGTGAAAACATAGTATTTTAACATCTCTTCCCACTTCAACTGTAACAGAGGATCTCTATGCCATCATGCAATCTTTGTGGACAAAACATTTTAAGTTTCCTTTATTTTTCCAGGATGGGACAGGGGAGCTCAGGTATCTCAAAGAAAAATGTTTACCTATTTCACACTGTTAGAGTATTTTTTTTTTTGTCTGTTCAACCCCAAGTTTGGCTGTGCATTGTAGTCTTGTAGAACGTACTCTCTAGAATGAGCAACTCTGAAATCCCCAGTACTTATAGTAAAATCCTGCAATTTGACCTTGACTTCTTATATCATAGCTTGATTTTAGCAGTTCCTGATTAGCTGTATTAGCAGGTTGGCGTAACTTCTATAGGCAGATTTGCTGTCCCACTGTTGATAAACGAAGCTACTATCCCTTTAGTTAACATGTTCTCTCTGGGGACTATTACGGTGTCAACAGCATTTTGAAAAATTGCTGCAGAACTAATAAGGACTGGGAAACATACTCATGCACATTTCATTCATCTACTTTTTTTTTGCCCCTTTTTTAGTTATTCTGTAGTCTTCTCAGTCTTGTCCAATCCACCTAAAAGTGCTGGAAGATTTATTTTTCAGTGGTATTTCTCTTGCCCCATTTTATTCAGGAATACTAGTTCAAGGTAGGATTAACTGGAATGGAGGATTGAAGATTTTTGTCTCTTGATTTGTAAAAACTTGTACCTGATGATTTTATAGGGCATTTATTTCTTTATGTTGGGTAATGTCTTAATGCTAAGTGCCATCAGTACAGCCCATCATACTGTCTTACGATTAAGAAATCACATAAATGTAACAAGGAAGGAGGAGTGTATTTCTTCTTTTTGGCCAAACAAAACATTGCTAATGCAAGAACTTCTTTTCTGAATGTGACCATGCTCTTTCATGCTACACAAAGACTATGTGTGGGTCGTGTATCTTTTTAAAGAGCTTTTTAGGACACTTAGAATATTCTGTATTTATATAAAACTTTGAAGGTTTAGGATTGAGTCCAAGAGCCACAAACATTGCTGGTGCGTGTTGTGCATGTAGTTAACCTTCAGCTGAGACAGTCTTTCCTCTCAATGGCCTTCTGTTTCAAAAGCCTCTGGAGCTTGTGTTTTCTAGGATCATAGGGTACATACAAAAGTACCTTGCTCCTTTTTATGAAGTGTGGGTCCTGTTTATGACATCTGTGTTCCAATAAATCAAGAAAGATACTGTGATAAGAGTTTGCCCTCCTCAGGCTTTGAGTCCCTGCTGTTTCAAACTGCTGGTGAATATTGACTCATTGAAATTACTCGGTAACAAGAGTGCTTTGATAATACTAGGAAAACACTCTGTGGATATACAAAGCACAAACAGTGAAATACACTAATGATGGCTGAACCAGTCTTATAGCAGAATACTAAAGAGCAATTCAAAATTTAGAAATATGGTATGTAAGGAGTTTGGGGAATTTTTTTTTTATGATGTTTTCTATCAGAAGTACATAAAATCGTATAATTGAAATCAAAAGATTAAGGTTGATTCGTTTTAAAAGGGGATAAGAGCAATACTGTAGAATAGCGAGCATTTAGAATGTGATATTGAAATGAAAACCTTGATGCAAACATCCATCAGCAGCTTCTGAGGTTGGAGTCCTGTGTGTGTGAATGTGTCCACAGCATTAGTCATGCATCCTTCAGTGTTTGGAAGTGGACAGGCAGGTGAATTTAGACTTTAGAATTGGTAATTGTATATATATTAGGCTACTCAGGTCGGTCTCTTTTTTGGCTTTCGTAAAGTACTATTTTCACAGCAAGAACTACAGATAATCTTTTCTAAAGATTTGCTCTATTACAAACACATGTGTGAAGTTAGGAAATTACAATTATAACATGGAACACTGTATTCTTCCAGCACCATGTAATACTTCATGCTTATATGTTATCTTAGACAACCCCTCTAACAATACAAACAGTTGCTTTCAGAACTTAGGCACTTCAAAGATTATATTTCACACTGAAATGCGCAAGCCACTAGTTATTTGGATTACTATTTCCTCTTCAATAGGTATTGTGATATTATGATTGTTGAGGAGTTTAAAGAAGTTGTACTTTATGAAGCAAATAAATCATATTTTGTAGAATGTTTGTAGTTTATGTGGACATGTGACACTGTCATGGTGCTTAAATCACTTCAGGACTTCTAAAACTATGGTCCATAAACTACTGGTAAACTATTAAGTCCCAAGTGTCTGTCTCACCTGCTTTGCAGATTGTACCAGCTACTCTATTCAGATATGCTTCTCCAAGGGGTTCTCCCTGGCCACGCTACACTATGGAGCTGTTTCCCCAGCCTTGTCACCCAACATGCTTGAAAGGCTTTCCGTGTAGGAATGGTAGCCCATAAAAAGGAAAAAAAAGTTTGTTAATCTTTTGCTGAACCTCTGATGCAGTAAAGCCCTATTAGCAGTTGAGATAATTTACCCTAGGCTTAAAATAACACAAAATGCACAAGTACTCTAAATTAGGCTTTGCCTTTTTGTTTCACCTGCAACACCAAGCTTTCAAAGGACTTTTGAGCTGTATGAGTATATATTCCAAACATGCATCTGCCCATTTGGATTGTTGTCAGTATTTCTAGAGAAAAGGTTTTACAATAATCTTTTTGGACAGTTAAGTACAGTATTATGATACATTAATCTCAGAAGGATTTTTTTTTTTTTTTCACTGGTTCCCTCAGTTCTGTATAGTTGAATAAAGCCCCCACTGTCTGGTTGTTGCTTAGGCATTGTTGTGTGCTTAGTTCTGGTGATGATATAAGGCTGTCTTGCCCACATAGAAGTAGGCGTTAGAAGAAAATCTTAGGCATCTTAACACGTAGCTTTGAGAATGTCAGGGCTATGTGAATATTTTTGACTGTCACTCCCTGTCTTTGGCAAGACACAATTTATATGTTACACTGCATGAAACCCATGTATCTGAATCTTCACTCTGGACACACTTGTGCTATTGGTTTATTTGGAAACAGAAGTAAGATGTTGTAATTTTATACTTATTTTTATCATATTGTTTAAATCTAAAACATGTTAGTTTCTAGAAATTATCTTCTTTAGCATTAAAATCTGCATTTAGCTGTTATTCTGTTTATTAACATTTCTCTGAGACACAGGAGCCTCAAAACCTGAGTGAAGGCACATTTTTGTTGGATGGTGAACAAATCAAGAACGAAGGCATGGTTTCTTCTCTGCATGATTTACAGCAAAATTTCCTCCATATTCTCTATCCTGCAGATATTGAACACTGCCTTTCATAGAGAACAGTGTCTGGAAACTTAGCTGAAAACAAACATTAACTTCCATAGATTTAAGATGAGGCTTCTTAATTGTGCTTTTTGTACTCATGTATACTGCCTATCAGTGGGAATAGTGCCATGGAAATTTGAAAAAGGTAGAGTCGTGCTATGGTGGCCAAAGTTCCAGCTCTGCAAGTCTAGTTGGCTACTCTGTAGCTAATCTGAAAGACAAAGCAATGATCTTAGACTTATTCTAGGGTTGGGTGGTTTGGTTTTTTTTTCATTAATAAACAAATTAAATAAAAATAAATGCAGACCTTCATGTTTTCTCTCAAAAATGCTAAGAAGTACTGTTATACCACTTACCCCAATGTAGCTTCTTACATTTTTATCTTCTCAAGATATCTTACTATTTCCCAATGTCAAACATACCCTTTGTAACAAAATATGCAAACTGTTTTGTATATAGAGGACCCTGTAAGGCTGGTAATTTTCGTGATGCAAATTTCGGAGCAAAATGAACCTATTAACTGAATTAGCAATTCAAAAAGGCAAAAGTTCATGGTAAGGGAACAATCAAAGCTTTTCAAAAGGTACAATTTTTCATTATTGTAATCCAAGTATGTGCATAGTTTGTTTTCTTTGGTTTCTTTTTTTCCCTTTAGAATAAATTGACATATGACAAGAACATTATTTATCTGAAGTAAATTAGCATCTTAGAAAAGGAAGTAGTTCTTAGGACACTTTTTTGCTTTTTAGAAAGCTGTGATTTCTAATCCATTGCAATATTAAAATATGCAGCTACAGAGTGGGGAAAATAGAGTTTGCTTGAATAAGAGCATTTATAATTACAGAGGGGTTTTTTTAATACAAGGAGGGAACATGCAGGTGAAGGAGAATCCCAGCCTGCAGAAACTAAACAGTTTTCAGTGAGGGCAATTATGCCTTTAATTTACATCCATTGACAGCCTTGTTGTTATAATATGAGGCCATGACAAAATTCTTTAACCAGTGCACCTCTAGCTTTTGTCCTGTCATCACTGAAGTCTGATTCTGAAAACATGTTGTTCTTCCACAAAGGCTTGATTCTTTGAAGATACTTCAACATATTGAAATGATTGTTGAATTTCTGGATAACATGATTAATTAATTATGGTGTGTAGGATGTGATGTTACTACTGCTTATGTCTCTGTTCAGAGCGGGTTTATTGTTAAACTATGCTTTTTTTCTGTATGTTTTATCAGTTTGCCATTGTAACTTCACCTTGTAAGCACTTCAGAGTGATGAAGTTATCTTGGTTTTGGGTTTTGGCACAATTGGGTTTTGATTCTTGACTGAAATAAGACACTAAAAGGATCAGAATATTATCAGGATATGCAGATACTCATTTAAGGATGGTTTTACACTTGCTTATTCATTCTTTTCTTCACTTGCTGAGTTCCATAGATGCTGAGTTTTTAATATCTCCAAGGATGGGTATCCTACAGCTTCTCTGGGCCTCTTTGGGCCTATTTTCTGATGTTTGACAATCTTCCTGATTAAATTTGTTTTTCTTCTATCTTGTCAAAGCTTTTGTATTCCAGGCTGTGTCTGTTACGTCTTGTCTTGTCACTGTACCCCTGTGAGAAGAGCCTTCTCTCTCTTTCCTAAACACTGCTGTTAGGTAGCTGAAGGGAACCATGTCTTCTACTTGCCACCTTTTCTCAGGGCTGAACAAACCCAGTTCTCTCTGTCACTCCTGAGTCCTCGGTGCTACAGTCCCTGACCATCTTCATGGCCTCTGCTGGCCTTGCTGTGCTATGCTAATGTCTGTCTTGTGTCCAGCCTGGGGCTTTCCAATACAGGTGTGGTTTCACAAGTGCTGAACATAGGGGAAGGATCACTTCTGTCAACCTGCAGGCCACTGTCTTGCTAATTCAGCTTATGATGCCCTCCTAACAATCATGAAAACACTAAAGTTTACTTTTCCTTGCAAGTCTTAAGCAGCTGGGCCTTTTATGCACAGCCACAGTTTCTTGAGTCATGATACTTTGCTTTTTTTATCTTTCTTCTTTGAGACAGTTTCTAGTCCTAGCAGTTGTTAAGATCCACTTGATGTGTGGACCCTAGTGCTCAGGAAACAGAGGTCAACTAAAGGCAACCTTTAATCTTACATATATTACTTTCAAGCTAGTTGTAACACCTATGGGAATGCTTGAGACGCAGCACTGGAGATCATTTCCAGGCTTTGGACCTATTCATAGAATCATAGAATCGTTTAGGTTGGAAAAGACCTTTAAGATCATTGAGTTCAACCGTCAACCCAACACCACCATGCCCACTAAACCATGTCCTGAAGTGCCATATCTATGTATTTTTTGAACACCTCCAGGGATGGTGACTCCACCACTTCCCTTGGCAGCCTGTTCCAATGCCTGACAACCCTTTCAGTAAAGAAATTTTTTCTAATATCCAATCTAAAACTCCCCTGGCGCAGCTTGAGGCCATTTCCTCTTGTCCTATCACTAGTTACTTGATAGAAGAGACCAGTACCCACCTCACTATGACCTCCTTTCAGGTAGTTGCAGAGTAAATAAGGTCTCCCCTCAGCCTCCTTTTCTCCAAACAATCCCAGTTCTCTCAGCTGTTCCTTATAAGACTTGTGCTCCAGGCCCTTCACCAGCTTTGTTGCCCTTCTCTGAACACGTTCCAGCAACTCAATGTCTTTCCTGTAGCGAGGGGCCCAAAATTGAACACAGTACTCAAGGTGTGGCCTCACCTGTGCTGAGTAGGGGGGAACAATCACTTCCCTGCTCCTGCTGGCCACAGTATTTCTGATACAGGCCAGGGTGCCGTTGGCCACCTTGGCCACACTGCTGGCTCATATTCAGCTGGCTGTCAACCAGCACCCCCAGGTCTTTCTCTGCCGGGCAGCTTTCCAGCCACTCCTCCCCAAGCCTGTAGCGCTGTATGGGGTTGTTGTGACCCAAGTGCAGGACATGGCGCTTGGCCTTCTTGAACCTCATACAATTGGCCTCAGCCATCGATCCAGCCTGTCCAGATCTCTCTGTAGAGCTTTCCTATCCTCGAGCAGATTGGCCCTCCCTCCTAACTTGGTGTTGCCAGCAAACTTACTGAGGGTGCACTCGATCCCCTGGTCCAGATCATTGATAAAGATATTAAACAGAACGGGGCCCAAAACTGAGCCCTGGGGAACACCACTTGTGACCCGCCACCAACTGGATTTAACTCCGTTCACCACAACCCTCTGGGCTTCTCCATCCAGCCAGGTTTTTACCCAGCAAAGAGTACACTTGTCTAAGCCATGAGCCGCCAGCTTCTCAGGGAGTATGCCATGAGAGACAGTGTCAAAGGCCTTACTAAAGTCAAGGTAGACAACATCTACAGCCTTTCCCTCATCCACTAGGTGGGTCAACTGGTCATAGAAGGAGATCAGGTTGGTCAAGCAGGACCTGCCTTTCATGAACCCATGCTGGCTGGGCCTGATCCCCTGGCTGTCCTGCACATACCATGTGAGCACACTCAAGATGAACCACTCTATAATCTTCCCCGGTACTGAGGTCAGGCTGACAGGCCTGTAGTTCCCTGGATCCTCCTTCCGACCCTTCTTGTAAATGGGCGACCTATTCTCTCACATGAGATCTGACGTTTGTGCTTGACCATCAGATGCTGATAAGACACAGTGGAAGTACTTCTTGGTGTTGTGAGTAAGTAGTATTCCTTGTACTGACTGTCAGAAGCAAAACATGAGGTAACCTTCATGTTCAGAAATGTCTTTCAACCCAACAATTCAATTCCCTCGGACTGTGCACTTTAAGCAAAGCTACCTGTTAAAAACCTGCATTTTTCTTTCCTTAGTGTTGCCCTTGTTTATAAGTTAGGATGTTCAAATAAGCTAAAGTAGGAAGGTAAATAGAAAGTAACCAGTTCAGTGCTCTGTGCCCCCAAGGGCTTTTTCAGTATCTCATCACGACACAAAAAAGAAGTTATTATTTCTGGAAAGTGTACGTGCACATATGTGTACATATGTAAACTAGTTTCATATTATTATCTTGTGCATGGGGAATTGGATGTGGATTAGGATCTGAAAGCCAATTTTGTGTTCTTTCAAATGTTCTAGTGGCACAGAAAACATTTCAGCAATGTGTTAATATAGGCTTTAGGCCCTATTGTGTATTTTTGCAGTAGAACAACAACGCTACTAAAGGGAACTTAGGCATCCTTAGGCAGAGACTGAAAAAGCTGATTTGATGGGATGCAATGATGATATTCTGCATTTGATTCTTTTTGATGAAGCTGTGTTAAATGAATACTTAGTAGCTCAGAAAAATGCATTGATACCACTAGCAATATATAGAGGTGTTCCATTTTTAACAAAATCTAAATTTATATTATTGATTTTGCTAAGTGCCAAGTTGCCATAGGAAAACCAGAAATATTCCAAGCTGGTTCAGTTCTGCATAAATAATGCCAAAACTTTCTTTAGTTACAAGTGTGGGAGCTACAACCTACTTCACGTATTTTTTTTTTTTTCATTGCGCTATGTGTACTTTATCACTGTTGTGTACATACATACTATATAAGTAGTGCCACAGGTTATACCACTATTGCTGATGTTAAAGTGCATTGTATCAAAACAATAAAAGAAAAAACCCGAATGGTAGAATTCAGTCAATTATATTATTTGCAAACAGGAAACATTCGCACCGTTTCTCTGTTCTCTCCCTGTCAAGAAGCAGCTTGACAAAAACAAAGTATCTGGAAACAAAATGAGGTATTCTTGATATCTCCTCAGCAATCTTTAGTCTCTATTTTTCTTACTTACTTTTTATAGGAATTTTCTCTCAAATACTGATTTGATGGACTGTAGCCCAGATGACCCTTGCTGTCTTATAACCACACAGAAACTCTCAAGACACCATTTCCATTACAACCAGCAGAACACTTGGCTGTGCTTGTTAAAGCACAGAGAATATTTTTTACAATCCTGTCTTTTGTCTCTCATAAAGTTATGCCTTATTTAAAACTCAAAACTAGCTGCTTTCCTTCTCCTGAGGCAGAAATGTACTATGGTAGATCTGAGTTGCCTTATAGAGAGAGAAGGCTAGGAGCAGATACTTCATCATCCTGACACCCCAGCATTCACTGGTCCCATGTAGAACAGAGCTGAAAGGGAGTAGAAATAAGCCACTATTTTGCAAGTACAGAGTTGAAAAAATATGCAGCTTTCTGCATGTGGAGTAATTAATTATAGTGGGAAGAAATCAATTCACTTTTGAGTTTCAGGAATGATTTTTAAGTGTGAAAAAGGATGTTAATCACCACAGTAATGATATTAGGAAAACCTTATTTAGTGCTGCTAGCTGCTTGAATAAACAGGAATGCTTAATGTTTATCTCTCAATCCATCATTCAGTTGTTTTCACTCTTTCTCTCTCTTTTTCCACAGTATGATATTTTTGTGTTTCAAAACAAAGGCTTTCACTCATTTCAATTTGAACATTTAAAGTATGCCAAATGCAAATTCAACCCCTAATGTCAGTCAGCCTGCTAAATATCTAACTTCTTTCAGAGTAGAATGGTACTGTATTGTTTTCTAAAAAGCATTTAAAAATACATTTCAATTTCAGGAGAAATAAGATAGCTAAGATTTTCATACTAGTCAGTTTTACAACATAAGCATTTAACTCTGTTATGCTGTCAGTGTACTTGCCTTGCATTCTCCATATTTAATTATACTCTAGGTCTGTTAATACTTTTGTTTTCTTAACTTTCTCATAGCAAAAAAGATAAGATTAGATTTTCTTTATTTTGTTTCTTTCCCTGCAGAGTGTGATTTCTAAAAGCAAAAGGATTTGATAACAGCAGTGTCCCCAAAATTCTAATTTTTCAACTTTCTGAACCTCCAGCATTCTGAAGATCAGCAAATATTAGTCTCTCAAATTCTCTCTACTTTGCCTATTGTTCTAAGTCCACGTACAGAATATAAATCCACACAAAAATCAAAGTCCTTGGATTTAACTTAAAGGTGCTATAGTTGGGGAGTCTAAATACTTTGTCAGTGATCCTTTTTTTCAGATGCTGGTCCATGTATACTGTGAATTCATTCTCCTTTTTAAGTGGAATTTATTATGTAGTGGCTGGAATTAGTGACCAATAAATTTTCTCTTCCTTCTTAGTGTAAATTGAGAGTATTTCCACAAAAGAGACCCCAAAGTCTTTCCATACATTAGAACGCATCAGAAGGAAGATTTTGAGCTAAGGATGTTTCTGGGAAGACAAAATAGGTACAAGTAATCTTCTTTAGCAAGAAGCTAAAGCAGATGGGGGGGGGGGGGGGGGAGCCAACAAAAAACCCACCCAAATTGGAAAATATGAAGCCAGCAATAGTTGTCTGCTAAAATTAATACATTGGTAATGATGAATCCAAGTTCAATTTTGATTTCTAGGGTAGGATTAATATAGTTGTATGGCAAAATATGATTTCTAGCTCTCTGGAAATAAGCTATCAGCAAACTGGTAACACTTTACCCAGCAAACGCAGTAACTGCTAACCTTTCTAAACAGGGTATTTTCCAGCTGTAAACCTGCCATCTGCACATGTATCAGGCTTGATTTCCTTTAAAAGTTCTTTTTTTTGCTCTTTATTTAAAGTTCCAAGCAGGGGGACTGTTAGCAAGATGGATCTCTAGCAAATTATATTAAATAATGTGCAATATAAGGAAACAATTAATTGGCATTTCCTTTTAAAATGCCTGCCTGGCAGTCTCCAGACATTAATTTGGCAAATACTTTAAAGCCTGAATAATATTTCTCCAAGGACTTTAAAGGCCCAGGAAACACAATAGCAAGATCTGGGCCATTAAAATAGTTAACTCAATGTTTTAGTATCTAAACAGCAACAGAGCGAAGATAGGACTAAAATTCTAGTATCGTTTCGAAGTATGTATGTCCCATTCCCCTTTATAGACTTATGTAGATGTTAATCAATCATGTTATTTTGTAGGACCTCAGAAAGTTTAAAGGTTATTAAGTTGCTGGAAGTGCTCAGGTTGATTACTTCTAGCTTGCTTATTCTGCACTTTTTTATAAAACAGTAACATTTAATGCCCAGTAAGCTCTATTACTCCTCATTTGTTTGTAATGCTTCACTTCACATGCAGGTGCCAGGTACCTGGGTTATTATTCATTTTTGAAAAATGCTTAGCACTGTTCCTTCCATTAGCTTCTGCAACAAATAGACTCTGATTAATCATACTCAGCCATTGTACCTTCAAGAACCGAAGCTGCAAGTGGAATGTGCCACAACAATTGAACAATGACCATAATGCTAAAGCTGCTCATGGTGTTTGTACAGTCTGAGTAAGAGTCTTCTGGTTAGAAGTGTGGGGGAGGGGGTGACTGTCTTTTGGGTATTATGGATGTATTTCTCCATAGGAAAGTTGGGTATATTTAATGTCTTATTTTTATGTGGGTGTCACTTATGATTAAAATTACCAAAATTTTATATAAAAGGACTTATGTGAGTGTTATCTGATTTAGAGCATATTTATTAAAACAAAGAATGTGTTTTCTATATTAGCTTATTAAGCATAATATGGTTTAATTAATTTCTATCTCTTTGTCTCTTGACCACCTTAGATAAGTATGCGTTTACCTCTGCAGATCAAGACAAGAAGTCAGACATGGAAATGTGTTGAGTGCTGTAAGGAGAAGAACTAGAAACTTTTAGATCGAGGCACAGCTGGAGATATTCTCTGAGTAAAATGCTCACATGGGAATATGGTAGGTAAATAGCTGGACCGCTTAGGGATGAGCATATATCACAAAGGGCTGTGTGAAAAGACTCATAGGCACAGGAGCCTGGGGAACAGATTTCTGTGAGGAATTCTCTTCCTTGCATCGTGAGTTTGAAGCAGGAGAGCATATAGCTCTCATGGAGACAAAGTAAGCATGCAAGGTAGATGAGTTGGAAACTGAGAGATTGTAGGATAATTCAAATAGTGAGAAAGACCTTTTAAGTTGCTTGGCTTTTATGTTTGGGTGTCTTTAGTTGTTGTCATTTGAGAAGCTATAGGGATCTTATGCCCAGAGATAGGGACCAAAATGCAGAAGCATAATTATTTTCCTAATTAGAAGAAGTGAGACCATCCATATTTGTTTTTTGCAGAAGTTCCTCAGCAGATGTTAAGGAGACACTTCCTTGTGTTGCTGTCATGGGTAACAAAATAGTTTGTGAGTGTCAGCACCAATTTTTAACAGCTGTTTCTCTGAGTTCTCACTAGTTCATTTGCTTGCTAAGAGGAAGAAACAAATGCTGAGAAATTGCCTTCCCTGGGATAAAACAGTAAGATACAAGAGAATAAGAGCCCTTGGATATTGAAGATCATCTTCTAGGCAGAAAAGGAAATGCCTTGGATTCAGGTAAAATAGAGGGGAGCACCAATGGCCACTGAACCACTCACAGAGGCTCTGTTCTGAATTTGTAGGATAGCTTAAAAGTTTCTTTCTTCATTGCTGAGTTAGCTGTCACTGTGAGTCTGTGAACTGACATAGGCAATTTCTGGTTTTTATCTCCTATGCAGCAATGAAGGGATGTTACTCTGAGATCCTTCTCTCTTAACTCATCCCGTTCTGTGAGTTGAATCTGAGTTGTATTTTGTGGAACATCTGTCAACTCAAAGAGGAGAACAGTGGGGTGAAAAACTTAAGTCTTGCATTGTAGAAAAAGGAGCTCACATATTCACTTTAGAAAAGTAGGGCAGTCTCATGGATTAAGGGCTGGCCTGAGATGTGATACAGTTTCTGAGTCTTTCTCAGACTTCCTCTGCGATACTGAGAAAGTTATGTGACCTCTTGGACCATGTGCTCACTGCGGTGATCTGGGAAGAGCATTATATTCCTCAACAGAACAGCAGCTTTGAGTCTGTTCTATAAAGGTTGACTTGCAGACTCTCAAGCAAAGGGATAAAAACAATCCTACCAACCTGCATCAAGCAGTCTAAGTTGAACCCCAAAATTGGGAACCATGTGTGTGTAACGAGAATAAATCAATACTTGTGATAGATACAGACACTCTAGCGCTGGGGCTGAGGCCAGGGCCTGGGCAAGCTGTGAATATTAGACAATACAATTTATTTATTTATTTAGCAAGGCAGCTGTTGCTGTAGGGAGCAGTTTTGAGGCCTTTTTTAGCATTCTTGAGGAAAATGCTTGCAGGTGCTGTTTGTGCCTGTACAGCGTGGCCTCCTAATGTAAAGGCATCTGTTAAATCTTCAGTGCTGAATTCATTAGCCCTCATTTGGAGGGTGGAAAGCTTTGAAGAAAATCAGGCTTCATTATCTCTGTATTTTCAGATGCTGAGAAAGGTAATGCTTTAAACCTCATTCCGTTATTAAAGCTATTATTGTAATGATACAAGGCTTAGTTGCTCTCATAGTGTCTTACGCTAGCGTAGAAGTTTAAGGAGTGATGACAGATTAAAATACAGAGCAAAATCAGAACCTAAGTGCAATATGTTATTGCACAATAGAATATTTTGTGTGTAGATTTTGTATTCACCTTTCATCTCTTATTTAATTTCAGTTATACTACTTTCCCTAAAACCTCAAAGCAAAAGTCTTTATTCCTGGGGTAGTTTATATCATTATTGTGACTGGGCACACAACTGAAAGAAGCAGCCTTGCAGGATGAGTGGGCTCTGAAGTGGGTGTCCATGGTAAAGTTTTGGTAGCAGGGGAGCTGAGGGGAGGCCTCTGTGAGGAGATGCCGGGCTGCCCCGTGCCAGACACAGATGGCTCCAGTTGGTTCCTTACTTAAGAAGGGGCAAAACCCTGCCCAGGCAATGAGGAGTGAGGGGGAAAACTGTGTGAGAACCAGCCCTGTGAGCACCCAGGGGAGAGCAGGAGGAGGGAAGGAGGTGCTGCAGGCATCAGAGCTGAGATTCCTCTGATGCATGGGGAAACCGTGGTATCCACATGGGAGTTCATGGAGGACCTCATGCCAGAGAAGGTGGATATTACCTGAAGAAAACTGCAGCCCCTGGAGAGCCCATGATAGAGCAGGTCTTCATGATAGGAATGGCTCCTTGTGAAGAGGAGCCCATGCTGGAGGAGGAGGTTTGTCCTAAAGGACTGTAGCCTGTGGAAGGACCCACACTGGAGCAGGGAAAAGTGTGAGAAGTAAGGAGTGGCAGAGAGGAGTTGTTATGGACTGACCACAACCCCCCATTCTCCTTAAAGGACCTCTCTCTTTGCTGTAGGGTTGAGTTCCATATCCCTCTTTAATATGTTATTACACATTTTCTGTTTTAAAGGTAGTTGTTTGGCTTATTCTTTTATTTTAGTTAGAAAGAATAATGCAGATGAAATCTTCACCTGCAAGAAATTATCATTGGATAAACTGATGTGTAGGGAGCAACAGAATCTCACTTAGCCTCTTGTACTTCCAAAGTCTGGATTTGTACAGTCACCTCTATAGCTGTCTCATCTGTGGGTAGATACTAATTGAGATTTTTATGAAAACATCTGGCAGGAAGTGACATCTGTACCAGCAGCTGGCAGTCAGGAGGAAAAAATAAAACCAAACAATAGAAGAGGCTGATAAAAGATGAGGATGGGTGGGGTGATTAATTGAGAGTTATAATTATTTGCAATGTTTTCCTGAACTGGGCATGATCCCATTAATAAAATGAATAGAATAACAACCATTTGTGATTATTGGGCAATGCATGAGCAAGAGAGGAGACATTTTGGTCTTTACTTTTAAAGCAGTTCTACCATTTTATGGTGTATTTCTATGATGTGCTATGAAAGATGTGAAGAAAAGTAAAGGGTAAAATTTTCAAACTTGGCTCCTGAGAGGGAACAGACCTGCATTTAGATCCCTTGATATACCTGGCCTAATTTCTGGTAGTGATGCCTCAAATTCCATTTTAAAAGCTTGTTTTAATGTCTGTAGGTGAAAATTAAATATGGTGCTCTTTTGAAGTGCTGGATAACAGCAGTGCATCAGCTCAGGCAGTTGGCTGAAGCCTCTCTATAGTCTTTGTGGAGTGGAATGTGTTGAAGTGAGTCACTTGCAACCAGATGATAGAGGTTGTGATCTGTACTTACTAATGATTGTGGTCCTTTTTAATTCATTTGATGATGAACTTATTGAATTAGGGGAAGAATCTTAATTAGGGGTTTCCTATAGTTTTATTTTTTCCAAGTGGGAATTAGGAGCTATAGCTAATTTGTCTCCCAGTTTGTGGTACTGCGTTCTTGAATGCATTTCGTTCTGGCTCTTGAGGTAGTCAAGCCACTGAACACTTCAGGATTAACAGTCTCTTGTCATGAATAGAGGCACCCATGCTACTACCGCCCTTGTGCTTAGCCGTGAAGAACTTTAATTCCCATGGCAGCAGAGATTTCAATAGTGTTGAACATAGAAGAAATGATCCCTATCAACACAATTGCTTCTCTCTAGGTTTTTTAGAAACAGATACTTTCAAAGGGGTATATTAAATGGATAATTCTTAAAAGCCCAATTCTTCCCCAAAGTGCAGTTGTTATGAGAGCAGAAAGTGTTTAACTGTCATATCACACAATGGAGCCTTCTGAAGCAAACACTGTTGAATGTGATGACAGTTCAGACCTGACCAGCAGCCTGTATTATCATAACTGACACTCACATAAGAATGTTGGATCTAAAATAAAAATGAAATAATGGCTTCCATGTCTGAGGTGTATTTGTCCCGAAGTGCATGATAACATATACTTACACAATTATGTAGTTATTATTTAGGTTTTTACAAGTATTTTTTGTGTCATTAAGTAATTTTCATAGTATTTTTATTTTTTTCTCTCTTTTTTCTGTCAGACTGCGGAGTGAACTTGTATTCAAGTCTTTCCTGTATTCAGAACTAACATATGTTTTTTAATATGGCTCATTACTTTTTATATACACAATGCAGAGAATATGCTCAAAACAACTATTTGAAGCTAAAATGATAAAGCAAGGATCTGTAAATTGTAACAAATTATCTCTTGAGATATAAACAGTGCCAGCAAGGGTGGATGAGACTGAGATGAACAGGGTATATCTACAAAGATGATGATACAGAGTAGTAATGTACAGTAGGAGAGATACCAAGCTGATCATATGTATTGCTGCACCTGAAGCACAGGCAAATGAAAACAGAATTGCAACTAGCATTCTGAAATGGAAGAAGCAGTTTAATACATGATCTGCAAATGAGTGAAGGTAACGTAGGTAAGAAATTGGAAGATTTAGTTAAAGCTGAGCAAAGCTGCACCCTGAACATGACTTTGTGCAACAGCTACTGGTTTTAACACGTATGTCAGGTTCAACATATACCTACCAAAAGAACTGTAAGTAATTTCTCTGTATTTCTAGAATGCCATTGTGTATTAAAAGCACATCTTTCTTTGCATGCCATTTGTATTAGCATTTTAAATGTTAGTCTGTATAAAAAAAGCTGTATGGTACAGTTTTAGCTTACAAATGAGACTTTGAGTTAGGGCAATGTTCATCTGGAGGGTCATCTTTTTCATGCTTTGTTGCTTTCTGCTGGTCATTTCTAAGGTTGTTTGCAGTGTCCCTGAGAAAAGGTGCTAGTTACTGTGCCACGATTACTGTTTTGGGAAGTTTTCTGTTAAAATATCTATCTAGCAGTCAGATTAACTACAGATTTATATCTGTTTACTGAGCAAAAGATGTGGCCTTCTAAATCCTGATTTCTAATTAGAAATAAGCATGATTTTATACTCGCTTTCTTCCATGAAGCAAGAAAGTTTAAAAATAAACTCAGATATGCACTGATCTTTACTGGAATCCTTTTGTGTTACCTGGTAGTGCTATCTTTTATGATTTAGGGCTGTGTCTTGGTAATTTCCTGCAGGTCCATATATTCCTTCTCCCTTGATAGTTCCTTTTATTTCTCATGGATCCTTGAAAAAGAGGTATTCCCTTTTATCCTATTGTTTCTTTTCTGTGTTTTTTTTCACCAATATCAGTTTATCTGGTGGAGATACTCATGTTATTTAAGTGAAAAACTTCCTGCCATCTCCATGTAATGGTATGTCTTCTCCCTGGAATTAGAACAGGTTTACCTGTAGTCCAGTCTAATCCAAGCAGCCTCCTTATCATGGTAGGAATCTTAGTGGCCTGTGAATTTCCAACATCATCTCTCTATACAACTAGCACTGTAAGATTGAGAAACAATAGTTTTCTCTGAAAATTGTAGCCTTCTCTTATTCTTCTTACTTCTTTTCATCTAACAGTGAAATAACTCTCCTGAAGAATTGTTGTGTTGCCGGTATAATTCCTTATTTTACTGAATCTCTTTTCTCCTGTAAAATGCTTGTCTAGGTTAGAATTTCACATCCTTCCACATTATATCCTTTCCCTTAGTTTTGCCACTTTTCCCTAGGCATCCAGGACACGTTGTAATCATATTGCATCTGTTGGCTAAGGACATTTCCCAACCCAATGCTGAAAACATTGTGGATTCAACTACAGGTATTTTTCATATATACAGTTAGACTCCATTTTGTTAAAAGACAATAAATGACAAAAGGTAATAAAAAGCCTATACTTCATATACCTTTGGATAAATACATTAAAAATCCTGCTGGAATAAGTGAAAGGAATAATGTTATAAAGAACCATTAGAGGCAAGGAGAAAATGAAAACAGGAGGAAACCAGAGAAAAGCAGAAAGGGCAAAAGGAACAGATGCTGAAACAGTGATGGTTTATTATTATTGTTGTTAATGGTTTGTTTCATTACTGGTATTATGCTTTAAAATAACTTTTTTTTTTTTTTTTTTAATTTGGTATTTCACTGTCTTGAAATCCTTTAGCCAATAAATCCTGGGACACAGTGTCTGGTCTCTGTCTCACAACCAAATCAAAAAAGAATACTTTTGAATTATAATTATTTTCTCCAGGACCCAAAGAAAATATATGTTTTTGTCCCTAGTGTCAAGTCTGTCATTCTTGTTGTGATCTAGTCACCAAAGAGGTCTTAAGGGACAGTCTGTCTCTGCCATGTAGAAGTGCATCTCCCATAGCACATCCAAGAGAATAAGAAAAGAGAGAGGCTGCTGACATCTGCACTGAGTTTTTCAGAGGAATTTGCAGTAAAGGGACTGTGGATGTGGCAATATCAAGAGAGAAGTATAAGGGTAAAAAGTATCATGAGGTGAAAGGGATAAGACAAAGATCATTAGAACTGCCATATGCTCAAGCCTGTCAAAGTTTTACAACAGAAATATTCAAGCAGTGCCAATGTTTCTAGGAACGTATTGATACCAAAGCACAGAACTTGATGGGGTTCATAAAGAAATTTTTGTGACACTTCTCCTGATAAAAGCATTTCTCAAACCACACACTGCAAAACACAGGGCTACCAGGGGACTATAGCCTCTTCCAAGCTCTTTGCAGACTTTGATGAAGATGACATTGCAGACAAAAAAAAAAAAAAAAGAAAAAAAAAAGGACTTCTGACATGCACAGGCTTTTTGGTCTTTGAATGTTGTACTGACTGAATGACCTTGTGATAAAAGGAAAATGTTCAAAACAATCTGTAGATGGGTGCTCTGCTTGATATTTGCAAGGTTGTGGATAAAGCAGTTACCAGGATTAAGTGTATGTGGCACTTTTCTACTTCCTTATATGACTTGCAAGTGAAGCAAAAAGGAATGTTTAGAAATTTTTGTAAAGCCATTTTAACAAAAATAACAACTTGTAGAACTTGAACCCATAAACAATAAAGAACTTGCTACAATAATGCTCTCAACTCGGAACACATTAAAGAAAAGTTTTGAAGTTGTGAAAGCATCCACTCTATTCTATATATTTTCAAACTGGCACCTTTCCTAAAGTTGATTTAATTACTCTATTTTGAAATTTCAGTTAAATTTAGATATACGTTTAAAAAAAGAAAAAGTGAAATACAAGTCAAAAGCATATCAAAACTATTTAACAAAGCATAGTGATTGACTTAAACTGACAAATTCAGTGCCGTGAAAATTTTGACATTTTACTGAGATTCAGTAGGCAAACACATTTTGATATCTTTAATATTTTCATAGGCTAGGAAAAAAAAATTTCTGCCCAATCTACAAAAGAACAGATTTTGCAATCAATCATATGTACATGAGTTTCATTGAATAGTACTGCAGAACTGACTCCAACAGGTGCATCTATTTCTGAATGTCATTTCCAAGCCATGCTGTTCTATTTTTGGTTTTGTTGGTTCTCATTCTCATTGTTGGTTCTCTATTTCATGACATCATGGAAGTAAGAAATCTGAGTCTACAGAGTTAGAAACAGAAGACACTGAGACTTCCATACACACTTCCATCACCTAACATTTATACTAATGTCTCTAATTCTCTATTTAAATGCTTTACAGTTCTTTCCAGTTCACTGTAGTTAGAAATTTATTTAACTCTCTAGATTGTGAGTTCAGAGAGACAGACCTAAAAGTTTTATCAAATTTCTTTTCCTGGGAGATCTGTGACTATGGATCTAGCATTGAAGAACTGTCTAGTTTAGGAAGGAAATGCATGGGGTTAAGCGTATCCTCTACATATTTCTGTATGTTGTCAGTGGCTGTCAATGTAATTTTTATGTAGAGTATTCCACTTCAAGTATTTTTGATTAATATAGAGCATATGTATGGCACAGTCACTGTGAGATTGTTTTTAATTTTATTTCAGTTTAAATCTATTAAAACAAATATTCTAAATTTTGGATCTAAAACTTAGAGGTGTTAGTATCTGGGCTGCTGGAAGTCTGTATGGGAAATTATACCTAGCTTTTGCTGATTTCCAACTGATCTTGGCCACATCAAGTTAAGATTGTTTTCTACATCCAAATCTCAGCAAAGTGATTCTGTTTTATCCAGCCTTGGGGATGGGCAAACTAAGATATCATGGGTTTGTAGGATGCTTTGGGTTCAGCTTAAATGTAATGCTTTTTGGCCTGTTTCTGAGGCCAAAACAGTATAATCTTTATAAATAAAATAGTTTTCAGATCACATCTAACAATCCATTTGCTTTTCACATTACCCTTCCTACTTCCTTTCTGTAACGTTTTCCCCATTTGCATCAAAAACGCTATTTCAAACTGAAAGGTAAAAATGCATGTTTAGGATTTCTCAAATGAAATTAATTTTTAATGAATTAAATATTTTTATATCTTGCCACACAATCTCTGGCCATGAAAACAGTAACAATTAATATTCTTATGGATGTTCTTCAGTACAGCACTATGCAGAAATAAATACCAGCTCTGCTCATAAATGAAGTGTGGAGAGATGTCAGCTTGGTGTTGATGTTGCTTTTGATTATGCTGATTCTGCTTCTGGAGGTAGTTTGGGATACCCTGGAGATCTGTGATCTCTACTGTAGATTAAAGATGTGCCTTGAGTGAACCAACATAAACCAAATACATAACTTTATGAATTTTCCTGGCCTTAGATCTATGCTAAAATGACAAAAAGGAAAAGAAAAAATTGCTATCAAGATTAATCAGGGACTAATGCAGCACAGCATTCTGCATTGTATCTTCATTAGGCCAATTTTGCTTTCTTCTTTTGGAAGGTTCTTTCATTTACAAATTTCAAAGCAAGATGACAAGGAGAGCTGGTAATGCACTTTAGCCACCGCAGCACTGAAATTCAAAGGCAAGGACACAGGAGGAGAAAGATTATCATCTTATTAGCGTAGGAGGATAAAGATTATCAGACAGCAATGATCCATTATTTATAGGAATGCTGTCCTTTTCTGTACACTTTACTAAGGCATTTAATATATTTGTGCTAGAGATTAACATTGATGTTATTTTCTTTAATGCCTGTTTTTAGTGTATGCTATGCAGGTTGGCATTCAGGAAATTCAGCCAGAGGAGAAAAACAATAGTATTAATTAGGAATGTCAGTCATGGGTGTTATGAAATTCAAAATTGCCAAGTTTCCAATGCAGTTTGGTGGTAATTATAGTAGACTGTGGAGACAAGCTGTACTCTGTTCCCTCTAAAGAAATGTAGAGTTTGATGGACTTGTTATCAAAGTGCTAATGCAAATCCTGGTGAATGGAATACTGTTTCTAGAGTAAGCTTTAGATTTTTTAAAATTTTGTTTTTAAGGATCTGTTGCCACAGCTAATTCATAAATAGTAGCACTTTCCTCTTTTTTAGTGCTGTTCATCACAGGATCTCTCTGCTTCATAAATTATTGTCACTTCGCAAATGAGAATTTTGGCATAATAAAGCAAAACTAATTTAATGGGGTTTATCTGAGTCATCAACAGAGCTGGACGTTGGGGTTGGGTTCCACCTGAGTATTGTTTTTTCCCCCAGAGAGTTAGAAATCAGTTGCATGCTGTTGAATTTCTGGGGAATGGTTTTCAGTCTGGTCTTCAGGCTGCTGTAAGGCATGTACGATAAAATCTATGCAAACCATACTTGTGCTCAGGATGCTTATATCTGCTATATAAGGACTCCCTCTCCACTGGAAATTTTATTATCTTCCACAAATTGAAAAAGTTGAAAACGACTAGGAAGCAAAGATGGTACTCTGACACTGTTAGCAAGCTTTGCCGAAAGTACTCGGCTATTAGTAAGATTGGGCTTTGAGCCTGAAATGTTAAAAAAAGGGCATTTTATTAATAGCAAGCCCATTTAAAATTTGTTGCCATTATTTTTAATAAAAGTCTTCACAAAGTTATGCAAGTTGTAAGCAGTCTAAGGGTTTCCTTTGCAAAAGGAGAACTTCAGGCTTGATCTATATTTGCGTTTGAGTAATGCATTAAAAATCAATTAAATCCATTTGAATAATTGAGGTAAATTAGTGGTAGCGAACTGTGTTGTCCCGACCAAGGATGTAATTAACTTCAAACTAGGTAATTGTAAAATAATTAGAAACAATGTATGCACTCCATCTTGTAAACATGTTATTTAAGAATTGTTGGGAGTTGAAATAATAAGGTTAGATTAGAATCAAGAATTGAATTCTGGGAACATTTGGAAAATAACCTAGAGAAATATACTACTATAAGAGAGTATTCTCTTTTTTCGTTTCCATATCAGGGCAAAGGAAAGAATAAAGTTTCTTGTTGTGTTTACAGAGCTTCACTAAAGTCCTAAAGTAACTTCTTATCTTAAGGATTTAATTCTAATACTATTGATGTGAACAGCAAAAATTCCATTTGCATGAAACCCAATGGCTGTGCAGCGCGGATTGGGACACCTACAACACAGGGACTGTGATGGATGGTTTAGCAGAAATATGTGTCCACCTACACAGAGGGAAGTTTCCATAACCAAGTGGTCAGTTGCTGATTTTGATATAGATGAAGCACTGCTCAAAACACAGTTTTTGTTACAGATTTGTATTTCCAGCATAGCTCGCAAGTTCGTGAGATAATACTGGTACCACGCTGTTCAGAAATGACCAGATAGTTTAATATCAAAAGGGACATAAATAACTTAGATTACTTGAGGCTATTTCTAGAGTTTTATTTTAAAATTCCTTTAGTGTATATTTGGCTGTAAAATTTCAAATTCTTAAAATGCTCTGCTTTAAGATATTGAACAAATGCTTTATTATAAAATTTGCAAGTCCTCACTCAAGTAACTTGTGAAGATTTTTCTTACTGGCAGGCAAGTAAAAAGTAAAAATAGGAGTGTGCTTAGAACTTCCAGATTTTTGTAGAGCTTTATAAACTCACTTTAAGGGTAAGTTAAAAGTGCTGACATCTATCACTAGAATGGAATTGAGAGACTTAAACTTTGAGAAAAATTGCCGTGACTGTCAGTTTTAATGTAAAAGCAGATGAACAGAAATTTCTGCAATTCTAACTCTTTTAATATATGGAAAAAATCCCCTAAAACAGTTCATGAGCATTTACTTTTCCTCAGATTATGGAAAAGATTGCAGTGCCACTTAGCTGAAATGTTTATTGCTGAAGTGTTTATTTTAGCATTAATGCTTAAAAGCCAATACAAATTTAATCTTTCATAGCCTTAGCATTTTGTGATTCAGAATGAGTGATGCTATGAGTAATAGTAATTCTGCTGATTGCACAGAATTGAGCATGAGATACTTTAATCAATGAATACATTACTAAAATATTTAAAGAGAAACTGCCAGGGTTTCAGGCCCTGGTTGGTTTTACAATCTGGTGGCTTTATTTTTGTTTTATTTTCAAATCAAAGGAAACGATTTTGCATGTGAATGGAAATACTCTGAATATTCTTTAAAGTTAAATCATTGGAGGGAGAGGAGTGATTAAACACTGCATAGATAGTATTGTGCTTGTGAAATAAGGAACAGCTTCAGACAGAATGTAGAAAGCAATGAATGGGGGCTTCCTCTCCAGTAAGTTAGCATTCTGAAATTAGCTGTGATATGTAGCTAGGAAGGTGTTACTGATATGGTGTCCAGTGAGGACCAATATACAGTGTTTCCAGGCAGCTGCAATATAAATGCCAGAGGATGTATTATTAGGTGGGTTTAAACTCTGAGGTTCTCTTTAGACTTCCATCTCCTCTGGGTTTGTGTAGTCTTTTCCCATGGTTTAAGAACTTTGCAAAATCAAAATTGCTGGACAAGTCCTGAAGATGATGAAAAATATCTTCTGCTTTTGATCAGTCCAAGTTTTACAATAGTGAGACACTTTTATGTGTCTTTAAAAGTATCATGATCTGAACCTGGTGTTCCATTATTAAAAGGGACTTGTGAATGATATGGTTTGAAGACCAAAAAAACCCACACAGTTTGCAGAAGCTTATCTGACTGCTCAAGGTTCTTCATTATTTCAGAATCATAACAATGCAGCATTACATTTATAAAAGATACAGCTCATTGCAAAATATGATTTTGTTCAGGGCATTATTTATTCCAGTGTCAATGCCCCCGCCCAAACCTCAGCCATTCAATTTGCAACAGAAATAAGACTGGTCATCACAGCAATTAAACTAGAAGTAAATGCTGTGTTGGGATGTGCAGGCAGATAGAAAGAGAAATATTGGTAGAAAAAAATATAACAAGAGGAATGGTGACAGCCAGCTAACCTAGTATTCATGGTGGACTACCAATACAATAGCGGATCAAGTCTAAGTACTTTAAACTGAAGGCAATTGGCAATGCTCAAAACACAGCTGTCTTAATCCTAGTCAGACCTATCCTTTAAGCCAAATAATAAGAAAAACAGAAAACATTGATGTATAAACATAAACATGAAAATTGAACTTGAATACCAAGCAATTTTTGTTTGTTTTGCAGTATCACAAAACAGCAAATGCAATGGTTTTCAAAGTATCGCAGAGACTTCCAAGCCTGTACAACAGTTCCATCTGCCCTGAGATTTATGATTAATTACATCTGCTGTGAGAATGTAATATGGACATTTTTTCTTTCCAACTGTTTTTTAGTAAACTCAAATGATAAAAATGCATGTAGGTTCTTATGACAATAAAATTCCCTTTGGTAATAGTGAAATAAGTGGATTTTACAGTAGGCTGTATAATCCTCTACTTGTGGAAATACGATGTAAGGAAGTAATCACATAGCACTGATGTTATGAAGATGAGCTCTTGGCATTTGCTGAACAGTATGGCTAAAACATCTTTTTTCAGGCTAATCTCTGAAGCAGTGTGAACAAAGCAATCAGACTGAGATGAAAAACTTTAAGTGTATCATCAATGAGACAGGAAAGCTTTTGAGAACACTTCAAAAGATGGAAGAGAAGGGTATATCTTCCATTTCAGTTTTTAATCTTAGTTGATTCTATTGTGCTTGTCTGAAAAATGACCCATTATTTTTCTCAAGAAGAATTTCTGAGTGAAACCAAAGTTGTGTGCTAATACACTATAATCAAATGAGGTAGCCAGATTTTTTGGCCGATATAAACTGGAAATGAATTTGGTTACAAAAATTTGTGATGAAAGTAGTGTTTTAACCAGAAAATACAGATTTCAGTGTTAAAAAAGAGTATTTTTGCCAGAAGCAAAAAAAATTGTAATGATTCTTAGTAATAATTTTACTACTTACTTTGAAGAAATAGTTTTACAGCAAAGTCACATAAGCTATATATATGTATATATAAAAAACCATTGTAAAGATACAAATTGAAATATAAGACTATAACATATTTTAGAAATGCACAGAACCAAGAAATAGGTTTTTTCTGTTAATAGGATCAAAAGATAAAGAATACATGTTTGAAAATAATTGCCTTTGTAATTTACTTCGGTTTGGATCATGACAGAAAGAGGGCCTAACAAATGTCTACTGAAGTTACTTCTGATATATTTTTACCCCTGGTTTATTTTATTCAACGGTAGAGATGTATGTATCTTTCTTTAACCTTTCCTTAAGATTACCTAGCATAATACTCTATACACTTCAGTTTCTTTGTGTAAATCAAATCTGAAGCCTTTGGAAATCAGTGACTGCCCTCGGTGGGCGCTGGGCCAGATCCTGAGGTGACTCTGGCAACTGTTTGTCTAATGTGACTTTTCCATGACTGAACTTGCAGTGGAATGTTGCCATAAATTTGATGGCATTTGAATAGAGAGATAAATTTAAATAGGTAGTGCTTCAAGATGAGTTGACTCATTATCTGAGCTGGTAAGAGTCACTATAAGGAGCAGGGGCAGTTTCATCCAGGTTTTTCAGAATTACTGAAATGCATTCAGTGCCATTGATTTGCAGAGGTAGAGGGATGGAATATTCTGGGTTTTGCAATTTTCATCTAGATTGTACTTTCCTACTTAGGAAGTCAAATTAGGTTTCAGAGTTTGGTTTCAAGCATCATGCAAAAAAATTACATAAAAGTTTTATAATTTATCTAAGAGCAACTTTTTTGTTAAATTCTCTTTACAGTCATGGTACTTGGTTACCATATGTTAACCTATGTTAAAAAACAAAATAAAAAAACCCCAAGCTTTTCTTTCTGTCACCTGCTTCCCAACTTGCTATTCTATCACAATGGTATAGCATCTATTTCCCCTAATGCTGGTAAATTGGTATAGTCACATACTTTGGGCTCATCTACAAGTGTTACTTTATTCTCTGGCTAAATATGAGAAACCAGGAATGTTTCCTCCATTCCTTCCCAAACCATCTGCAAGGCTTCAACTTCATCTCTGTAGTTTGTCTCCCGGCGCAAAAACTTTGGACAACAACAGTGTTTTGTGGCATGAATAAGCCTGAAGGATTAAGGATTAGTCTTTGACAATAATTGTTACTATATTTTATGTTGGGCCTTCAGGTGCTAATTTCAAGCTGCAGCACAGTGAGGCAGGGAATAAATTCAGTTATCTGCGACTTCCCTCTGAGAATGCTGTCTCCAGCTTTCTCACAGTGAAAGATATGATTTTGCTTGAGTGCTATTTATATAAGCTTAACTTTCTTAGTCTTGCCTGAGAGGAGAGTTACTTTCGAGGTAACTTAGAGGTAGGATGATGGTGCTGTCTTATCCGCATATAAGCATGTGATTCATTTCAGTGAAATGTCTAGTGCTGGATTTGTAGAACTAGTTATGGGTTTAGTAGTTTGTATGGTAAAGGGAAACCCAATGATTAGGATATATTTCTACTTCTTTTGTTTAGTCTCTTGCTACAAATACAGTTCACATCCTTATTTTTGTATTTAATATTTAATGTTGAGGTGAACACTACAAAGTAATTATAGTCTCTTGGCCATCATGGACCATGGAGTTGCAATTTTTTTGGTCTTCTACAGAATCTCCTTACAATCAGTTATTCCGTTCTAAAATGCCAGTAGGGTCTGGCATTTAGTACTGTTCCATACTTTGGATGTGTTGCAAAACCAACTTCTTAAAATGTTGATTTAAGTTCCTTGTTTCTTTTATCATACCATAAGGCATTTGACTCTAATTATCTTTCTTTGATTTCTCATTGTATTTCTAAATGAATCCTTACAAAACATTTGTTGTCATATACAGTAATTTATCAATCTGCAAGGAAAGTAAGTTGCGTTTTAGAACGCTATGTGTAACCTGTGTTAGAGAGATGGTTACTAGTAATGGCAAATCCTTTTTAGGAGAAATGTGACCATGCTGAAATCTATGCAGAAAAGAGCAAATAAAATTAGTCAAGGCCTGCAAAAACATAAGTAGAAGTAAGGAACTTAAAGTAAGTCTATTTAGTTCGTGTATGCCTGAGATGAATTGATGATGGTCTTCTAATAGCACTGTAAGGACATCACTTCTAATTCAGAAGAAAAAGGGGGAACAAGATCCCCGAGTAAAACTTAAGTTCAGATATTATAAGAGTGAGAGTAGCCTAGCTTTTGAACAACTTAATTAAGGATGCAATACACTCTCTGTTATTTGACATTTAAAAACGGATGCCTTCTGCATAGTATGTGGCAAAACTCTGAAGTTCTTTGTCATGCATAAGGCTGAGTTAGTAGGTTTATGAAGTATACAGCTCTATCTTAAATTTTATGAATCTAAACTTGACCCACGTGCCAAAAAACTTTCACATTAGAAGGGAATAAAAATCAAATTATGCAAATTTTTATTTTGTAAATATGAGTTATACTGATACCCCCACTCATCAGTTCGTAGGTGTGATTGGTGATTCTTTCTGTACGTAACCCCACTAACTGTAGTGAGCAGTATTCCTCTCTGACTTTTAGGTGTTGTATATAGCCAGAGAAGGAGGATCTATAACAGCTCAATGCCCAACCAGCGTCTTCTACAGTAATACCCAGTATTCTTTATGGAGTAAATGGAACAGAATCAGTAAGAACTTCTTTTACATTAAGCCTTTCTTGTATGATACAAAAATTCATAAAGCCTTTAAGAATGGCTTTTAAGAATGCTAATTGAAATTAGTATTAATGTAATGCAATAAGCCCTGTTTGTGTTAGCTTTATTAATTAGACTTTTCTGAAAGTAGGAGTTTATAGCAAGCTTATCGTTTATTTCATTCAGTCTGTTTCCCAGGAATATAAATGTGTATGTTCACAGAGATGTATCCTTCAGTGCTTTCTCCATCTGGTCTTGTGATTTCTCTAGCTACAGAGCACTGTAGTCACGTTTGGTAGTCTCTAGGTTGCCCCTGCCCCTCAAAATTCTACTATTTGTCTTCCTTACTTTTCTGATGATGTTGAACTCCATAATCTCAGCACTACTTTAGCTAAGGCTGCCCGCAACCTTCAAAGCTGTTACTAGTTTTTATTTTTTCTTGTACCGAGTCCAACAGAGCATATCCTCTAGTTGTCTTATTGTCACCTGTGTTGTCTTATTGTCACCTATGTTAAGTGTTGTGGTTTAACTCCAGCCAGTAAGTAAGCACCATGCAGCTGCTTGCTCACTGCCCCCTCCCAGTGGGATGGGGAGGAGAACCGAAAAAAAGTAAACTTGTGGGTTGAGGTAAGATGGGTTCAATAACTAAAAATATAATAATAATAACAAAATAATAATAGTAATGAAAAGGAATATAACAAAAAAGAGAGAGAGAAATGAAACCCGAGAAATGAAACCCAAGAAAAAAACCCAAGTGATGCACAATGCCATTGCTCACCACCTGGTGACTGATGCCTAAGCACTGGTCCATCCCTCCTGGCCAACTCCCCCCAGTTTATATACTGAGCATGACATCCTATGGTATGGAATATCTCTGGCTAGTTCGGGTCAGCTGTCCTGGCCATGGTCCCTCTCAGCTTCTTGTGCACATGCTTGCTGGCAGAGCACAGGAAACTGAAAAAATCCTTAATTTAGGATAAGCACTACTTAGTAACAACTGAAACATCAGTGTGTTATTGACATTATTCTTGCACTAAATCCGAAACACAGCACTGTGCTGGCTATGAAGAAGAAAATTAACTCTGTCCCAGCTGAAACCAGGACATTAAGATGTTTTTGACTCATACCAGATGACTCCTGGATTGCTTGGTCCAGCCCTATTGCACCTACAGGAGGTATTAAGGGGTTATGGTCCCATATGGGGGCCTGTGATTGTGAGGAGTTTTACAGCTGTGCAAGGAAGGCTTCTGCTTCTCAAAAAGACTTAGTAATAACATGAAGGTATTATCCCTCTAGAAGAGAAACAGTTTTTCTTAATCCTCTTTTTCCTGGATTGGTGATAGTTCACCTACTTCATTACAAGGAGATGGACATTGTGTGTGGTCCACGAGTTTCTTGCTCAGGATTCAGTGTATGCCTTCAGAGTTTTGTGACTGGTGCATTTTCCTTTATGAAAAAAAAAAAAAGGGACCTACTAGCAGATGAAGGCTAATGGCCCTCCGCCCCTTCAAAATGTTTCTTTCTCTTGCTGCTACTAAGCCACAGGTGCTGCTGGAATGCAGCTCCCTGTTCATTTTAGGTACAGGTGTATCATCTTTCTCAGAGATGACAAGGACTGAACAGTCCCTGTGTGCCTCTCCTAGGAGTGTTCTACTCCAGGTTTGAGAAAGATCTGTGAAGAAGCTATGACGTTACACTATTCTGTAGTTCCTCTTTGATAAAGATGGCTCCATTGACACTGACAGAAGCATAGTGCTTCAGAGGTTTTCTAGAAATACTGGAGGAATAGACTGATTTTGCTACTCAACTGTGGAATAAAAAATTAGAAAGAAATATGTTCTTGTGGATCCTGTATCAAAAATCTGTGGTGTACACCAAACTCTGCAGCTTTGATGTGTGACATACTGTTCTACTGGGCCTAAAATTAAATATATATCAGTTCATCCACCTATGTTTTATATGAATGCAATACTAAACCTTAAACGTATAAAGAAATATAATAAGAACACGAATGTGATACTTATCCTTCAGGATAAAACTTCAGAGCATAAGTTTCGGTACAGTAATTTGATTGGGAAGCCACCACCACCAGCAGCAGCTCTCACCTGCCCTGGGGCGCGCGAGGGACGCCGGCGCCGCCGCGCGTGGGAGGGAGCGGCCGGCCGGCCGGCGGCAGGTCTCGTGAGAGTTGGGCGGGCGAGAGCGGGGCGGTGCCGGCGGTCCCGCGGGCGGCGGAAAAGGCGGGAAGCCGAGGCGGGCGGCCGCCGTTGGCGTGGGGAGTGTGAGGCGCGCGGGGTGCCCGGGGCCGTGTGAGGGGGCTTCTGGGCCCCGGAGGGCCCGGTGTGTGTGGAAGGACGGGGCGGCAGGCTGCCGGCTCGCGAAACGGGGGCGGTGCCGGTGGTCCCCGCGGACCGCTCAAACCGCGGGAAGCTGCGTGTGGCCGGCCCACCCTGACCTTGAAGCGTCAGGTTGGATTGGGCCTAGAGCAACCTCATCTAGTGGAAGGTGTCCCTGCCCAGACTAGATGATCTTTGAAGGTCCCTTCCAGGCCAAACCATTCCGTGGTCACTGTTCTCATATTTCTTAAGTATTTGATGGTTTTTGAAAGAATTGGTACATTCTAGACCTTATAGAATATATGTGATATTCCACTTGAAGTAGTAGTCTCATATGAGATGAGGCAGTTTAAGCCTAGTTTGTAAAAGTAAAAAACCAAATTAATTAAATGGTACAATAAAATGAAACTTGATGAATATAAGGTCTGTGACATGATCTCTCACATTTGTGAAGCTCCACTCATATCATTGCATGAATAATCAAGGTTCATAAACTGGTATGGAACGGATAATGAGATCTCTCTGCACCTTGAGACACAGCATGGTAATGTATGAGAATTACTGTTCTTCCTTTCTGCAAAAGGTCGTGTGCAGTGGGAAGTGTCTGAAAGATGGAGAGGTGACTAGTAATGAAATAAAAACCTGAAAAAGCATAGGGAGTAAAAAAAAAAAAAAAAAAAAAGTCCAGCTGTTTAAGAACAGGTTAGAAAATGTGATTAAATTGAAACTTATCTCCCCAGAAGGATTTTGTTTGTCTTCCCCTGAGGTCATCAATTAGCTTGGTTCATTGTCCCTTGAACATCCTTGCTGCTAGTCATACCCTCAGGAGTAGGAAAAGCATGCTAAATCACAGTGGCTGCAAAAGAAGGGGAGAATAATAAAGTACATCATTATGTTAAATTAAGTCTGTATATTTTCCTGGGTGTGCATGCATGTATATATCTGAATGCAGCTGTTGAGATGATTCTTGTCATGTAACCAAAAAGGCACGCTCAACATTCATCAGTTTGGAAAGACTGTTAGCATTCCTGACACCTGTTTCCTCACTTTATATTTCACTATAGAAGACAAAGGAAATAAAAGACAAATCAGGAGATGTTAAGTAACCATTACTTTTTCTTCTAGTATGGATGCTTTGCAATAATTTTTCCTTCAGAGCAACCTACATAACCCTGACCCTATCTTTTCACATCTTTTACTTTCATTCCACTGATTCCCCTTTAACGCTATATCCTATTAAGTTAATATTTACTATAGGTAGGAAAATGTAATTCAGCCATCTGCAACTGTGATTAATGTAGAACAGATCGTAAGTGTACTGTTTTCATTAGAAAGCAACTATAGAATGTTTCCATTTAACTTGGTGACTACTGCAGTTGTTCGCCAGATGATATAAAAATGCTTCTGTTCTGAAAATAGTGTCTGTTATAATGACTTTTATATAACTCATTCCATAGTGGAAAGCAAAACATAGCCTGTCACATGGAGAATCAAAACAAGCAAGTGAGTTCTCATATTGCTTAAAACTGTGTGGTCTGAACTAAATGCACCACGTTGCAACTTTGTTCTTATATGGTCACATTGAGTCATGTCTTGAGTCACATGTTATTCTATTAATAGAATTATGATGTTGAGAGCCATTCTGGCTCAAAAGTAGGTGATGTGTTAAATAAAATTATTTGAGAGTATTTCTGTGGAACTTCTATCTATAGATAGATTCTGCTTTATCATACTGTTCATTTATCAGAAGAAAATATATGTCCTGATTACATAAGTGTAATCAAAGTGTTATGTGTTAGGGTTGAGCTAAATGTGAACTAAACGAAATTTAGAGACTGAAGAGTTGAAACTGAAAGATAATAGCTGTTGTAGATGCTAACCATGTTTTCATGTAAGAAATCTTCTTACTGTAGTTTTCAAAGTGGTATTAAAAGGGCACTAAGTTCACAAGGCTAACGTCACTTTGCATTACTCCATTCAATTAAACATGGTGTATCACATTGTGATACAATTATTCCATCACTATTTTTACCTCAAAAGACTTTTATGAGAATGATCTATCAGTTGCCATCATGCAGAATAATGAGGACTCACTCTGAAATGATTCCCTAATTGTAAACTCAGTGCCTATGAAAAGCAGTTTTTGCCACTGTTTGGCAAATTGCTGTGTTACTATAGTTTGCTGTTGGCACATCTTGCTCGCTGTTAAATGTACCAAGTGTTTGATATCTAATTATGCACTTACAGGTTTTCAGAGAATCAGAATGCAAATAGCTGTTGCAGAGTGAACTCTTACTTCTGGCTCTCCAGATTATTTTAACTCCGGCACTACAGCAAACCACACTGAGAGCTATTAATGTAAATTAATTATTCCTCCTGCTAGCTTCTTTACAACTTACTCAGATGAGGGATTATTAAATGCATCATGCCTTGCAAATTTGCATGCATTAAAAGCCTTATCATTGCCTGTGCACTGTTGGCCTCTGTCAGGGGTCCAAGAATTAAAAAATTATTGCTCAACCATTTTAACTGGTAAGTGCTGATCACTGTCCATATGGCTCTAAAATATAGCAGAGTAGGTCATTCTGATTATAGACCCTCCTGATAACATGACATCGCTAACATTGTCCAGGGCACGTGAACCATACTGCCCTTTTACGTTGATACTTTAAAGCTACCATGAAGAAGGGAATTATAGGATGTGGCAGAATATGTATTTTTCTGGTTAATTTTTTTTTTTAAATTTCTGGTTCAAACAAGTAAAGAAAACAGGATAACCATGGTAACTCAGAAAAATGTGGGAATATAGATCTGCTGGTGTATGTCTATGGAGAGTTGAAGAAACGTGTAGAGGGAGTTATATTTACACTTTTTTTTTTTTACCATTTAATTCTATTTTTACTTGGCATTTTGATCATAAGCAAAGATAAAAATTTCTGGAAAATGGAAAGCTATAAAGAAATCCAAACACATTTTGTGTTTTAAATAATTTTAACATAAATATAAATAATTTAAATTATTAATATTTTCCCTTTTATGATTATTTTAAGTAGAGAACTCTGAGATGAGGTAACTTAAAAAATAAACCCAAACCATTAATTGATAAAATGCTGACATAACAGTTTGTTTTTAGTTTTAGCAAAAAAAATTTCAGGATTGACATGTACTTATATAGTGCTCTGAAATAAAACAGCTAAGAAATTTTATTTTTGAGGAAATCTCCACTATTAGATATACTAAGTATACTGAAACAGACTTCAAGTAGAGTTGAATGGTTTTGGTTTCACTGAAAATGGTACATGCATCAGAAACAACTGGTAAATGAGTAATGATAAAGGAGTAAGGGCCCTGAAGTATTACTGGCCAGATCCTTTAGTTGCTATACAGGTTTTTGGCTGTTCCAGACAGTTGTCCACATAAAGTCATCCACTCACACATTTGCACGACTGAGGGAGAAGGAATAAGGGAACTTTGGCCAAGTATTTTATGAACTCTATCTTTGTGGCTTTTCTGCCCTCCACTTAAGTTTCTGTACTATGTGCCTCCTTAATTCAGCTGAAAATGTGACCGCACAAATTTACACTTAAATATTAATTCTGATGTTGATTAGGAAGATCACATCCACAGGAGTTGAGACAGATGCTGAATTTCTGCATCACTGCAGCATCAGTTGTTATTACCCAAGTCCTGTGTGTATGAGAGAGGGATTCTTGAAGGTGTCTAGATGTTTAGAAAAGGTTATCACCTCTAGGGATTGCCATAATTGTCTCATTGTTGATAACAATAGTCTTTTGCTGATTCTTATCTCACAGAACTCAAAAAGTAAAACAAAAATGTTAAAACTGTATTTCATAGTTTACTGAAGATTACTTAACCTAATTTTTTTTTTCACATTTCCAGTAATGTTAGAGCAAACACACGGACACCTTTCTAGTCTAGGTTTTTAAGTCCTTTTGTAGGTGAAAAATGTATACATACACATTTTATGATTTCTTAAAAAGGTCTTTCTTATGAGTGCATTCTGAAAAATTTTTTCTTAGAGACATTTTTACATTTCAGCATTTTAGGAATGTTCAAAGCTTACCATTGTGTTTCACTACTTTTTTTTTTTTTTTTTTTTTAGAATGTTAAATGCAAGGAGTTAGACTTTTTTTGTTATTTAATCCTTATTACAATAAACAGGCATCTGCTTTGCTCTTAAAGATGGGCAGAGGGGTGATTCAGCAGATTTCTGTGGACTATTGTATTTTCCTAGTTTTTTTTAAAATCATCAGTTAAACTATGTGTTAACCCAATATTTTAAAAAGAAGTTCCTGAATGGACACAGACAGTGCTGCTGCTTTTGGGAAGTTGTTCTCCATTGTAATTTATTTAAATAGCAAGATTTTTGTATTCTGAAAATTATATTTTTTGGTCATGTTTTACTTTCCCTTTTATTTAGTCTTGTATCACTAAATTCTTTATACTTGTTTAAATTGTTAGAATGTCTAAATTTCCGTTTTCACTTAGCCTATTTCCTATTGGCCACATCCTTCCTCTGTTCCCCTGGGAAGATGGGGTGCAAAAGATTTTTGATTCTGATTAAGATGAGCCTAATAGTCACCTGGGGGGTTTAGAGAGTGGGAGTGTGTGGACACAAAGGGAGGATCGTACCCTTTGTTGATAGAAGCAACACTGCTATGAACATTGCAACCCTTCTAAGTCTGTAGGAACAGCTCTTTTTTTCAACTATGATGTTCTCTGAGATCTGGATGTGGTGGTTGTTTTATAGATTGGGATTCTGTGATTTATGCAGGATAACAGATCAGGCTAGATAATGGAGGTCTGAGTTACATCTTTCCGAGGAACTTGAGTGCCCTACTGGTAGTAGAAAACAGTACACATGAAGATTAGATTGATTTCTATTTTCTGCATTTGAATTGAGTTCTTTATTCACGTATTCCCCACTCTTTGGATAGCTTGCTTTGTCACAGATACAGAAGTTTCTTAGCAGTTCTGTTTCCCACCATCTGTCTGATGTCCCTTCTTTTCTCTGGATTTGCCCTTGCATTTCTGCTCATCTTCTAGCTTACTCTTTTCCTTCAATGCTCTACCTCCCGTCTTTTACTTCTCATCCAAGGACTATGAGAGAGGAAGAGGGAGGGAGAAAGTAGAGGAGAAAAAAGGTAACCCTTCTTCTTGAACATCCCTCTATCATATTCTGCATCGCTCTACTGATTACTCTTGTCTAGTGATCAAGTGCTCTGTATATCTTCACTTTCAAGACTGATAGGCAGGCATGGCTCTGTCTTGCCTATCATCTCTAATTCATTTAGTCAGTACTGAAATTCTGACAGTACACACCTGCAAAGTTATCTGATTATTTTTCAGGATTCATCTGCTTTGCTGAGAGAATTGAAATGTTGATGATAGAGAAGCTGCAAATACTGTCTTTCCCGATTGTTTGTTTCTTTCTTCTGGTATTTATGTCATTTGTTAGAATGTTAGTAAAGAGCGATTGGGTCCACTCTGTTTTTTGCATTTGTATGACAGGTAGGAAAAAGGCATTTTAGGTTAAAACTGGAGATCTTGCGTGTTGTGGTAATACAAATAAATATTAAGACTATTTTCAAGGGTGCTTAAAATTAAAGTAACTTGGTTACTTCAGACTTCAGTTTAAGGAGTTTTTAGTCTACCCTTAATTAAATGGAACCCTTATGTGAAATTCAGGGTTTTTTTTTTTTTCTGTTAGTTGTTGAATTGACAGAGTAAGAATAAAAATTGAGAGCAAAACTTGAAACTGATGCTAGATTCTGGGAAAGATTCCATTTTTCATGAAGCATAACTGACAGCCATGTGTCTGAACAATTCTGGTCATCTGGGTTTTCAAATGTTTGAATCTTAGAAGATGGCAACAGTTCTCAGCAGGGTGGCTGAACTGTGTACAGGCATACATGTGTTCATTGAATTCAGCTACTTCTTTCTGCATGCTAATTATTTTGAGACAGGCTTCTTAGATTATTCGATGAAATGTTAGCATATATTTCACAATATGATGTTTAAGCATGTTCCTTGTTCCCTGCTTGTTCTACCTACTTGCTACCAGTTGCACACTGTTTGTTTTTGTTCTGCAACCAAATGAAGTGTTAGGAGCAGGAAGCAGCATAGCTAGTTTTAATTACGATGGTAATATTGATGAAAATTTTAGTATCAGGTGAAGATGTTGGCATTGCAATAACAGAAATAATTCTTCCTAAGATCTCTGCCCCATTGCTCCAAGTAGTCTGTGTGGGTAGAACTTTGTGCCTCTGAAAGAAGTTGGACTAAGTTAATGTTGAGGTTATTAATGTCTCATGATTATTTCTCAGGATGTATGTGACAAAATTCACTAGGATTGATGTGGAGTATGTTATCAGAGAACCAGGATTTGGTTTGTATCAGTCTTTGTTGGATAAAAAGTTGAGACTTGGGCGTATTTTTCCCATGGTGAAAGTAAACTTTGTCTTTACAATGTTCATTGCAATAACATGCTTCAGTCAATTACATGTGAATCCTTGGGGATTTTGTAGAAACTGAGTTTATATTATTCCTCTAATAAAGAAACACTAAACAGTTAATAAATATATCAGAAAGCTTTCCATTGCACTTTGTTTCCTTGATAGCAGCATATTTTGTGTCTATAGCTTCAGTATTCTACTGACTGAAGATAAATGGATTTCATAATCTCACACTGGGGAGAAAAGTGGGACTGGAAAAGGTTGGAGCTGCATGAGCTGGGTAACTTAACATTATAGCTCTGAGAGGCAGAGCTCTAAAAAGCTATTAAGGACATTACCTTCTTGATTGGAGATTCAGAAATTGATGCACTGCCTTCAGTCCTGTTATGTTTTCAAACTTTCATTAAGTTTATATCATCTTCCACCTGGCCCTTATAAATTGCTGCTCTGAAAAGAAGTTGTTTGTCATACTGTGTCTATTGTAAGTAGATACATCTTCAAAACAACATTATCATTTCCTAAAGACTGGTTTTAAATCCATCAGCAGAATATGAGCTAAAGTGCATTGCATTATTTTGACATATTCATTGAGATAATTTCCTGATGGTTTTGTGCTTAATATGTTGAATTATCACAAAGGAGAATGCTTGGTCCATTATTGGTTTTAAGAAATACCACAACTGGCGATTACGACTGTACAAAAAAGTGAAATTAAACTTTAGTTTTGCAAAGTAGGCTTATAAATTCCTTTTGTCTGAAAGAATGGGTGCCTGATCACTGTTTGTAACTATTGCTACCATTATGAAAAGATTTCATATGGGGATAGGGAAAATTTATCTCATAGTATGATGCATTTAGTGAGATATGTCCTGTTTACCAGTTTTCTAATTAATGGCTGGGTTTATCCAGAGAAACTGAAATTGTCAGGTATGGCCAGCCATCTTTTAAGAAACACTCAGCAGCTTTAATAGCTTGAAAAATAATTAATAGTTTATTACATATTAATCACTGGGTTACCATTTGTGGTCGGTTGACCTTGGCTGGCTGCCAGGTGCCCCCAAGCTGCGCTCTCACTCCCTGTCCCTGGCAGGACAGGGGGAGAAAATATGAAAAACTCTTGGCCTGAGATAAAGGCAGTTTAATGAAAAAAAAAAAAAAGCAGAGGCCACATGCAGAAGCAAAGCAAGACCAGAGGAGATTTATTCTCAACTTCCCATCAGCAGGCAATGTCCTACCGTTTCCTGGGAAGCAAGGCCTCACTACGGGTAGCGGTTGTCTCTGACGTGGGGAAGCCCCTGGTCTTTTCTGGCAAAGGCCAGCCCTGCAGCCCCCCACTGTCAAAGCCTTACCACCTATACCCAGTGCAGTTTGCGTAGGTTGTGTGCTCTTGGATTACCATAGATAAGCAATTTCCCTGGACTTGTTTATGTCACCACTCTTAGACACTTTAGATAGTCCTGACCACATTCTGTCTGTTAAGTTTTAGTTCTCACTTTAGGGAAAAAGATTGCCTAATGGCTAGTTCTTAAAGTGCAATTTTCCCATTATTGGCTAGGGATTTATCAAATCCTTCTATCTTCTGTCCTATCAGTACAGATCAGAGAGAGTCTGCTTAGGATGAGGAGGTGCTGGTATAGAAATACGTAATGAAAATGAAGAGTAGGGGGGTTTCACACACTTCTGGAGCTATCCAGTTGACAGTCTTCACTGAAAACATTTTTTTAAATTAAAAATTCTCTTCCAGTGTTTTTTGTTTGTTTTTAAAGCTTCCATTTTAATACTTCTTGTTTGTTTTTAACCCCAGAAATAAAATTCAGAAATCATGCAAATTTCAGGTAATTGCTTAAGGGAGAAATGTTGGCTTTATTTTTTTCCAGAGAATCTCCCAGTTTCTTATCTCATTTAACTGAGGCATCAGAGAGACACTAGAGTCAAAGTAGAAAACTTCAAGCCACAGAGACATTTCAGATAGGAGATGTGATCCACAGTAACCCATGGAGACTGCAATAATGAATATTGCACAGAAAGGAAGAGTACATTGAGAGCAGAAATTTGGACATCACCTGCCAAAGAGTGTAAGATAAGTTGATAAAAGGCTCAAATCTTACATTATCTGGTTTTCCAAGACTACTGTAATTTCAGAGGAATGGTAAGACAGACCAGATTTGAGGGATATTGTTAGTGATGGTTCCTGAAGGTTTTGACTTCTTTTGCTTTGTGTCCATGTTTATCTCAAAGGAAAACACTGCTTTTAGGGCTGGTCAAAACTCAGAATTATTATTGCATGGGAAATGCCTATATTTCAAAATTTGTTTTCATTCTGAGTTGAAAATATTTTTTGAGGCTAAGTTTTTGCCCGTGTCTTAAGTGATGTATTTCACTGTTCCCTAGGTAGTAACAGCTGGTAACTTTCCAGCACAGTGAGTTTCCATGCTAGTGACTCCCACTCAAGCTGCTTCATACGGCGGTAAAACCCTTCTGGTGACTCGCATTTGAAAAGACAAGCATATTACTGTCAGGAAAGCTAGCACAATGGTAGACAAGGCTAAAGATAGAAGGTGTTCCGAAGAAATCGGAGAGATATCAAATATGTAACTTCCAGTATTGCCAGTAGTATCTTTGCATTAATTTGCCAAAGCCCTTGTATAGATCTGGGAGGCCACTAGAAATGCTGCTGTCATCTGTGTTCGTACTTACAGCTGGTGATTACAGAAAGAACTGGCATTACACTTACCCTGGAAAATTCTGCAACAAATATGATCTTCACAGATAGGATGAAATATCCTGAGCCTGCACACAAGTGTGATTATTAGTCCTTGCTTACCCCTTGCCCACTGTGAAATATAGGCAGCTGCTAAATGGGGAAAAGTGTGAGAACTTCAGCCTGGGAGATTAAAAAATGAAGTGAAAATGTGGATCAAGTTTTTAAAGTACGTTTAAAAATGGGTTGGGCTAATCCAGGGAGTCTTTGTTAACCAAAGAAAAACAAGTTTTACTTGATTATTTCATGAACTCATTTAGCTTGGAGGGGACCTCGGGAGGTCATCTAGTTCAGCTTCCTACTCAAACTTTGGAGTTAGATCATGTCACTCAGGATTGTGTCCTGTCGAGTTTGGATTATCTCCAATTAATAGACATTCTACAGACTTTCTGGGCAACACGTTCCCAATTATATAGAAATTTTTTCCTGATAATTAATCAGAACTCATTTTTTTGCAACATGTGTCTATTGCCTCTTGGCCTTTTGCTGTGCGTGTTTGAGGACAATCTAGTTCTTCCTTATATATAACCACACGTAAGGCAAGACCAACCCCTGCAATTTTCTAACTTTAGGATGACTAAACCCAGTTCTCTCAGTCTCTCCTGTGTTGTGCTGTAGCACTGTAAACATCTTGGTGGCCCTTCTCTAGACTCACTCCAATCTATGCATACTTAGTACAGGGCAGATTGGATTCAGTACTCTCAGTGAAGTCTCAAAGGTGACAAATATAATAGGGTTAAAGAGAGAGCAGAAAAAATAGTTTGGAAGGGCTATTGAAGGGAGTGAAGACAAACAAATGTCAACTTGTTTAAATATCAAATGTCAATTCTGACAAAGTGTGCAATAACAGTAAGTTTCAGCTCTTCACAGTGATACTGTAGAAAAGATACAGACACCTAATTTTCACGTAGGAGCTCTATGGAGTTGTTCTGTAGAATTTGGGGATCCCAAAAGAGATTTAACTTTTAAGCAGCCCATAAGATAAATACTGTCTTTGTAGAGTACTGAATTTTATTTTAGAAAGAAAGGTTAGAACTTCTATAGGATAATGCTAGAGGTGTTTGAAAAAAATGAAAATTGAAAGGTTTTTATTAAGAAATAAGTTTATGTCTATTAAAATATTAAAATCCATACTTGAAGTGGAAGAAATGTCAGTTGTTTTTTAAAAGACAGCTTTCAGCTCTAACAGAAGTTATGGGTTTGATATAGGTAATGTTGAATGAAACTCTTCGGGGTATTTTACACAAGAGATCAGACTACAAGTTTTATTGTTCAATGACTCTGGGCCCATATTTTTTTAATGGCATTGAATGTGCAAGACCAACATCTTACCTATCCAAAAGTCTTGAACAGCTAGTTCCCTTGGACTTTCTGTTGGTGTTGGCTGTTTAATCATCTGAAAATCTTTCCTGTCATCTACTCAATGCTTGCATCATATATGCTTCATTCATCATGTGTTCCTCATGGTTTTCCTTCTTATACTTCAAAGATCGTGGCTCCTCACACTCAGGGTTTTTTTTTCCGTTGTGCCTACTGCAAAAGGAACAAAGTTCTTGTTCAGAAGCATAAGTATTCTCACCAGAGGAGCTGATTACCTGGTGGAATAGATGCCAGCAATGTGATAAAGCTGATAAAACTATTTTGTCTCTCATCCTCATTCTTACTTCCAGATTTAGTGACCTAGTAATGGCTTGATCTTGACCCTTAGTATACCTACTTAAATAGAAATATGTGAAACAGTGATATTGGAAATCATCATATTAAGACCCATAGCCCCCCAAATGAAAGTATAATCAGCTTGCCCTACAAATGCTGTTTTTCTAAACTTTCTGATGTGAAAAAGGCCTGTGTGGCATGTCCCTGTACAATATGCAGTAAAGCCTCTTCAGTTATGTGATCAAACCCACAATGATTTAGAATTAAATTTCAACAATTTAAGTAATCCTTCTGGCATTACAGCTCAGGGCACATCAAATTGGAAATCCTATTAAGAAAAAATGTCTATATTTATAAGGACAGGAGGTTAAAAAAGTGCAGTTGAAGCCAAAGCTTTTAAGCTGTTAGATTCAACAGGACATAAAAAACTAGTTAAAAATAATTGTGAGGAATTCACTTATTGAGAGTTTTTACAATTAAAAAACCCATAAAGCATCTCCACAAAAGCGAGGAATGGCAAAATAGCTTTTGTGAGAGTAGGAAGCACAAGTGGAAATATTCAAAGTATTAATTGTGCATGTTCTGTTGATGTATGTGCAATAAATAATCTGTGCGGAGAGAATCCAATTACTGTACACAACAAATTAATTGTTATACTTCTAGCATTGTAATATATTTCTGAGTGATTTGCATATTTGAGCTCTGTTACGTTCATTTGTATTTAAAATAGATTTCATGTCTGTCAGACACCTATACTGCAGTCAATATAATAGAAAAAACTCAGTACACATGGATGTGTCTGACCTTCTGAAGGACCTTGGGATTTGGCCTTGAGTATTTATAAGGAAGGAATATAAGTGGCAGCTACTTCTAGATTTACAGGGTTAAAGAAATTGATCGTAATTGACTAATCCAGATTGTCCCATTTGAAAGCAGGGCCTTACTGTATCAGATGTGCTATCTATGTATATATATATATGACTATGTGTGTGTGTGTATATATAGTATGAGTATCTACACCCATATCTGTCTGCATAATAAGACAGAAACCCTCTTCCATAATTCATGTATTGGGACAGAAATTTGAAGAAAGGCAAAGAGAAAATAACCTATCTGTTTTGAATGATATCGTCAGGGTTTTAGGAACCTAGGGAGTTCAAAACTTGGTTCCCTTTGGATTTCAGAAACTATTGAAAGTATTTTTGAAACTTTTACTGAAAGGAGATATCCAAGATAGCACAAAAAACCTATTACAGAACTGGCAGTTGCCCTCAGCTCTACATTGGCTTGGATTAGTATGGTAACAATGATGACATAATTTGTCCCAAGTACTCTTACAATGTTACAAGGCAAATTTAAAAAAGGATAGATAATGGATAAAAATTTTGCTATTGCCTACACACTGTGAGAGTATTAGAGTTCTTGATAAAGTATATGAATTTTGATAATATTTTAAAAATACCCTAGGAAGAGCAACAAAGCCCCCCAAAATATTATTGCTTGTGTAAGTTGTGCTTTAAACTCCAACGCTTTAACCACCTGCAGATAAGGATATCTTTCTTTGGGTAGGCTAAATACTATTGAAATGCAGACGCTTAATGCTCGCTAAAAGGTATTTTTTTAGGAAAGAAAAAAAAATGAAGAACTAGGTTATTTTGTATGGATATTAAAGACAGCATGAGCTTTTATACAAGAAGAGGGATTAGTCCTTTTGGCCATTGTGTCACTTCCACTGTTAATTCTGTCTCTTATTTGTTTAGTGGTCTCCTAAACTTGCAAATATTTGCATCTTCTATAATCCCATAACTACACAGATCTTGATCTGCAAGCACATGTATGTTCCTGTCTTGTCTTCATAAACATAGCTACCGGAACTAAATGTTTGCTAGATCTGGACCACTGTCTGCTATTTTTTTGGAAATATTTTGTGAGGAAGATGTTTTATAAATTTAAGATAAAAAACCATACAGCACATCAACAATCAAGTTTGTGGCTATTGGAAATGACTGTCACAGACATTTACATTACACTGTGGTGTAGTCCTAATATTTAGGAAATTGAAGCTTTAATCCAAAAATTACTATTTATCTAAAAGAAATGTAAGTTTATGGTAGATTATATTGTTCTCTTACATGAGCATATTATCAGGAATATCAGTTGAATTGAATACTGTAACTAATTGCAGAACTAGTATATGCGTTATATTTTATTGCAAAGGTAGATCCTATTTTATGTTTTGTTGGTAAAATAAAATCAGATAGAGGGCTGTCTATTGTAGGCACCCTGTAGATCCATGGGGGTTACAAATTACAACATTGCCTGACAGAAAATCTGTAACTGTGTGGTTTTTCAATAACTGTGCATCACATGTTTGTTATGCATTCACATCATTCATTGTCTATTCTACAGTAATATTGAAGATGATGTCCAAATGTGTATTGGGAATTGACAAGGAAAGACCTATTTCTGTAGAGAGGCAACCTTCTTATCCTGCTTGCATATTTTAGAGTCTTAAAAAAATCCACATACCAGTCAAGTTTGGTGCTTTCTTGTTTCTAAATCTTTCTCACCAGTCTAGTTGACCCAGAAGGGTAAGAATGACAAAATGTTCCTGAAGATGGTAGCTCTGAAGCTGTGGGCACTAATACTGTGTTAAAGCTAAATGTATGGCTAAGGAGTTTGCATATTGTCTTTTTCACACTTGAACAACAATGCGTAGAACAAGCCTGAGGGATAATAATTTACCAGTCTTGTTTCCCAAGACTGTTATTCCTCTTCTTGACATACTATTAAAATAATTTAATTATTACTATTTTGTCTTGTCATTAAGTTACTGATGTTTCCATTATTTATATTTCTGAAACTTTGAGTGCCCACATACAGACACCCCCACCCCTTGCCTTTATATGCTTGTCATTTGGCAAATTTTTGTATTGGATCATCTTTTCTCTTGCAAACCTTGTGGCTAATTTTAGTCTGATGGGTGTTCATAGGTATGATAGAGTCCCCACTTTATCCCAGTATAAATCTGCACACAAGTAGTAAGGAGGAGAATTGGACTGCTTGGTTAATGTTCTAACAGTGTGGGGTTTTGTATTTAGGGAGGGGGGAATAGGAAGAATACTCAGGAAAGCTCTTATTTTTCTGCAGCCACATGAACTTGGGTAACAGAACAGAAGATAACAGCTTGTGTTAATGTTTGGTAATTATCTGGCTTATGTTCAATACCAATTGCACTAAATAATTGCAAGGAAATGCCTTCTCAAACTCACCTGTTTTGGGAGTATGTTATCTTTCAGATGAGACACTCATGGGAAAGGCAAGCTTCTCTGCTGCTTGGCTGCAGTGAAGGCTGTTGAACACAAAGTCTTTAGGGTTTAGCTGTGTTTGTATAAGCGGGCGGTTCCAATGTGCTTTGTTGTTGATTTGTTTCATCCATTGGAAAGAAGAGCATGACAGGAATTTCACTTAGGTACTCATTTCAGCAGTCTACCTACTTATGCAGGGAGCATCTTCAGAGACTATGGATAGTAAGAACCTACCAGAGGTTTCCTCTGTCCCAGCCTGCAAGAAGTACATTAAGCTAAGTACGTGCTTAAAATGATCTCTGTTAACTTTAGGATTGTGCACTGTTTTGTGGAATGTTAGAGAGAGAGGCCCAAATGGTGTTTCATGGAAGACAACAGACCCTATTGTTATTTCCTAACTAACTACCTCTCAAAAAAGGGCTCCCCAGACGCTTTGCCTATGCTTGGGCTGCAGACTTTCCATATGAAGCTGTTTCTTAACTAAGGCTTTGATTTACTTCTATTGTAATTAATGAAAGTTATTGGAAATCCTTCAGCTGTTCTCAGTGGTCACTGGGACTTGAAGCTCAGTGAATTTCTGCATGGGCTTAACAGGGAGCCATATCAATACCTGTATATAGTGAAAACAATAAATACAGATGATTAGTTATTTACTAGAAGTATACTAGTACACTTCTATGTACTACTAGTATACTTTTAGTATATTAGAAAAGTAGCTGTTTGACATACATGTACACAAGCTTTTTATGTTTACAGTTCCTAAAACTCAAAGAAGCATACTTTAAAAAATAGTGGTATTTACTGGATATAATTTTCTCATTTGGTTCATCGTTCTGACAGTCTTTAGTGCAGATAACAGGATTTAGCTATCCCTCCCCATGTTTGTCTCTTGGGAGTTCTTTGGTTTCGTTGTATTTGCTATTTTAAAACCTGGTGTGAACGTGTTAAGTAAAGGTGCCCTTGCTGGTCCTGTATGGGGTGAAGTATTGGGGGAAGGGGATGGTCAGTTCCTTCCACTGAGACTTACCAGACAGTGAGTCTGTTTGGCAGCACAACAGCAGTATATGCCAGGGCTGGATTTGGGATTTCATTAGCGGAAAATAGGTGGTAGTGGCCATTTACTCTAGCTACCACTGTTCTGTTGTAGAGGGATCAGCATATATCTACCTGGAGACTGATTTTAACATAGCACAGTGTAGAGCTGCTGCTTGTGCATTTGCATCCGGGTTAGTACCAATGATGATAAAGATGTGGTGACCTGCGCTTCAGTGGAGTACTGTATAAACTTCTTGAAATCTTGCATGCTTACTTGGGCAACCTGCTAATGCTGCTGTGATTTTACTACCAGGGTTATGCATGGCAGATTGGTAGTCCAAGGATAGAAGCTGGAATGTGGGAAATTCCAGGTGTATATATATGGAAAACATTTTTATCCAGAAAGTGGTCAAAAGCTGGAACGGATTGTCCAGACGATGGGAAGGAATCTCAGTTATTGGAGATACTCAAAACTTGACTGGAATATTCCTGAGCAATCTGCTCTGACTAGACCAGCTGAAAGCAGATTGGACTGGATGACTTCCAGAGGTCCCATCCAAGCTATATCATTCTGTGATTCTCTGACCTGTAAGTGAAAGCAAGTCTAATTGAAAGAAAGTGGAATAGTGTGGAAACTGGAAACCAGCTGTTTCATTCTGCTCTCTCTTTCTGAAGCTGGATGAAGGAGGCAGACCGCAAAATAGTGTGAGTGACTTGTCCAGTGGACAGCTTTGGGAAACCCAGTCTCCTTAGTTTCTTTTCTAAAAGGCTAATTTGAAAGTGGTATCTCTCAGGTCTGGTGCTAACACTCTAAGTACCAAGATGTTTCTAAGTTCCTTTTCTTTCAACTTACAGAGACAGTGAATAACTCATCTTACAAGCACAGCAGGATGTGTATTCCCTGAGATTTCCTGTAGTCTGACAGGCTACAGATTTGTAGTGCAGGTAGTAGTACTGATAGATACGCTGTCCATTAATATGTAAGGGAACTACACTGACTATCTTAAAGGATCTGATCAGCTATTCACAAAGTTTCTCCAAGATGACTGCAAGAAATTACATTTTTCTTTAAACAATCATTTCTTATTATTTTTATGGAGATAACACTTTATTTATATCAAATTCTTAGCTCCCCCTCCATCTCTAATGTCTTGATTTAACACTGTTTTTAAAAAATGACCCAGTGGCAAATAGTTGACCTTATTGTTTAAACTACTCATTTTATTTTCGTGGAGTCACGAAGTAGAGCCATGCTTTCTTAGAAGATGTATCATGTTTCTTCATGTCCTGCTAGAGTGAGTCATTATGTTTCTTAGGATTTTATTTTACAGTTCACCTTTTCTTTTGTGTGGCTTCTGAGAGTATACATATATAATTTTTGTTCTGTCATTTGCTCAAAATGGGTCTGTAAAGATGCATACACAGAAGCGAAAATGAGTCTGTCAGTAACGTCTTATATGAGAAGCAGTATCTTTAAAACACCTTAAAAATGTCTTCTTGCCTCTGCTGTTTCACTTCTTTCTTCTATACATATACGTTCATATATACAGACACAAAGTAGTTAACAATATTGGCTTTTCAATACACTCAGATGCCTATGGTTTTTAACTTTTACTATTTATCAGAGAAAACATTGCCACTCTTGTGAAAATAGAAACTTATGCCACCACTAAAGAACTAAAAATGTCAAGGGAACCATAAAAGGAAAATAACACAGTTTGTTTTGGAAATTGTTCCATGACAACTTCTGCAATCATTTTGACAAAACTTCTGTAAACTGAAACCTTTGTACTTTTTCAATTGAATGAGCTCTGAAGGCACAATGCATCACTGGAAATAGAAATTAAACAGACTTTTTTTTATTCTCAGGAAGAAGCTCTGCACTCTGTTCCTCCAGAGTAAAGATGTTTGCTGAAACAAACAGGGAATTTTTGTGTGTGATTTATTATAATGTGTACCGCTTCCTTGGCTTTTTATCCTTTGAGCTGCTCTGGAAGCAAAACAGACCTAGCTCCTTTGCATACTAATAAATACCAGTGCTTGTAATTATTCACTGGTTACAGTAACATTCCTTAGAGATGAATCATTGCTACATTATTTACTTTTTTTTGTTTAAATTATTTTGAACCTTCAGTTCAACTATAAAACAAAGCTGTGCTGGTGTTGTGATGCGTATTACCTTGATATTTTTTCCATCTGTAATGCAAGCATTGAAGCAGCTGTTTAAGACCTGATTCTCTAGAACCAAAAGTCACTTTACAATATTTTGATAAGAAAATCTTTATACCTGGTGTAAAAAAGGTATTTATCCACTTGGATGTCCTCTTCAATGGCTTTAGTACAAGTCAAAGATCAACCTTTACACTAGACATAGATCAGAGTGTTAAAACTTGTCATGAGTTACCATAAGTAACTTGTTAAAGAGTTTAAATTATTTCATCAGTTACGTGAAATGAAATTTACCCTGCCCAAAGCCATAAATTTTTCATGATCCCTTTTCATCCAGTTCAGCATTTTCTGCAAGCCAAGCTGATGAAGTGGGCTAATAGAAAGCTCTGATCACATAGCAGATGTGTGGATGTTAGCCTATAGCTCCACCACGTTCAGAGTGAGCAGCAGTTGGTATAGAGCAAGGACTCACATGGGCAGGTTGTCCCGGCTGTATGGATGTGAGCAAGGAAAGATTTTTGCAGTGTAAGCAATACTCCTTTTTCACGTTACCATAAAGGGAAAGCTTGCTTTTTGCTGCCAGTTGGAAGCTTGATCCTGCCTGATGCTGAATATCCCAACCCAAGTTGGTGCGGTGCTTCAGGAGCAGTTTAGCATTGCATACATCAACGACTCAGTTGAATTCATGGTGCACATGCTAAAGTGCACCTCATACCATGGGACTGAAGTCTGTGGGACAGCCCAGGAAACAACACAAGTTCAGAAATGCAGCTCGTTTCCATATGAATGGTAAGTAAAGGTTTTAAAGAATATAGACATTTGTCTTAATTGTCCCAGACCTGTCCTTTACCTGAACAGGTACTAAATATTGTCTCTTTGCCTAAACTGTCAATGCATGTGTTTATAAACAATTTCTGTCTCTCGCCTCTGCTCAGCCTGAAGATGCTGGCTCTCATGTTACTCCTGCAGCATAAAACATACCTTTTTAATTTCCCAATGTTTTCCTGAGGTTGTTAATAAGATTAGAGAGAATGATTCATGTATCAAAAGAATGATTTAAAATGTAATTTTCATAGCAGATCTTCATTAAAGATGTATTTTCCCAAGGAGTTTGTTTATACCACCATTTTTACTAGAATATCTTGCAAGAAAGGACAGATTTTAATAATTAAAACTTGCATTGAGTTTTCTTCAAATGTAAAATAAAGATGTTTTCATAAAGCAACTTAAGTTAGCTACTTCTTAGGTAGTTGTGCTTTTCCAGTAAGGGATTCTTTTTTGTATATGTTGGGTTTTTTTGGTTTTTGGGTTTGGTTTTTTTTTTTGGTTTTTTGGGGGTTTTTTTAAGTTCTCCCTCTGGTATTATAATGCTCAGTTGATTGTTGAGCTATGAGAAATGGCAAGGCCAAGGTTGAAATTATTCCAAATAGAAAACTACATGATCAATATAATCTGTGATAATAGGAACTGTTGTTTTCCCAGTAAATGAGAATGTAGTAACAACGTTTTACACTTCTTTTTTACATACGGCAACTGTGTTACTGTTGAAAGACAAGTAGGCTTCTAAATGTAATTTCTTACCACTGTTGCACAGCACAGAAATAAAAGAATCAGATATAAAGCTCAGATATAAAGCATAATTTTCAAGAAGCTTGGGAATGTTCTCTTTTAAACAGTAATCTTGCCCTTGATTCTTACATTTTATCGAAAGTATGTGTTGATAAAAATCCATCAAACCAATGGCACATCAAGGGAAAAGCAGGTATTTGACAAGAGGTTTTAGGAAACTATGGCAAAGTGAAAGGGAAGTTCAGCTGCTTAACCTTCCCAGTGTACACACTAGACAGCTTGAGAAAGAATGGGGGTTTCTTTCTTAGTGCCTCTGTGGAATTACCACTGTCCCCTAATGCATGTTTTTTGGACAGAGTGCATTCTAGCCCATGTTAATTCTTGTGGTATGTTACTTCTTAGCTGTGATGGTGTGTTTATTCTTGCTATAGGGGAGCATTGCGTACACTTGTAGAATTTTTCATGTGATTTGGAATCAGATATACCACGTTTATTTTATGTGATGGAAGACAAATTATGTGTAATATTTATATTTTTGGTTTTGATAAGCATCCCATGTTTTACTATATCTGTTATCCTTTTGATGGTGTTTGCCAAGTTTTTATCTGACAAAGCCAAAAATAGAATTGATTACAAACATGTTTCAGTTCAGCTGAAATTAATTTCTTTGAACATACGATACCAGTTTTGGTCTCAAACAGGTACAGACGTAAGAAGAAAAGAAAGCTAAATAAGTAAATGCTATGATTCGATGAAAAAAACAGTTGTCATAGAGGAAAACTTCAATTTATATTCTTTAAATCAAATCACGATAAAAGCAGTTTATTGATTTATTAATGGCATGTAATTAACTGGTAATCAGTGAACTATACATTCTGAAACAATCGGCCATTCTGTAAATAAACCACACTACTTGGCACCTGTGAAATATTAATATGTACCTACAAATTTCTAAACACTCTTCTGTAACTAATCCCTGAAAGTTTCTAATCCCCTTTACTCATTTGCCCTGTTTTGCATGCACCTCTCTCACAGTCCTCGTTGTGCGGTACAACACCCCACCTCCCTCAAGCTTAGGTGGAGGTTTTGATGCTGTTGGGGTTACTTCTGGCAAATACCAAGCTAGTGTCCAACTGATAATGTATTGCCCTCTTCTCTCTCCCCTTCATTACAATTCCCTCCTTACTGTTTAATCTGGCAAATGGTCATTGGCTTTAGCATTACCAGTTCAGGGGCACACGCTTTCTCAGTTTGGGATGTTTTAGACTCTTGTTTCTCTTCAACTATTGTGCCGCCATGTGCCAAGAGAGGGAGCCATGTGCATGCCCCCACTGGAACCAAGATCACTCAAGAAAACTAGCAGAAAGGTAGCTCAGATTCAATTGTAGAAATGAGTAGAGGTTGTGCAAATTGGTTTTATTCCCCACCCCTGAACTGCTGTGTTCATCTTTACTTTTCACTTTACAGAAGAAGTTGACTTGATTTGACATCTGCCAAAGTTTATTCTGTGTTTAACTTCTACACACTGCGTTGATAGGCAACAGTTTACTTATTTTTCTTTTTACTGAAGATTAGATTTCTTTTAATGAAGATTAATTCATTGAAGACATTGGCAGGGTGAGAACAGCATTCAGCTCTATTCCATCAACATCTGCTTCGTCTGCTTTTAGTGCTCTACTTTCTGTGTACTGTACTCATGAATAGACCCTGAAATATAAACAATTGCTGATCATGCTGCTGGCTCTGATAACATAACTCATAATGTTGCCCTAATTACTTACATTATAAAACTGTCAGGTCTGGAACATTTGGTCTCTCAAGGCAGCTCTCCAATTAATCTTTTCCTTTTTTATTAGAGATCTTGTTATGTGATTGTCTTTTGGGGAGGAATGAGAGGGCTTTATATTATAGTGGGGTTTTTTTTTAAAGCTTTCACTGATAATAGAGCAAGAAGACTTCAGAGTTAACAGGAATGTTATGTTAGCTACCATTTTTTTTTTGCTTGTTTTTATTGTGGCATCTGAAAGAATGTAGTCCATACTATCATTGACTAGCTTCTGAGGGAAAAATCATAGAACAGCCCGGATTGGAAGGGACCTTGAAAGATCATCTGGTCCAACCTTTTGTGGGAAAGGGAGCCTAGATGAGATTATCTATACCCTGTCTAGTCATGTTTTGAAAACCTCCAGTGATGGGGATTCTACAATGTCCATGGGGAGGTTGTTCCAGGGATTGGTTGTTCTCACTGTAAAAATATTCTTTCTTGTATCAAGATGAAACCTCTCCTGGTGCAACTTGTACCTATTGCCCCTTGTCTTCTCCATGTGGCTCCTTGTGAAGACACAGCCTCTGTCCTTTTTGTAGCTGCCTGTTAAGTACTGGAATCCTATGATGAGGTCCCCGCTAAGCTTTCCTCTGGGAGAAAGGACTTAACTCCTTCAGTCTTTCTTCATTGGGCAGGTTCTCCAGCCCTTCGATCACCTTTGTTGCCTTTCTTTGTGTTCATGAAGATGTTGAACAGCGTAGGGCCCACTGTTGATCTCTGGGGGACTCCACTTGTGACCGGCTGCAAGCCTGAGTAAAAACCATTGATTACCACCCTCTGAATGTGGCCTGTGAGCCAATTTCCTACCCATCTCACAGACCACCCATCTAGTCTGTACCTTGCCAGTTTGTTCAGGAGAAGGCTGTGGGAAACGGTGTCAGATGCTTTGCTGAAGTCCAGGTAAACAATATCTACTGCTCTCCCTATGCTGACAGCAGATGTTATTTTGTTGTAGAAGGTGATCAGGTTAGTCTGGCATGATTTGCCTTTGGTAAATCTGTGCAGGGTTTTCCCAAACACCTGTTTCACTTGGTTTCTAATAGTTTCTAGGAGGACTCATTCCATTACTGTCCCAGGGACTGAAGTATGACTAATGGACCTGTAGTTTCCTGCGTTCTCTTTTGGGCCCTTCTTGTAGATTTGCCCGCCTCCAGTCATCAGGGACATCCCCTGATCTCCACGACTTTTCAAAGATGATAGACAGTGGCCTTGCAAGAATGTCAGCCTCTTCTCTTAATGCCCTGGGATGGATTCCATCCAGGCCTGTAGATTTATGTGGGCTGAGATTTACTTGCTGTTAATATTTGATTTACTTGCTGTGTTAATAATTGTTAAAGAGAAAGCATCAGTCTTTAGTATGGTGCCAGTAAAATTACTATAGGAAGACAGCAAAATCTAGAAGCATATTTTATTAAATACATTGTTGCTTTGATTTTCATAACATGCTTGCTGACAGATCCTTTAACCAATCTGACCATGCATTAGAACAAAGAACATCTAATATCTAGGGTGCTTTGTAAGAAATTCCACTGTTCATAAGCAGCATTTTCATGGTTGTTCTCACAAATGTGAGGTATACCAGTTATTATAACTTGCCTTGGAAGAAGCAAAATGGCTAAGCACCATCCCTGGATCAATATAGTAAATGGTGTGTCATTATTCTACTTGTTTCCTGATGAGAACCGAGTACTCCATCACGCTCTTTTGCAATACCTGAAATCCTGTGCTTCTTATCCTTTGCTTTAAACTTTCTATGTTCGCAGTCCTCAAAATGCCAGCAGAATGAATGCAATACGTAAGTACAGATAATGATAATATTTTGCTTTTGGACTATTCTCATACCAAATCTAAATACTGTAATTAGTAATTGGAAACCTAGTAATAATGTGAAATTAGGTTGCTTACACCAAGAGACACCATTTGTAAAGTGATAGTATGAATTTCTTCCCCAGGCAATGCTTGAGACCTCTCTGTGTTACAGACATCACTGTACTTCTTGTGGCTAAGATGATGACAGAGCTGCACAGCTACATGCTTGTCATCTTTGATCAGTACATTCTCCCATGCCTGAAAATGTTTATAAACACCTTTAGGTAAAGAATGGTTAGTTACTAGATTTCATTTGCTCAAACTTAAATAAATAAATAAATGAACTCCCTATCCCTCTTGCAAAAGACACCAGAAACTCAGAACCATTGTCAAGCTGTCCTCCACTGCTGAGAGTATTCAAACAAGTGAGACCTTTTTGTTTTCTTTGCTTTCAGAGTCTTTGCTTTCAATGTCCGCCTAAAAGTGTACGGAGAGTAACCCAGCCTTTCATTTGGCACTGCCCAGACATTTCAGGCCTGTGAACAAGGGGGCTGGTGAGGACCTGATTCTCCAGCAGAAGGGGGATTGTGCTGGCCAAGAAGGTTGGAGAGCCACACTCTACTGATAAAATCAGGGAGCAGTTCCTTGCTTGAATTTTTCTGAATGAGGCCTATTTCCTGCCATCCTGCAGGTCTCTTCTTTTCCTCCTCTTTCAGTTTAACCTTGATCCTCAGGGTAAAATAATAGTCCCTGAACCAGTGAAAAGATGGAAGGATGCCCTCAGTGCCCTTTGCATGTCCCCTTTTTCCACCCACATGAACACAGTCAGAGCACCATGAACTTTGTTACATGAATGAATGTGGGTTTTTTTCTGGTGTGGTTTTTTTTTTCTTCTTCTTCTTTTGGCTCCGTGTTAATGCTGAAAATGGAAAAAGGATTGGTTCAAATCAACCTGAAATAATGTTTTCTTCATAATTTGTGTTGACAACACAAACAGTCTGAAAGATATAATTTTGACTTGAATTAAGAATTCTATTTGGTAGCATTCTTTTCGCTCCCCCAAAGACAGCAAATGCACCTGTGATTAAAGCAAAGAAAATAAAGGTCTAGATCCTTAAAGTGACTATTGCTGCTGTCTCTTGTAACTAAAATCTCCCCTGTGAAATCTGGGGATGTGCAAGAGGTCCAATACTTTCATGTACCTGAGGGAGTGTGTATCTCCCAACACACAGCAAAGAAAAGTGTCCTGCTCACAAAATGATGAGACGTAGTGCAAAGGAAAGGTCTCCTTCAGTCGCTGTTGCTAATACTGTTTTACTTTATATAAAATAGAAGGATCCTGTTTAAATGTCTGCTTAATTCAAAGTAGAGATTTGAACCAAGGTCTGTTACTTCCGAAATGTGCACTAGCCTGGATTATTATAGTATGATCTCTCTCAATCTTTCTAGAAGTAAATGCTTAATTTTTCTTCTAAGTAAGGAAATGTTTACTGACAAAAAGAGCTAGAAAATCATTGTGCTTTATTCCAGGTGATCATCTAAGTCACCAAAAGATGAAGTTAACCTTCTCTATCTAGTTCAGTGATTTTTAAACTATTTTATATAAAATAGGGGTTCTGATATAATCTAATTCTGCCAGGATCTGGGTCTGTAGGCATAATGCCTGTGTCTCTAGTTGTTAAATAGAGGTTCAAGACTGATCAACTCTTTTTTACTCTGAAAGTCTTGATATTCTTAAGAATAGCTTGCAGAAAAAAAAATTAAAGTCTTGCCAGTCTTACAGAATGACAGTACTCAGGTTTTTCTCTTTGTATAAATCTGGAGTATATAAAACATGACAATGATAAAAATGTTGTTATATGTTGTGAATTCAAGAATCTATCTGCAATACACTGTCTTTTTGTTCAGTGCAGCTCTAATGCTTTAATTCACCTTGTTTGTAACTACTATTTCCTTTATAAATTATCATAACCTGAAAAGGTTGGCTATTTTTTAAGCTTAATATAACTGGTATTGACTTATTTCAAAGTCTAATACAATTATGAACACACCATAACTTGTGGATGATTAAATTGCAAATTGTGGGTGTCCACCAGGCAACTAGATATATTAAATTTGTTCACCTTCATAACTCATCCTCATATATACTGTGTATTTTCCAGGATCATGCAAAGATGTGCTTGTTCTGCCTGAGGTACATTCCATAGTATTTATGGTTTATCAGATGTACAGAATATCTTCTTCAAGGAGACACTCATATATCATTTGAACTTCAGTAGCTATTACATTGTTTTAATGGAAAAATGTTATAAATGAATGAGTTTTATTCTCTCTGCAACATTTATATTTCTGAACATGGCTTTCTCAATGCTGTTATTTTTTGTTCTATGAGAACATGAACTTGTTGTTTATTACTCACTGATTTTATAAAGATATCACATTTTCTCCTTGGAGAGCTGTAAAGAAAAAAAGGTCAAAAAGCAGAAGCTAAGTAATCAGAGTGTAGCTTCACAGAAGTTTTGTGGAATAAACCACACCTGTTAAAAAGCTAAAATCAAAGTAATCAAGACAAACACTTTACCTCTTACTTGGCATTGTAATTGAATGAGGAATATAATCTATACAGAAATTTTTAAAAATGAGGTTTTGATTTACCACTGTAAACTAAGTGGTATCTGGCTTAATCCACATGGAAAATACCTGCAGTTGTTATGAACTTAGACTGTGAGCTCCTTAAATAAAAAGACTATCTCTACTTATCTTGTAAACAGATAGAAGATCCCCAAGAAACTGATGTTCTGGTGTTTGTTGATATAGCAGAGCTGCTTTCTTGTAACTCCATGCTGAACTCGTTTCTCTGATATTGATGCCACCTGAGTTATAATGCTGAAGGTGCCAGGCTTACTTTCCTATTTTTAAGTGCTTCATTTGTTTCAGTTTCCTTTTCTGTGTGCTATTACATTCGTGATTCCTGACCGAGTTCTAAAAGCCCTGTGTAAGGCAACAATCCTTAGGTGTTCATATTGTAGGTATGTTTTTACCTACAGAATTTTCTTGTGCATTTTGCCTGTCTTCAGGGACACAGCTTTCCTGACGCAAAATGTCAGCTTCCCCATACTGCCCCAAGGCAGCAGCATTGCAGGTGTGGAGAAAAGTTCTCTCTGTATACGGTGGGATCTTGTGATCCATGAAGATTGCTGTGTGCTCCTCTTGGTGCCTATGATAGCAATTCTAACACTATGAGTAGCTAAGGAAGATTTGGGGAATTCAAGGCCTTTGGCAAGTGTAGTGACAGAGACAGATTTATTTCTGCATGTAATTTTGAAAACGGTTGTGTAGTCCAACATAAGGGCAAAAAAACCAAATGCACATTAAATCACCATTGTTAAGCTACAGTGTGTTATCCAAACTGGTAGTCCTCTCAGGGAATTGTTACTTGAATTAGGAATGATGACAGCAGAGAGTCAGAAATGTCCACAGAGTACTTGTGACCTAGCAGAAGTTGTGAGTCGATGGATCCTGAGATTATTTGCAGATGAAGTGGAGCCATCATGGAATAGATTGGGACAGAAATAAGTCAAAGTAGAGCTGGCCTTGTTTCTTTTCTGTCACAGGTTGAAGAGGTGAGGATATTTTTGATGTCTTCTCCAGAGAACTTAATATTTGCTTTATCTTTTATTTGTCTTTTATATAATTGCACTGGATAATATTGCAAAGTCATATAAAATTAAAATTAAGTTTGAAATAGGGTTTGTTAATTACAGTATTTAACTGTTGTGGTTATTGTTTCCTAGGAGATTAATGAGGTGAATTATTGTAACATAATTAAACTACAGTATATCTAATCTCTTACATACCCTTGTGGTTTACTGTTATTCAAGTATCACTTGAAGGTTAATTTCACTTAGCTGGTATATATTTGACTTTGGCAATACAGTTTATATCAAAATATGTTTTTAATTATATTTGAAAGTCATTAGGTAACAGCTCTGCCAAAATTATCACTGTAAGCTTTACTAGTGAAGGTAAGGACATAATAAACAGTAAAATCAGCAGACTTGCATACAATACACAACCTGAATATTCACATAAAAGCAAAAGTTAACATATGCTGCCACTTGGATGCTAATGGTGTCTGCTGAAGGTTAAGCCTTCTCTTCCAATTGTCCACTCTGATACACGGCAATTATTGAATAAATCAAAGTTGAATGGCACAAGGATTTCATTAACATGAAAGATATAACTATATGTGCAAAGTTGCAAATCCAGTAATCTGAAATCTCCCCTAAAATGTTTTTGACTGAAGCCTTTTACTAGCAGTTAATGAATTCCTCATTTCACAGTCAGAGGCTATTCAAGTCAGCTAACTGGCTGTTTTCTGTGGTACTTTGGCAGGAAATCCTATTGTCTTGCCACATAAAAATCAGAAACACATAGTAATATCTTTATAGGACAAGATAAAACTATAGATTCATCAAAGCATGTCTTTTTCCCTCAGAGAAATAGATTAGTTCATATACCTTCATTTTTTTTTTTTTTTTTTTTTAAATCCAAACCCAACCTTCTTCCTTGTCCAGCCACAAACTCAGCTTCATCTTAAATTGACTATTCCTCATGTATTCTCAGACTGGATTTATTTAAAGGATGGATACTCTGTGTTATATTACAATAAAAAAGCTGCCATATTTTTTTTTCTGTGTTAGTTCCAGTCACAGACAGGTTTTTACATCAATGTTTTGCTTTCTCTTCAGTAATCCTAAGAAATTATCTTCTCTATAACTCTTTTTAATTTCCTCTAAGCTATGGTGCTAAAGATTTGAATCTGTTATTTTCTCTCTATCATCTCATCCCTGTATAACTTGGACAAAACTGAAATGCTCTCCCAAAATTGTAGTTCAGCATAGGATCAAACCCAATATAAGACCTTTTAAAAAAATTAGAATTCAACAGCATGTAATTTAATAATTTTAATCCAAAGTATAGAACTTAAAGTAGTGGTTACAATTTTGAGTCCAGAGGTTGGCTCATTTCTGGACAGGTGTCCCGGTTTCAGCAGGGATAGAGTTAACTGTCTTCCTAGTAGCTGGTACGGTGCTATGTTTTGAGTTCAGTATGTGAAGAATGTTGATAACACTGATGTTTTCAGTTGTTGCTAAGTAGTGTTTAGACTAATGTCAAGGATTTTTCAGCTTCTCATGCCCAGCCAGCGAGAAAGCTGGAGGGGCACAAGAAGTTGGCACAGGACACAGCCAGGGCACCTGACCCAAACTGGCCAACGGGGTATTCCATACCATGGGACGTCCCATCCAGTATAGGAACTGGGGAGTGGGGGCAGGGAATCGCCGCTCAGGGACTAGCTGGGTGCCGGTCGGCGGGTGGTGAGCAATTGCACTGCGCATCATTTGTACATTCCAATCCTTTCATTATTGCTGTTGTCATTTTATTAGTGTTATCATTATCATTATTAGTTTCTTCTTTTCTGTTCTATTAAACTGTTCTTATCTCAACCCGTGGGTTTTGCTGCTTTTTCCCGATTTACTCCCCCATCCCCCTGGGTGGGGGGAAGTGAGTGAGTGGCTGCGTGGTGCTTAGTTGCTGGCTGAGGTTAAACCACGACAAGAGGATTCACAAATCTTTGATGTCCAGAAAACACAGCATTCTTGAGCATTTAATCTAAGTTGTATTTTATTTGTAGAGATTTATCAGCCAATATTAGAACTGGGAAACTGCTCAATATCTTTCTTGGTCATTACTCAACATGGCTATGATTCTCTTAAATGATATCCCATTGTGTATTTCTAGAATAATTTCCACTTCTTTTCCATATACTTTTCATGGTAGATACCCCGTGACTTGTTTGCTTTTTCTTTGTAATTAGTTAGAAAATGAATTTTTGTGTTAAGCACAGTATTTTCTTGCTTTTCCCACTTATATGTATTCTCTGTTGTCACTTTCCAGTATTGTGGAATTACTTTAGATGCCTGTTCTCATTGTGTCTTAGAGTGGAGCATGTGAGCCATGAGTAAGACTATAAACCTAAATTATCCAGGTCATTCTGACATAGTTTGATCTTTCTCCTCTGTTTTTGTTGCCTTAGAAATTGTGTGCCATCAGCAAATGTAATAATTTTGAACATAACCTTTCCAAGGTCACAAGTCTAGGAAATAATCTAAACTTGTCAGTTGTAGTGTTCCCAGCAGCTCCAGTTCTCTTCTCTGCACTCAGCAGCTGGCCTGTTTCTTTCTGATATGTGTCTTTGAATCTATTTGAATTTGTTTTGTCAGTTCTTCTCAAAACCACACTTGCCACCTTTTCAAATTGATCTGCTTTGTGGCACAGTATCAAATGCTTTTTTGAATTCCAGATAAATTTTCTATTACATTGCTATTGTCTCCAGGTAGGTAACATACTCGGAGAACTCCAGTAAATTTGTCTGTCATGACCTCCTTTTTTCTATGTATTCAGTCTGCTATCATGGTCTTTCAAGTCATGCATTTCTAAATCTGGTTTAATAATTTTCTGTCTTCTGCATAACTGAGTGCAGGATAAGGAGCTTGGGCTTTCTAGCGTCTTGGAACCTTTTAAAGTAAAAAGAATTACATTAACTGCTACTCCAGTTCTCTTTATACTCCCTTCCTTACTTAGTAAGTTATCACAAATCCTGCCGAGGGCTTTCCTTTTCCCCTTACCACTTTTCGACAGATTTCTTAGTTGTAATTCATCTAGGCCTGGAGCTTTGTCAATGCTTAATAGTTATAATTGCCTAATTAAGGTATCAGCTCTGGTAGACCAGAAGCCTTCTTTCTCCACTGTGTTTCCAGTTTTCAGGAGTGTGTTCGCTACTTCTGTCAGATTCTCTCTTCCTTTGTGTATTCATTACAAACTGTCTATAAAGATATGAGTAATCTGTCTCTTTATTTTTAAAATAGCTTTGCTTGAAGATATTTGCCTCTCATTCCTGTCAGACTACAAGTGGATGAACAAAAAAAAAAACCAAAGTCACACACAAAAATTGATATTACCATGGAACAGTGGAAAGCTCGGTCATTTTCTTTGCTTTTCCAGGAAAAATATAAACTGTGTAATAACGGCAGATGTATACTTGAGAGATGAAACTATACACTTGGGGACTGAGTGTACCCTGTGGTGATAAGAAGGGTGAAAGATAATTTATGTTAATTGGCAATAAATGAAGTCAAATTCTGCAAGGTGAGTCTGTTTTGCCTGCGACAGTAACTGGTGAGTAATTTCCCTGTCTTTATTTTGACCCGTGAGTTTTCTTGCTTTCGTTCTTCCAGTTTTCTCCCCTGTACTGCAGGGTGACTGGGGATTGACTGAACAGCTGGGTGGATGCTTGGCTGCCAGCAGGAGCCAACCCACCACAATTATTTATCTCAGAGTGTTAAACAGCAGGCGACTGAAAGTAAATGTATTGGGGGTACTCTGCAGACTGTGTATTGCTTAGCTTTCAATTCATATGGGAAGCTGCAGTTCTGTGTTATCGAATTCATAGATAGCTAAGCAGTTCAGTTTTGTGATGTGCATTCCTTATCCGACATCAGGTATCCATCTCTTGGTTAAAAAGGGATCTGGCTAACGTGCTTGTTTCCAGGTGCAGCCATACTGGGAAATGTAGCTTTAGAGTATTTGCATGTTAAATGCATGGTCGGCCATTTAAAATGTTGACACAAATACTATATTTACATAGTGTCTCCTGTTCTTCTTGACTCTTGCAGAATTTTTCAAACTTGACTGCACAAAAATGAGCTAAACTGTTATTTTAAAAACTGTTTTAAACTGTGCTGTTTCAGCTCAGGATGGTGTTTGTCCTTTTGAGTTCCTTTGCAGTGTACTAGAGGATTAAAACAGTTTCCTTCTTACAGAGGTTAGAAAGAAGACTTCCTCAGTGGGCACGATAGTCTGTAATTAAGCACTTAGGGGGTGTGTATCCAAAAGGCAGCTTTTGCAGAGTTCCCTGAAAACATCTGACAGCCAGTAGCAGAAGCAGCAGAGTGAACTGCTGATCTGTTCCACCATGACATTTTTTTCTGTTTCTATAAATCTTGTATTGGGCTTCAATTTAGCTTAAAATCCTTTCCTGTAAATATCATAATGTTTACTTGCAGAGGAGATAGTTGAAATCCTATAGAGGATTTGTACTCTCTTTATTCTTTTGCCCATTTCACCATCCGGGGCCCTTATACAGGTGCCTATATGTTTCCTCTGTAGAAGAAAAAATGTCATTGAGTCATATGTTAGTTCATACAGAAGACTTCGGTCTGTGATGCTGTGGCACCTCCTGCATTGAACTGATGGTGATAAATTGTGGCAAAATGACCTTTACATCACTTAGCCCTCATAATTGCCAAAATATTATATTAACAGTTTCTAGCCTATACAGTGGCTTTACAAAGCAAAGTAGTGGATCAGGAAGAGTTTCCGAGTGTTACATTCAGTATAATTTTTGCAACAGTGCTGTTTTCTAGCACTGGATTTTTTAGGTAATGCTAGGGAAATGCACTTTTTTGGAAACAGGGACATAGACTACCTTAACATCACCTATAAATAATACAAAGAGAATAAAACTTAGTGGCATGAAATGCAATGCAATTTGAGGCTAACAAAATTTTCAGTTACAAACTAGGATCTCATAAATTAAAATGACAGAAGGGGAGGGGCCTGACCTCACCAGAACAGTCTGCTCTGGACAGAAGTCAGCTGAGACTGGAAATACGTGGAGAAGCGCTTTCCATCTTTCTAGTAGGAATAGTGGGGACAACCAAAACAAATGGTAAAGTGGAGATCCGTTGGACGTGGTTATGGGAGGCAACTTCTGGTAAAGGCAGTGAGATTAAGGAGTAAGGTACTGTAGTAACTTAGGTATTAGATCATTCTTGGAGACTTTAGTGGCAATATTAATGTGCTTGCATATAATTGCATACCGAAGATGGATATATGAGATTTCAGTAAAGTCAGCAGTGTTTGCATCGGGGCAGAGATTTTATTGCCAGGCTGGGACCTCCCTTTAGAGCTGAAGGACCAGGTGAGAGCAGTGCAAGAGGAGGCGGGGCAGGAGGATGAGGCTTATGGCAACTGTTGTAGGGCAGGTACATGGTGGGATGATTCTACTGATACTACATCGAACTTGTGTTGATTCATTTCTTGTGGGTGTTGAATGAATAACAATACTTGAGGCATGATTTACTAATGTTGCTAAGAAAGAAAAAATGTTTCTACTTCTGAATATCTTCACGTTCATTCCCCTGTTTCAGGAAACTTGTAGTTTTGTGAGGTGGACAATGGTTACAGTAGACTAGAAGCAGGAGCAAGGTTTTTAGCTCAGTCACACCTACCTTATTCTCAATATTTTAAAAACGCTATATCAGTTTTGCACCATACAGATAGTTCTGGAATCAGGGCTTTCCATGTAAAAGATGTTTTATGGCTGGAAAGCAAGAATGATAGCTAACTACATAAAAAAGTATGGCAGAGCCACTTTTCAGACACTGCCTCTTCGCTTTCCTTTCAGGTTTCTCAAAACATAGCTACCAAGTAGTGTAAGTGGATGTAGCATCTCTGTTTTTCAATGCCACAATAGTTAATAATAGTATCTGTAAGTGTTTCAGAGGAAAAATGCTTATATGGGTAACTTAAGAAACACTTAAAATAATAGTCTTTAAAAATATTCTAAAGCAACTATTATATTTTTAAAGAAATACATCTTGCCCCTTAGAACAAAAAATAATATACTTGTCTCATCAGACAGAGACATTTTTCCCTTTTTCTACATTTGTTAGATAATCAACATTCCTGTTTGCTATTTATCTGCTGCTTAAATTTTAACAAGTAATTCTGCTTATAATTGTGACACTTCATGATTTTGTAAAAATTGGCACCTGCTGTGTGTAGGATAATAGCACAATTCAACATGCACTGTAGGAAGAACTGATTTTCTGCTCATTTTATCTGGAAATGTCTGAATTATAAGTGGAGTTGCCCTCCTGTTAAAATTCAAAATTACTGTGGATGTAGATAATGGGAGTAGAGATTTTTACTTGTGTAACAAGAAGAAAACCCAAAATAGATGTGATTTTCTTTTTCATGAAGACAGAGAAGAAATTACTAAAATTAATTTGAAAAAGGGATTGTTTTTACTAGATTTTATCAGTGATGCCAGCTGGTTAGAATGAAGTTGAAGTAAGATCTCTGAGCAAATGTAAATGGTCACTTTTGAGCTATGATGAAATTTGCCCTTTGGAGGAAAGAAATGAAATATATGGCAGTTATTCCAGTTAGCAAATTAATGCAACTTTGGTAATTCTGTATGCACACAATGCACCATAATTCCTTCCTCCTAAAATGAAGGCTAGATCCCAAGTTTCTCGATCCAACATTTAGCCAGGGCTCTTGCAGGCCAGGAGCAGAAAGGATAACAGTTATTTCCGTAGTTCTGGAGGTTGACATCTGTGGTGGGCAGACAGATACACACTGGTAAACCTCTGTTCTGCATTATCATTGTGAGCTTAGGGCTTAGAATAGGAGCACGGACAGAGTAAGGCTGTCTGCTTTCTCCAACAGCCAAAATTTTGTCATCCCTCATGGGGGACCTGGTGGACCCATAGAGTTGCAAATTGCAGTTGACTGATGAAGACAGAGAACTCGGAGAGAGCAATGAGGGGGAATACTCCTCCTTCCTTTTGCTCTGTGAAAAAAGACTAAAGGAGGGTTCTTCTCTGCCATTTTTCTACAGGGCAATTTGAGAACCCAGGACTCTGGCCAATAGCCGGAGCAGAGCCTCAGCAGGCAGTTTAGCCTAAGGAAAAGGGATTTCCTTAACTGGGTTGCTTCAGGGTTTTTTTACAGATGCTTGTGGCCCATGAGCTGGAATCCTTCTTCATGCCAGAGGAATTGACAGTCTGGTGAAAATGTGTAACACTGGACCCAAGGCTTAGTGTATGCTACAGAAGAGAAAAACTTTTGGGGGGGGGAATTTGCAGCCCCATCGTTGGGAGAGCAGAGGGTTTGTATTGTTAAGGAGCACTCAGGAGGAAGAAGACAAGGAAACAGATTTCCCAGTAAGTGTTAAAATGAACAAAATCACAGCAACTTTAGTTGTTGTGTATTTATGTTTATCTGCTTGAGACCTAGGCAAATTAGCAGCAGCCATCTCATTTTTGTTTCTTGCAGATTATTCTCCTGTGACTTTTAATTAAAACTTCCCTTAGGCACAGAGGAACCATTGGTGATTTTTTCTTTTTTTTTTTTTTTTTTTTTGGACTGTCTCAGCTTTAATTACCTTTTAGGATTTGAAATAAGCCTTATGTTTCCACCAGATCATGTTTACTACAGAAGGAAGTGGCAAAGGGATCAGCAGGGATATTTACTATAAAATCAAAATTTCACATAAAATGTATTTTAAATGTAGTCAAGTAAACATTCCCTTCCCCTCCTGAAGAACCCTATGGCCACGTCTAATAGTGTTTCATATACTTTGAACTGAATAACTTGGGTCGCATCTCCCATTCCTGCACTATTCAATTTTTACTGGGAATATGATTACATTGAAATGAGACTCCATCACAGAAATAAGATATTGGATGGGCAGTAGACCAAGGCGAATTTTGGAGCAGTTTGCATAAATGTTTTTCGAACCATAATAGCAGCTTCAGAACTTGAGCAAAAGAGCTAACCTGTCAGATTGCAATTTCTATTCATTGTTGCTTGAAACACCTTGTTTGCCAGAGAATCATCAGGTTTGTTTCATGTTTACCTGCAAATAAATTTGATATAAAAAGAGCTCAAATGGGTATAATGTCATTCCAGCTGGAGGGAGGGAAGGTTTTTAGCCACTAATAGGTATGTATATATAGGTCACAATGTGTTCATACACTATTTAGGCATCTTGATGCCAGCAGAAAGTGTCACCAATGTCAGCTAATGTGCTAAGCTTCCCAGGACACACCAGCAGTGGAGCAGGCATACAGTGTGGGCTGGAGCGTGTAGCATGAGGCGAATAAGATAGTCCTAGTAATTTTCTGTTGTTGACTAGAGTAGTGCTGGCAGGGCTGTTAAAAACAGTCAAATTGCAGTAGGCCTCAGAATAAGGATAAACGCGTAATGCTCAGAAGAAGAAACATTCTTGAAAATCATCTTTCAGCTGAAGAGAACTTCTTAATGCTATCCATAGCAATAAGTTCCTTTGCATATAGTGCTTTTCTGCAGATTCAACTGCAGTTGGATATGTACTGCTGAAGAGCTAGGTCACAGTCGAAGTATATTATATGTATGGTTTTAGTGCATGTATATATATATGCATTAAAATTATTTGTATGTGCACGCGTATATTTCAAATGGGCACAATCCAGGCTTATCCCAGCTCATCAGTATGTACTATGCAGCTGACGATGCTCTTTCTTATTTTACCTTTTTTTGTGTAGGACTGAAGAAGTCTGAGGGGAATGAGTTCTTCAGTACCTTTTGAATTAATGATATTTTTGTAGCTGTTGTTAATCAGATGATAATATTACTGTTGACTTCAGTCCAATGATCTTTTTGAATATTATTGAACGTCTGGCTGGCTGCTTGGTGTGCATTTCAGACAAACAGGAAATAAGGTTAAAAAAAAAAAATTAGCTTTTCATTCACTTAATTATTTCTGAGCAGAACATGTTTTCCCCAAATCCCCAGATAATAGGCTTAGATAGGTCCTCCTTTTTGGGTATTTTAGCTATTGACGAAGTGCACAGGCAAATCATACTTCTGTACTCAAAAATGGACTTGAAGTTATCTTTTCCTGCTTCTATATAATGGGTATTCCTCCACACGTTTTTTTGCAGATGAATATTCTGTGCATTTGATTTAGAGTCTGCATATAGGCTGAGTGCATTAGAGCTATTTAGTATAAAAAAAAGATAAGATAAAAAAGAGAAAGAATAGAAGAAGTACTTTTAAAATGAATAGTACAAAGTTAAGTGGTATTCTCCTGTTTACTCCTCCTAACAATGTAAGAAGCCAAGGACATTCATCAAGAAGAAAGGCCATAATTAATTAAGAGAAATACTATGCAATGCATAATTAACACGTGTTACAGCTTGTCAGAAGACTAATGCCAATAAAATAGTAATATTCACAAAAGGATTTGACATTTATGGGGATAATAAAATATTGACAGTTGCATTAGAGATTTTTAAAAATGCTTTTCTAAAAGAAACTCTCTTGCTTAAAAACATATACCAACTATCATTAGGAAAAGACATCCCCTACTGGCAACCTGTTCCGTAATAATTCAGTGAGAATTAGGCTGTTAAATACCTTATAAAACAATCTGGCATTAAGTTACTGAGAACTCTTATCATATTCTGTATAGAAAATATCGTTGTGTTACAGTTTCTTCCATTGTAATTAATGAACTGCTTAAATTCATATAAATGATCTCTGCATTCAAATAAATGGTCACTGGATTATAAAGAATTAGGTATCAGCTCAGTTCTGACCAGTATTGTTCCCTCTATCCCATTTCCTTCTTTACTAGTGTGTACGCATCTCGCTACACATTTCGATTAGGAAACCTCTATATAGTGCTTATTAGGATTCTGTCATTAGCCACGAGACACAACATAGTGTGATCCCCACGTTATTTTATTCATGCCAGACAAAATGTAGGCATATCAGTCATAAATTTGTATATAGTCTGCAGAAAAGCTTGAAGAATAAGGCTACATTTTCCTTTTTTTTGTTGCATTACTGGTTGCTTGAAGGAAAAATATCACATGAAAATCACATTTCTGTCAGAAAATCTTGGACTTGTTATTTCTACAAATAACCTTAAGATTAATGAAGCTAAAAGCAGCAATCTTGCACTTATTACTGCTACAAATAACCTTAAGACTGATGACAATGAAAGGAGCTGGTCAGTGCAAAAAAGCTTTTTCTTCTTATTTTTTCCTCATTTTGGTTAGACTGTGCAACTGATGGTACTTTCTGTAGCATTTTTCTATATTAAAGGAGAAACTCACAGAAAAGGCTTTTAAGAATATCCACAGGTGAACAGATGGAAACCCTTGTGTCTTTCTGTACCACTGTTTCAAGGGAATTCTATGACGGAATTTTCTAACTACCTGTTCTTCTTTGATGCATCAAGATAAATGGTCAACTGTTTTTAAGAGCTTACCCTTAAAGGTTCTAATAGGAGCTACGGGCCATCTCAAAAATCTATGCTGTAATAATTTGAAGGAATTGGTGTCAGAAAATTGATTTGCTTGAAAGCAGTTTATTTCAATTCGAATATTTTGAAATTGTGCTCGTTACCAAAGGTAGCATGCCTGAAGCAAGATGATCCTGTTACCATGGTTTCAGGCTGAGATTTGGGTTACTATGGTGTCAGCCTTTACTTCTTGCTGTGCGGGAAAGTATTATGTGACCTGGGCAAGGTCATGTGGACTTAAATCCTCAAAGAGGCTAAGCTGGAGCAACAAAAATTAGTCACTACAGTGAAGGTCTTTTATGCACCTGCTGCCTAAAAGAGAGACTCAAGCCCTAGGTGTGCTTTCTTATAAAGTACTGGGCATTCGATTGCTATCTGGAGAAGTTGGTGCTCTTATGTGGGAGATGGGGCCTGGCAGTTTATTGCAAATCACAGGCCTTTTTTGTCCAACTCTTATTAGTATCTCAGTACTAGGAGGCACATTCCTCTTTTAAAAAGCTGTGGTGATTACATCCTCTCCTAGAGGTGGGCATTGAAACTGAAGTCCCTCTTTTCATTTGCGATGGGATGCTCACAGGGGGCATCAAATTGTATTGAGTACTTCAGTAACGTTTTTGAGGATGTGCATGAGGATGCTCAATACGTCTGTTCTTACTGAGAACTGCATGTGTGGCTGTAAGAGGGTGATAGGGGAGGCCGGAGGAACACCTTCGGTCTATAGAGAAGAGCCCCAGCTGAATTAGGACAGGCAGGGGGAGAGTAAGCGAGACACACCTGTGGGGTCTGCGGTTCGCAGAGAGGAAGGCTGGAGCTGCAGTCCCTGTTCCAAAGACTGTGTGTGGATTTTATACCCAACAGTCAGTGGGTTGAATACATAAACAGTCTTTGGAGCAAGAGCTATTATAATGAAGATTGAAATGTGTTTTGATACTTGTGGTTGAACCCCAGCCGGCAACTCAGCCCCACGCAGCCTCTTGTTCACTGTCCCCTCATGGGGTGGTGGAGAGAATCGGAAGGGTAAAACTGAGAAAACTCATGGATTGAGATAAAGACACTTTAATAGGTAAAGTAAAAGCCGTGCACGCAAGCAAAGCAGAATAAGGAATTCATTCCCCACTTCCCATGGGCAGGCAGATGTTCAGCCATCTCCAGGAAAGCAGGGCTCCATCACGCCTAACGGTGACTTGGGAAGACAAACGCCATCACTCCAAACATCCCCCCTTCCTCCTTCTTCCCCCAGCTTTAGATGCTGAGCATGATGTCCTATGGTCTGGAATATCCCTTGGGTCAGTTGGGGTCAGCTGTCCCGGCTGTGTCCCCTCCCAACTTGTTGTGCCCCCCCAGCCTCCTCGCTGGTGGGGTGGGGGGAGAAGCAGAAAAGGCCTCGACTCTGTGTGAGCCCTGCTCAGCAGTAATGGAAACATCCCTGTGTTATCAATGCTGTTTTCAGCGCAAATCCAAAACAGAGCTCCCTACCAGCTACTATGAAGAAAATTAACTCTATCCCAGCCAAAACCAGCACAATACTTTGTTTTATAGCACCTTGTGTCTTGATTAGGTTCCAGGTAGTTTAAAGGGCTGGCCCACTGAAGCGGTGGGGTCTAGCTGAGGGGCTTGAACTGGGAACAGGTATCACGGTTGCCAGGATTGGGTCATGGCGAGCTAGAAAATCCCTCTGAACATTTTTCTGAGAGAAAGCAGCAACATACATAGGAAACCTACGTTGTGGATGAAAACAGGAGTTAGGTTTGGGATAGAGCACAATCTGTTCGGCACCAAGAAAAAAACCGAACGTGATGCACAACTGTTCTCCAGGCCCGGAGAACCTTACAGCAAAAATTTAGGTACTAACAGGGTTTTTTTCATTATTTGGTTAATTGATTAGTTATTGGGTTTTTTTATTTCTATGTACGTTTGGTTTTGTTTTTTCCTTTAGGTAGGGTTTTTAAGTTTGCATCCTGAGTGTTAAGTATGTAAATTCCATTTAAGTTTTATTCCAGGTTCTTAAATCCTATTGCAGTTTTTGCCTTTTGAGTTTTGATTTTGGTTTTCTATCTGTAATCTGGAAACACAGTTACATCAGAGGGCTGCTACAATGATGATATCACAGGATTTTGATGCTATGGTAATAGATACAGACTTAGTATCATATCTCTTGATTGCACCCGGAGTAGTGCAAATTTATCTATTTCATCACAGTGAAGCAGCTCTTCCCTCCTGAGTGTACAGTTCTTCTAAGTATTATTCCAAAGTAATAACATTATTTCTCCAGCTTATACCTGGAGGGGAATTATGTGAAGTAGCAGTATAGTATAATTATTTCAATGAAAAGCTTTAGCCCTGACAAAAAAAAAAAAAAAAGTATGGTTTTATACACATGTGAACACATACAATAATCAGATACACAGCAGTGATTTTAATTATTATTAATCAATCTGAATGGCAATGATCTGAATGGCACTTTGCAATGCATTAAGTACTTCACTCCTGAATGAAATCATGTTATTTGGAAGGAAACAAATTTTTAATATTCCTGGTTACTATTGCTTGTAAAAAACAAAAGTCTTGTTTTCTTGCAGACATGCAGTTTCCATTCTCCCCAGTTTTCTTATGGCTGTTAGGCCACATCTGTCCTTTAGTGTCATCCTGGGTATTATCTTTCAAAGTAGAGAAAGGAGATTAAAGAATCAAGAAAGGTGCAGTGTTGGAAATGGACTGCTCCTTAATGCTTTGTTTCTCAGTAATAGAGTAAGCAAGGGTATGATCTTGCCATAGTATTGATCGAATTCTTACTCTGAAGAGGACATGTGTAGAAGGATTCATTGGTTTCAGAGTCTTGCCTTCCTATTTTTTTTTTTTTTCCTTCCACTTTACTCTTCGCTTTTTCATTTCTGCATACTAATCTCATCCATTATATCAGCTTGAAGTGTTCCTTTTGCATTTTTGATTTTGTGATAGCCTGAAAATCCTTCTCTGGAAAAGGAAGCGTAGTAGGTGGAGTAAGTATAGTACTGATCAATGTCTGTGCTGGACTATTTTGTTCTGTTGGCACCTATTGGATGGAATCAAACCCTTGAGTTACTTTAGGGTCTACCAAAGTGGAGCTGCCCAGAGAACTTGGCGTTGAGCACTGTTTTGTCTGGGCTGTGTTTGAGAGGGCTTTTTCAAAGGCTCAACTGGCAGCAGGATTTAAGAGAGAGGGATAAGGTTGAGAAGCAGCTGTGTGAATAAGAATTTTACTTTTTCTCTAAAAAACTAAGATTATTTCCTGAAAAATCAGAAGAATCTCTTGTTTTGTTAAATGGAAATCTTCATTGTTCTGTTTTGTTACTATGCTTAAATTTAGGATTTGTCAGATATTTAGAGAGAAGAAAATAAATGACATTTAAATGTGCAATGAATCAACACCAGTTATGACTCCTAGATTAGAAAATTATTGTTGTTTTATTTTTCTCATGGTTATTGTTATCTAAAGAGTAACCAGGAAAGAAAAAGGCACATACATAAAATGTCAATTTTAGTTTGGTGTGGTTTTTTTTGGTTTTGTTTTTGTTTTTTAAGTAAAATTTGAAAAAGTTACTTTTTAAAAAATCTGATTTATTTTAAAAACAAACTTGCAAGTTGAAAGAACAGAAAATGTGGCTGACTGGATTTCAGCTTTAGGAACTTCAGTGAAGGATTGGTGCTTAATTTCAGGTAGATTATTTTACAGCAGCACTTAGTGACCCGAGAAAAGTATACCACTGACTGTAAAGACAGACCTGAAAACTGATGTCTTCGTATTTAAGTATACAATTTTACAGTCATTTAAATCATTAAGATATACTGGCACAAAACAAATTGGAGTCCAAGTAGGAGGGATCCTAAATGTGCTGGTAATTTATGCAAGTCAACCTCAAACTCTCTCTTGTGTAAGCAAGTCAAGGGGCACCATCTGTAGCTTGCCTTTGAAGCTGTTAATGGGTCATGTATAGCTTAGTATTGAATACCGAGCTATTATTTATGAAGAAAAATAGAAACTTTAAATGCCCACACTTTAAAATGAAATATTCAAGGCTTGTTGGGTTTTGACAGTTAAACATAAAATCAACATCTCATTTTCAGATAAACATATTTTACCTAGGACTTATGCTTGTAATACAATTTAGACTGATATTTATATTAGTTTAATCATATGCCTAAGTGTTTAAGTGTGTACTTCTGTACTTTGCTAATCATATAGTCCTTGCTACAAATATTTCAGCAGGAAGAAATTTTTTTTTTTTTTTTTTTTTTTTGTTAATTGCAAATAGTGTAAATAATATCCAGGACTGGATGCTTAGCAAACAGATTTTGGTAGAATCCTCTAGTTGGGTTTTTGGGGGGCAGTTTGGGGTTCTGGGGTTTTTTTGTGTGTAAAGAATTGAAATTAAGAAAGAAGGATTGATAGTACCCTTGTAAAGCTGAAAAGGTAGTTTAAAGAGCAGTTTTGCAACTGTGTTGTCCCATCTGGCAAGCAATTTTGAAAGGATCCTTTTCTAAACAAAGTGGACTTTATTATGCTGAGTTTTGAGGTTTTAGATTATATAATTCAATCACATTGCTAGAAGGATCTTTTTGATAACTTAAATGAGTCAGTAACTTATAAATCATCTCTGTTTTCACAGAAAGGAATGCATCAGTATTCCTTCAGTTCATTATCACACTGGGTTTTGCACAAGCACTGTGTAACTCAGGGAATCACCAGAAAAGTGGAAAGGATATCATGACATAGCGTTCCATCAGCTGGTGTGTCAGGTCCTGAGGTCATTAATGTCAGCAAAGGACTCACGATCGTTCCTTGTAGCTTCACTTGGGTAAGGGCTATTTGTTGGGGCTCAGCTGGCTACCAGAATTAACCAGATTTGAACATTAACATGTGAATTACCAAGAACCTTAAAAATTTTAATAACTCTGAAGGATCAAGTTACTAACTAACCTCTGATTAAGGGAAAAAGGAAACTTTTTCAATAATTTGGCTAAACCACTAAAAGCCTACTGAAGTGTTCTGCCTTGAAAGCAGCAGTTACCAGAAACTATCAGAGGTAGAACATGAGATCAGATGGGTTGTTCTTTTGGAAACAGACTTTTACGAGAGGAGTGCTGTGTCCCCTTATTCTCATCCAGGACAGGACATTTGCTCCCAGACGTGATACAGAAACCCACCTGAGGGGGTTTGCAGACTCAACTTAGAACAGGGCGGTGTACCACATTGTTGTATATATTGCAGTGGGGAAATTTGAGATGCACATGTACAATTATTACAGGCATTTTAGTATGCTGGTCAGTTGGTAGGAAATGATAACTAAAACCTGCAGGTCTTAGTTTCATTTAATTGTGTTTTAGTTTGTGTTTTGTCTTTGATATCAGTTTTACCATGTAGTATTGTGCAGTGAGTAGATGTACAGTATTGTAGACCTGCCAGACGCATCTCCACACTAAAAAAAAATGATAAATGATATTTTAGCATGTCCCGTTGGGGCTGTCTCTAACTTTCTGACTGATCTAGGCAGCTGTAAGTGCTTTAAGTAATCCCAGTGTGTGGTTTCAATCATACCTCTCTCCTTTTACTGTTTTTTTTAATCACTGATTATTTTTCTACTTTCTTGTCTTCCTTTAAAACACATTATTATATTTCCTCTTTTACTGCTTAATTTTTATTGTATATTCCTATCTACTGCTTACTCTGTTTTGTGGCTTGTGTCATTCTTTACTTTAGTGCAGTAACACTTACTAGGCCATTGTACTAAGAACCAAATACCATTGTCCAGAAGGAAGACAACTTGTTGAGGGATCTGGAAATCTGTTATCATTCATGTTTATTTAGATTGAGAGCTCTTTTATGAAAGGGATCTCTCATAAAACATGCAGCACCCGTCACAGTTGGGCTGCAATTTCAGCTGAAGTGTATGGATCTATCATAATGTATTTATTAAAATAAACCAGTGACCTCACACTTAATCTTTATTTCATGAATCTAAGTCCCATGGCTGCATTTTTTTTACTTAATTTATATTTTCTGCATTACAGGTATACTTTTGAAGTGTCTTAACACTAAAAAACTCCCACACAGCACGACTGAGAAGACTGTAATTGAAACCATTGTCATGCATTTAGTTATACACCAAATGATCATGATTTTTGCTAGTCTGAAGTGAGAACTTTCTGAAATTATTCACTTTTTGTGTTTTTTTGTTTTTTTTTTTTTTTTTTTTTTTTTTTTTCCAAGGTGGAAACCCAAAAAATGCGAAACAAAATTTTGCAGTTATTTCTGAGAAATATTGAGGGTGTGTGGGGGACAGATACAATACTGCTAAAACTGATTGCTTATTAGAAGTCATGGAGGTGTAATTAATCTCACTTTTCACTGTAATAAATGTGGCTTCTAACCTACTCAAAACATAGGTGAAATGAGTTTGTTCATGCAACATACCATGTAGGCGCACCTTCTGATATGGGTACCCCATGGGGTCACATGCGAATGATTTAACATCAGTGGTATGTTTCCCTTTTCTCCATTGCTCAAAAGACATCATTGTCTTGTCTCACGCAATAAGCACACATATAGATAATGTGTAGGGGTGTGTTGGTAATGGTGATTCATGTAGGTAGTAGGTCAGAGGATGTGACTGTAACCTTGTCTAGCATATATATTCTGAAGGTGTGAATCCCTTATGTGTTTCTCCTTGAATGACTACTCAGGTTGTTCTTACAGTAAAGGTTAATTGAAGGAAATGGTGTTATCATGATGTTAACATCCGTCGTATATTAGTCCCATCTGTAGAATGCCAGATAAAATTTGAATAGCATTTACAGTGTAGCTATAGCTTGTTCTAGAGCTAAAAAAAAAAAATAATCCTTTGCTAGCCTAAAGAGAATACATAAATTGACCTTTTGAAATCAATGTTGAAAAAAATCTAAAAGCAAATCATTATACTTTGGCAGTGATGTAACTTTTAGTACATCAAGCTGAATTCACCAAGAATGCTTTTAGGGAATAAAATGGGAACAATACTACTCATCTACGAGTAACTTCCAAACCTATTTCTTAGCTGTATTTAAATCACCAATCAGACTAAAATTCATTGACTTACCATCACAGATAATTCTGGATGTTTTGTACACTGTGATAATAACACTGTATTATTAAGCATTGACATTCCTCTTAGGTGTATTGTTAGCCAACTCACAAGTTTTGATCATTACTCAAAGGAGAAAAGAACAAAACCAAGTTGGGAAACCTGTCTATTGGAAGCCATTTGAGCTTAGCTGCTTTCAAACACAAAGTGCTTTTTTAAAAGTTTTGCATTAGTGAAGGAAATAGTTTAGAATATCTTGCACATAAAAAAAAGATTATCTGACTTATTGTGATGAACCAACCCATATTTCACGTCAATACAGATACGCTGACAAGCATATTTGTGGCATGTATCCCCAATAGTATCCAAAACAAACCCATGAGCTGTCTGAGTCTGAATCTTTTACTCTAAGGACCTTTAATCCTGTCATAATTTGGAAAGGGGCCTTCCTGCAACTGGAAGTCATGCCCTCTGGCATAGCAGTATTGCAGCCCCTGTGACAGTGCTCCTTAAGGCTAAGGTGTTGTTTTGTTGCCCTCTGTCTCTTTTCAGAGTCTCTGGATTGCATTTTGACAGCTGCAGCACTCTCTCCTCTCAAGACTTTCCATTTTGTAAATGCTTTCAACACGAATGTTTCCTGGTTTTGCCTTGTGTGTTTGTGTTTCAGTACTAATTCATACATCCGTACCTGTAGCCTGCTTACGGAATTAGCACGTGGCTCGTTGGTGCTCCGATACTTTTGGAACCGGTCAGGGCTTGGAGGGATGGTAATATTCGTATTCCCTTTCAACAGTGGATTACTTGTTCATTTTCTTCTGTGCTATTTTTACTTTAGTTGTACCTCTTACAACTTGTCAGAACTTTCTCTGAGTTTCTCTATTCATGCATTCCTGCTGATTAGGAACAACTAAATACACTACCTATCACCAGGTTGATGGATATATCACGACCGTACTAGCATTGTATGTTTAGTTTTTTCTTCTCCAGCCTGTATCAGTCTTGCTTTCTGACTGCTGCTGTATGTGGCACAAAGTCTCTGAGCAGTATTATTAGGAATTTAGGAAATAGCATTGTGTATAATTTTTTTTTCTCAATTCTTTTCTGAGGAAAAGTGCAGAACTGAGAGCTCTGGACCCAAGATGCTTCAGGTATCTTTGTGTGCCTTGTGAAAAGGAGTGCTGTAAATTTCCTCTGTTTTGACCTTTTGGTGTGTCTGTGACTTCTGACCAAGAGGGCATTCTAGTTTGTAACAAAACTGCAAACAGCACTCATTGTGGTCATGTGCTTTCGTCACGTGCCCTCCAAAAATTTTGATTCTCAAAGTACCGCTTAGAAATTTCTATTTCTGCTGCTTAGGAATTTATATTTCAGACACTGCTGAAGCCAGTAGTCCAAAAGTATCTCTGTATAGCTATCATCACATACAGTCTTGAAATGGCAAAATTTTATGCTGTGAGTACAGTTTAAGAAAACAATAACAAAAAATCACAAATCAGTGGGAGCACTATTTAGTTCAGCGTAATAGATGAATAACACTGTGGGTAATTTTAACACTTCTATATTTAGGGAAACAAGGCCTTGTAGTATGTTGGTAACAGCAAAACTTTGATCAGTGTGAAGTACCAGATGGTGTTCTATAAATGCAGATCTTAAGGCAAGCATCCGAAGAACTCTTATGCTATGTGAGTACCAGAGAAATTATAACAACTCCCATCAAATGGGTCACTTTATGTATAATCAATTTGGAGTCTGTAGCATAACTGATGAGAAAGACATTTCCTTTTACTAATCGGAGCAATAGGGTTTATCTTAGTGCTTTACCTGGAAATGTTTCCAAAAATGAAAATCTAGATCCTCCTTGGGGATTCTTGGCAGGTGAACTCTTCATAGATACTGACTCATTTGTCACTCCACAAGGCTATAATGCTGTGTCCAGCCATAAGATTTTATAGCTCAAAGCTTTGTTTTGTGCTCTTGCTGTTTTGACAAAATAAATGCTTAAGTGCGAGGCAATTGAAAAATAGTTCTGTAGAATGAGCTGATACAGACAAAACTGACACAAGTGTATCTGTGTCAGTCCCACAGTTTTCTGGAAGTTTAGCAATCAGTGTCAGTCAGGGATTTAACTTACTGAAAACTGTGGATAGTTTTCCTTTTTAAGTTTAATGCTATAAAAATGTCCTTTCTTTAGTTTGTACAAGCAGTTGTTTCAGGAAATTGGTCTAGCTAAATTGACACCTGCCTATTCATCTAGAACAAGCTTCTTTGTCCCCCAGGGATTCTTGCCAAGATTTTCATATGATTAACAGCATAGAAGAATTGCTTTGGCAAATCTACTAGTTTCCTTTTTTAAAGGAAATGGGCAGCATGGTGACTTGACCTTTTCTTTTGTGAAGCACAGGTCAGTGTGGCAGGGGAAGTAAAATGTGCCAAATGCAGGTGCATGCAGAATATGTCTCTTGAAATTAAGATAGAAACTGGGAATCAGGTAAAGACTCTGAAACAAAGACAATGTCTGGTCTTCTCTTCATGCAAATGTGTGATCAGTCTCTTATTTAGAGCTTGTAGTAAATCTGCTGGTGAGCACTTCATTGCAGCAACTGCAAGAGTATTGTAGCAACTCTTATTTGTAACATCCTATTTGGAGACAGATTTTTTTTTTTTTTTTAATCCTTTGCTGTTGCACAGGGGAATCAAAAATAATTATCTTCTACTTAAAATGTCTTTGTTTATCATTTTATCATGTATTCGTGATGTTTGGGAACAAATGAGCATTCTTGATGTGAAAAATCTTTTTTAAGGTAAGTTGTTAGACAGATTCCTAGCAGCTGAATGAGAAGATACATGTAGATTTTGACAAAAATTAAAGATGTGCGTGTGTAATCCTCTACACACCTGTTCTTAGGTCTGCCAACTACGATGTTAGCTAACAGAAGTAAAAAATATAGTCAGATCCGAATGCAGATAAATACAAAATTAGAAATGTCCCCTATGCATGCTTTATCTAGACCACACCTTTAAGCTTTCTCCCAAAATGCTTGGGCTGTCATCGTAGAGCAGTTGAGATCCTGAGCATAAAACATGTCTAACAGGCCTTCCCCCCCCCCCTTTTTTTTTTTGAGAGAGAGTAGTTTTTAAAGTACAGTAAGTTTAGTTCTGTAACGCAGGTCATGTCCCATTATTTGACTCTCCAGTTGTAATGGTTTTTGGCTGGGATAGAGTTAATTTTCTTCATAGTAGCTGTGTGCTGATGTGTTTTGGATTTGTGACCAAAACAGCGTTGAAAACACAGGGACGTTTTATTTACTGCTGAGCAGTGCTTACACAGCCTCAAGGCCTTTTCTGTTTCTCAGGCTGCCCCACCAGCGAGTGGGCTGGGGCGGCGAAATAAGTTGGGAGGGGACACAGGCGGGACAGCTGACCCCAACTGATCCAAGGGATATTCCAGACCATTTGATGTTGTGCTCAGCAATAAAAGCCAGGGGAAAGAGAGAGGAAGGGGGAATGATCGGAGTTACTGCGTTTGTCTTCCCAAGTAACTGCTACATGTGATGAAGCCCTGCTTTCCTGGAAATGGCAAAACATCCGCCTGCTGTTGGGAAGTAGTGAATGAATTCCTTCTGTTGTTTTGCTTGTGCTTTGCTTCACTTATTAAACTGGCTTTATCTCAAGCCACAGGTTTTCTCACTTTTGCCCATCCTGTTCTTCCCCCATCCCACTGCAGGGGAATGGGCAAGCAGCTGGTGGTGCTTAGCTGTCTGCTGGTGTTGACCTACACCAGCAGTTTATTTAGAAGCTCTAGCAGAAACTTTAGCACTTTGCTTTACATGAAGATAAGATGCATCGGCCTGGTTTGTGACAGCAGGTGGTTCAAATACATCACTATAATGACTGTCCTATCTAAACTGACTGCTTCTTTATGCCACACATAAACATAATGGCAGCAATTTATTGGCTTAGAATTGCAGGGAAAAGTCCCTGTTTACTCATTTGACAGTGGTGCTGATATTCTTTTGTCTGTGATCTCATTTACTTTGGGTAAAGCCACAGTTCCCATCTGTTGTTATTTATGGGAAAACTTGATAGTATTATGAGTAGATTTTCTTTTTCACTTCTCTTTATTTTTTGGGATTCTTTTTTGTGTGTGGTGTTTTTGGGGTTTTTTTGGGTTTGGTGGGTTTTTTAAACTATCATGGAATGAAAGATCTTGTCATCACTCCCAAGTGGCTGTATCTGGTAGAAAGTTTTCTTGATAACATGCATTTAAAAAAAAAAAATAGTTCTCATGTTGTATTAAAATAGCTTTGTGCATGTAAGGATAGTAGTTTATACCTTATTCCTTTTCCTGACAAAGACCCTTTCCATCTCCCTCCCTGGGTCTATTTCATCTTGCTTGACTAAACCCTTCTTGTCTTTTATGTAAAGTGCATGTGTGTAGAAATATTAATATGTCCAAGAAAAAAAAATCCTATGAAAGTGTGAACAAAATGAAATGAATTAGGTTACTGAAATGAGAAAATAATCCCATATTATCACCTTGTCCCTTCTTTCGTCTACATCTTGTAGAAAGAACAGCAAGGCCGTGATTGTGGTGTAATATCATTTTATATTTGCATGAGCTTTCTTCAAGCACAGGGAGAGGTTTTCCAAAGATCTTGCAGTCTTGGTTTGGAATTCTTATGCATGAAGGAAGAATCTACTTCAAGGAGAAGCTACTATGTTTGAAATATTTGTGTGATAATATTGCGAGAAAAGTTCATCTCTCAGCATGGAAATGATGCCTTTTTAGCAGTGAAAGTTGATATATGCTATCCGTGGTGTGTTAATACAACATTCCATATGCCCAGATATCTGTTTCTCTGTACCTGTAATAAGAATATGTCTATATCTAATACTGATAAAATGAAATCTAAGTGATTAATAACTTCAGTTGTATCCCTTTCATGAAAAAAATGGAGGGAAATGTTCGGTTTTAAAATGTAGCAAACAGTTAAAATTGGTTCTTATAGGAGTATAACAATTAAAACTTTGGTTTCTGTCAGCAAAATGTCATTCTAAGCTGGCATTTTTAAAAGACAAAAGACCCCAAGCAGTGGAAACCAAATAAAATGTTTAAATAATAGCCAAAGAAAAGGCTTTGATAATGTATGGGGAAGGGGAAAAAAACCCAAACCAAACCACAACAAAACTAATGTGGCCAGGTGTTTTGCACAATACTGCAAATGAATGACTCTGTAAGCAGCATTCTTACATAATGAATACATCCTATGCGGAGCTCAGAGGTGTCTGATGGAAGCAGGGAGGCCACACCAGTCTGCTGAGAGATGAGCAGCAAAAAACAAAGCAGCAAACAAATGATGGATTTTTTTTTCCGGGTTTTCCACATAGCCATTTCCCCAGAAAAGTGTGTAATGTTAATATTCATAGTATGCCCTGAGTATCGATTATAATGTGCAAGACAAGGAAATACATAATGTGAAAAGTTTACCAAATACGAATTTCTCAGTTGCATAAGAGTCTTGAAGAAGTGATATGATTGCCTGCCTTTTCCTGCAAGGGATGGAAAAGAAATAAGAGGCGTAAGAGGCAAAGAGATCGTGATTGACATGGAAAATGAGTATGTAGTGTTTTACATGTACTGTACTCTTTCTATTGCAATCAGGTTGCAGAAAGCATGCGGTACCAGATGCCAATATGAGAATCAAGAGTAGGCAGTGTAAATAACAGTAATTTGAGCTCAGTATCTGCAGACTTTTTTCAATAAGTCCACAAGCTGCTTTTACTAGAGAGTATTAGGAAGTTTAAGCTTGTTCCTTCCTACACTTTTTCTTTGAACCTCTGTTTTATTATCTTCATGCATTTGTAACTGGTACCTTTAACTATCTTAGATCAGCAATGATCTTCATTGTGAGACTGTCCCTGTGATAAGTTGATTGCAAGTCTCTGTGTCTCAATGATTACTATTTTTAGGAGTAGAAACAACCAAAGCAGAATTTTAAAAAGCACTTTGCATTGGTTAAATTCTGCTCTCCTAATTTTCTTCAGACTAAAGTTAAATCAGTCCTGAATATCTCATCCAAAAGATCTCTGACGTTAAGACACTATCATCCATGCGATTCCAGGGATTCTTCAAAATTATCTGTGTAATTCCATAAGAAACATGCTGGAGAACAAAAATGATGCTTCAGGCTTAGAAATTTTTCAAATAACCTCCATCACATGGAAGGCTTGTTTAAAAATGGCACCCGATACTGATGCAATACCAATGGCTTGCAAGTAGATGTTCAGGAAGTCCCTCACAGTTTCCTTTCTTCCATCAGGTGTAGATATAATCTTGTAGTCTTTGTGTGCATATAGCAGCCACTGTCTTCTTGGACATGGTCCAAGTTGTACAACCTGTTGCTGATGCCAGTGTATGCTGGTGGCCTCGGACAGTTTTGGCAGAGACTCAATCTGTCAGCTCTTGCAGATTCAAGAGGATTACTAGTCTCTGGAGCTTATCTCTTCTTGGGAGACTTTCACACATACTTCCCCAGTGCTGTTTTCTGGCAACTATTTTTCCATCCACACCCATACGTATCTACAGAATGTACTTGCACAGAAGGTGCTTTTATGATACTGTGAGGTAAGCTCAGTCCCTACTCCAAAACTCCTACCACTTCAAGCTCCTGGCTGTGATTTCTACACTGCAGGGAGGAACACCTTTTACCAAGATCTTTGAAACCGTGCATCTGGCAACAGCCGACGGTGCCATGTCAGGTCCTACAGTTTTCATTTGCAGCTATTTATTTAGCTGGCAACATCTAGACTACTTCCATTCATTATGTACTAGGTCTTGCTTATGTATGTTAAACAGAAGTGTCACTGATAATCAAGTCATGGACACTTTAATCTCATTAGTCCCTGATTTTGTCTTAAACATAATGAAGGGAAAGGCAGGGATCAGGTCATACAATTTGTCCTGCTGGAAGTATTCTGATACCCCAATACCTATAGCTGCTTCTACCTCGGATCTCCTTGTGCAAAATATATGTAATACATGGGCTCAGATTGATCCAGTCATCGCAAATCTCCATTCACATAAATTACAGCAATATTGCTCAATCTTCCAGGTCAGCTTTCGTATCTCAGGGGCTTCAATGAATCCTTAGGATATCTTACTAGTACAATTCAGAGAAAACCTGATTATTCTGTTTAAAGTGACTGTAATACGTATATAAAAACAAACAAAAACCCCTCAGTGACTTCCCCCACCTACCCCACTGCCCCAGCCTAGAGTGTTTACTGGGATTCCTGTTTGCCTGACCAGTGTTCGTTCCCGACCAATTTTTTTTTTTTTCTTCCTTTTTTTCTTTTCCATTGATATTCCTGGATGGGTAGTTTTTATTGATGTCAACTTCAGTGGCTGTCAAGGAACAATCTCATAATTTCCAGCTGCCCCCATTTTAAGAAAATGAATCAAGGACATAACGGTTTTTAAGACAGTGAATTAATGGAAGTGTAGACTGATGATTCGTTATATCAAGAACTACTTTTGACCTACACAGAGAAAATGCTGTCTATTCTTCTGCATGTCTGTGGATTCCTTGTGTTTAAGTTTTCCTTTCACCATAATGTGAAAGTATCTCTGTCCTATGAACAGTTCTCCTTAACCAAAATGAGCTGAGCTGTGGTGAATAATGGGGAGCTGTGTGAGGGAAGGGAGCAGGCAGGAAGCATTACCAACCACTGATGCTAGAATTCCATAAATTTCCCTTTCATAGCAGGCATGGCTTCAGTAACGAGGGTCATTAATATTAGTATTTCCATGATCCTTAATATCAATTAGATTTTTTCAAGTCAACAAAAAAATCATCTGGATTGACCTCGTTAAAGTTGGTGCAATTTCTGACCAAGGAATCATATCTGTATGTTATATGAGTAAAACAGCATGTGAAATATAACAGCAGTTTTCAGTGATTTATGACCTCTAGTTTTCTATGATTTTTAATCATTAAAGAGTATGTAAAAACATATTTTATACACAATCTTTTATCTTACATTTATTTTTATATTTCTCCATAGCAATTTATTGCAATAGATATATCACCATTACTATAGACATTTATAGTGCCATTAAAATTCAATGCCACTATAAATTTATGCTCCTTAAAGTGTTGACATTTGTAACAGCTTCCACAAGGACATATTTTATACTGAAAGTGAAACTTGGAGTAGAAACTTTTGTTAAATTTAAGATGTAGGCAAGGAAATAAATGTCTTTTGTCTGCTTTCAATAAATTCAGTGACTTGGGTGAGACAAACCGTTTTATGCCCCACTTTTGGGGGGCACTTCAAACAAGTTCAAAGTAAAGCACAATATACAAAACAAAATTATAAAGCAAATAGTTACTGGCTGATACACAAAATATAGACATTATATAATGAGCTATTTGAGTAAGAATTAATAACCTGATTCTTCCTAAGACACCTGAAGGGTCTTTGCTGTCCCAACAGGCGTCAGCCAGGAGAGGAGAGGTTGGTCTCCGTCGTGCTCTGGGACAGATAGGCAGTGCTGCCAAGCTGCTCTCTTCCACAAGGTCAGTCGTAACTAACGGTGCTGACAGTTCAACCTGATTACCCAACCGCTCCCGACTATCCGAACTGGACTGACCGGCCTTCGTGTTTTACTTCTTCTCCACCTCCCCCTCCCTGCTCCCCCACTGGGATTTGAAACTTCTCTATATCGATATTTTTCCTCTTGAAGCCATGTTTCTCTCTCAACAGTCCCATCTCTCTCTGTAATTTCTACCCTCCCTTACCTCTCTACAGACTTTCTTACAGCTCTTTCTTCGCAGTCTCAGTGAAGTTTCGGCAGCTGTGCAGGGGCAGAGCTGGGCTGTGCGTTCACGATACGCCGTCTGCCAAACTGCCTGGGGTGGGAGGAAGCTTACAGCAGAGATTACAGAGGTGGTTACAGCTGATGGTTTTTGGTTTATGTGTCAGCAAACGTCTTAATATTACACTCCATAGGGTGGGAATATAAGATTTAAGTAGAAAAGTTAAAAAATGACAATTCTAAATCCTGAATGTTTAGGATTATTTAAAGATCATTTAGTCTTCAGTTTTTTCTGTGTTTGAAATGGAGTTGCTAGTTATTTGTAAATGGCAGCTTTCACCTATGGGATGGAATTTTTCTTATGTAATTGCTTTATAAAATAGAGCCTATCTTGCAGTGCTTACCCAGAAAAGCTATCAGAGTACAGTGCCAGAATAGTTCCTTTTATAAGCGCACAAAGGGTTTTAGCCAACGTGTCTATTTGTTATTAGAACTCACCTAAACTATTTCTTGGAAGTGGAGGATTCGATCTGGTTTCTCTGTGAATTGTGCTCAAGTTGCACAGAAACAGGCATTTAGGAAAAGTTTCCCCATAGCCTCTCTAAACAGGGAATACCCACGTATAACCTAAATTATTGTGTTAGGTTGTCTCTCCCTTCTAAATTGAGAACCTTATGTTTGAGTCTTTTGCACTGCTTCATCACAGGCAGTGAGAACAAGCCAAGCTATGTTTTTTTTTAATCCTTCTCCAACCGGAATCAGAATAGGACCCCATCCATAGGGCAGTGTACTGTACGCTTTCTAAAGTGAAAAAGCTACTGGTGTAGTCCATATCTTTGTGAAGGTGCCTCTCACCCAGAATTCTTTGTAAAGACTTCAGCTGCATGGAATGCTTCCCCAAACCTTTTTCTATCATTTCTGAGGGTACTGAAGCCCACTTTAGCTCTGAAAGAAAACAGCATAAAATCACCACTGAAACAAAAGTGGTCTCCCTTCTCCCCATCATTGCAGAATCAGGCAGGAATATCTTTCTCTTACATTAGTTTCTTTATTCATGGAAAAAATAGACTGCTGAGTAAGTATCAGCATGGAGTTGAATGTAATGTGCAAGTGAATAGCAAGTTGATTTTTCTGTTGCTGATGGTTTTTTATATAAATTCAAAAATGAAAATATGTTTTGACCATTCAAAATATCTTTGATAATGGTCAAAATTGCCATTAACCTTTACTTTGTATCACCCTAGATTCCACATAGGTAACTCATTTTGACATGGGAGGGGGTAGTAGAGCGTAGCAGTGTGGGAGAGATTGCAAAGAAAATGCTGAGGAGGTGCCTGCTTGGAAATCCCAGCCCCTCCAAAGGCAGGCAGGTGTGAAAATCATGAAACCATCCCTTGGGGCTATGGAACAAGGGAAAGAACTGTAGTTTTACATGATGTCTGGAACTTTGTCAAACATCTGCCAGTACTGGCTGCTATATCGGTTCACCCTGGAAGTGCTTTTCTTCTGACCTGAACTATTCTGCATTTGAAAATTCAATAAAATCCAGCATAAACACAGACTTAACGTGATCCAAACAGAGAGTGACTAAGCATGACTACAGTTGAGGACAATAATAATCCTATGGGGATTACAGTTGTTGATCAGGAGAGTTATCAAGGAACTGTTGACTTTCATGAGCAAGCATGATATCTGATGGAAATTCTAAACATGTTCTTATTTTTAGTCAATTACTAATTAAATGGCAGATATAACCAAATGCAAAATGTATTTTTATATATAAGCAAAGCATACAATTTATTTATACATAATACATGAGAGGTGTGCAGGTGTCAGTAGCTAATATTTGTGTATTTTCAAGAGCTCCACTAGTAACATCTAAGAAAAAATGAATGAGTTGCAGGATTTCCTGTGTAATACCAAGTAATCACCCTGAATTAGCAATCACTTTTCATTATATTTACCAACAGTAGTATTTCTATATACCTGTGGGCAAATTTGATAGTCAATGAGAGGAAGGTGGGAGACTTGCAAAAGTGAAGAAAAGGGAAAGACTGAAAAAGTAAAATATTCACTAGCACAGTCATAAGCAGATTTTATCATCTTTATTTCATACTGTAGTTTATGAGATGAGCTGTTCTGAAAATAGAGATTGTAGTGTGGTGATAAAGCGTACTACAAAATGACAAATGTACTATAAAACTTTTTTAATATTTCAATGTCAGGAATCTGGTATAGCATTTGTCATCATATAGTTCGACTGTGGGATTTTTATTTTTTTTTTAACATGAACCCAGCTACACAATTGGAAGCTTCATAAGCTAAAGAGAAAGGAATATCAGTCAAGTGCTTCTGGCAAAGTCAAAAGTAAAGCTGGATTTCAGGAAAGAGGATTTTTTGGCACAAAATTAGTGAATAATATGCCTGTGTTCCAGCATAGTTCACAGAGGTGCTGCTCTACTCAAAGCTCTCTTTAGAGTCAAAATTAAGAGACCTAGAAGGCTTGTGGTCATTAACGTTGCCACAGGACTTTGTATGGAAAGTGGCTTGTTAGCACTACGGTTCTGACTAACTCCTGTAATTACTTTCAGCCAAGTCAAATTACCCTTCAGTTTCAATTGTAGTGAGAGATTCTGGGAACAAAATCTGATTAGGTTAACCAGGAGGAGGTTGTAGGATCACAAATGATAAGTAACTACATCAGGATCAAAACTTTGCTAATGCAGGTCTTCCAGTCTACCAGAAAAGTTTCACAAAAGCTGCTGACAGGAAGTTGAAACAGGAGGAGTTCATTTTTGAAAAAACAGGTGTAAATTTTCCAGTTGTAAATGTGATTAGTGATTTGGGAGAATCTTCCAAGAAAGCTTATGGAAAATTCTTTCTTGGTGGGAATGCTAAAATCAGATCTGGATATCTTTTAAAGCCAGGTTTGGACACTTTTTAAAGGATAATTCTAATTGATTTCAGGCAGTATTATACAGAAAGTAAAGCTTGTATAACAGTATTTTCATTACCTTCTATTATATTAATGATAGCATTTCTCTGCACTCTTGCACCTTAACTCCTGGTGTGTTGTTGGGCTAATGGACATGACCTTTCCAATCCAGGCAGTGTGGAAGTGGTGAATGAAACAATCCACTTTTCATTGGCAATAGATGAGGGATATTGTAGATTTGTCAATGGCCTCTCTTGCTTTCTGCTGTAACTGTGATGTGTACCTTGTTTAGAAATGCTTTCTCATTGTGTCCTACTGATTTTATATCACATGACTTTAAATCAGTTTGAACATAATTCACAGTGTTAGAATGAATAAACCTATCATTTTATTTCCTTATTGCTTATAGAACATCTAGTCAGTATTTATGATACGTAAGATTAATCCCAATCATGAGGAGAGGCCTTTATAATTTATTAGTGTCATCACCTTGCTTGAGTTCTAAACTGTTCATTCAAGAAAGAAAAACCCATGTCTCAGGAATGTTTGGCATGCCTCTCTGTGAATTTATTACTCTTCTTAATGGGAAAAGTTTGAATGATAAAGGTATTTTTCAGTGATTATTATTGCATAAAACCTGACCATTTCTGTGAAAATGAGGCTGATTTGGCAGAAAATAGCCTGGTGCTTTTGGGTCTAAAAGGCTTTGGAAACACTTCAAAGTTGGAGAAATTGTCAATTTGGCTTTAATGAAAGGGAGAGAAGCAAATGTTGTCTGAAATGTGTGGTTTGGGTTGCATTTGATTTGCCTTTACCATAACTCTGCTTGCAAGAAGCATTGCCTGTAATGGTCCCTGGTGATTTTGAGCTTTTTGAGCTTTATGCCTACAGCTGGAGTTCAGCATCGGGCACTGAGATCAGAACCTCCACTTAACAAATATTAAACCAGATCTGCCTACATCTGTTTCTTCTAGTGAGCTACTTAAAGAAGAGCAAAAGGCTTTCAAACTCGGAAAAGTCAAGTTATGCTAGAATAGCCAAGTTTCTAAATAGCAAAGAATCCAAGAGACAAGGTAAAGCAGAACTGAAATAGGAAGCAATTACTGTATGCACGCTCTCCTTGTCTCTGGTCAAAACTGACTGTATCAGCAAACTGCAGCATCTCTTGGCTCATAGGATTATGTCTTTTGGTTTCTTTTTCTCACATCACCCCAAGACCTGATTGTCTGATTTTTTTTCCCAAGGGAAGGAGCATTCACAGCATTTGAACTCCTTCACACTTCCCACCAGATCCAGTCACTCCCTTTTAGAGGAAGGTATTACACAAACTGAGAACAAACCCTTCTTTGTCTCTGGCAGGAACAGACAGGGTAAATGTAATCAAGCAAAACTTCCCTTTCCCAATACGCTAATGAGAGGTGCCATGGGCGATGACTCCTCTGCCATTCCTGTGCAATCAGTAGCCTGTCATTCTAACTGTGGATTATCTCCCCTCTTCCCTCAATCCTCTTTTCTGTGCCCCCAGCTTTCCTTCAAAGTTGAGGATCACTCGGTTGTTCTACTTTGCAATGACCTTTCCATCTTACGAAGTGCGGAGTTCCCAGTGTTCTTGGAGTAGTGCCTGCCATGGCTGCTGGGCCTTGTGGGATGGGTATCTCCTGGGGACAGGGAAAAAAAACCACGGCTGTCAGGGAAACAAGAGTCCTCAGAGATGGTCAGGATAGATTTTGCCAAGGTTGCTTTCTGCTGGGTAGAGACTGCAGTAGATTGTTGTTCTTTCTGCTGACTGAATGCTTCTAGAAGCATAATGCCGCATCTCAGTGGAATTGTTTTAACTGAAGTGGTCTTCATGGAAAATACTCTGGTGTTTTGGGAGCAGTTATTAGAGCTTAGATGGAATTCAAATGAAGATTCCTACAGCACACACTCATAGGAGTTTAAAAAAATTTTTTTTAAAAATCATTTTAGGTTGGATTTAAGGATTAGCTGAAAAGGGGAGTTGGGAATCATGTTTATATAAACAAATAGAAATTGCTTTCTACATACTAATTGCAATTACACATTTCTGTTCTCACATTTCATTAATAACAAACTGTTTGTTATCACAGCTAATAAGAAATAAATCATAATTGCTTTTAGCTATTCTACATAATGAACAAAACCATGATTGCTGTCAGCAGTTGCACTAGGTATTACATTCTTGCCCAATAAACAGAAGATTTCGACTATTTGTAGTCTAGAGGAACAGTCTGTTATGTGTCATTGAAGAGCATCCCAATTAAACAGCACAGAGATTTTTTGCTTTGCCATACATTTAGCACACAATTAGTGGAAAATCTTGAACTGCAAAAATTATTTAGGCTCATCAGTTCGTGGAATTTTTTGTAATTGTAAGTGAAAAAAATAATGCTGAAAATAATAAAACATTATTCATAATATTCAAGAATAAAACTCTACAGATGTGCCAAAATGCTTACCACAGAGGCTGCACGTCTACTGTCAGACTTAAGTATCACATTTACAAAAAAAAAAAAAATCCTTTGAATAGTCCTGGGTTTTGATAACTGTATTATCTGAGGTTATTTCATATATCAGAGCATTTTAACAAGTACAACGAAGCAAGCTGTAGACTCATACTGTGTATTGTACAATTGCGTGAAAGAGTTATGTGAAAAATGACTAAGTGTGTTTTACGCTGGCCCTGTACATAATACGCGACACTTGCATACTTCTTTGCAGTAAAAACTTTTCAGATGCATTTTCAGATATATTTCCATTCTAATAGCACAAGATGTAATATAATATAAGCTTTGTTTATTTCAAAAGTAAGCCCAGAGCACTTGCATATAAAGGAGGAAATCGCCATTGGTTAGAAGTGTATCTGAAATTCCTTGTACAACGCAGCAGTAATATCTGATCTGCAGCAATATCAAAGTTACCTTGCACTTTTCCTGGAGGTAGCTTGCTGATTTACCTTCTTCATGAGCAGAGATACAAGGACTTTTGGAACTGGGCATGAAAGCTAATATGATCATTTATTTTGCTTAACAATTCACATATGCTATTTTTTTGTAGCTTGTTTTTTTCATTGGCTACTTTTTTCCTTCTCTGCTTTGGGACGTATCTTTATCTAGTTCCCAACTGAGAGTGTAAAGGCTGGCAAAGACACTGGTATTAGTGTTTTTGCAATTCAAAAAGAAAAGTATTGCTGCTTTAATACTCCAAAACTCAGCACTTTTGCTTGTTGTAAAAGGGCAACAACCTGAAATTCCAGACTTTGGAGATATTTAAAAAGGGCTGAAACTGTGCAGCACACCAAAACTAATTGGTATTTTTATTTGTGGTGATTTTGGTCAGAGACTTCTTTCACTGCAAACAAATCAATTTTTAATCCTTTCAAGAGCTGTCTTCTTGCATATACTGAACTTGCGTTTAACAGTTCATCAGAAATTCTGAGGGCACATCAAATATTTTAATCGGTTTTCATTCCAAATTGGAATAGTATTAAAATTTTAAAATTTTCACTTTTTTTTTTTTTTTCCAAAAGAAACAAAATATTTTGAAGTTTCACAGTGACCTGATCTGGCATGTTTCAGGGTGAGCTGCCTTCCCACGATTTTCAGTTTCAACTGCCTTTTTATCTCTCATTCAAGTTTGCAACTTGCTTTCTTTCTGCAGCATCTTGCAATTGTGACTTTCATTTTGCACACCCCTTACAGTGGGTTGTAGGCTTTCAGGAAAGAAATTTTGGGCTGTGTTAAGCAGCAATATGTAGAAAAAGTGTTTTGCACACCTTCCTGAAATTTTCTGATGTCCTGTGCTTTGCTTATTATGAGCAGGAGACATGATTCAATAATCAAGGGGACTCTGCCACTCCTGCATTCCTACCTGATGCTGGATGTTTGAGTCCGATGGGTCACATTCAGTTAACGATCACATTCAGTCTGTGATCACAAGACACTCAATGCAAAATCCTCAGTGGTTTTAACATGGCTGTCTGCAACACTTATTCGTTGTCTTAATGTGATTTTTCACTCTATTGCTTGTACATATGGGCAGAGAGCATTTATTGCAGAAAGCTATGCAAAGATCTTCCTGTAGTTACCTGGTCTTCTGAAAAGTTGTATATGAAACCGCCTAATTGCTCTTTGCATAGTTGTGTGAAAAAGATGATATTTGGGAAGTGCACTAGCCTGTTTGACCATAGTGAAGCTGATGTCTGTCTGTCAATGTACTCTCTCATGTGGAAAAACAGTAATATTTTTTTCATGAGCCTTGAGTTTGCCTTAGGTGAAACTCCCCTCTTTGCACAGGATTAAGAGTGATAAAAACTGACTAGACAAATGCAGATAAAATGCAACAAAGCATAACAATCAGAATTACTGTAACAGTGGCCATCTTGTATTGTTTGTACCATTAGTATGCTGAGAATAATTTTGGTTGCATAATAACTGATGATTCTTCCGTGGTGAATTCCTCACCACAGTTTACTGTGATGTCTGCTATAACCTCCCATTTTTATAACTTTGAGATCCTTCTTCAGTAAATACTCATCTAAACCAAACTTCAGTTAAAAACTGTGATAATGGTTTAATTTTCTTCCAGCCTGCCAATCCTATTTAAATTTTACTTTCTTGATATAGGAAGTGTGGCAAGAGCCACGGCATTTACACTGAGTCAAATACAAAGACAAAATTCAAGTTGGTCCTGCAGCGCCAGTTGCGTGGCTGGGGATCAGGGCCGTGCCTGCGTGCACGCTCAGTGCTCTTCAGTCCTCCGTTCCTCGTGTGGTCCAGGAACTCCCCAGCTTTTTCATCCGGGGTGAGAACGTGGAAGCATCGGAGCGACTTGATTGACTGAACACCCCGGGGCCTTCCCAGTAAAGCAGATGACTGACTGCTCCTGGACCTCTCCTGGTGGGAAGCTGGGACAGACTCCCGCAGGCAGCTCCTGCAGTGCGGACACCAGCGCGGTGCCTCAGTGTGTTGATTAACTCCCTGGGCGGAGAAGGCGGCAGTCCCAGAGACTCTCCTTGGCAGCTTCTGCTGCAGAAGTGGTCAAAGCGTGTATACGTAAGGGACTCGTTAAACAGTCAGTCAGAAACTCATCCTGCAGATGCAGGAACAGTGACATAGGACAGTCTTTTGTACGCAATTAGGATAGCTGGATGTTTTGTGAGTAGTTTAACACCAGAAACGTATCATGTGTTTACTGCAGTGGTCACGCAGGACCGTGGACCCAGCAGCATGTAAGAATTCAGCAGAACGGTGCGTTGTGGGGCCTTGCCTGGTCCACCCGGAGATGTGACTGCAGCACGCTTGCACCAGAGACTCCTTTCATGGGATGGACAGACACTGGTGATCTTGTTCAAGAGATCTGATTCCTCAGGCAAGCATTGCCCTATGCAGAGCTCCCAACAATCAGGGTTTTTTTTTTTATTTTGGTTTGGTTTTAAACAGTCCATGAGTGTCTGTGCCACGGAAACAAAATTCTGTAATTGAGTTTAAAGCAGAACTTCACCTCAGGGTATTCAATCCCAGCTAAGAATCGTTTTTGTTGAAACCAGAAGTATAACAGGGCATTTGCAACATCTTGTCAACCTACCTGCAAACCAGCTCAGGCAAGAGGCAGAGACAAGGGCCTGAGCTTAAGGGGGGGAGCTCTTGGGCCCCTGGGCGTTAGTCCCAGGTGGGGTTGCTCAGAGCTGTTAAAGCCTATTGATGCCCTCAAGGTATGTAACATGTTTTTCCATCAATTTAGCACTGTCAGTCATGACCTTCTGACAAATGAGATCATAGCACTAGCGCAACTAGAATATCTTGTCTATTCGATGTAGCCCTGATTACTCGGAGAAGACAGAATGCTGCACCAGAACTAGCTAGTGGTTTTGAATATAAATAACAATCTATGAAGGCTTCTAAATAAATAATGCCATTAATCCAGAGTGTGCTCGGGTTTTTTTGTTCTATTTGTTGAAAGGAATCAGAAGCAATATTGTGTTATTTATTCCAAGAATAATGTTACTATAGTAACCGTTGTACCTTATTGTTAGATGCATACAGGAGTTGTAAAGTTACTTGGGGGGGGGAGACGAGAAATTTGTCCAATAAGTGGGCATTTTCAATAAAAGAGGTGCTTGCCTTCCTCAAGAGGCTGTGTATAGCAAGAAATCTGAGAGCTTTATAAAGTGCGGGGGTGGGGGGGAGGGGGATAAAAAGAGAGGAAAGATTATTAGATGTGCAGTGACTTGTATTACACTAAGTTGGCTCATTTTTATCATTGTTTTACTGTGGCAGTTTTGAAATGTGGAGTGTGTGGGTAACCATGGAAACAGAAACTCTACAAATTGAGGACCTAAACACAGTATTGTAAGAATCCTTCAGATGCGATTAACTTGATTATTAGAGATAAAAATGCCGCACAAATCTCATACAGGGTAGGGGAAAACTCCTGTTTGACCGTGATTCCCCAAATGCAGAGTTTTCTGCACGCACACAGAGAGGCTGCCTTGCAGCTACCTAGGCACAAAGTCTAGCTGGGCTTGTGGGGTGGCTGGTGAGGAATTCCTTGAGGTGCTGCCAAAGCCAGCCTGTTCGTTGGAAAGCAGCTGCTCGTACTGGGGAAGAGAACTGGTACTTGCCTGCCTCAGGCCTCACGGGGCTGTTGGAAAGAAGAGAGGACAGGACATCTGCCTCCTACAAACGCCAGTCATGTTGTTAGCTTAAAGAAGGTCCTGAACAGGTACGAGGAGAGTTGAGAAGAGTCTACTTAGCAGTAATTCCTTTTTTTGTTATTCTAGCTCAGTTTTCCAGGTTTGTTGATGTGTTTTCCTGCACTTTCCAGGGTGGTTCACATGCTAACACTGTGTGAGTGCTTGCATGTGAAAATTTTGAAAATTTTTGGCACTATCTATGTTTCGATAATTGCTGTCCATTCTAAAATTATCTAGCAGCATAGTAGCATCCAAACCATTAGAAGACTCTATTTCATGTGCAGGTTTGTTTTTTTAAATGCTGTGGTTAGTGCTCTGCTACAAAATTATGCCCATTCTCCCCCTTATTTTAGCAGAATTCTAAATTAAATCCAGGCAATTTGTTAACTACAAAACTGGGGGGAAAAAAACCCAAACCAAACACAAGCTTATTCTGGAGTAAGCAGAAAACTAATTTGTGTTAATTTCAAACAAAACAAAACTTTTGTAAGATAATACTGAAGAGTAATTCTGAATTAAAAATTAAGAGGTTTAGGCATTTAGAAAATTGTATCGATACACTGAATTTCTTGGAGTGTCTCAGGTTTATTAGGGATATGGAAAAGGATTATTCAAACAATGTGGAAACATTAGTACGCTTCAGTGGAACTTTCTATTGTCAGCGACTGTGCCTTTTTTTGTCAGAAAAAAAAAATCTGGTTAATTAATCTGTCCCTGATTACTTTTAAAGTGCAATATGTGGTAGGTAATATGCAAGCCGGTTATTACCTTAGATTCATTTCTATGTCATTCTGAATTATTAAAGCAATTATAATTCACTATTCAAAGGACTGAAGGAAGTAATATATGTTTTAAATTTCATGAAACACTTTACTCGTGAAAATCCCCAGTGATGTTAAGAGTCGTATTAATGTGCATAAGGTGAGAGGGTTTTTAGCTAGTCTGATAATAAAACGTTGTGATAGAGTGAAAATGTGGAAGAGTGCTTTATGAACAAAATTTTAAATCTCAGTATGTCTAAACGCTTTTAGATATAATATAGTATTTACTGTAAAGTAATATGGTATATAGTACTTACCCATAGTATTCATTGACATATTTCAAATATTGTTACAGTAAAAATCAAAATGGAACATATATACCTTGGAACTTTTGAATTACAATCAGCTACTTCAGTATGCAAGGGTGGACATTAACAACAGTTTCACCAAGACTAGATACTGTTAACCGCATCAATGTTTCCTTTTATTTCACTATACAATGTATACCTTGAAAACTAGAAATCAGAAAAATAACAGTAGCAATCTGAATTTGATTCTGGACTGATAAACATGATTCAGGGATAAAATGGTACGGAACTAAATGTGGAACTAGTAAAAAATTACTGAATTTCATTCTTTGCAACACGTCAGTTTTGCACAAGACTGAGTGCTGTTGCCCCAGTCATTCAAACCAATTAAGGAAATGTTTAACTTTAAAAAAACATAAGTTGTGTTACTTGCAGCTTTATAAAAGTCTTTGAATGGCACAAAAAAGGAAGAGAATGTAAACCAGAATTATATAGGCAGTTGTATGTTGGGGACACATGTTTTGTGAAATAATTTCACCAACTTGCTTAGATAAAAAACGTGTTTTCAAAAATAAACTTCAGCAGAATGCTAGCAGAGTCAAAGTAAGTAACTTTGTTTTGTTGCTTTAGCTATTGCTTGCCACACTGGTGTAAGGCTGTTACTGTGGGAAGAGCAGCATTTTGTGTTCTAGGAGTCTGCAGCTAATTTGCAATAGACAGTTGCTGATTTATAATAGCAGTATTAGACAAACATAGAAAACATCTCCTCTGGAAATGTAATTGAATGTACAGACACAAGGTAATACAGAATTTTCCTAAAATTGCTATTTTATTTCTACAGCTACTTTACTCCAAGTGGCCGACTTTAACCAGAATTGTATAATGCGCATTCTAATGTACATAGGTCTTTTGCTCTCCTTCATCTACACCATTCAGCCCTGAAGGTAAAATTTCCTACAGCATATGATAATCCACTCCTAAAATAAATATCTGCGTGTGCAAGCGGTATAATTAATCTGACAAAGTTCTAAGACAAGTATATTGCTGGAAGATTTTGTTTGCAGAATGTCACTTAGGATTGCCCACAATGTGCAGGTATATTTGTATTCTCAGCTGCAAGCGTGGATAATTCTTTTCATTGTTTGAGGTGACTGTGCACTGCAGCTGCAAAGTACACTACAGAAATAATGGTCGTCATACAAAAGCTTCCTGTGTGCTGTCAATACAAATGGCTTGCAGATAGTTTTTCGATTGCCTCTCATTATGACATTGTGGTTCCGAAGCTGTTGAAATCAGCTAGCAATGGTCTACCTACCAGGGCAAATTTTGTCCTCCACCTAACCCTGACAGCAAGGCTAATAGCTGTTCAAGAGGCCTATGGATCTTAATAAAAAATGGAAATGGTTTTGCCCCTTCATTTTAATTAACATTATGTCTACATTTCTATGATAATGGATAATTAAGTGAGTTACCTTGACATTGGAATGTTCTTGGAAATAATTTACTATGCAATTTCATTAGGTTAAAGACATTTGTCTGTTTTATTTTGAATGGAAGTTTCATCATAAATATTTCGGAATATGATTTATACATAAAGTGATTATTATTCACAGAGTCAGGATTTTACAAACTGCAAAATTCATTTTGTGCATTTTAAAAATCTTTTTGTGATCACACATATAACCCATATCATCTATTTCTTCAAAGAAATATTCTTCTTTTTTTTTTTTTTTTTCTGGAGTCTCCAATCATCTGTTATTCTATAAACACATCAAGAGGCAGACAAGCATTCTCATGGAATATTATTATTCTGGGGATAGCAAAGCAAAAAGTTTTCCTCCATAAGGGTTTGTTTATTACACTTCAGAGAAAAATGTTAATCAATCAAAAGTGTTCTTCAATAAAATCTGAAAGAATTATAAAGAGGCAATTTTTGCCTATGTTTATTCACCAAAACAGCAGAGCATATGCCTTTCAAGCAAACTACCATATTCCCCAGTTAACATCCTTGTTCAAGCACAGCTATGTTGTAGAATATATTCCCTTTACATCTCTGCCCCCCCAGAAAGAAAAAAAACTATAAAATGAACTTCCTACATCTAGTAAAGATCATGTCTTGTTCTTAAATCTTCTTGTGTATCTATTTACAAAGAAATGGGGGATGCATGCAGGCACATTAGGTCCTTTTTGCTGTAATGTACCATCAGAAAAATACTTCAGTAGCAGTTCTGTCCCTCAACTTCTTACAGGGTCATGACCTTAATTCAAGAAAATGCTTAACTGTGTTTTGTTTGTTCTATGGAGATTCTGTAAACTCTACTGCCAAAATTCTGTATTTTAAGAGATGTCTATAACCCACATAAATAATGATAGAATTGCAAAATATTGTTCTATTTTTCATTTAATAGGCATAATTTTACCAAAATATGCATTTCAAATACCCATGGAAGGGGTCATTAAATACAATCATTTATTCATAGTTTCTGATAGCACTGTCTACTATGTGAGAACTAACAGGAGGCCACAACTTCCTTCGAAGGGGTTGTCAGTGAGATTAGTCTTCAAATATACTGACAAAGAGCATTTTGAATGTCAGATTTGTAGAAGACTTTTTGAGATCTACTTTTGTGATGCAAATTACCAACTGCATCATGGAAACAAATCCCACATTTGTTCATTTTAAAGTATAATAAACTATGCTGTTCCAGCACTGCTGGTTTGCATACCCCGGACAAGGAGAGGGGCAGGTGATGAAGAGAATGGGAATTGAATAATGTTTTGAGAATAAGTATTTTAGGACAGTATTTAAACATCTGATGTGTTACCGTGATCTGTCAAAGAACTTTGCATGTGGTATTACTGCAGGAAAAACTGTAGCAGTGATAATCAGGCTATTAAATGGTACAAGAATATTAGATATCTCTTGGAAACCCTGTGGAGTTTTGTTTAGTAACGTTTTTCTGTCTGTAATAAATATTTCTGAAGCCTAATCCTGCAGACGATTCTCTCACTGAAACTGGAAATTCAGGACCTGGGGGTAGTTGGGCTACACTTTGCCATTGATTGAATCATCTGTTGGATCCATGGGAACAAAAGGGCAATTTAATTTTTCATAAAGCACATGAATTCATGTGTTAATACTTGAGATGGACCAATCTGTAATATTCAGTGACAGTTATATTTTTTTGTGTCTCTCAGCTAAAACCTGGACATGTCTTTATATGTATATGTAACTCTTGGTTATTTTCAGTCAATGGAAAACATTTTGAATTGCGAGTGAAAATGTCTTGCACACTAGGTAAGTGTTCTTTTATAGATATATATCATCAGTTGAAGAACCATTTTCAGCTTCCAGCCATTTCATTGTTTTGAGCATGATGCAAAATTCCAGTCTTATTCAATAGACAGAGAGCAAATCTGCTTTTTCTTTAGAAATAACATTTTCAGATACAGTAGGAACAGATTAAGAAATGGAAAGTTTTTCTGGAACAGGAGGATACAGCTTTCTGAGGAGGTGCCATGCCAGAAAATACTGTTGTATTTTAGATTTCCATAGTAATTTTAGAACATAACAAAGAGAATTGGAAACACAAGTCAGAAGTTGTTGAAAAAAAGAGTTCTCTTTAATGACAAGAATGAGGGCTAACTTTGCGCTAAAAAGTTTTTTTCTGATGCATGACAGTAAAAGCCTAGTGATGCCATGTTTCTACATGGCACCATAATCTGGAGCACTAAGTCATATGGATTCTAGGAGATGGCCTAATACGTTATCTGCAAGGTACACGGTTCTTAATTTTAGACAGATTTCATGCTTTGGAGACTCAATATAATATCCAGAAAATAAAAAAATAGCCCAGTAAGAAAAATAAACTGTCATCCTTAGTGAAAGCCTAATTTCTCTATTACTGCAAGTGAGTATTTGGGGCATGAGTGGGGCATGGATCGTGTGGCCCATGGATTAGTCTTTCAGTGGCAAAAAGATGAGTATTGCACTAGTTAATTAATAGACCTGTTACATTATTTAAAATGTGGTATACAAGGGTTTGCCGTGATCATACTGTCTTCACAGATACCTGAAACCCATTTCATTTGTAAAACAAAAGCAGAACCTATTTGTGTTTGGAGCTCCACAATCATTATACTTTTACTGCAGAGGAATGCACTAAAATACAATTCTTACACCCTTTTGTTATTTGCTTTTTCCCCTCATGGTCACTTAACAAGGAAGTACTCCAGGTTTGAATTTTTTTTTCTCCTTTTAAATATTGAATCACATACTGACTTTAATGAGAGCAGAGATGGATAATGCTAATTAATTAATAATTAATACTAAATAATTCCTAGCCTAACCTAAGATAAGAATATGCAGTACATTCAAGGCCCACCTCATGCTGGTAGGGCTATTTAATAGAGGAAAACTAAAATGACCACAATATTTAAGTTTCTTTCTAAAAACTATCCCTATCATTTTTCTGCCCACTCCATTTTCCTTCCACCAGTGCTTCTGATTAGTCATTAGGCCACCTAACTGAAATGGAGATCGAGATCTATACTTTTATTTTCATGGGGGTGTGAGGCTTGCCAAACCTAAATAAAATGGAAGATTTTTAGAAAGGCGAATCATTGAATCAGTTCATTAATATTCATGTTGAGAGAAAGAAATAAGATTCAAGATAAAATTATAGCAGGATGTTTTTTCTACTGCAATGATTTATTATATAGTTTAGATGCTATATAATCTGTTTAAAAAAAAAAAAAATCTAAAAATTAAAATACATATGCAATGCTAACTGCATTCTGGTATCAGAGAAGTACTTTATTTATTAACAGACACTGATATTGAAAATACTACAAAGTAGCCCATGCATTATACACTACCACGATAAGAGAAATGTTCATGCAAAAATGTTTAAAGCATGTCTTACAATAGCATAAATAAGTATCAGTTATATAACCTCACCTTTCACACTTCTTGTTCTATATGCTGCAGCTAATATGATGTACACAAAGATTGCCTATGACTTTCAGATCCATTTAAATGTATTTCTACCTTTAATTCTTGCTGAATATTATTCATGTAGAATATACAAAATATAAACTGATTTTGAGATCTTAAAGGAAAGTCAGTTTAGGTTTTTTTGGGGGAAAGAAGTTTGTTTAACCTTTGTGAACATCTGGATGATGCAAAACGCAGAGGATGGAAATGCATGAAGTTTGCCTGCTTTTGGAAAGGAACACTGTCCATGCTCTTTCTGTCGCTCTGCATAATAGAAGCCTCGTTTTTTGAGCCTGCACCCTCACTCCTGCTTCTCTGAAAATGTCGGTGTTGGCAGCTGACAAGTTGTTCGCCCCCAGGTCTAACATTAATGTGACAGACAAGTCTGCCATGCTAACAAAAAGTTTATCAGAGTCCTAGAGTCCTTGTACAAAAGAAGTCGTCTTTTTTTTTTTTTTTTCTGTCTTTCCTTTTTTTTAATAGAACACAAAGTATGAAGGCTCACCTAAGTCGGAAAGATTCATCAAAATCTCTAATTAAATACATGACAGCTGTTGAATTAGAGCATTTTGTCTTAGCACTGCCATCCTATAATACTTCATAATCCTGAGAGTCCAAAGTATGAATTAATTATGCTTGTAAGTATCCTGATACCCAACTAAAGGGGAAAAATAATCAAAAGCAACCCTAAAAGGTCTCTGAGAAAGTAGGCAGTACTGCTAATAATGAGTAACTGGGACCAAATTATTTCCAGATTACTAGACTGTACTTTGGAGATGCTTTGATATAGAACAGGCTTGTATTACAAGACTATTTGGTTAAAGAAACTGCTTATTTTTAAAATAGTGTGTTAAAAAAGCATTTTTTTAAAAGCCATGTGTTAAATATCAATTCCTAACAGCTAGCACAATAAAATGCCATAATCCTCAGCCTTGCAAAGATAAATACGATTTTAAAAACAGTACAGTTTTAGAGTAGTCCTGTTATCTTCAAGAAATGGAAGTTTAGAGACAAATTTGTGCAGATGCTCACGTGTTGCAAGTTTGTTTAGATTTGCTGGGGGAAGAGGTTTTGGTTGCTTGTGTTACTTTAGAGGAAAACAACAGAACCAAAGTAGGAATTTTCATGCTGCGGAGTTCAGGGGATTTAGAATATTGTTACACTGGAATATTCCAGGTTTGGGCTATTTCACTTTTGAACATCAATGACCAAAGACTAAATGTTCCACTGGAAGTAAATACTTCCTTTAAAAATTTTTGCTCGGTTGGTAACCCAGATCTGAGAAAGATATTTCGAAGGAAAAACTTTTAAACAGCTCTAGCGGTTTGTGTTAATCTTGTTCTCAGTTTGTTTTTTTTTTCCTGTCAAGTCTTAAGAGCCTTTTTTTCTGAGGCTTTCTAACTTCAAGTCTAATTAAAATATATCTTACAAAATGTGAAACGTGTATCATTAGATTTCTATTCCTGTATATTTTGAAGAAACTCAGACTTGTATGATAGGTCTTCCATGCATTTCAGCAGCTGTCTTTCGTAGCTTTCCTGGTTTCCAATGGGTAGCGCAAAATGTTTCTTTACAATTTACCCTTCTGCCTTTTGATTCACTGATTGTATTGATTATTAAGAGGCCATGAAATTACACTGAAAAATTATGTGTTCTTGGAGTTTTGGATGTCCTCAAAATCCACGTAGAGTAAATGCTTTGTGTGAGGGGGTTTTCTCATTTTGGTCAGCAGATGGTCAGATGTTAGTATCACAACTGAGACTGAGGAGATGATAATCAAATTCAGACAAACTTGGCCTATAATTCCTGAGAATTCACATACTCCTGAGTCAAGAACAATTCTTTGAAAGTATGTTTTAGTTGTCTTTTGAAGTTGCTTTGTTTCAGTCCACTGAAATTACTATTTATTTGCCACAGTTGTTAACTAACATCATTCATGAACTAGCACCTGATCGCTGTTGGCAATCAAGAAGCCTGAGTAAAAGTACAGTTCCTGAAATTCAAGTGCCAGATGCTTTTTACCTAGTTAATAGATGTACTCTGTATGGAACAAGAGAGGAGAAAGATGCCAGATATTTCTCATGATTAAGAAGACTTTAAAAATATCAACAAATTTTTTAAATTCTATTTGTAACAAATAGAGCATTATTGAGAAAGGTGCTCATTTGGTAGTATGCTTGAGTGGAGAAGGAACCATTGAATATCTTTTGAGTAAACTGATTTCTCTTTTGAAGGGTTTTGCTTTTTTCCGTAATCCATCTGCTAATCTGCCATTTTGATATAAGAAATTGTGGGAAACACTACTGATCTTGGATCAGCTTACACAAGAAAGACTTTCACCAAATAAGACATTTTCATCATTCTGGTGGGCTGAATAATAGCTTGGCATAATTCTGAGAAATGCTTGGCAGGAGATTCTCCATTGCATTCTCCAGTTACTGCTAGTCAGAAAATTATTCAGATTTGTTCTTTTTTGTGGGCTTTGAAAAATCCTTTCTTTTTCCATTTAAAAACTGGAGATGTTTGTGGGTTGTTTGGGTTTTTTGGGGGTGGTTGTTTTTTTTGTTGTTGTTTTTACTGTTGGGGGGGGGGGGGGGGGCGGCTTACCCCATAGTGTCCTGTCTGAAAAATGAATGTCATAGTATCATAGAATTATTCAGGTTGGAAGGAACTGTGGGAAGTCCCTAGTCCAACTTCCTAGTCATTTTTAGCTCAGAAGGCAGTCAGAGCGGTCAGGTATGATTTATCTTTGTAAATCCATGACAACTGTTCCTGGTTTTGGCTTTCCTGCCACCCTCCCTGCATGCTTGAGCAATGGGCTCATCTATCTTCCTCCCTTCCAGCCTGTCTTTGCTTCCCCCTCCAGCGTACATCCTGTTTTGTTGGCCATCAGTCATGGCTTCCCTGCTTAGCCAAGTCAGTGTCCTGCTACAACTATTCCTTTTCCTGAATACCGGGATGGACTGTTGTGCTTGAAGGGGTTTATCCTAAAAGACCTGCCAGCTGTTTTGAGCTCCTTTGCCCTTCAGGAACGCCTGAGATCCTCTCTACCAATTCCCAGAATAAGGCAAATATTACTCGCCTAAATATCTGTCCACATGGCTTGTAATTTTTACTATTCTTAGTATCTCCATTTGACTCCCCAGGCTCCTTATCTGGATGATGCTTTACAAAAAACACCAAACTGTCCTCTGAAAATGTTGTCATCACACATCATGGTATACATAGGCCCAGTGGAGAACAGTTGTTTATGTACAAGAATGGGTGTACGATTCACTTCCATAAGGCACAAAATCAGTTCAGCCAGACACATTTCAATCTTGAACTGAGACTAAATAATATGTTTCAGTTTTGACATTGAGATGTATGTCTGAATAGATAATGTCATAACATTTCTTTTCCAGTGAATGCAGCAAAATGGAAAAAAAATATACATTAAAATTTGTCTAAACTTCATGTGGGATGAAGTGGAATGAAAATGAATATACATATATCAGAGATTTTGATAAGGAACTTAAAATTTTCTGTGAGGTTTAGTTAACAGTTAAAGTGCCAGTAGATGGCACTCAGGAATCTATAATGTTGTTATATATGGGGCTTTCTACGACCAGTGCAGCTTGATGCTTTGCAGTGCTGGGTGCAGCTCGTACTGCACACCAGTGCTTTCGTGACTTCTAACGGACAGAAATATTCATATGTAATGGGAACAACTGAGCGATACCAGAGATGACTGACATGTGGTATGATGTTATACTCGTACATGATTGGGAAGGTAGTGAGACCTGGTTTCAATGTTCTGAACTATTTACTGTAAAGAGAGTTGCAGTATTGTTTGTGTATTAAAATATTGCGTTGGTTTATTGTCTTTTGTACTGAGATCTAATCATGCTGTCCAGTGGCATAGATTACATCATTTAATCAGTTTTCAGGTTTGATTGCAGCTACAAGCAGGAGACTCAGAGTTGCCAACTGTAATTAAAATGTAAACCCCCCCCCCCCCCCAAAAACAAAAAACTGTTGGGAGATAATTAAGGCTGAGAAACATTTATTTTCCTGTGAAGTTTTGTACTACTGTGCTGAGGAAAGCTGAATATTATCTGTCTTTAAACATCTACTTCCTTGAGCTGTTTGGATCTGGGGTTAGATCATCATTTCCATCTTAGCACAGATTTTTCTCAATGAATAACACAGATAACATTTAAAAAATTTGTATTAATACTTATGGGATTTTTCAGTGTTGCAATATAACACAGGAATACTTTATTGTGATTCAGGTTATGTTTTAAGGAACCTAGGTGCTTTGCAAGCAAGGATAAAAATTTTGCAATGGCCTCTTTACAGGTACCACTGGACTTTTCTCCTACTAGGTGCACATTTGGGACCAAAAAGCTAACACCACTGTCAAGTACAACAAGTAGATTTACCTCCCTGGCTTCTACTACCTTGGATTTGTGTTTTGTCCTTTTTAGAGACTGATCTGAAATGAAAAGATAGAGTTAAGAAGGAACTAGCCCTGTAGTCACAGGTAAAGGTCATATATTTATAAACTTACAAAACTCCACCATTTGCTGCTTTTGGAAGGCTTTGTCAGAGGCTTGCTCATTTGGTGGTTAGAAACTGTTTACTAGGAATCCTGAACTTATTCTTGGACTGTTTATCTGTTTTTACACGATGTTATTTAGTTCAAATACCTTTCCCCCTTCTCTGGTCTGCACTTTCTTGGATATTTTTCAGGTATATCTTCTCAGTAGACATAGTTCCCCTGTGTTTTTGTTTACTAAACAAGCTAAACTCATCATGATCTTACAAGGCAGATGTCCTTCCCCATGATGATTCTAGGTGATGATGATATTATTATTTTTTCCCCTTTTTTTCCTGTATTGCCACTTAGAAATAGCACAAGGCCCTCAACAGCAATGTATATTTGCAATCCTTTTACATGGACACAGTTGTTACTTCAGTCCTATGCTATATAAATCTTGAGGAAAAATTCATCTGTGTGGATGACTTCTCTTGTATACATCTACATCTGATCAGACTGCCTTTTTCCATAGTCAGTCCAGAAGTAGCTTTTCCATAAATATAATTTTCCTTGAGCTATGTCTCTAAATCAGGTCAGGTGAATTGTTCTTTAAATGTCGCTCGTCTTTTTTGAGTACGGAGGGATGCTAAACACTGCAGAAGTCTTAAGCCAGCAGAAGTGAATCTCCTCTTTTGCGACCGACTGCTGCCCTGTGCTCCATAGAGTACTGTACCTGCAGGCCGTTCAGCTGGTCAGGGTGGAACAAATTTTTTTGGAGCAAATGATTAAGCCTTATTGGGTCTAGAGATGAGAAAAATCTTTAAAGTCATTCATATGCCCAAATGAACTACTGAACTGTAGTATTAGTCCAAAAAGTACATGCACGTTTGAGACTTTCCAACAGTGGTAAAATTATTTATTTTTAACAAGTCTGGATGAAGCAGGACTGAGAAGGTCTGGGCAGACTAAACCTGAGGATCTGTATCATTTGTAAAGCCCTTACTAAAGAGAAATGGATAGGTTTTTGTTTGGTTGTTTTGGGGCTTGTTTGTTTTTTGGTTTTGGTTTTTTTTTTTTTTTTTAAATGTAGATGATGATTTGCTTGAAATATTCTGAACCATCAGCTTGGCAGGATCTTCATACACTTTTGTTAGCTAATCAAAGACAGATTGCAGTCAGGAGCCATATCTAAATTTATTAAGAAAATTAATAGACCATTTAAATTTTACTAGAATTAGGCTAAGATACAATAAGCATTTGCACCACCAGATATTCATTAGCTGTAACATTGACCTGGTGCCTGCGTGTGCAATGAGAAATTGACGTCTAGATCTGAACAGAGACAATAGTGCTAATAATATGAGTTTGAAACATTGGGGGGAAAAAAAGACTAGTATTATACATGTGTCAGACTTTATTTTTCATATTAATCCCTCTGTGCATATTATGGACTGCGAAGTCAAGGTTTGGAGGGTTATGTTTGTCTAACCCAGGATTTTTGCTTCCTTCTCTATTCTGAAAAACTCTATACACTCTTGCTATGAGAGTGAATTTTATTTATTCATTTATTTATATAGCATTTTTGGAAAGTGATCAGCTTGGTGAGCATTGAAAAGCTAATGGTGTTTTTCCCTAAATGTATTAGTCTTTCTGAGTTAGATTAGCATGAAAACAGATCGTTGCAAAATTTCAGCACATTGTTCATGGGTTTTAGCACAATTAAGGTTTCGTGATAATCTGTGTCTGCCTTATGTCGATATTTTTAAATCTAACGAAAATTACACCACACCCCCCAGCCCCCCTTTTTTTATTTATTATGTGACTTTTTAAAACCTCCGTAGAACCTATGACTGGATGTGATACTTCCTTGAGGTTAGGTTTCACTTTCAGAGAAGCTACCTTTGCAATCTTTACTAGGAATAAATGTGTGCAGTTGGGATTAGTTCACCCAAGAGTAGTATTCAGCACTTTAAAGAAGATTATATAATTGAAGTTCAGTTATTTTTAAACTATTTTTTCTGTCTTGGAATTGCAAGCATGATCAACAGTGAATTCTGTATAGGACTGACTTGCAAGATACAGTAAATATTGGAAAACAAGATGACCTGTATTTGAAAACCTGATTGTTTGTCATTCAAAAATGTATGCAATGCTGAATTTATACACTGTACTTTACAAATAATTTTAGGAGTGGCATTGATGATTTGTTGTCCTGTGGTCTAAGGACAAGAATAAGGACTAATAGTGTTCTCAGTACAGTTTGTGCTTTTTGTTACGCATGGCGAAATGAACATGCATTAATAATAAAAAAAAAAAAATTCCTCTGCCATTTTAGATTATATAACCAATTACAAATAAGTTGTACAGCGCTGAGAAGTCTCCTGTTCCTATTGTCCAAATACATTTACTATCCAGCACATTAGTACATTGGTCATTGGCACCAGCTTCAACCCCATTCACTTGTTAACTATCCTGCAATGCAGGCAGAGACCAAAAATATTTGGCTTAGGGAAAATGAGCCATTACTTTGAGTATCAACTTTCTGCTGCCTACTAGCCACGGGTCCTCAGTGCTGCTAATTGTTTTCAGTAGATGTTTGATTCTCTGGTGAATTAGGATTAGGGGAGAATTTCATTAAGGCGCATGTATTTGAGATTCTTGGTGCATCATGCAGCGATGGTGGCAACTGTATGTAACTACTGCCGCAGTTCTCATGGGAAGGGAACACTGGTCCTGGGGTGAGGTTAATGGAGTGGATGGCTTTCATGGTTTGGGGTAGCAGGCTTTGCTCCCAGCCTTCCTCTGGATCTCCTGGGAACGTTCCCTCCTCTGTACTAGTGCCGAGTTCTGCATCCCTCTGAAAGTGCAAGCCATGAAGCTGAACTAGTTTGGGTTTGGGCCACCTGGCTTCAATAACCCTTCATTTCTTTGTGGAATCTAAATGAGTTTGGTCCCCTGGTAGATGCTGGACGCCAACAGGAAGCGGCACGGTTGACAGTAGTGCCAGCAATTCAGGACAGACATTTCAAAGCAAGCCAGTGTTTATCTGTCAGCTCTAATACAATATTTAGAGTTACATTAGAGTGGCAAAGCAAAACTTAGGTGAGGGAATGTCACTTCTCTCCCTGGTCCACAGCTTCCAAGGTTTCTTATCTTCCTCTCTTGCTGCTCTGCAAACACAGTTCTTACACTACATTCTCTTCACACACTGTTGCCAATTCATATGTTCTGCATTCATGGCTGCCAGTTCTTAAAAGTTTGTGTCCAACTAGCTGGTCATCTGAGCCAACTCTGTCCCATAGGCAGGCAGCTTTTCTAATAGTTCAGTCCCATCAGGCTAAGCAAGCCTACAGCCCTGCTGGTTTTTGCCATTCTTTTATTTCAGAAAAGACTTCAATCCCTTCAGTCCCAGTAGGTAAAAGCAGATAGTGAGTGAATGGAATCATTTTTGTTCTCTTTCAAAACTATTAGAGATATTTCCACAGGAGCTGATGGCTGCTTTACAACTGGTGGGAGAGGTTATAAAAGAAAGGGATGGATGTTGTTTGTTTTTACGTAAGTTTTAGCCTATTTACGCTATACACCTCATAGCTCGTGTTCTTTCCTATGATGTTCAGGCCATTAAACAGTGATCACAGACACTGACCAACCTTTACAGCTGGTACGAAGCAACAAATCTTTGAAAGCTTCAGTGTTTCATCCTGAGGAGGAGCAATCATTCTTCTCATGTTTCTCCTTCCTATTGAAGGCTGAGGTAACTTTTCTTCTGTTGCAGACAGAGCTGACATCTCAGGAATTTATAATTCCAGTGATTATTCCAAAACTTGAAAGTTATGTTGCTAGTAGAGAGACAAAAGCTGGGATAACACTGTATGTCTAAGACTACAGTGCGCCCTCCCTTTTTTGTTTCCCTCAGGCTTTGCTCAGGCCTATGGCAGGCGTACGTGTAAAACTTGGTGAGGCAGAGATCTCTAATCTTACTGAGCAATCATTCCAGTGCTAGAAGGATGTTAATGATGTTTTACCACCTAAGAGGGTGATGAAAGGAGAGCATTTGAACACCTGAGCATGTATAATTTAAATGTAATAAAATCACAATATGAGTTCTAAGTAGAAAAATTAGCATTGCTAATTATTGCTGGCTGATTATTGCTGTAAGCTTTGCTTCAAAAAAAAGTTGGGTTTTTTTTTTTTTTTAAAATACATGCTGCTAGTGTATTCAGGTGTCAGGATAAATAACTGACACCACATGTACTCAAATTTCTGGCTGGCACCAACTTCAGATCTTTCTCTGTCTGTCAATTATATGTTGCACAATTTGATTCAGGGCTGCTAAGAGGGAAAGACTGGGCAGCAGGTGGGCATCTAAGAGTCCTCATTATAAAGGGAACCAACCTGGTTTTATTTATTAGTCTGTCATGAAAAAGTACAATAGGAAATGGACCAAACCATCATAATTAGCATGTTATGCAGATAGGGTGAGAGATTGGAATACTTACATTATATGTGCTACTCATATACTCGTGCCTTTTCTGTTGAAGACAAAAGTCATAAATAAGAGAAGTACAAAAAACTCCTTTGCTGCTGCAGGAAGGCCTCAAGGTTACTAAGCGCATGTGTGACATAAATGCAGTAGAGCATTTTAATTAGATTCTTTCACCAGAACTCCTGACCTTCTGTGTAGCACATTAATGTATTTTACTAATTATAAATGCAATTAAAAAGTACTGAAATAAAATTAGGCTGATCTATCTAATTTACATTAAGCACTTTCAAATTATGCAGATTTTCAAAGTCTTTTTCTTTCTTTCTTTCCTTTTTTTTTTTTTTTTTCCAATTTGGGTTTCAGGAAAAAATTGTCTGCATTAAAACAGCTGGAAAACAACCTTGTAGCAAAACAAATTTCTTTTCTGTGATTATTCACAGTGTGTGAGTTAATTTTCTAGGCAGTAATATGCTTAGCTATCATTAGGGTAGTGACTCATACAATAGAACCCATATGTGCATTGGATGCAGTGGTGGTTAGTATAGTGGGTGTGTACTTCTCAATTTTTTCTTATGAGAATTGGGTTCAGAGGATAACTAGGAAAGAAATACTGATATAATGGTCAAAAGCAACAGAGATTTATAAACAATAAAGAAACAGCAAAAGCAGTGTGTGAATAATACAGGCAAAACATCTGGTGTGTTCAGTCATTAAAACAGGCTGACTGTTATCTCCGCCATCTACATTACTTTTGGTAATACTTTCATCGTATTTTAGAGTTTTAGACATGAAAGTAGAAAAATAACAATATTTCATTATTATTTTTGTCAGGCATTTAAATGATGGTGGGCACGGTGCAGAGAACATAACACGATCCTTACCCTAAAGAGCTTATGATCGAATTTTTGATGGGCTGCAGAAACAGAGGGTAACACTAAGTACTGAACGTAGATAGAAAGAACCAGTCTTAAAGTAGGAAACTTTGTAGAGCTACTCAGGCATTTTAGTTCATGTTGTTTATCCTTAAACCTTTTCTGTAATAAAGGATTAATTTATAATACATGTGTGTTTTAATGAAAATTCTCCAGTTTTTCACTAAAAAAAGGAAGCAAAAGTGCCCTAGGTTTTTTGTTCTATTCTATCCCTCCCCTAAAGAAGGAATGTAAAAAAGTAGCAGAGAGGAGAGGAAGAAAAGCTGAAATACAAATAGATTAGAGTAAATGAACAAATTCAGTGTTCATTTCATGACAAATATCTTGCATTAAGACCATACTACTTTTCTGCTGGTTTTTTTGTGTGTGTTTATTGAGTTTGGGTCTCACACACCTGACATGAAATTAGAAAAGTGAGAATAATGCTTTTTTCATTATTGGTGGTTATTTTTAAAACACCTAAAAGGCGGTACCACAGAAAGCACTGTGATGGTACTTTCTTAGAGATTATCTGTTAGATCTACAGGATACTGAGAATTTAAAGGAACAGGAAGGCACATGAACTAATTTGTTTATAAAATCTGAAATTGTAAGAATATTCCCCCCGCCCTCAAACATTTTATTGCTGAACACATTGAAAGTTTCCTCACTGTCATCTGGAAGCAGCAAGCACAGTGCTACGTAAACCAGTGATCAGTTATTCCAACTTTACCTTGTAACAGAGTGCCATCTTGTCTCTATTTCCATGAGAGGCCCGTGGGTGACTTCCAGGAGGAATTTCGGTCACTAAAACTCCAAGCTTCTCCCATTGATATAGCAACATATGTCGCTCATCAGCTTAAAATCTAATAGCTATTTTGAGGTCAAGTAAATAGCTTACAATGGCAGAGCTGCACTGTTTGGCTTTAGACATTTTACTCAGTGCCCTTGTTACAAATGTAGGTTCTCTGCACTAGTCGAGGGAGAAGGGAACACACCTAACTTTACATCACCCTCCAAAAGGAATATGTGTCCAGTGCACTTGAGATTATGGGAATCAGAACACGGGAGCTAGGAGCTCTTACCTCTCTCAGAAAGGATCTCATTTTGGGGAAAGCAGCAGCTCATACCATTCTGGAGCATGGCCACTGCTAGACCTTAACAGAACAACCTTGCTCTTGTTTCTGTGATTAGCCACTCACCAGGAGTCAGAAAATGTTGCTAGGTACAACAGCAAGGATTCTTTTGAAAGAAAGTGCCAGCAGGTCCCAAATCCTACTTAGTTCAGATCAACATTTACGCTGGAAGTGCCTCTTACAGCTTAAAAACTTGGAAACAGTCACCTCTTGGCAGTGTTACATTCTCAATTAATAATATCATACCATGGTCAGAAGGAACAGTTTGCAAGCCATCCTTACCCCATGGTTCCTATAGGCATTATAAATCTAGTTATTACCTAAAAAAAAATATTCCTGGGTACCATTTTTCTGTTTGAAACATTAGAATGGAACAGCATTTTGGTGTCCTTTTGGCACAGGATTATGCATGTAAGCAGGAATTGCTGAAGGTTTTTGCAAATTCTTGCTCAATGTTTACAGTTGTGTGAAAGGACCTGAAATATTTGAAATGTTTTGCTTTAAGCTTTTTCCTCCCCCAACCCCAAATATCTGTATTTAGTAAAATGTTTATGTAGCGATGCATTACAGTTAAAAACTTTGGAAATGTATGTATTCCTATGAAAAATACATATTGTTGTACAATCAATATTTAAATGAAAGCTTTTCTCTGAAAAAAAAGGAAAATCTATTAAACCCACTGTGGACTCCTGTCAGATGCGATTGTTTGGTAGAAATGATCCAGTGATGAATTATGGATAAAGTTTGCATGGTTCATAATTTATTTTTTAGAATGTATTTTAATGTTTAGTTGTGCGTGTTTCAGAGCATGGTTATTTTAATTGCAACATTTGATATAAGCAAGATCTAAGTTTTCCAGCAAGAGCGAATATAGGGTAGAGCTCCAGATTGAGTAACATGGCTTTGGTAGGAGTCTCCCAGTGCATCCTATCTCTATGGCCAAAATGCAGTGATGCATACCAGCACTTCTAATTATGAAATGAAATCTTACCAAAGTACCATGTTTTTCTGTTGATGTGTTCTGTTGGTATGAGTTGGATTTGGGCATTGGGTTCACTCCCTTGCTGGAACAGAAATCTTTTTAATTGTGAAATTCTTCATGGGGAAATAGATTAATCAGATTTTAATATTGGGCAAAACAAGGTTTAGAACCTTTGAATGGGTGCCTGAGAAAACACAGTAAGAATAGAATATTTAAAACTGCCCTCCTTTAATAACTTATAATTATTTTTTTATTAGATATAATAATTCTTGTTCTTCGTAGGCATTTTTGTAAACTTTTGTACTATGGCATCATCCAAAAAAAAGTTTCTTTTTTTTTTTTTGCCCCATGAGGATGTTTGCAAAAGAGTATTTGTAACATCTAAGTTTGTAGAACTTTGAAATCCTACTTTTCTTCCAGAAATACAGGTCAGTGTGCAAGTAGGAAGGAGTCATATGTGCCAAACTGTCTTCTGCACTAACAAAAAGAAGATACCGATCTTATTGGAGAGACTGTTGAATTAGCCAACAAGATAGAAAGATGAGATTTAAATAATCTAAATAAAGTCTATTTAAAAGCAAATTAATCTGTTTTCTATTTGAAATGTCATGTGCAAACGCTTTTAAGGCACCCAGCAAAACAATAAGTTACACTTTACGGGCTCTGCAGCGGCTCTGCAGTGAAATATGACAGCCAAAGTGCTCTCGGTAATAACTCGCACATGGCCTTGATAATAGAATCTTTTACTGAGAGAACAAGTGTGTTGGCTAAGACACTGGGGTTATCCTTCTCAGTGTCTCAAAAAAGAGATATATGATCATTAAGTCCTGCTTTGTGGAAAGGCAGAGAGGAGTTTATAGTTTGAGAGCGACAGCTCTGCAGTAACAGCTGCACTGGAGATTGACTTACACTTTTGTGAGATTTTGAACCCCTGGGATCTGGTATCAGCTGGTATAAATTGACACAACTCTCTTCATTTCAATTAAGTCGCACCAATTTACACAAACTGAAGATATGGCCCATTATTTCTTCATGCCTGCTCTAGCAATGAATCCAAGTGTGTGATTAAGAATACAAGAACGCTCATTACAGTTAATGCCATGTGCTTAGAGCCATGAGCTTAAAGTTAAGCAGGTATTTAAGTGCCTTGTGGTATCAGCATCAGAATGCAGAGCTGCCTGGTACCAGCCGAGATGTTGTTATAGCAATTGCTTTGAAAGGAATCTTGATTTGTAATGAGCAACTTTCCTGTTGGTCAGCATATGGCCAGCTGGATTAACTGTTGTTTACAGTATTTTCTTCTGCCTCAAAATATTTCTTGTGTCATGGATGTAGGAATAAGGAGAGAAGTCATTGAATGGTTTCCTTGATGGTAACCTTTCTTACTGAATATGACTTGTCTTAATCCAAACCAGAAGTCTGAAATTCTCTTCCAAACCCTGCCTTTGAAACACAGTAAGACCTTTCACAAATGATACCATCTTGGTAGCTCACATAATCCCATGGGTATAATGTTTATTTATTTATTTTTTTTAAAGAAAGGCAGCTGCTACCATTTTAATTTTGTCAATATATCTATATATAGAAGAATATACAGTGCATTAAGGCATAGGGTAAATTTGTTCTCTATATGCTATGAAAAGCAGAGCACAGCTTGCAGTGCTCTATGCGTCCGGCAGTAGCAGCCAAGGCATTACATCCGGAGGTTCATATAATTTGAAAGACCTCTCTAGAAATTTGTGTGTGCCTGCGAGCATTTTGTTGGCAACTTGGCTGACCTGAATCCCATGTAGCTGTAGCGCTTCTGCTAGCAGTAGCCAAACTAACTCATTTGGTGTGTCCTCAAGAGCTGCAGTCACGCTTTTGACAACAACCAACATCTGCAGAATAACATGAACTGTATAGTACTTCTCACACACATTATACCTGGAGCTTGCAAACAAAACAAATGACCAAGAACCTAATCTCTCCAAATGTGTAATTTTACAAGCTGTTAATCTAATATGCTAGATTCACATTATCTTTTGTCAGTTATACCTTACTGCATTCTCTGTAACCTACCTTTACAAGCCCCAGCTGAGGATAACAATAAGGTGTTTGTCTTTAGGTGAGCATAAAAAAAAGTCTCCAGCTCTTCTCTGCTCACTAATCTGAGCAGCATTCACCCTCTCATTTCTGTGACTGAGCCTCACTTTGCCAGACACATACACTTAGCAGGTGTTTTCATCATGACATTAATAATAAGAATTGACATGTTCTGACTGAGGAATCCCTTGATTTGCCTGGTAGCACTGACGGATATTTGGGGAAATTGACGGCTTCTGAAAAATGTTTTTGCCATGACCAGCACTTCACTAACGGATTTTTAATGCCTCTCATAGAACTCTCACTAACTTGAACACTTTCACAGATGAAGTGGAAAGTGGTGAAATGTGCTGCTTAAACACTTTTGAAAGTTAGTGAAGAAACATAGAACAACTCTGAATTTTGCTTCTAAATCATGATCTTTTTTTTCTTTGAAAATATTTTTTCCTCTATCAAATTTAAAAGATTGGAATGGATTAGCTAAGGGGGCAAGCATTTGATACGATACACCAGGACTGAGCTATATAACCCCCATTAACCTTAATGGGAACCACAAAGCTCAGTCTGCTCATTTAGATGGAAATATCCCTCTGCTCATCAGGGATCAATTGCACTGTGTGTTACCTGGTTTCAGTGTCTCATTCAATATGGGAGTCACTGTCATGACCTTGTAAGCCTTGGACTATGAGAAAGGGAGGACAGATAAAATGGGGCTATGAGAAGAAAGATCAAATAAAAATATAAGCTAAAAATAAGGAGAGAAAAAGTTGTAAAGGTTGGTATGTAACTCATGTTAGAAGTTCATATGAAATGTAATTGAGATTAAATCACAAGTCTCCTTTGCAGTTCAATGTGATACTGCAGAAAATCAATACAAAGATAACAGTATATAGAATTCAGGTTCTTCTGAGAATTCTTAAATTTAAAATAATTTTACAGGAAGAATGTGTTAACTAATTTTGTTTTTTTAAACTTTCCTATAAAGGGTAGAATAAGATTGTGATTTTTATAGATTCCTCGTTTTAGCTCCTCCCCTGCAAAGTTAAACATTGCCTACATAAACCTGAGCGACTAAGGGTGGTGTTATCAGAACAGCCTAAAATGGAATAGATGCTCATCTCTTTTTGAAAGTCAATTAAGCTTATGTGCCTAAATCCCAGTCGATAGCTTTATTGAAAAAGATCTCCAGTTGCTCTTTTAAGTGATAGGAGGATTGTGATTAAGTATAGCAAAAGCTCAATTCTATGCTGACATCTCTTATCTCTCACTGATGAAAATAACAGGCATCTTCTGCCCCCCAAAGTATTATATAGTTAAGAAAGGGGACTAGAGAAGAAACAGCAAAGCTAACATTATGGGACGAACATGTTTATTGTGGAAAATTGTTAAAGTTTATGATTTGAGGCTGCCCAGTGCGGATAACAAAAGAGATGTAAGTTAAACTTTAAATAAATGTTGTGCTGCCATAGGCATGATTTCCAATATTACATCTGCTTCATTAATACTAAAATAAGGCTTCCTGTCCTCAGGTTGAGTACAGCAATCTTAAAGGTAACATAGGAGAAGCAGTACTGGTTTCTAAACATCTCTCACAGCCAGAAAATTACAACTTAGGAAAATTGTTTCCAGCAGCTTATTTTTCATGCCTGAGAATAATCAGTTTTTTCAGCTCATCGTGACTTTCTCATCCTAAGACTTGGCAATTCTAAGCACGCAGTAGTACTACTCAGAAGACAATTGTGTCTACTGCTTCCACAAAGAAGAGTTCTTCCAAAATTCCCACCATAGCCAGTACTATGCGTAGTATGCAAGGACTACATGAATAAGAATAAAGTTCTCCTGATCTCTAAATTAAAGGTAACGGCGACATTCAAGAGAAAAATGGAACTCCATGATATTAGTCAGTCTCTTTCCAGCTCAACAGAGGTTCATGGTAAAAAGGCAGAAAAACCCAAAAAACCTTCCCAAAAGAGAAGAAATCCAAAAGGATTTTTTTTTAATTAGTTTTTTTTAGGGGGGTTTATTGTTGTTTTTGGTTTGGTGTGGTTTTTTTTTTTTTTTTTTTTAGGTTTACTAGATGAAAGGCATTGCAATGCATGACTCTGAGTACGTTTTTCAATTGTATGAATACTGAGTAGGAGGTGAAAATGTAAGTTGTCAAAGTTTGGCCAAATGTAGACCACCACTAATATCTTTCTTAAACAAATCCTGAGACTAAGAATTCATGAAAAGGTGATTCTTCCTCAGCAGATCACTTCCTGGCATTGCTCCTAGGGAAACTACCTTACCAAGAGACTGTTTGCCTCCTATAGAAGTCTGTAAGGGCCATTGCAATATATTTATAGCAACTACAAGCTGCTGCACTGAAATTTCCAGTTCTGTATTCTAACAACAAGACTTAATTGGAGTTGCGTCCTGTAGGTTATAGTGGCAACTCATAGTCCTTTGTTGTGAGATTGTATCATTTTTCAAGTAGTTTCTAGCATGATGGAGGCGTGCATACACCATTTTCATTTATCCCAGTCTTTTCCTCCTCTCACTGCAAACACAGGTCAGCAAAAAGCATATGAAAAGACCTTGATATCGATCCAGTTTATCAAACTGCCACCCACTCCTGTGTTAGGATGGCTTCTCCTGAATCAATTTCTCCTTACAGTTATGTAAACAGGTCTTTTAGTTTGGCCTCATTGCAAACAAACAGCTTATTGATGTAAGACAGAAGGCGACCTTCTTGAATATCTGTATCCCAGGGTTACACATCTCATTGACAGCAAGTCCTCAGTCTGGACTCTAGAGAAAGTCCCTGGTACAGGGGTCAAGAACCAGTGTCTGCTGAAGGAACTGGGTTTAGACAGCAATGTAAATATCGTGTCTTTGAGCAGATTTAAGACAGAATGGTATCAGTGCTGTAAAGCTTGGGTTGCTGATACAGTTACCACTGCAGGGGCCAAATTATCACAAATGAGTTACTAGTATATTTGTGTTTTTCCATCTTAAAGTAGTGAGTCTTTTCGGTGAGCTCTGAAGGTTGGTTATTCTATTTTAAAAATGCAGTAGAAGTACCAGTTGCTGGTGTGTAATCAGACCTGAATTCCTAAATTTCCATTTCAACAGTGGTATCTTGGGACCTTATTTGGAAGCAGTGATTTTAGTTCTAATACCTCCGCCTGTGGATGGTCATTGGGATTTTATTTTACTGAGAAATGGAATACAGCAATATGTGAAGAAAGACATTTTCAGATATGTTTAGTTGTTTCCCTTCAGAATATTTTCCAGCGCTGTGTTTATCATGGCTGTTTTGTGCTTTTCTTCCAGTTATAAATAACTGCTAAAGACTGATGTGTTTACTTTGTTTAACCATGGCCGTGATGGGTCGAGGACACATTAAATCATCCTCAGGCTCTTATTTGCAGCCAATTCTGAAATAACCAGAGTGGTGACATAAAATTACTTCATACTGCAGAGATTTTTATATTGGCTTAAGTCTCTGAAGTCTCCGGTGCTTTGCAACAAGACACTTTAATGGTAAAACAGTGACAGCAAAGATGAAAGTCCATGTGGAATTGTCTAGCAGACAACTCAAGGTTTGTTTAAGGTGCTAAGATACGAAAAAGTGATATTCTTTTCTTATGAGATTTTTCTTGATGAGTTTACAGATCTAGCTATTATTTATTTAGATTTAAAGTGTCTTCATATTTTAGAAATAGTGATGGAGAATAGTGACACTCTTATTCTGCTGAGATTAAAAGGGGAAAATGTTCTTTTCTGATGATTTCTACAAATACGGCCTTTGTGTGTGCATGTTTGTGCTGCTTCTCTGAAAACACCATTTGCAGTTGCTACTGTTAGTTTAATAATTTGACCCCTTTTTGTTTTGGAATTACCTGCAAGCAAACTTCACTGTTTATAATTGTCCATTGTCATCAAAAGCAAAAGTGACTTTGAAAATCAAGCTTGTGTTATTATATGGTACACAGAAAATTAATATGTCTCCTTTACATTGTCAGTTGCACATCAGCCCAGTATTTGCAACGTGTCTCCTTCTATTAATATATTAGTACGATCGTATCGCTCGTTTATTGTATGTAATTAGCAATGACTTAATAACGTGTGTCTGGGAATTATATCACTATTTGTTTGTATTAGAAAATGAATTGCAATCAAACTACATTCTAATACTGGTTGGTGCTCACTCTGAAGGAACTTACAGAAATCAATCTGTAATTCTCACTTCACTTCTTTCTCACATGTCTGACAAACAAGATGAGCTTTCTCCTGTGGGTTAAAAAGTCTGAGGTCAATCATATCATGTTTAGGAATGAACTGCAGAGTTCAGGTCCATTTATGAAAATCACTTGGTCTTCAGGTAATACTACTGTATTAGTCAAACAATTTGTAGGCCAGGAATCCTCCCCTGAGGAATGAATGAATTGCAGGAGTTGGAGAGTCATTCATACGGAAGTCTGGAAAGAGGGAAAGGTGATGTGTTGAAATTCTTTTTGTTTGCGCATAAATAATTCATTGACATTAGCGTTCTTACAGTGGTTTCAGTCTGTTTCAAGGGAAGTAATTAAAATTACACAGATCTTATTTATTAATGCTAGTGGGAATAGGAGATATTGCAGCTGGAACAATCTGAAGTTACCCAAAAGAAAATTAGAGCTATGGACTGACTGAAAACAAATACATTTTTTAAAGGGATCTAAAGGCATCAGTGACTATATACATCTACTTCCCTGTAAAGGTAGATAATAATGTAACATTGTAATTCTGCTGTTCTACTGTAAACTTTTGTTACCCAGTAGATGGAGGAAACACAAATAAATATACTGAGTCAAGTAATTATTGATTATGATTTCTTGGTTCCCCTTCTCGGACATGGATATATCTAGTACCCAACAAAGCTGTGAAGCTGAACCTAAAATTTTTCAGCAAAACTGCATTTTGTAATACTCTGGCATTCCTGCTGGGAAGTAGCACAGAAGGTTGTATTATTTGGAAAGCAGAAATATGGAATTAAGCAGAACAGTAAACACTGTAGTCAGTGTAATCTTGGTAGAAAAGTTACCCTTTATCTTCCGGTGATATAGAAGTACAAAAAGCCAGAGGTAGGTTGGAGCAGTGGACAGTTCACTCTTTGCATTTCAGTTCGTTGTAACTTGCGGGAACAGAAAATAAATGCTTTGAGACACGAAATATGAAATACTTCAACTTTTAAAAATTGAGATTTGGGTTAAAAATACAATCAGTACTAATATATCAGCAAATGGTGGTAGTTTATAAATTGTAAGATTAGGAAGTGGTTTCATTCGTACAGTTTGATGCTTTTTGAAAAAAATATTTAATACATGTGAGTCCTAGATTAAAACACACAAAGAGAGAAGAGGATATAAATAATGACAGTGATTCTCCTAGAGTGGTGTGGTAAATTGTTATATTTTTTAATGTGGTCTTTTTTTTTTTTTTTTTTTTTTAACTGAGACTAAAAGGTTTAGGCATGAAAAATCATTGTTCCTGCTCTAGAATGTGCTTGTGTAATGTTTCCCAATGAAATTCTTTTTAGTTAGTATTATGATACTTATGTTTGTAAAAACTAACTGCAAACCTGAGCTAATATTAAAATTAGGCACAAATGTAACTCTTACTTATGTAACTTATTATTTTGTAAGTTCTGCTGGGTGTTCTTTGAGAGAGGGAAGGAGGATTTTGTTATTTATTTGCAGGATCTGAATTGTATTTAATATGAAGAATCTGTTTAAAAGTTTTTGATTGCTTTGGATGGTTTTCCACTTAATCTAAAACACAGCTAGCAGATCATGTGTATCTAACATATGCTTGTTTAAAACTAGAATTAAAAACATTTGCAGTTGCTACTGAAGGAATCGCAAACAAGCTTTCTGGAGAGTTTTGGATTATGTGAATTGATTTGCCTATTAAGGTTTGTCTTTGATTTTGAAGATGATTCAGAAAAAAAACATGGTCTTTATTTATTTGCAAGTTGGAATTTCAGTTCAGTCTCTTTTACAAAAATATTCATAAACCTACTAAAACCTTTAAGTAAAGAAGGTGAAAGTTATAGCTGTTTTGAAGATGGCTAGAGGGCATTTTACAAGTGGTCTGCAAACTATTATTTGCATAATATTTTGAAACGCAGTTTGGTGAGATAAGGTGCTTAGTATGTTTGTTATGAATAAAACAGTATTGAGGAATGAGAAAGAGTTAGTGCTGTCTACAGAGAAATGGCCAGTGCAAATGAAAAACATTCTACTCCTTATTGAAGCCGTATCTGGTTTTGATACGAGAGCATGTTTTTTGTCTCCATACTATCAACACTGGCTCTCTGCAGAAACTAAAGCACAGAATATTCATGCAGGATGCAAGTCAGTGAAAAGAAGGAGAAAGGTGAGAGAGGGTGACTCTTGTTATGACTGAGGGACAAAAATTCCAGAAATGCAAATTATTACTTTGGAACAAAGTAGCATAAAAAAGATATAAAATCTGGATAAAATTAAAAATCCTTCAGAAAATTTAAAATAGGTGGTCCCTTTAGCTAGTATCAGAAGATTAAAGTCCTAGATCTTAGGAGAATTTATCTCCAGACATAGCAATACATTTACCAGAAACAGTATGTATTCTCAACATTTTTTAAAGAGGCTTCTATTACAACATCTCATCAAACCTTGTTAGAAATTGATAACTTTTAATGCTGTTCATAATAATACACTTTATCATCAAATACTCCAGAGAGACATAAGGAAAATTTTAAAAGAAAGCAGAACTGACTAGTCTAGTGATTCTGAAGAAAGATTTCCATATTGTATCTCACTGGTATCTTGGGGGGGAAAAAAAAAGTTCTGCTTTTTTTCATAAATTGATCTTTGAAATATTTTAATGCCTTAGCTGTCTAGAGTAGAGATTAAAAACATTGACAAATTGATAGACCAAAAAAGAAGAGAAATTGAAGATTTACCGTGATTAAATTTCTAAAGCATAATGAGATGATAACAAGCATTAACGTCAGAAAAATATAGAGAAGAGCCACAAGAATAGCTTGAAATTGTCCATCCGTTTTTTTGGGTTTTGTTTTTTTTTTTTTTTTTTTTGGTGTTTTTTGAATGATTTGGAAGGCACAAGAGCATTTGATATGGCATTTGGGTTGTCTCTGTCTTCCTACCAATTTCAGGATTTCCAGAAGAGCTTGGCACACAAGTCTAATCTTGTTAGTAGGTCTGACCAAAAATAACAGAATGGTGTATTTAACTTCAAAAACCTCATCAGTAATGAAGTTCTGCTTCTTCCACAGTGTTTGCTGTCTGGGGCCTTACGATAACTCTAGTTTAGCAGCACTCCAGCAAATATTTCAACTGTTTTTAAACTGGTTAAAAGGGATCATTAGGAATAGTAGAAAAAGTAGATCCTTTTGTGTTAAATACAGAATCTTTCTTTTCTGATCTCGTAAATTTACTTTTATTTCTCTTGTTCCAGACTTCAGCTTAAAAGTATGTAAATGTAGTAAGATGGAAAAAGCATCCAGTCAGTATGATGGTGCATGTCGATAAAGAAACACCCTTTTAATGAAGTCACACAGTGAGGAGGACTAAAGAGGGGGTCAGCAACGCTTGCACCTGGCACAACTGCACAGCTAGCAACTGGGCATTTAAAATTGCTAACTCAAGGTCTGTAACATAGCACAATTAGAGAAAGAATAGAAAACTTTAAAAATACTTGGGTTTGTGTTCTTTGAGCTTGCCTTCTGCTACTTGAACTTTTAGGGCTCAAATTTGGAAGGTCTTCTGTTGTTAAGCTTGGTTATTCCTTGTATTTGTCTATCTAACCCCTAATCCTGAGACCTTTTCCTCTAGAGAACCATTCCTATCCTCCTCTATCTTCATAACAGAATACGATGTCTATCTCAATTCCTGTTTTCTTCATGCAGTAACTTCAATACTTCTCAACCTGACTGAATTTTAAATGTTTATATGTACTAGTCACTAGTAGAAAACCCCCTCCATTACTATTTATAATGTTTACTTCTAACTTTTTATTGTAAAGGTGAGTAAAAGCGTACAGGGCGGAGCGAGGAGGAGGTGGAGAAGGACCTGCTGTATTGAACTGCTGTTCGTAAATTCACAATAATAATTTGTGTTTCATGAGGCCTAGGACAAGATCAGCGTGAGAGATGGGATTCTCCAGAGCCTGCCTTCTCCACAATGCCATAGATAGCCAAATAGGAACTAATTTTCTTTCAAATAGCCTTAATTCCCACTCTGTGCTTGCATGCCCTTCAGGGAGAGGACAACTACAAAGCTAAAGAAATAAGAGCTTAGCTTTTACAGAATCTATGGTGTCAGGGGGATAGGGGAAGGCAGACACATGTAGTATTAATAATAATGGGAATGAGAAGAGACAGTATGACTCTAACAACAACATTCAGCAATTTTGCAAATGTAATATCGTAAAGCTTTACAATTGCACCAGATATAATTTAATATAAATTCTTTATATCTAGCATAAAATATTCATCTTATTGAAAGTTTCAAAGTTTTGGTTAATAATTCTTCTGGAAAATAAATATATGCATAATATTTTCAGATAAAAATACTTTGATTTGATGAAACAGTCTTTTTTAGTCATAATGGCATTTTAACTAATCAGCTCTGTAGGTCTTGGTTAAGGTGTATACCAATACTTTGGCTTGCAGAAGAACCCTGCGGTATGGGCTGCATTACCTGCAATACCCATTCTTGCAGATTGTTTCTGAAATCTCAGAGAAAAAAATGCAACTGTTATGAAGTCGTTCAGAAAAGCAGAACTCTGACTGGCAAGTAATACCAGATCCTGTATTTTGTAATTTAGTTACTGTGATTTATTATGCCTTCTGATGTTTCCAGTGCTTTTCTCTATGCATTTTTTTCAGTTAAGTAAATTCGATAAAATATACCATCACATGACAATAAGAGAACTGATACAGAAAATAATTCATAGTGTAGTATTGATAAATGTTTGGTGCAGTAATAGCAATATGTCATCAATCACCTGTGTTCATGTTTGATGGCATCATATAAACTAATTCAGAATGAATGTCCTTTGCTTTAACCTTGGTTGTATTTGCAACTTACTCTAGAGGAAAGTAATAATCCTTCATTACCTGGTAGGTGTGAAACATTCGCTATCAAGAGGGTAGAGGAGGAGACAAATTAAATTGGTTCCTGAATGTGTCCTGAGTCAAAATCAGTCTTTCTCTGCAGTCTCATAAACTGCATACATTATTATACATTTCGAAGGGTAAGTGAATGTATATTTGTATTTTGCAGGTTTACTCTTTTTCTCTTTGTTGCTTTTCTTTATACGTATTCAAATGTACATATAAAAAAATTCAAGGATACATCAAATCTTTGATCTTGCTACAGCTTTAATTCTTAAGAGCCCATATAAGACTATGCTTTACATTATGCATTAAGGTACTTGTAATTAGGAACTTGTGGTAATGACCCATTCTCAGACAAAGTAGTGCTGTTTCTTGTTTTCCATTAACTGCATTGAGAGTTTATTTGCTGAGAATTGAGTTTAATTTGATTAGCAGGAATTGGGAGACATTTGCAACACAAGGTATATTAGCATAGCGCTTTGTAATGACAGCCAAAAAGCATTTAGGGGAAGAGCTAATTATTGGAGATTTTCCTTCTTTTAATAAGGAAGGTCTAGCTAAATTTTAGTACTCTGCTCTCAAAATCCCTTGAGCTTTAACTACTGGCTAAAAGAAAACTAAAATGGATTGCAGAAGTTCAGTAGATGTTTTCTGAAAGTCACCATTGAGTAAAATCCACTAATTTACTAAAGAAAGAATTAATATAATCTGAAAATTTGCCAGCACCAGCAGGTTTTTTTCCATAATTTTCAGCTTATTAAGGTGATAGCAGTATATGTTTACTACAGAGGAAAGATACTGTGTTCAGCAATGACCCCCCCGCCTCTTTTTTTCACCCCAAAATAGTGATGAGTTCTGTAGCAAGTGCTGTATACTGACCTTTCTGGAAGATTTTGTAATGCCCATCACAAAATCCTGTGAAGACACTACTAATTCTATTAACTTACTGTGAAGGCTTTTCATTGATTTTTTAACTACCTAGCAATTTTTTTGCTCTGCCTGTTGAGTAACTTTCTGTCCAAGTACCCATCATGCCTGTTACATGGGGGTAGTGGGCTGGGTTAACCAATGTGCCTCAAAGACTCGTCCTGTTTAGAGAACGCAATGAAGATGCTGTTGCCTCTGACAAGTCAGTTCATCTCCATACATCTGTGAGTTCCTTGGAAGTAGCCATTGGATTGTTCAGAATCTAGCTGAAAGTCTGGTTGAAACATATTTTCAGTCCAATACAATAGTCAAAGACCAAGTCCCAGGTCAGTAAAAGATATCTTAATAGTGGAGAATATTTAAACAACCTTTATAAAGTTTAAGTCAAATCAAATAATTAATTGATAAAATGAAATCAAATACATAGGATCCATAAGGAAGATACTGGTAGTTCATGGAGAAACGTGTTTTATTCTTAGTAAAGTATTCTCTTCAAAAACGGGTACTCATCTCTTCTGGAAATAATTTTCACTATTCTACCCTTAATTCTTCTGCTTCTGTTGTCATTTGCATAAGCTGGCAATTAGAAGCTAACTATTCCTTAAATAGGATTGCTTATCATCCTGGAAGTGTTCCAAGGTAAAGTAGCCGCTTTATTAAATATACAGTGGCTGTTCTTCATGTTCTGTCTGCTAGCACCAAACCAAACATTCTTGATCAGTTGTAGTCTCTGTTTTTCATTCCTTTATGTTTAACCTAATTCATTTTAGGTTTAGTGATGGCAGCAAATAACCACATATTTGTCAAACGGGAATGCAATTGAAATGACAGCTAACATGTACTTAGCTTTAGGTTAATTTTTACACATACTATGAAACCCCTTGAAAATTTTGGAATAGATGATGGCAGTTTAACTGCTATCAGGTGCTGCATGGTGTTGAAAATCCAGACCACAGTATTATCTACTTTCCCTAGAACCCTGTTTTGTTTCTGCTCAAAACAAATTCATGTTCTGAGAGCTGGTGTTCAATTACTAAGTTTAGTACTTAAATTATGTTTGAATATTATTATTATCATCATTTTATTAGTAATTAACTGGTTGTGCTTACTAAGTTTTTATAATAATAACTTGCTCTAAATTTCCTTATTTGGAGTTTTGGTGTTGTGGTAACATTTATATTACCACTAGAACCTTATTCTTTCTTTTTCTTTAACAGTAGTTTGGTACAGCATGCTGCCAAATTTTTTTTGACTTATGTTTAATTCTCCTAGTTTGACTGGAAAGAAATTGCAATTACAGTTAGCTAAATATGGAAAATATGTTTCTCCCCATCTTCTAATATTAGAATTTGCTTAAGTTTTGAAAAAAATTGATCAGAGTTCATTTGCACCTGCTTTGTGTTTGCTTTCCACAAATACTCTAGCAGATGAGTTTACAGGTATTCAGTGAGCATGCTGGCAGCAAGTTTTCAACAAATATTTCAGAATATTTGCAGAAAGAGACTTTCAACTTTTATTATCCATACAGAGCTAATAATAACACTTATTTTATAGTGAGGCAAAGTCATGTAATTGATTTGTATATTTAACTGAGACTGCTCACAGACAAACTTCAACTCAGCTGAAGAATTAATCACAGAACGTGTTGAGAAATTTGTTTCAGCAACTAACTCAATTAGGAAGACTGCAGTGTTTCTCTACATCTTGCTGCTGCTTTTCTCTGCAACGTCCATAGAACAAAATATGCATTAAGAATTATCTAATCACCTTTGTGATGTAAATTAAACACGTTAACCCAACAGCTGAAATTACAACACTCTTTTGCCTTGATTACTATTTGCAATAGTGTATTTGCACACAGTGTGTCCATATAGGTAAGCATCTTGTTGCTAAGCAAAATGTAAACAAGACAGGGTGATAAGCATATTAGGAGAATTTGGACTGTATGAATCCTTCTCTCTCTTTTTCTCCACAGCGAATTTGATATTTACCAACTGCTCTACTAGACTTCACTCATGAATGGGAGAGAAAGGAAATGGAAATCACAAGAAATATTTCCTAGGTTTGAGTGCTTTGTGCAGTGCACAGCTGCAGTCCTCTGAAGGCCCCCATCTCACTTCTCTGCACTTTCTGGTCTGCTGAAGGGATTTCATGCTGCAGTCTCTTTAGGTACGGTAGACATGTTCCCTTTGGGCACTGCAAAGCTATGGGAACATCCTGTGGGGTAGAAAATCAGCACGTAACCCCCAGCAAGGGAGCAGAATTAAAGTCACTCCTCTCTAGCCATTACTGCAGTTCCTTTTTTAGCAACATGTAGTGTTACCTCAATGGTAACAAACTACAATCCTTCTCAATTAGTAAGTGAGAAAAATACGTAGACCCCAATGGCATCTGGCTACAAGAGTAATTTGTCTTGCTAGACTTATGTCAGCTGGGCTTTTCTCTCCCTCATCTGTGGTACATTGGAAACCGAAGTGCAGAAGCAGTGTGTATTTGTTTCTCTGTCTGCTTGCCTCATGACTGCTGAACAATTATTGGTGTGTTCATCACTGTAGCTTCCCTTTATTATTATTTGTTATCCCTAGTTTGTGTGGTTTTGTTGAAATTTGATATTTTCAGTGTCTTTGGTTTGGTTTTCCGGTCTTCTACTTGTGGATGCTGCCACCATTCACACTGAAATCAATGTAAGTTTTCTATTTTCTCAAAGTGTTTACAGACTACTCCAAATGTAGCCCAGCAGGATTCTGGTCTTAACTGAAATTAACTGTCATACATAGGATTTGTTTATCTCTTCACATCCTTCTATCACAGATGTTTGTCCTTTGGCTTGTTCCTTTTTCTAATTAATTTTTGATTATAGTTTGAAACGCCTTCTGTCTAACCAATTTCCCCCCAAATCAAATAGTTCATTTCTTTCCCCTTCACCTACAGTGATTCCCCAAAATGGAATGTTATTTACTTCTGGTTGAAAGTGACCTTTATATTCAGCTGTTTCAGGTAACAGAGTTGTTGCAAACTAATGTGTTTTGATGCTATACTAATTCTTCTTGAATTACGAATCTGCATGTGCTATACTGAGTGTTACTCACCATTACTTGCAAAGACTGACACAGATTGTGTGATAAGGATGGTGGAGCTCATTTTCCATACTGATGCCCAAAAATTTCTCTCTGGGGTCACCACTAAATTATAGGTAGATAACTGAAAAATCAGAATACTAACAAAGGCAACCCTGACCAAACCAACGTAAGTGACAGGCAACCAGCAACTCTTAAAGCATATGATTTCCTTATTTTCTAGCCAGTTCGTGGAAAGCAAATGCACAAAAAGATATTAATTTCCCAAAGTGACATCTCTGACAAGCATGGAAGAAGACTGAAATTGGACTGCTGAAGCTGTTACCAACTTCAGCTGTCTGTCTGACCAATAGATACTACTATCACTTAAGGTACAGGCATTGCTGAACTACAGTTTTCAGACTGGGTGCACTGGTTAACTTAAATAGTCTGGACTGCTAGCTCTGGAAAGTACAAGGCCAGGAGTCTGTCTATCAGGACACCAGAGCAAAGGGCTGCAGACATGCTTCAGAGGGCATGCAGATAATAGTCAACTGCAGAATACACTTGAGAGCGGCAAATGGATAGATTTTGGTTTTTTTAAAAGACCAGTGTAAAATGGGTCTGTATAATCCCTCTGCCTTTTTTCAGGTTTTCTGCTGCGGCACTTGCACTTTCATATTGAGTTCTGGGCAGCCTCTCCTTGCGAAGTCGGGAGAGATTAATGGAGAGAAACAGAAAGCATGCAGGAGATAGCACAACCACCTCTGCAAAGTAATTATAATAGCTGTGTGACAACTCATTGATATGCAAGTGCAACTGTTGAAAATGGTGTAAACTCAACTGATGAAAAGAAGATAATTTGACAGCATTAAGAGGAAAGCTAATACAAGGCTGATGGCAGAAAAAAGCACTTAGTTTAATTCTTCAGTTGTCCAAGTTATTCAGGGAAGTGTGTAACTTTATTTCTTAGTTTAGATACTTTGCTGAATTGCTATCGCTGATTTCCCTCATCATATCAGCATAGTTATTCCAGTACAGAATTTCTTAATGATGCTATGAGGTCACTGTGGTTTCAGGACTGATTCTAATGGTGGCCCATGTGGTTTAAATAATTTCTGCCTCCAGCCCACCCAACAGCTGGGTCTCCTCTCGCTCTTCAGTTACACTATGATGATCTTCTACCTGATTATTCTCTAAACTAGTTACTTAAAATAAGCTGGATAAGAGGGGAAAAGAAATAACATAGCTATGGTGGAGGTAGTTGAGTCCTTTTGAGGGTGGGGCAAGGTGGGACTTGGAACATTCTATAGTTTTGATTTAGATTATGTTAAAAAAGTTAGGGGTTGTATTTAAGCAGTTTTTTTCAAGACAAATCGATATATAATTGATGGATTTGTTCAGGTAATCAAAGCCTATGCCCACACTATTTAAGTCATAATTACAGTAAGGAAGTTTTCTGATAATCCGCCTTAAGATCGTTTCTTTTTATGTCCTTATTCTTCCAAATTAACGTCATTATTTCCATGAGCATTTGGAATTATGCCTGTTAGCATCATTTGGATAGACATAATTATTTTGGTAATGATGAAAGTTTTCTGGTTTTCTCACTCTGGTATTATGAGCCTTCTTATAAGGTTTCCCCAATAGCAAGTAACATGTTAAGTGTGAGTACAGGGGAATAATACAAAGACGACACAGCTACCTCCCTTTCCGACAATGGGATAATAGCTTTCAGTGATCCCCCCCTTGAAAGAAGAAATTGAATATGCCTCTTCAAGTAAGAATACCAGAAAAATCACTAATACATGTTTTCTACTAGTCAGACTGTCCTAGTATCCTTTACAGTGGGGAAATTAAGGAAAATGTTTTAATTATTTTGAATTCTCTTTGCACAGAAAAACAACTGTGGAGAAAAATGTTCAGTGTTTCTCTGACAATAGGTTTTCTGTAGCATACACAGCAGTAAAAAATAACTTAATTGTGTAATACTTTCTAGGAAATATGTCTTTCAAATCTTCTCCCAGGTAGGGAGGGATGTGATTTTTTTTTTTTTTAATAAAAAGCTGGAATTGGTATCACAGTCTAAATGCAGACAGAATTCAGATTGAATCGGTTTCTTGTAGAAGTTATTTATCCCACGTTTTTCTATAGAAAATTGTCAGTCACCAGAATGCAGAGAATGTCTCACTTCTTGTACTGTAAGTTGCTGGGGGTGTGGGTGTGGGGGTGTGAGAGTGGTCATTAATTTTTTCTCATGTTTTTAATGTAAATTGAAGCCTAATTTTTGTTTTAAATTTCTCTCGGGTGTTTTGTTGGACCTCTTTTATTTGTGACTCATTATGGTGGCCTCGCACATCAGCAGCACTGAGTTTTCCTATATGGCCGTATGGGAAGGTCTGGAGTCTCGGAGACTTAGAGGAGAGAAGCTAAATTTCAGGGGTAAAATAAATGGATCTTAAATAAAACACAATGCAGAAGGTTACTAACTTTGCTGCATAGGTTTGGGTCTGAATTGGGCACTCCAAATTGAACTTAGAATTGCAACATATACTTTTTTAATTTTGATTTTAGGCTTACTTGAGTGGAAAAATGGACTACTTGGTTTCTTCACATTTGATTTGAGATATTTGCATCTCTATTATTTGCAAAAAGAGAACACAGACCTCAAAAACTAAGACTAAAGATAATAATTGATTGCCTTGTTTAACCTTTTTAGCTTTACTGGATCTCCTGCTATTTGCTTGCTTGCTTTGATTTTGTCATATCTGTCAGGGTCCTTAACAGTTCTTCTGAAGATCTAACACTATTGTATGAAAATCTATTATAATAATTTGTCTCCTGACTGTTGCTATAATTACTCTAAATTGTGTTCCACAACAGGTAGAGGGACATAAGGTTTACAAAAAAAAATACTACGTACCATTTTCTATTGCTCACACAACCCCCTTTTTTTCCTTTGCTGCTTATTAGTTGCACTGTATTTAATCTTCAGAAATTTAGAGATTGCCACAGAATGGAGAACTACTTCTTTCTCTGGCCTTCTGATGGTGTTATTCTGAAAGTACTTTTCATTCACTATACAATATGTCAAAGAACAAAACCAGTGATATTGGAGAGAATACTGGAATTCAGAGTTTGTCTATGCAGAATTGTCAGTTCAGATATGTGAGATTCACTTACAACAAGAAGTCAATATGAAAATTTAAATAGGCTGTGGGGCTATATCATTGGCAAGAAATAGTTTTAAATTATTTAATTTACTTTTAAAATGGAAAAAATATGGAAGATGTTACTGAGTCACAGGTTAATTGGTATTGTTACTTGTCTAATAACAACTTTGCTTTAGACTGGGATTTTGATATACATCTGAGAAGGCTTAGGTTTGCTATTCTACCCACTGTACCAGCATTTTATGCAAAAAAATACCTTTTTCCCCATATCATTTTCTAGGGGAAATAATATAAACAGTAAAACTGTTCAAATGTCAAAAATGTCACTCTACCAGCATACATACAGTGGCAAAAGTTGCTGCATTCTTCATAATGTGATTACTCCCAATGGTCGTTTTAGAGTAATAATATACTGAAAGTGTAGTTTTAAATATATTTAAAAAAATCATTTAGAAATAGTAACTATAGGGACGACCTTTGAGAATTGATCCAGATTTTTCTAAATCAGAACTCAAAAAGGCATTGGTAATATTTGAATCATCAACATTCAACAACTGACTTTTTTGTAGAATGTGTCCAAATGAACTAATTCATTTAATTAAAGGCTATGTTAATAATAACACTTGGAAATTTGATTGATTACAGAAAACAATCCCAGTAGGTTTAAGTATGCTCAGGTTAATTGAAGAGCTAAGCTTAGGAAGGAAAGATTTGCAAAAGGCTGTATGCAGGCACTTTTCTCCTTTCTGGTGAGAAGAATCTGTCACTTTTTAATGTCTTTTATAGCATAAGTTCAAAACTTGACAGCAATAACCTTCGAACTGTATCTACATGAATCATACATTATGACTTCAATGAAAGTCGATCTCGTGTGAGATTCTTTTGGTCACATTTCAAAGATTTATTCAAACTATATGAGGTTTTCTAAGAACAAAGGATAAAAGATTTTTTTTTTTTTTTTCCCAGGACCTGGTTCAATAATGCCCACAGGCTTAAGCATGTCATTGTAAGCCTGTAACTGGACATGTGCACATAAATGAAATCTTAAAATAATCTTTACAACAGGTATATTCTTATGTACTTTGCCAAAGAATGACTTCAGAGAGGTAATTAAAGAGAAATATTTTTAATGAATTAGTGAAGTCTCCTGCTCAACACTGGCAGGAGATTGATGCCTGAGGTTTCTTTTTTATGTCAATAGTGTATCCCCAAAATGTTACAGAATAAATGTGGTGGAAGAATACATTTAAAAGTTACATGATGGGTATTTTGTTCATATGCTTCATAATGAAGATATCTATCTCTCCATTAATTAAGAGATATTTGGAGTTTCCCAAGAAGTTCTATAAGACGTTAAAGTGGCTAACAGTCTTTGTCACATCTCCTGAAACATATCATCAGCATGATATATCTAAACTAACATTTCTTAAAACAGCATTACTAGGGGTAAACAAAGTTCAAGGATTCTTCAAATCCCTCTTTTTCTGTTCATGTGTAAGAGAAATTTAGGGCAATGCTTTTTGTCATGAATAAGAAATATTCTTAGAATCTATGCTGCCAGAATCTCCAAAGCGCACACTGTAAACATTTCACTTCTACAGTGACAGCTAAGTGAAGATGCCTTGCTCATTATCCATAAAGAGTATGTGGCACAGATGAGCTCAGAATGTAAATTTGTAAGGAAATGGAGAAAATAATTCATTTTTCATGCAGAAATGTGGGTTTTTTCATGCTGAAAGATTCATAGAAAATTAATTAGTGGAAATCTAGCAAATCTGTTGTGTTGGTAATACTGTAAAAATACTTTTCAGCACCAAAGGAAATAAGAGAAGCTAGAATCACTGAGGTTAAATGGAAAATGGGAGGAACAAATAGGTCCTAAATAATAGCTGTTCATTATAGGATTTTAAAATAAATGACAGAAATTAAGAGCAATGTAAATGAGAATATGTGGTTCACTGAGATGTGGTATGAAATGCATCAACTATGTGTTAAATTTCACAAGAGCTTCTGAATATTTGTTAGCATGTTTAAATTTCTATTTTAAAGAGAAAAAAATAGTTGCATTCAGTACATCTTTGCGAGCTTTGTCACAGTTAAATATCTGTGTGCTCTTACCAAAACTACAGTCATTTCAATCACAGATTTAATTTTCTTGAAAGGTGAGGGATCTACCGTGGGGCAGAGAGAAGCCCATTTGTTTACTAGTAGGTGAGTTCAGGCAGCCATGATTTAAGTTTCCCAAAACAGTAAGAGGCTGGTTGGTATTTCTGGAGTTGTATCCATTATTTACTTTGCTAGGCTGTGAGGATATTTGCAGTAATGTCACACTAAACTCCATGAATTCTAGATTGAGAAATAAAAAATTAACAGTATGGACTGATGGGAACACTAGTATATAGAGACAAGTCATTTTAAAACAAGTACAATGTAAGAAGGCTGTTACTAACACAAATACATGCACACAAAAATCTCACAGTGACATTTAAGGCTGTAGGATTTCCACAGAGGATTAATTCCCTGCAAGCCCCTGCCCTTCACGCTTACCCACAGAACTAAGACTTGAGAGTAGCTTAACTGCGTTCTTGGATTTCTAGAGTTGCTAGGTTGTCTAAACTTCGCTTAGCCATGGAAATGAGATTCAGATAAACATTTGAGCTACAATTTACCTCTACCAGGTAACGTCCGTTTGCCTTTTAGAGAAAGACCAGCCAGGCGGCCCTAGCAGCCGCTCCTCCCCTGTGCTGCCCTCCCCCGCTTTTAGTGAGGGGTCCATTTACCTGTGCTTGACTTTGTGGGGTATAAGGGTGCCTGAGTACATCAGCAGAAATGGGCATCCACAGCACTGTAGGGATAACAAATGGCCTTGATTAGTGAAATCAAATCACAGGTTACAGCCTCATTTTATTAGACTGTGGAATAACGATGATGGTTATTCAGAAGAACAAAAGTGAAAAACGGAACTCTTGTGTAGTTTGTTTCTTAGTAACAGCTAAAGTAGAAATTGCCTGTGATGCCAAGACTCATACTAAACATTACGACTATTTTATAAACTACTTCCTTTAGTCTGGTGACCTCAGCCTCGTTTGCTTTGATACAGGTTTTATTTTAATTTTTTTGTTTACTCCCAAAACATCACCTGATGCCTTGGCCATTGTTTAAACCAATCACCTCCCTTATAATTAAATAATTATCAGAGGAAAAAATTGAGCAGACAGTATGTATCCACACAAGTTATGTACAGTGTATTTTTCCAAGGGCCAAAGCACACCATGCTTTCCACATCAGTGTGTACTTGTGTACTCCTGAGTGATCCTGGATGCAGTCTGGCTGTAGTTTGGTGTATTCTTTGTTGATTCAACGATGCTTTGTTTTCTTTTTATTTTAAAATGGTAACTTAACACTAAAATCTCCTTTAAGTGAACCTGAATTTACATTTGTTTTATATTGATGTGACTTTTCTCTACAGAATCTGTTTTTTTTTTGCTGGGTTATCATCTTGAACTGATGGAGCCCTGTAATGTTCCCTTGGTGTAAACAGATGTAAGGACCTGATTCGAGGTTCACAGGCAGGAGAGCTTTCATCTGCTCTGAAAGAGTCATACCTGGGTTGAGATCAGCATACAGGTCAAGCAGAGTTGGCTTAAACAAGTAAGTGAAGAGTCTTCATTTGTCTGCTAGAATTTTATTCGTACAGGAATATAAGTACTTTGTGAAAAACAGAAATGGAAACTGAGATGCAAGGAGGTCACCTTTGGTACTGGTACTCCTTCAGAAACCTCACTTTTTTTCCTTTTGTCAAAATGAAAATATGAATGTCAGAGATGCTATTCGATGGTCCTTGGTTTTCTCTGGACAAAACAGAACTGGAGGCAGTTAAACACTGCTTTTCTAGTCTGCCAGGGCTTTTCAATAAGGCCTGACTTTAGCGTTAGAGCCAACATAAATTATTGGAGGTTCTGATCAAAGGTGTTTAAGACGTACGTTGTAATTGAAAAGCTTTCACATGGACTTCTTAATTTTTTAAATCATTCACTGTACATAAATCCTGGAGCAGAGAGCTTAAAGAAAAGATGATTTATTTTTTAATTTGTTTTGTACACAGGGAAGATTCCAAAAGACAAAGCCATTTCTGCAGGACCCTTGAGGGACACCACTTGTTACTGGATTTTATTACATTGTTTAGATTTAAATCCTGAAATGTACAGAATATTATACATCCTGCTTTTTAACCATACCTTTAAAGTCAGAGGATCATCTCATGAAGAGAAGAATAGGTGTTGCTTATTGACAGTTTCTGCTTCTTAATGAAGGCTTTTAGTAGTGTACATATTTAAAGTATTTTACATAATTCATTGCACTATTTTCTTACTGCCCTAGGGAATTATAAGCATCTCTTGCTGTGATCTTTCAGTCCAAGGATTAAGACTCCTTTAATATTCATAAATTTTAGGAATTCTAATAACTGTTGTGTCAGTGAGCTCTGTGTAATGGTCAGAAGTGACAGACGAGGCTGCAAAGTTAGCTGATATACCACCACTGATAGCATAACTGCGCTAAGGGAGCATTTATGGGTGAAATTTCAAATCTATTGACTGTCATAGTTCACAGAAAAGAAAGCTTGCCAGTACTAAACGTATAGCCAAGAGACAGGTATAAACCTACTAATGACGAGAAATCCAGAGTAAAGGATTTTAATTAGCTTTACATATAGGTTTGAAACACTGAGTGATATAGCTCTTTTATTTTGTATGCCTATCAGTATTGAATAAACAACAGCCATATCTTAGAAACAGATGAGAATTTCTGTTAGGAAATGCTTATGCTAAGAGCTTTTTACAGCCCTGTTACAGTTCAAATGGACTTTCAAGCTGTGCTGATGTTAAGTCCCCTGTTTGGGGCCAGAATGATGGAAGAATTGCTATCCATTTCCCAGCTACAGTGACTACCTTTTTTGTCAGAAGTTAGGTATTTAAAAATATGACTCAAAATTCTGAATTTTCTGACACATGGCACTCATTCTCTGTAGCTAACTCTTAGGGCACTGAGGCCTTTTACATAATTCATTTTTTAGTAGTGTCCTCCAAATATTATATAATTAGTTGAAAGAAAGTACTTTTAAGTAGCTAAAACTTAACCAATACTGACCAAAAATCTTAAACTTCCTGTGAAGTAAAGGGCCTGTGTGTTCCTTTGTCCTGGTGAAGTACCTCACTGCTTTCATCATACTGATCTATCCCCAGCCCTTTTTTAACATACTTGCAAATGTGTTGTTTTTACGAGATTATTAAGAAGAAAGTGTTTATTTCAGTTTAGCACTCATGTCTTTGCTTTAGGCTGCGCACATTTTTACCACAGAGGTCTGTAATGTCAGTTGTAAAATTCAGTTTCCCTCTAGAGAGAGCCAGAATCAGGCACGCTAGGTGAATTGTTCCCTGCATAAATGAACCCCTGTCCTCTTCCCTAGAACAGCTTGAGAGGAGAAGTCTTCTTTTGTAGCATATCCCAAAGATCACCAGGACCAAGCTCCAGTGGACTAGATGAGAAATATTGCCTTGCTAAGAATATTCTGACAACAACTCACTATTTAAACAAAATGGGAAGCTTAGATCAAGGACGTCAACAGTCTGGGACTGCCATGGTATGACATAAGGTGTAGAGAGGAGGACAGAAATTTGGTTTAAAGACCACCTGAACAACAGGGATTTATGGGTCAAAATGTCTTATATTTTACCTTTGTACACCAACCTATACCAGTCCTCCTCCCTCCCAGTCAGCAAGCTACTGCCTTCTCTACTAACTGTAGCCTTTGGAAGTATTTATGTCTTACTCCTATGCAGAGTTTACCACAATAATCTCATACCAGTTTAACAGAGCTCTGAAGACTCCCAGCAAAAAGATGGAAAAATTCTTGATTATTTCTACCTCGGTGTAACGGAACAACATGAGCTGGAGATATATTCAAGCTGTGAATGTCAGGAATAAATAGGCAGCTTACAAATGGCACTGAAAATGGTCTATACTGCTGAGAGGAAAAAAGATTTGGTTTCTTATTGTTCTGCCTCCTTGGGTTGATTTAAAAAAAAAAAAAAAAAAAGAGTGGCGTGTTTTGATGAGGATGATACAGAGTAACAGCTTTTGAAAGTGCAGTAGCTCTTTTCTTTAAATGTTTGAATTTTAGACTGAATTTATTAGAATGGGCTTTTTTGTTTGGCTGGTTTTAGCTCCCCTCGTACAATGACAACCAGGAGCAGCTCTAGCTTAGTGCAGCACAGGAAGGTGGCACTAATATGTTAACATCTGTTCACTACAGCAGAGGTACGACGACCTTGGTGTATCATCATTAATTTCCCCAAAACAAACCATCCAGAACTATTGCTAGTAGAAACAATTTGAAGAACATCAGCATATAGTCAAACTTATTTAGTCTTTGACATTGACAGAAGGGTTGTTGCCTTCCTGACTGAAACTCCTCATGACCACAAAGGCAGGGCCCTCGCTTTACGTGAGTGCTGCAGAAACGTTCAGCCCACCGGGGACACTTTGACTCACCCCTGTAAAAGGTGGAAATGAGCATCCAGACTTTAGAAAACCTTGGCTAACTTCACAGGCTTCCTTTTTAATCAGAATGCATGTGAGCGTTGACAAAGAACTTTGTCTTCATTTCTGTGCCTCACAGCCTCGAAGCACAACTGTATAAATTATGTAGGAGGCAACACGTCCCCCTGGAATACGGGCATTTATGTACGCACTAGGCCAGTTCTTTAACTAGTGGAAATCGGCTACAGCGCAGCCATGCTGATTTCTGTCACTTGAGGGATCTGGTTCGGGTACTTTGTGCCGCTTTCCATTACAGTCCCTCAGAATGACAAACTTCTTTCAAACAATCCACTTAAACCCGTTAACTCGTAATGATACGGCTGCTGTTCTCAGTAGGGATATGGCATTCATAAAAGAGTTTACTTTGGAAGGGAACCTCTGCGGACTGACTTTAAACCAGACCATGGCTCCCCTCAGGTGGGGGCCGCGAGCCTCCATCGCCTCAGACTCGCCCGCGGCACCGCCCCGCTCTCGCGCCCCCCCCCCCCCCCCCCCAAACTCTCGCGAGACCCGCCGGCCGCTCCTTGCCCACCCGGCGCCAGGGCGCGGAAGCCTGTCAGGCGCCTCGCGCTGCCGCCGCACGCGGGAGCCGGCGGTGGCGCTGGTAGCGCCGCCTTCCTGCGGGCCGTGGGCGGGCGGGCGGCGTGTGGCGGTTCTCGCTGCTACGGCGTCTCGACGCTGCTTGTGGCTTCCAGACAGAGGCGGTTCTTGGTGGTTGTGTGACAAACCCCAGGGAAACAAAAGGTAACGGGGCGTTCCCTTGGGCGCTGGTGCTTTTCCAGTCAGCTTTACCGGATTTCCAGAGCAGCCCCAGGGGCAGAGGAGGTCGGGGCACAGGGAGGTGGCTGAAATTCATTAAACTCCTGAAAGTTTCCAGAGATGTGTACTGCCTTGGAGCTTGGAGCCATAGTTCATTGTTAATGGAGTTACCGGGTTAAGTTCATCGCAATGTTTGACCTCCTGTTTAGGAGCCTGATGATGTGTGAAAGCCTCGCTGCCAAAGAGGAGTGATGGTGATGCAATTTTAGGGGCTAATGATTCTGCTGACCTAATGTCCTCATACAGCTGCTTTCTATTACTGTCGCTTAACTGGGACATGGTAGACTCAAGGGACTGACTTTCTGTAATGAGCTAGCTGTGCAATTATGGTAGCTACTGTGGACACTGGAGCTGAATCTATCTCATTTTTGCTTCATCATCTATTTTTATTTTATTCTGGCATAATGTGGACATTCCAAAAAATTTGAGTTTATTACTCCTAGATGAAATGAGTAGTGCTAATAGTGCTGCTGGGCTGTTGTGAGGCAGGGGCGGTAAGGGAATTGTTTCAGAGCTAACTTTTCGTACTGTCCTTTTGCCTCAGTACTCTGTAGCCTTACAAAATTACTGACACGTGACAAAAAAAATCACCAGAGATCTTTGTGTTTACGCTTATATTCTAGTTAATTTCCTTCTTGCTAAGTTAAGAAAGTAAGCAGGGAGCATTAATGTAATTTTTCCCAGAATCCATGGAAAAGCTGTAGTGGCTTAACGGTTTACTTGAAAATGCTTTGTTTCCCTTGAATCTGAGATATAGTTTATTGCAGTTATGCTCTGGGTTTTTCAAAAACTTCTACTAAGTACAAAATCCTAGTTTTGGTTAACTTACGGAAATGGCAAGATTATCATAGGTTATAATGCAGCAGTATATGTGGATATTTTGCTGAAGTTATGGATAAAGTAGGCTTAGGGTTACTTTTAAAAGGACAGATAACAAAGTCCATACATTTTTACTACACACAAAAACTTGGTACTTTTTATGGTCAACTTGTTATGCACTGACATTTTCTCTCATTATAAGAGTAGTGGGATTTATTCCCAATGTTAAAGAGGAACCGTTTGGCAAGTTCTGTCTAGTGCAGGTTTCTTTGTAAAAGTGAGTTCAAATTTCAAAGAGAAAACCATCTCATTTTCAAACTGCTTTGTTACAGACACACAAATCTACGGCATATCTCATGAAGAACAGTGTGTATGTCAGTTAAAACAAATGTTTAGGGTCTTGTTTTCCATTTACTTACTTATTTGGCAGGGTTTACTCAAGATTGCCCTACAGAAGTTAAAAAAAAAGGCATGACTGAGACATGATAATTCACATGAAGTGAATTATCCATGATAACTGCTCCACGTTTTGCATACTGATTTATATAGCAATTTTAGCTGAAAGATCTTAAACAGTTAGCCAATATTAACTGAGCATCATAAATACTATTATGAAGTACTTAAGGGCAGATGTAATTTTCACCAGCTGCTAAAATCATTGCCTGTATACTTACTGAGTTTCCATAAATTTGGAGTAATCTAACACTGTTGTCCATAGCAGTAAATTGAGCAAAATTTAATTAAAGATACATATCTTTGAAATACAAGTCTTGAATCTACCTGTTCTCTATTCAGCATATTCCACCCATGTATGTCTTTAATATATTAGATTTTTTTTAATGGGCAGTCATGTGTGACAGCCATAGATAGAATATTATGTTTAGCGTTTTGGAAGACCCAGAGAGCTGGCCCTGCAGTATATTCAAGTAACTTCTCAAATGCGCTTTCAGGAGCAAGTGCTGAAGAAGAGTGTTTAACTCACACGGCTGCTGTGGGGCTGAGGACTTTGCTAGTTTTAAGTCAAGTGAGTTCCCTGCCCAATTTGGTGTATACCCACACAACTGCTTATTTAAGTAGAATAATTATTTGGGGATAATTATGGAGTTATAGGAAAAATGGTGAAGGGCAGGAGGAGAACGGGATAGCTACTTGCCGCAGCAGAGCTGCTTTACGATAGCCATGAATTGACTGGCTTCAGTGCTGAGCAGTTCATTTCAGCAGCAGTCCTAGCTTTGGGCAAAACCTGAGGGCACTAATGAGCTTTAGTTGCTCTGAGCAGCCTCACTTGCCCATGGCCTGTCAGCCCCAGTTGAGTTTATGAGGTTCATGTACTTCTGTGTATGTATGTGTGCATGAGCATAAATTTCATTAGCTGGCCTAATCTACAGATTACTTTTAAAATTAAACTTTAGCTTTTAAAATTATAGTTGTGTGTTTTCATTGCCCAGGCAATAGTCCATGTTGAGACTACACCAAAATTTATCTTTTTCTAGAGAGTCTGAATTTGGCCAGCTTGCCTATTCACTGTTGTCAAGGGAGGAGTTGCTATACGTAGACCTCTTAAAGCCTTCACAGCCAGTTTTAAAAAAATATCCAAGACTTTGGTGCTATATCTTGCTGGTATCTATTGCATGCATATTTTTTGAGATATTTAAATGTATTAAAAGAACAATTTAGATTTATAGCTCTATGTATCATGATTAATTCGCTACATAATAGATACATTAGAATTTCACATTTCATAGTTATAGTGCTTTAGGAAGTAAAGTATCACAATATGGTTTTGCTTATATTTTTTTTTTAATCTCGTCAACACTGAAAGTGTCGGACATTACACTGCGATATTACTAAAGGGGTAGCCCTGTTGGTTGGTTTGGGTTTTTTTCTTTTTTTTTTTTTTTTTTTCCTGTTCCACTGCTGTCGTCTATCACAGTGAACCAACGATATTGTAGGTAATTGTTCGCATAATAGAGTGCAGAGGTAGTGAAGAATACTCAGCATAAGGGTGGTTTCTTTGCACACCTGTCACAAAATAGCTCCAACAGCTCAAATTCTGTTCAGTGGTATGGACTGTGAATCTCAATCAGAAATATGTTCTGAATCCTGAGAAGCCAGACTAGGGACTGCTCCAGGCAAATGAAGAAGGGGAAAAACCCATAGGCAATCAATCTTACATCTGTCCCAAACCACAGGTGAATTCAGAAATTAATAAAAGGTTGCAGCACAGTGATTATCAAACTGTAATTTTTAAAACTGCCTAAGCTCAGTGAGACAAACCTTTAAGAGTAGTATTTCACAATTGTTTAGATAAATGCCAAGCTAATCACAAAACCTTGTCAAATTTCTGCCCTTGATCTCCTTGTCAGTGCAACTCTTAGTTAGTTATCTTGCAGGTGTGTTTACTGCAGTAGTTTCAGGACTACTTAGGCAGTGGAAGTATTGGTTAAGAGTGAGAGAGAGTGACAGTCTCTTCCAGAATTGTTTGTTGGTCAGGTATTTTATGTCTAAGAAATTAAATTGCCTGTAAAAAGAAACGTAACTTGACTCACTGTCTCCTACTTTTCTAACTCTCATGGCAGAGTTTGAGTGAAACATGACCTGCATGTTCAGCCATATGTTCCACTCATTGCTACACAAAAGTTCAATCATGCTGTATGACATGAATGCTACTCATGTTTGTCTTCTAACACCCCTGCAAAAACATGAGAGGTGGCTTACATACATCAAAAGCTGTATTCTAATAAAATTACTTTCTAGAATATCTGTTTGTTGAAGGAAACAGCTCTCATGTCACTTTATTAATGTCAGTGGTGGAAGAAAAAGAAATAAACCCGATTCTTCCTTGCTATTGACAATTCCAGTCTTGTTAATTTTTTTCTTTTAGGTTTATATATTTTCTTCATTCTCAAAATCCTCTTTGCCTCATATTCCAAAAGAATTTCTAAAGTCCAAAGTACAGGAGATGGTTTTCTTAGGCTTATTGTCAATGTTTATTTGCAGCATTTTGGGGTTTTTTAATCCTTCTTTGGAAGTAGATGATGTTCACAGTGAAGTGCAGAAAAGATGCTCACTCAACTAAAGGACCTTTGGTTGCAGCTCTTTCAATGAGTGTTCTTGTAACATAGCACATACGTGTGCCTTATGTGAGTTTGAAACAAGATGAGCTAAATGTGAGCAGACAGTGAAGGACTTCCATGCATTTTCTTCCCTGTACTAGGACTGAAATAACCCTTCTCTCGTTCCATGAGAACCTAGGAAGGTGGAAATATATCAAAGATGAAAAGTGTGGTTTTTAAAATGTACAGGATTCAGGTTGATGTGAGAAGCTGAAAAAATTAAGAAAATATCTTCTCTAGAAAAATAAGTAACACAGAAAAAGGGCTTCACATGTTAATGAGATGAGACAGTTTTGTGAAATGGTTACTGATTTTCAGGCAAGTGTTACATGGAAATCCTGGCTCATAATGTGTCCCTTTAATTTTTTTCCTGCCTTTTTATCTTTGAGCTTTTACACAGGAAATTTCATATATATTTAATACAAAAATTACATTAAATGAGCTTTCCAGTTTCATGTTCCAGGAGCTTTCTTCATTCAAGAAGGTTTCCTTTATTTCTTTGTGTTAAGGTGCTGGCTTGAGATACATAACAAATGGCAACTCTTCAGATACTGTTTTAGAATGGCAAATACTGTCCTTTTAATTAATTCTGGAGAGTAGGAACTACATCTGCATGCACCTAAAGATAAGACCTTTCTAAATGCTAAAACCAGTAAGCATAGTTTAAAAGACCGTTTACTGTGTTTGCAGTGTTACCACCATATCTACATTTTTGTCAGTATTCATGGGATTCCTTATGTAGAATGGGAAGTTCTAAATTGAGTGCAACTTTCACGAGTAGCAAAAAAGCCATTTTTAAGGATGTTTTCTGTCAGTCATGTATAGCTTCTGGCACAAGAAAAATAAATTGCAGCTTCCCTGAGAAAGTGACATAAAACCATTGGGTTTTTTGTGTCACAGAGGGATTATGGTGAGCAAGACAGGAATTCCTCACCCAAGCTGCGATTTCTCTTGATGAAATTGCTGCTGTCTTAACTAGTACATAAAATGTCAGGGGTACAGCAAGAGACAGTAAAAGAACGTCATACTTCATACAAATCATCGGTAAGAACAATAGGTTATTGCAGGTAGGATGATCTACAAAGGAAGCCACCAGCTTTATAAAGCAAGTTCAACTAGTTGTGACAGGCACATTGTCTACACTCCAGTTCTCGCTCCCTGCTCCTCACCGTGGCTTGTCCCCACTCCCCCCCTTCTGTAACAATTAGGTTATTATCGAGACATAATTATAGGTACTTCCTTACCCAGGATTGCCCAGGATGGGGATGAATAAATTGGTTTTGTGTCTCAGGTGACTTGGCTGCAGATCTCAGTGGGTGCTCTGCTTAAGGAGCTTGAAATCTGGCAATACCTTCTCAGAGGATTTAATTGAGCAATCACACTGTGACATACAGACATTTTTTTGCAAAAGCCTACAGCAAAGAATGACTTCCGAACTGCTATTCTTTGTCATATGCATTATACTACTCTTGCGTCTTTATTCACTGACTTCTCAAACATGACAGAAGATAGAGCTGCTGGTCTAGAAATTATAAGTTTCAGGAACTGGGGGAGGGGGCTAGGGATGAAGGGGAGGAAGAAATCAGTCATACAAATAGAATGGTAGTTCACTGCATTAAAATACCTAAACTTAAATAAAAAGCTCTGTTAAAACTTTTAGATAATTGTCAGGTCTTCACAGACTAACAGTAGTCAGTTCATTAATTTAATGAGTGTTATTTGACCTCTAATATTAAATTAATGTGTTTTACTGTTTATTAATTAAACATTAGCTTGAGGAATGTCATTATTTTAAATAGTAACACTCCATCTCTGTCTCCATTTATATAGTGATGAGTATACTGTTAAAGATCATAGTCCCTCTGGTATGAGGATCATTTTACAGAGTTTTCTGAAGTATCTCTGGATACGTTCATATCCCTGTGTCTAGCCTGGATACAGTACAGTTTTCTCAGCTGTTTAGCTAGGGCTGGTGAAGTACTTCACTAACATAACTCTGGTAACCTGCCCTGCTGAACAGGTGTCACCACAGTACTGCATTGCTCAAAATAATGCTTTTCTTAGCAGCGTGACTGTATTGAGTTATTTGTCATTTCATTTGATAATTTTTCATTAATATGCTTGGCATAAGAATGTGCTAATGAAATTTGATAAAAATGTAAAGCTGGGAGGAATTGCTAATATAGAAGAGCCTGGTATGTTATCCAGGAAGAGATGGATGGTCTAGCAGATTGAAATAAAAAAAGTGAATTAATGTTAGTAATACCAAGTAAAAGGTCATGCTTCTAGGAACTAATGCAAATTCAACTGCTGAACAGGGATTTATCAGGCAGTAACTTGGAGAAGAAGAATATGGGCATAGTATGTCCAGTGGTCCAGTTGACCACTGGATGACTATAAAGCAACAGGAAGATATAGCTGTATAAAAGAGAAATACAGTCTTCGGACATATAAGGTGATTTATTAAAATAGAAGAGTATTTAATTATATTTCAAGGCATTAGTGAGTCCTTGGTTGGAATAGTCACATTGTTCAGTTATATTCACATTACTTACTTATTTGATAGAGATAGGCACCTCTGGAAGATGGTTTAGAGCAGGATTTATGAGAGCTTCAGGAAATGCCACTCCAAATTCAGGTGTTTTAAGTTAGGCTAGGTTTTGGGTATATCCTCTACAGTATATGTTTTTAGTTATTTGCCTCCAAGATGGATGTATTTAAATTGTGGTAAGTAGAGTGTAACTCTACTGAATTTATCAGTAGAAAGACCTTCTTGTGAGGGGACACTAACAGAGTGACGTGTTAAGCCCAATGGAATGCTAGCAGAGAATAGATATGATTTTACGTAAGGTTTGTGTTGGAAAGGAGAAATAACTGCTAACGCTAAAGAATCATGAAGAAGAGGAATAAGAAAGAAAAAAAGGTGATAGGTTGTTAGTAAATAAATGGAATTTAAATAAGGTAAGTTCTGCTTGTGTGAGAGAAATTCTTGAACAGCTTTCAAAAATCCTATTAGTGACAAAAGATACACATTTCAAATGGAGCTGAATCTGTTTTTGAATCAGGGTAAATTAAATAACTGTTTGTGATTGCAGGTACCTTGTTGTGATGTGACAGGAGTTCATTTCCATTCCTAAATTCCTTTGAAATCATTTTTTGATGAATCCACAGATGTCTTCCATTGAACAGCAGCTCTGCACACAAATTGTCTTTTTTGCTATACAGGCTGAGCTCCATTCAATAAACTGTGCTTTCCTTCCCCTCCCCTCAAACTGAGTCATGGTTGGTCACTACCTCTCCTGCGCCTAAAAGCTGGGGTGAATTGGTGATGTCCTTTAAAAGTGATTATTAACAACAATATAAAGAAAGATCTATTCTCATGTAGACAGAATTATAGCTCGGTGTCAGTCTTAAATTTGTGAGGAGATTATTAAAAGTTTTTCAACCTAATAAAGTTGCGACAGTATTGGGACATAAAGTTCTAACAAAGATTTTTGTTTTACAAACACAGTTTAATGGCTTTCATGGTCTAATAACAGCTTATTAACGTTGTGTGTGCTATTTGACCTATAATATTAAGGTATATCTGTGTCTATTTAAAGTGTTTGTGTTAAAGGTACTTTAATATAAACGACAATTATATCTGTATTGCTTGAACTGAATTTTGTGCAAGTTTGTGATAGTAGTTGATTTAGTTATGGTTTGGTGTCTAAAGCTAGAGAGATACAAAGTTCAATTTAATTCCTTGGTTGACAGAGAGAAATAGTTGCTGCGGTTCCATGGCTGTTTGGGAGAGAAGTACGTTTGTGCTAAGTACAGCCTTGGTTGCTCCGAGTCAGAACTGGAGCAGCGCCCGGCCTCTTCCCACTGGGGCCCCTGCAGCTCCCTTGGTGCCAGAACCCGGAGACCTGCACCCGATACAGTATGTCACTAGTGAGAAGAAGCTGGCAAGTCTTTCTTTGTCACACTTTATGTGGAATGTGTTCTTCAAACTTGCTGTTGCTTCTAGCACCATGAAACTAAGCCGGCTTGTTTTCAAAGTGTATCCTAGTAATTGTCTTGATGTGCTAGAATGGCTTATAGTTGCATTACTCATCATTTCCATTCAGAAAAAAATTAAAAATTAGTAAAAATAGAAAAATATTTTTCCAGTTCTGTTTTGGTATGTTTCCCAATTTTTTTAACCAGTATTCCTGAATATTACTGTACTCTTAATTTATACTTGGTTTTGCCTTCTGATGTGCATGAAAGGTGAATAGTCTCCTCACAGTGTGAAAGACAGTTCTTTTCAGTTCCATTCCCTCAAGCCATAACAACCAATTGATGTCAGTTACCTCAAAAGCAAATTAATCCCACTCCTGTTTTGTTGAATCAATACTAATGCATTTTTCCTGTAATTTTCAGGTTTTGACAACGCCGGCTGCCAGCAAAGCTGAGGTAAGAAATCCTGTCTTATACTGGTGGAATGTTAAATAGTTGTCTGCGCTTTTGATAGCGGGGCTAGCTTTCTTACAATTTTGGGGTGAAAATTTAAGAGACTTCAGTATGGCACTTTTGCTGCTTCTAGTGTTCAGTGAGCCAATCTTTGGAGTTCTTGTCTCGTTGTAACAATGTTTAAGCTGATAAAGTCCTCCTAGGGAAGTTTTACCATTTTGTAGGTATTTCTGAAGATTTCCATGGCATTGAAACCACATAGTTCAGAGCTTTGTTAAGCATGTGTTATAATTTTCCATCAACAGAAGGTGGCTATCTGACCTTTTCCCTATGCCCTTCAATTTTTCTACTTTGCTTCACAGCAAAGAAGGTATTGTATCTGCTCCAAAGTCAGTTCTGGTGGTTGGCATACATTCCCTCCAAGTCCACATCTAGCTTGCCTCACTTACCTGGTAACACATGACATAAGCTGTGTGAACAGACTGGGACATGAGAGAGAAGTTTAGTTTTATGACAGAATGCCACTAGCTGAATTCTTGTTAAGTTTTGGAATGACATTAACTGTATTGTATGTTGCCTGCGTTGGGTACTTGACATTGCTATAATTTAGGTTGATCATTTTGGATTTGCATTTTTTTTGTCAGCTTTTCTATTCATGTGTGAGTACTTTACATGGTCTTAATGGGTCTAACGCTATTCTTAGAGGTGAAAATATTATGATTATTGGAGTATATTTTGAATAACTGATTGCTAAAGTGAAAATAGCAGTCCTTTGTGACCACTAACATGTGTTATACTGCATTTGTCTCTTGAACATTGCTGTTGAATAAGTCACTGCACTTTTAATAACTGACAGATATTTTTATTCAGTGCACAGTTACTGACTCATTTAAATGTAATGTCAATTGGACGCTCAGAGCGTTTCTATATGAAGCAGGTCTCAGACTCACAGTAGGGAATTTGTGATGTACTCCAAAGCTAATGTTTAACTATGACAAAATGTCTAGGTGACTCTAACTGCTGTAGTCAGATAAATTTTTAATATGAACCTTTGGTAAATTAAATTGCATTATTAAAGAGAATAGATAAACTGTGCAAGTTACTTTAAAGAGCAAGGACACAAGTTCACTTGCATACTGTAAAAGAATGACATAATTCATTTTTATTTAGATTAAGACTGTATAGTATTAGTGTTCAGTCTTGCTGGTCTGATTCAATTGCATACTTGGCTTGTCTCAGAGAGTTTTGGGAGTAGGATTTATATCTGGTTTTTCATTGTTGCACTATTTAAAATGCCTATTGCTCTTATATCAATAAAGTCCACTAATAAATAGTACTTTCAGTTCCTTGTTTTGTAATGGGATTTTTTGGGGCTTAGATTTGTCACTGTACAGGTTCTACTATCAATTTTTGTCCCTTATGAAGTCTGTTTTCTCATTTATTTTTAAAATGTTCCCATATACTTTTTTCTTTTGTGTGTGTAAAATTCTAGAAATATTACAAGTTTCTGAGCTGGTCAGTTGTGTTGCTTTGTTAGTACTTTCACCATCTGAAAACCTTAAGAGAGTTAACACATTTGGTTGTTCTTTAAAAAAGCTTTTCAGCTGGCCTTTGTGCTTCAGCCTATGGACCAGCTGACTTAGTAGGCACAAATCTATATGTAAGAGGTTATTGTTAGATGCTGTTTCTCCCATTCATGAAAGTACTTAGAAGAAATGTCCAAGTTCCCCAATACAGGGAAAATCCTAATTGAAGGTAAAGGATAATTAAGTGCTTTCCTGAATCAGGACAGTAGTGTTGTTTGTAAATAGTCCTACTGAATTCAGTGGAATAACTCACAAGAATAACAACTAAAAAGAATAAAAAGCATGCAGAACTGGTTGCTGAGTTTTTGAATTAGACACAGTTTTCAACTTGAGGGAATGACTTCTTTGACATAATGGCAAACTTCCCAAGATTTCTTCCAGGGACCTACATAGCACACTCTATATTAGGCATAACAGTTTGGGTGTATTTTGAGGCTAACATGCCTTAAATAACTGTGTGGATGACATACAAAACATTTCCTCAGGTTTGAGAATAGTGGTACATGAGTGATCTCATGTTTTGACTGATTTTTTTTTTTTTTTTTTTTTTTTTTTTTTTTGGACTCTTTGGTCTTCCTGAACAGTTCTGAGAAAGGTAGAAGCCAAAATAGCCTTGTTCTGGCTTACCTTTGCATCGTGTCTTAACTCATCTGAGCTCCTCAGTTCTTTGCTACCGTATAGTGCTTGTGTCACAAGATCTCTAGTCTGCTTTTGAAAAAAAAAAAAAAAGTACATACGTTTGCTTTCTAAAATCTTTTATAAGAACTGCTCTTTCGTTGTTCTTCATCCAAGTAGTCTTGAAATCTGATTATTCCTGTTCTTCTTAGTTGACATAGCTGTGTTCCCTTCCTGAATTTTGTATGAAGTCTGAATGAAAACTTAGCATGTTTGTATTACTATTGAATGTTTTAGGAAGATACAAACAAGAGTTTGGTTTTTTTTTTTCCCAAACGCTGGTTGCCACATACCAACTGTAGAGAAACAAGTACATCTAGAGGAAGCTGTCAAGTAATCCAAAGACCTTTCTTCCATCTTTTAACACAAAGGGGCAATAAATAGTGACAGAGTCAAAGCTGTAGGCAGCAAAGCCTTCCATGAATAATTGCCGAATCTGCCTACACTGTGTCTTTTAGTGTCATGGTCTTGTAAATAGGCAAATTAGAAGCATCTTAAAAAAGAGTAACTCGTACATAGGTAGTCAAATATGAAGATTTTTATAACAAATTACTCTGGTCTCTTGCACAATAAAACACATAACGAATCGTGTTAATGTCATTACAAAATGGGCCTGAGAACAGTCTCAAATACAGCTATACACTGTATAAATTGCCATAACATACACAATACTTTATAATAAAATTTTCACATAATTCCCTGGAACAACATAGTTTGAGGAATGACTTTTTCCAGGTCTGCTAACTTTATCTAATAGAGGTATATGGCAGTCGAGTCCTTTTATTGCTTTTCTGAACATGCATTTGTCCCCTTCAAGACATCTCATTCAGTAAACTATGTGGCTCATTCCAGAGTGTCCTTCTTTCTAATTAGCTGTTAGTATAAATAATCTTTATGTTGAGGAAAGCATCATTTCTTTTACTCTTTTTGAAACAAAAGTTGTTACCAAAATAGAGAACAGAAAGCTGCTTATAATTCCTGTTTTCCTCCCCAACTTTTGAATAAATGATTGTGAAGTTCAAGGCCACCTTCTTGTGAGAAGTTAGAGGTCATGCATGATGGCAATACAAGTTTAGTATAACTGTGTGTAAGCTCTCTGCCTGCTTTTATGTGAAGAATGTCAAGGCAGACTTTTTTTACTCTCCTAAAGAAAAGGCTGCCAATATGTCTCAATAAAACTGGAAATCAAAATCAGCTCAAAGCCAAGGAGGTTATTAAATCAGAGTTTAAGGAAAACCTCAGAATAGTAGGCAGAATGTGGCTGTAACGATAACAAAACTGGAACTGATTTATACTGCAATCCATAAGGTCCTTGTTTATTAGAAATGTCATTGTTAAGCCCCCCCACTTCCCTTACGTGGAAGGGATAGGTCAGACCTGGTGAGCGGTATGTTTCTGAAAAGACCAATAAATGTATTACACTTGAGTCGCCCTTTTGCTGCTGTGTGTGTGGGGTGGAGAGTGGAGAAAAATCCTGTGACAGGACTGACAATTGTTTCATTTATTTTTTGTTCATAAAATGTTTATGAAAAATCATGTATGCTTGTGTTGCTCTGGAAATATGTTTGCATGAATGATGTGAGAGATGCATATGCAAGGTGTCTTAAACCGATATGGTCTGAAAGCCATTCAGTGCATTTGTACTTGCTGATATTATTGTCTGTTTGCATTACACTAATGCCTAGAGGCCCCAGCTGGAATCATAGTCTTTCAGGTTTTGTACAGGCATGTGTTACACAGTATTTCGAAGGTCTTATGCACTTACGTAGCTAATACATGAAATGGCTAGAGCAAAATGAAGCCGTGTAGCAGGTCAGTAGCAGAACCATGGGGTTTCATTTCCAGTAAGACCATACTATCTGTTTTTCCAAGTTTTAATGCAGAAGTGAACTAACTCATTTTTGAAAAGGAGACAGTAAAAGACTGTGTGTAAACACATAGCAGAACTTTCTAAGAAAATATGCATCTACCAATATTGTTCTGCTATTATTGTTTCGATGGTTTGCAGTGCGCTCTGTTCCTAGTAGGCTTACAATTCTTTTTGCTAGTATACGAGTAATTTTTAAATCCTGTTGGCTGATTTATTTCTATGGGAAAACTATTTTATCAATGGAAACTTTATTTGGGGAAACATGAATACTTGGTTGGATACTCTTAGGAAAAATTGCAGGTGTTGTATTAAAAATCCATGGTAGATAAAAACATGTCATTCAGTCTTCCTAGCCTCTGTGTCCTACTTTATTCTCCAAAGCACGCTTAACATGCAAGGACCTAGCCTGCCATCACTCTGGGGTAAGTACATGCTCAGGACAGAAGACATTTCCATTTCTATTTTCAGATTGTTTTTTCAGAATGAATGAATAGGTTATAGCCTCTCCCTTTTCTGATGCATCGATACTTTGTGTCAGACGAGGCATTTGATTGAACCTATTGCATTGTTAATCCTATCCAGCTGTAAATTTTCTCTTCCTTAAAAGAGGAATGAGGCATTGAGTGGTCAGTCATGATGGCTGATAAAGAATTTGCTATTAGTATTTTTTTTAATGTTCATATCGTTAATGTATTTAGAGCAAGAAAATATTTGCGTTTTAAAGACCAGTAGCAATTTCTATACAAGTGTAGCCTAATGCTTTCCATATAGTTATAATGACGATTATTTTAAGGGTTTTACCATCTCTATAGTTTGTAGCAGGACTTTAGAATTTATCAAGAGGATAATTATTGCAGTAAGATGGTCCTTTTTGCTTGATCTGTTGAAATTCCTTCAAATTTGAGTCATAAGCTATCAGAAATTGTATATGAATAGGTATCACTAGTTTTTTTTAAAAAAAAGATAATTGCAATCAGTTGATAATTGTTTAATATATTACTCCTAAGAATATTCATAATTTTAAGTGTAAATTCAAGAATTATGTGTCAGAGTAATTTTTGCTTTTCCACTTTTTAGTACTGAACAGTTAAAACTGTGCAGAAGTTATTTTGATATTTACCCATAAATAATTTCCACTGAAAAGTATTTTACGAGTATATAAGCTGAGTAAGGGTCTGAACTGCCACTGAAAGGTGTCTACGGGTAATTCAGTGTCACATATAAATCCTGCTGAGCACCTACCTGTGTCTTCAGATACCTAATAAACTCTTGATTGTCGGTGACGGGAAATCCCAGCTGTAGCAATTATCTTGACAAGTTAATATGGACATTCCAAATGTGGCAGAAAAGAAATTCATAGCAGTGCATGCCTGGTAGGTGACCTTTGAACGTGATTTGAGTGCACCTCCCTCTGAACACTTAAAATACCTGCCTTCATTAGTATTTGTGAGATTCCCCTCCAACTTTTATTACCAAAGGCAGAATCCTGACTACCTTTTATAGTTTCAAGGTTTAACCACAGTAGTTACATATATATGCATAAAACCTGTACAAAATGGATGGGAAGGAATTATAGAAAGTTTTCATCCATTTTTTACTTGAGTATGAATTTATAGGATCATGCTCCTTCAATATGAAATCTTCTACAGTAATTTTAAGCTGTGCAGTGCGAGAGACGGTCTTGCTGTAGCTGCTACTGTAAAACCTAATTTGCTGCATAAAATATGAGAGCTATAGTGAAATATGAGCCTGGAGAGCAACTCTTTTGATCTTGAGTAGTCAAAAGGTTGGCATGTATAATGCTATGAAAATAAATGATGTCAAAACTGTAGGATATAATTTATGGTTTGGGGACTACTTTACTCATAGAAGCAGAAGCTTCTACCATTGAAAAGCAAATAGTTCAACAAAAGATAATGAATGGAAATGACAAACTTTCATAAAAAACCCAAATCTGTTGAATCATGCAATACATCAGTTTAGACATAACCAGTTGACTAATTTACTGATTATACATTATTAAAAAGAGCATTTGTAAAAGATAGGATTGGAACTTCAGCCTTTGTTTTGTATTTCTTTAAATAAGTGCTAGGTATTAGCTGTCATCCAGTTTGCCAGAGACTTGGTCACGTAAATTGTCTTTACTCGATTCCACTGACAAAAGCTTGGGGCTTGTAAGCTCTTAAAATTGATCTTTTTTTCAGCTGTCCCAGTACAGTCTGAAGGTATACCCAAGTGCTTCATGGTGCTTCTAGGAGAGTGATTGCAAAACAACATCATAGTATTTGTTGACTAAAATCTTTATCATTACTATACCATGCAGATTCTTCTGTGTGGCTCTGATAGCTGAGACTCCCATTGCCTATACAGGTTTCAGACTAGGATTTTTGTTTTTAATGTTTGTATGAAAAATGGTTCATGGACTAAGTCAGCTACCTAAATTTGTTTAATTTAAAGATGACAATCTTCCCTAATAAAGTCTCTATCTCTGGAAAGTCTTTTAATTGTTTGTTTAGATTTGTTTGTTTTGTTTTGTTTTAGACCCTCTATCTTTCTTTCGAGGTCTGCTTTGTTAAGTTCTCCTAGGCTTCTCTTTTGTCCTTTTGTCACTCAAATGCTGCTCAGTCCCTTTGGTCAGGACTCTAAAGCTGTGTATGGAACATAGTGTGACATAAGTCTGGCTTTTTGTTCAGACTGGGATTTCATTGTATTTTGGAAAGTGTGCTATTAAAGGGGAAGTCCCCCCGTGCACACCCCAGAATCTGTTTGGACAGGACTCCTACAGAGGCTTTTGAAGGTAACTAGATTTAATAAAATAATGACAACCGTGAACCATCATGTATGCCTTTTCTGTGCGTATTCGTGCGTGCACAACTTTTAATAGTATGTTGTTCCAGAATATGTTTCAGCAATGCGTATCAGTGATTTGATGGCAACAGAAATGAATATAAGCTAGTCTCACTAAAGGGTTAGTATTGACTACAAAGTGCACTCTGTTTATTGTTTCTGTTTCTTAGTTTACTTCTATGTCTTCTTGCTAAAAGTTGTAAGTTTTTGCCCCCTGTACGAGGATCTTAACATGTTTTGATGAAGATTTTAAAGATGCCCTATTAATCACACTTTTCTCAGTCCTTTTGTTGTGAATTTGAAGAGTATCATACTGTCAGAACTGTAGATGTGCCATATTGATCTTGATGATTAAATCAGCCAAAGGAAACTTGATTTCTAAGGGAAAACTTAATATTCTCAAAGCTGAATGTCTCCTAAATATTCATAGGCTACAAAAGTTGATCAAGTACCTTTGTTCTCTGATTATTACAGTGAACAGTGACACTTAGTTCAGATTCTCATCATATTAATGTGATGTAGTAATATATAAATTCATGTGTATGTGTTTTCAATCATGTGAATATGCAGAGGTAACTTTTTTTTCTATCTTGGCAAGGCAGGAAGATAAATAGGTGAAAATGTGTATGTGTTTGAGCGATAAAGTTGGTTTAATGATTCTTTGGGAAAAACTCCCTGTGGTACATACAGTAGTGACTTGATTGAACAGGACAGAATCATGCAGTTCAATTAATGTGCAAATATGTGTTCACTGAACTTTCATTCCATTTATCACATGGACATGGAAATAGGGTCATTTTTTATCTCTGTATTATGTATATGACATCTTAGTTTGCTTCTTGCACGTTGCTATGGGAAAAATAGCAATGTGGCACACCACAGGCAAAAAGAATTGGAGATAAATTCCTCAGCTGTCACAAACATCTTTAAGTAGATCTTTGTTTGAAGATAAACCTCTTCCTGCTGCAAGGATTAACATTAAGAAGGCTTTTGCACACTCTTTCCATTAAAATTGTATGCATCTCTTGGCCATATGCTGTGAAAAATCATTGGTAACAATTGTCATGTTTATGAAGTACCTAGTTAGCAAAGAAAGTGTAATCACAGAAAAAATTCAGAAGGAAATTTTAGTTGAAAATACATTAGTATTCACCATTGGTTATTTAAAATAAGAAGCCACCCATTTCCAAGTAAGTTTCTTTCTGATGCTTATAAAGGTTTTCTTCCATCCTTAGACGTAGTGAAATTTGTTTGGGGACTGTTCTCTTTCTTTTGACTAATTATTCTAAATCAGGTTATCAAGGGTACAGTTGGTTATTCAGTTTATACACTGAAAACCTACACTAGAAATTCTGTTATTGAAAAGTATAGTGAATAAAGTTTTTTCTTTTATTTTATTTCTATAATTGGAAAAAAAAAAGTGTTCTTTTCCCTTGATATTGAACAAAACCAATTCATAACAACAGGGGAAAAAGATGGAATTTCATCAGTACAATGTAAAATAATGTGATAAAAGAATTCCTTTCCTAGGTACCTATAAGAATATAGAAATGTGGTTAAAATTTTCATTGTTCTATTTCATTGATTGTCTAAAGTAAAGACCTTTTGGCTGACATGGGCAGCTGTATAAATTAAAGACTAGCTGAATTCCACATGGAATTGTAATCTTTGCAGGCAAAGCTTATAACCTTTAAACAAACTGCAGGCCAAGTTCTCTGCCATGTAAATTGGCAGAGCTTCATAAACTTTAATGGAGCTGTGCTTTAATGGAGCTATGCCAGTTTTTAAGAGCAGTGAATGTGATCTTAATTTAGGTAGAAGGTGGCAGAAGGTTAGGAATATAAAGAGTCTAAATTATTAATTATCAGTCCCCACACCTCACTGTTAAACAGGAAAAAGTCCCATTGGCTTGGGGACTGCAATGTCTGGTCAAAAAAAGATACTTTCTCAGCAGTTATTTAGTTCAACAACTTAATGCCTTCATTAGTGTAATAGAATGAATCGCTGCAATGTAGCGCACTCTGATTTTGGTCTTTTCCTCAGCTACTTTTCTACCTTAAAGACACCAAGAAAGAGCTTTCAGTCTGAAACAGAGCTAAGCACCTATCAATGTATTGCAGTTAACTTGGGTTGACACCTGTTAAATATGATCAGTTTTTTCATTTACTGTCTGTGAGCTGAGGTTAACATGATAGCGATGCCTTTCTAGGTGCATGCACATATGCAAACACAAATATCATGAGTATACTAATTTTCTTTGTATGGGTAAAAGATGCGAGTCTACTAATATTTGAAATAAGGCAGTACTTGATGATATGCAAAGAAATAAGCCTGTCCTATCAGTGAAAGAGTAAGTAATATTTTACAAAGGCACTAGACCAGTAGCACTAAAGTGACTGCATAAGACGTTGTTAAAAACTGTATTATGTAAAAATGTAGAAAAGACCATATTTCTTATTAATTAAGCCTTGTACTGCTACTTAACATTGTGCACAAAATGGGAAAAACAGATATTTTGGCAAAAGTTTATGAATGAAATACAAGTAGTTTGGAGAAAACACAAAAAACCTCACTAAAGTGCAAAAGTAATGTAGTTTTCCTTCAGTACAAAAACATTGATTGCAGAAGTTATAGAGTATTATGGTTTTATATTTAGGGGAAATAAGGGGTTTGTAAAAAATAGGTTTTACGTAAGTTAATTCACAAGTAAAGCAATTCTGAACCAAACAGCATTTTGTTTTGGGACTTCTTTTCTTCACTAGGTGGTTTGGAAAGGTGCTGCTGACCATTCACGTTGTATGTCTTAAACAAAAACTTACTAGCAATACTTGCTGCAGAGGTGAATAGCCAGACTTACAAGGTGGTATTTGGGGGAAGTGTGTGTTTGGTTTGTTTTTTTTCTTTTTCTTTTGACTGAAGTATTAAAATTGTTTGCTTTCCCACTCATGTTTGACTAGCTATTACCTATGTTTCATATCCTCCTGTAAAAACATAGGGTTCAAGGGGATTTAAGACTGGAGTGGCTGTTTGGAGAAATGCTTATATTTCTATAATAGAGGCAAGAAAAAAAAGTGTTGTTCTGTGGCTCCTGCTTTTCATAAGGTGAGATTCTGGGAAGATGAACAGTAGTTACCTGTATTGGTGTACCAGTGGTACAGGTACCTGTGGTGTATCTGCTGCAGGGAGAATGGAAGAGAGAAACTCCTGCCCAGTCTTAAAAAAGGTGAAGAAAATAGATTAATAGACTTGGGAGAGAGACTGTCAGGTCATAAAAGAAAGTGGGGAAGCTGAGCAAGTAATAGGTGAAATATACCCCTTTCTCCTCCTCAGTAATGACAGCTTTGAAGAAGGGTCAACAAGGCATAGCCAAAAAATTTCCTCTTCTATCCCTTCAATCTTGAGTTTTCTTAGATGGCATAATTAAAATATTTCTGTTGTGGGTGAAGCAACTGTATACTTTGGGATACAGAGGAAGATCTACATCTTTCACCTTACAAAAGAGGAAACGGCAGAGGGCAGCCCAGGGTATGTATTAGCTTGTTGAGGCACTTTTTTTTCCCCAGCAGATCCACATTTCTTTGCCATTGAAACAGGAGTCCGATTTCTGGTCTAATAAAGAGTTTCCAATTACCTTGAGTCTGAAAGTGGTTTATTCACATTATGATGAATTATTCGCATACGATGAATTATTTACAGAATGACTAAAGTGTTTTCCTAACCAAAGGATACTGTCTGTTTGATTGGGAGTTTATGATTATGAGACTAGGCTAAAGCCTTCAAAATCATCTTTACAGGGTTTCCATAACAGAACAGACTAACTCACAGCAGTTGGTTTGAAAATTACTCCTCCTTGCTGTATCTCATTTTCTTCTTCCTTAGTGCCCTTTATCCCCAAAGGACATGGTGAATGTTGTAGTGTATAGGATTTGAAGAAATTCAGAGCAGATTTCAAATCATCTAGAGAAGCTCAGTGAGTTCAATCTTTTAAACTCAATTACTTCTTTCTGCAGACTTTACATTCTTAGACTTCAAACATAACAAGAGAATTTCTTTCCTGCTCTGGATTCAGTGAATGTTTATGCTGTAACTTCTCTGGGGAGGCAAAGTAGCTCTCAGCTGACCAGCTCTTCGTATACAGCATGATTTTGAAAAAATGAAATTGAAGACAGCATAGTATTTGAGCTCTAGGTGATATATTCTGGCAAATAACAGAAGGGCATCTACAGATAAACATAGATGATTACGTGTTGGTAAAGCCACCGATTGTTAAGAGACCAGAAAAATGTTCTAGGAGGAAATGTCTGTGATGTTTGATGAATTCTACATTCACTGCAACACCTGCATTACAAAACAGCTTTCTAAATCAACACCAAGAATGTACTTAATTTATAAAGTCAGTGTTCTAAGAACTGTATTAAGTTCATTAGTTTAGTTTGTCTTGCATTGACAACTTAATACTGTTTTTAAGTTAGTTTTGAAGCCTACTTTCAGAAGAGAATCATAGTAGCAGTTTAACACCTAGACTAATATTAACAGGAAGCCAAACCAAACAGGCAAACTAATTTAAACCTGTCTCTGTTGAACTTTTAATAAATACTTTATTCATTGTTATATGGACAATATATTCCATTATGATTCTCTACTGCTTAGTACAGTATTTTAGGAGAGATGTTACAGAAAACTCAAGAAGAGTTAGAACAGCAGTAACAAGTATTTTTGAATGTGGCTGTAGCTGTAACTGGCAGAAAATTAGGTTTATGGCTCTTTACTGAATAATTTAAATACCAAATTAAAGGAGTCATGTAGAGTAGTCAAATGTGTCTCTTCCAATAATTATAAGTGCATTATGGTAGAGACAATGAGAAAAGTTTAGCAACTGTATGAGCCACTAATTGAGCTGCTTCTCCCACAGATGATTTGGCACTTAGTTCCATATCACCTATAGCTAGTCTCACTGAGATACTCTGCTGTAAATAGTAGGTGGCTTCACATTAGCTTCTAGATTGCAAAACTGTGTCTAAAATATCTCTGATCTCTTGGTCTCTATACTGCCCATATAGAAACTGGCAGTTTTCTGGGTTTTTTTTCTGACCATATAATCCTTCACTAGAGAACACTAAGCTGAACACTAAGCTGTCAAAACCAAAACTGTTTGTAGAAAAGACTGGTAAAATGTTGGTGTATTCTCCCCCCCCCCCCCCCCAAAGTGGTAGAATTGTCAGAAAAACAATACGATGACCCAGTCCAAAATTCCCTTTAGTTCTGAGATACTTTCTGGGTTTTTTTTTTTTGTTGTTGTTTGACTGGGGGCTGAAGAATGGAAGATGTTTTGTCAAAAAAGTTACAAAGATGAATCCCAGTCTTAATAATAGAGAACATATTGTCAGTGACTTGATAATCTGTTACGCTGGTACTGAAATGCCATCAAGTATGTTACCAGAGGGCACTGTGTTAGACTTTTCCACTTCTGGATAAGATGGTCTAATTTTCCTTTTGTATTTGCAAATGATCACTTTGTATTTTTTCCAATTCTAACAGTTAGGATTTTTTTTTAAAAAGGAGACTTACAGAGTAGTAATTTGAATTTAAGGGGTGCATTCATTTTCAAAGTGGGTGCGGTTGTTCTCACGTAGACATGTATTTGAACTTTTTTGAAGGTTTCTCAAGGTGGAAATTGTCATGCCATGGACAACACTAGAAAACTAATATTACAAAATATTTTAAGCAATTAACCAACCACTGTGTGGCCCCAACTGCAGAAACAAGGCTTTGAACAGTGAACTGAATTTTATTCCCTGGCTTTTCTGTTTTCATTTTCTTAAGCAGGGAGTCTTCAGGTGTGTTTTGTTCCTGCAAAGCATGGTCTGTGTGTCCACATCCAGTTAATGGCAAATTTTTAATAACAGGCTTCACAATATTTCACCCATATGTGCTCAATGTTCTGATTCTACCCTCCTAACTGACATCCATATACCAGAGTTGCATGCTCTTAGAGCAGGACTGACGATGTGGAAAATTGACGTATGTGGTTTTTGTCACCAAACTCTTTAAAAATGAAAAATAATGAAACAATCCCTTTTTCCTTTTTATAAATGTTGTGAAGTGAAGACATGTGATTGCATTTTGATTAAAAGTAATTACAAGTAACCTTAATTAGCTCCTGATCCCATGAGTTTAGAGGAATGCTGTCTTTAAAAAGAACTAATATGAAAAATTAGTATTTCCTGAATATTTCCATAATGAAGAAGAATATTTTTTCCTTCGTGCTTTCCTAGTGTTTAAAAAGAAAGAACTCTGAAACAATAAATCAAATTTAAAATGCCCAGAAGAAGAACACAGAAGCTACAAGGAACCTCATTGTCATCATTCCCATAACTGATTTTAAACATTGGATTTTCATGGATAGGTAACCATTTACTTTCTACATGAGTTGCTGTGATAAGAATTTATTACAGGACCTCAGGGAAATGTTGTTACATCTATTAAAAAAAAGTTACCATTAATTTTGTGGAATTAGAACATCGATTTAATTTGGCCTCCTTTAATTGATGTTAGGTAGCTTGGGAACTGATGTCCTCACTTTGTAAATGCACTTAATCACTTCTTGCTACAAAACCTTGAATGTAATTTTTCCAATCAGAGCTGACAGTTGTAGGGTTAAAGCTCAAAGCTAATAAATTTCCATGGACTAGATACTGTACTACCTGGTGTCCTTCTTCAAAAATATTTATACTGCAAAGTAAGTCTGAATAATTTTAATTAGATAATCTCACTAAGTGTTCTTTTGCTAAATAAATTTTATTTGCTCATGTTAGCACGGTAATTCAATTTGGTGATATTTTTCTTCATGGGAAAAAATATTCCTCTGCTTTGTACGGTTGTCAACTAGCATACCGTGGAATGTAGTTTAAATACATGGTCAGAGGGCCTGGAATTAAGTGGCACTTCAGTTGTCATTTCTGAAGGCAGAGGGGTTTTAGCAGCATGTGGACAAAGACACTGTCAGGTTAAAAGTCATGCAGTTCACAAAAGGAAATGTCAACATGCTCAGGTTAATGATGGCACTTTAAATGAATGATATGGAAATAATTTCTTTAAAAATTAGTCTTATTCTCATTTGTGGTATTTCTTCAACATTTCACACTTCGTTTGGAGAATAAAAATAGATTTGCGAGAGAGGTGTTTTAATGACTTATTCCTGATGAATAATCATTGCTGAATCATAGTTCTCCCTGGAGATCATGACCCAAATAAGAATGAGATGTGGTTGGGGGAAAAAATAAGAACTCCAGAAGTCCTTTTACTATAGAATAGCACTTCTCATTGAAGTTATTTCCCCTGTCATAATTAGTCTTGTTTATGATCTCCAGCTTTTCAGGCTATTAGTAAGATTAGTAATCTTTTTTTGTGTACTACTAGTGAAGAAGGTTCTGTTTATCCATAATGGAGCCCACATACCAGCATGGTATGCCAGCAATCCTCTTCTACTTTAGCTCCAGTGCTGAATTACAAGTGTAAGGCATTTCTAATCAACTGTCTGTGGGATTTACTCATGCTGTAGAAGAAAAAGGTGATCTCTCAAGTAACTGTGACTTTGTGTGCTCTTTTTAGTATACTTTCTTGACTCCATAAATTGGGATACAGTATTTTCAGTAGCTGGTCCATGACTCTGAAAGACATTTCGTTGAGCTGGCAATGGGAAGGGATTGCACTATCCCCTCATCAAAATGCCAAGCTCAATTCTTCACTTAGTTCTCACAGAAGATGAAAAAATTCTGAATGAGGCAATCAAAGACAGAAACAAGTCTTTTTTTAGTGGCTACTTTTTTTTTTTTTTTTTAAGGTGGGCAGATAAGAGTAAATTTGTGAAAATAAAAAACAAGTTTAACAATTCAAAATTATATGAATAATTAACTAAGCAGCCCTTGGAGCTGAAGCCTTTCAAAGCCATAACAGCAGAACTTGACCACAACTAAATTATCTGTTCTATGGACTTCCTCTTTTTCATTTAGTCTTTAGAAACATTTATTTGTATCTATGGGCAAAATTAGTTTGGATTTTCAATTTAATGACTTGAAGTCTACTCTGTAAATGCATAGTAAAGGGAGAATTTAATTGTACGTTTTCTTTTAGAACTGTTTGTTTTCTTGGTCAAATGATAATTTTTCATAAAAATATTGTAAAATGTGTATTCTCCTGCCTTAAAAATAATAAAGTTGTTTTGAATTTATGAATGAGAATAAACAGCCTTATTTCCTGAGTGATTGTAACTCTTCTCAAGTAAATACATTACTAGGTACTTTTTTATGAATGTAAAATACTAAATAGATCAAAGCAATGTGAAAACTGTTTTGGCTTGCTATGTAATTAGGATGTGTTTTATCTTTACACCATTCAGATTTTGATTAAAATTTTTGAATATATTGACCACTGTCAAATTTATCACTCTTCCCAATTTGCTTTTCACACATAACTTTGAATGTTATCACTTGTCTAGGACTGCAGATGAGCTCTTCTGATGAGTGAAGGAATGAAGTGGATGATGTTCTAAATGCATAGATATTTCCCTCTCAAAGAGAAGTATTAGGGAATGACTTTTAATCCAAATCCTGTTGATCCAAACCAGGCAGTGTAGTGTCGATAACTGATGCATTGAGGGCAGATGTTCAACTTTCCCTGAAATATTCCAACACTACAAGTCTTAGAAACTAAGAGGTATAATGGAGGATAATTCTTCTACACTAGGAAACACATTGTGCTATGCACGTGGTTAAAAGCAGCGTATGTTTATGATCCCTCATTTAATGGAACTTCTAATGGAAAGGAGGAGAGACTTTCCCTTGCGTATGTCACATTATCCTAAGCTAGTACCTAGCTTGTCAGCATCCTCCCTTCACATTATCCTAAGCTAGTACCTAGCTTGTCAGCATCCTCCCTTCACATGGGACACAATCTGCTTTTAAGTAGTTAACTAACTAGGCTAGCTAATTTCCAAACAAAATTCAGTGAAGTTCATTTTGGTCTATTTTGCACCAAATGTATTTAAAAGAATACTTCATGAGGAATAGATCATCTGACACGATAAGATCTAAGAATGACTGAGTTCCTGTATATGACAATATAAGTACTAAACTTCTATTCTTAAGCCTTGGTACATTCATAAACATGTGTTTTGTGTAATTAACTACTTTTGACCTTTATGGTAGGAAGTTGTTGTAACACCTTCACTGTGCCAGTGAAGGAATCCTGTTAATTTTAATACAGATGTGTTATTTCTTTCAAGGACAGGGGGTTTTCAATACTGTAAAATTAAGATCATTCTTCTATCATTCTCACCTGAAGTAACTGCTTTTCACTGTGTTCACAGGGAAATTGCCCTATTATGTATTGCTCAGATCTCTCAAAAATCAGTTATAAGTACATTCCTATATCAGTCTGATTTAATACAGGACTGTACAGAAATACTACTGGGATATCATCACTATAAAAACTGTCCTCGGGCTTTTACTTAATTGGATTTGTAAAGTATGCGTTTCTCTGGTCTGACATTTGTATTTTTATTCTAAATATTTATCTTTTGAGTTGGTAGCTTGCACTGACCATTTCACTGATGAAATTGAGGACAGCTTGGGATCCTGTTGTTGACATTTGTATTTAACCTATGACTTTTAGAAGGAAATTCATTAGTGAATATACAGTTTCCAGTAGTTCATTTTACTTTTAGTCATGCAGTAAGGCCACCTCTCCTAGATCCACAGCCAAATGTTTATTGCATTTTTTTTGATGAGCTACAACACCTTTGGGGAAACTTATCACAAGGGCTAGCTTTAGGCACAAGTGAAGCAGGTAATTGCCAAGGGTTGTAAACTGATGAGGGCAGCAAAATCCCAGTTTCAGACAAGACACTGCATCTCCCAGCAGCAGCTGGGGCTCCCTGCCTCTATTTCCCTCATCCTGCAGTGCTGGCAAAGCAGCTCTACAACCACAGCCTAACTGAGAGGCTTGGAGCACTGCGATGGGCCATTGTACATCCAGACCTATTTTCTGCCTTTCCTGAGCTCTGTCCTCCTTTAAGAGGGTAAGAGGTTGCAGGGATAATACATCCTTGCTGATATGATGCAGGGCTTGCTGGCAGATGCTGGTAATGGTCTGCATTTCCCTTTTTACTTGTCTTTTACAATCTCAGTTGTGCAGATGCATGCATTTCAGCACGGGTAATTATGGAGAAAGATACAGACAACAGGATCATAGTATTTTCCAGAGACAAGACAGCTTATTCTAATTTCCCTGGGAAAAAAAATGTTTGATGAAGTCAGTCTGCCAAAGCTGTAAAATAGAATTTGTCTATATTGCAAAGAAATTTTGAAATGCTTTTTGGTTGATTCCACAAAAACTAATGATTATATTAGTGTTCTTATGCTACGCGTCCTAAGGTAAGAGTAGGTAAACATGAGTTACTGATGGTGACAGGCGCAGTCTCTAAGCAGTGAATGGGTTTGCAGCTATCTCCTGTTCTTTCCTAGAAAGTGTAAGAATTCTTAATCATGCTATCATCTAATTAACATTGCAACCCATTTGGCAGGAGCAAAGGGGAAGCACAAAGAGCAAGAAGCATTGGAGTTTTCCTCCATACCCATGAGTCATATTCTGGTATCAGCCGAGTGGCAAAGCTGTTAAGAACTCCTCCTATTCCACGCCGTTCCCAACAGGCAGGCACCTGCTGCTTTCTGAGCCTGTGCTGTTCCCCAGCTGATCTGTGAGTCTGCCTTGAATGAAAGTGAAGTCCAGTCAGGCTCCAGTCTTAGGTGAGGAATGCAATGTTGTTAATTGCGTTCCTTTAAATTACACCCTTACCTGTCTGTGAATATGTTAGTGTGCTAGTATGCTGAGCAGACCAAAATGCAGGACTTGGACCAGGCCCTAACATAACTTGCAAAACTAGCTACTTTTTTAGCTCTGAGAAATCTAGAGCTTGAGACTTAAATTTCCAACTCTTAGATCCTAGCTATCCCTGTGGAGTCCCTGAAGACTGAATTTCCTGGAGTCCTTCCCTTAGCTCTCTGAAGTAGAAGGGAAGGCAGTTGGGTTCTCTGCTTTAATTAGACTAAGGAGGCAGCTCATAGAAGATTGGAAAAGAGAGCAGAAATCATCCACCCTCCTAGTAGAAATGCTGCATGAATAAAGTTGGTAGGGAATCGGTAGCTCCGAAAAGTTAAATAAGCCAAACAGTTGTCAGTTGTTTTTTCCCATCTTTGCAAATTTCCCTGGTAACAGTTGGATGAGTCAGTGATTCAGAACATGGTTCCATTTATTTGGTTGAAAAGTGATAAGAGTCGTAAATATTTCACAGGAATCTGTGGCAAGTTTCCTCTGCTGTGACTCATAAGGATTTGGATTATTATTATGAAAACATTTGTAAAGTTATTGTCTGTCTTTTCATCAAGAAATTTTCACTTGAGAATCCATGCTAGGACTGTGTTGTTCATTGTTTATCTGTTTTTCTCCAGGGTTTAAAGTGTTAGTCAGCGTCTCAGGGCACTAAAACAGCGGCCAGTGGTATGGGTGACAGCACGTAAAATGAATGCCAATATTCAGACCATGTATAGCCTGAAAATATTAGCATCAGGCAGCTATTGGGAGAAATACCAATTGCTATTACATTCGCAAAAAAAGCCCAAATTAAAGCTAAGCAAGTTTTTTTTTTTTTTTTTAATATGTATTTCATTCACTATGTAATACAATTTCTGGGTGACTGAGGGGATAGAGTTATATATAAATAAATAAAGGAAGAAATGAACAAAATATTACCCCCAATGTTTATTTCAGCAAACAAATAAAAAAATAATATTTGCAATCTTTTGGGAAAGTTCTAGAATTAAGTTGTACTGCATATAATATGGGTACCATACAGTATACCAGTATAACAGGTCCAAACTAAAGAACCTAGCATGCTTTTCTACATGGTATTTAAAGTGTAACTCTTTTTTTTGGGTGGGGAGGTGTAGTTAAATAAATTCACCCTGCTGAGGTTTAAGGCTGCAGAGTATAGATATGTCAGACCTTGATACTTAAGCCACTAAGTGTTTGTTCAAGCCTTGAAAGGAGCAGTGTTTTCATTATGGGTATCCATGTTACTGTGCAGTGACTGCATCTATAAATTGCATATAGAAAGTGAAAAGACACTACAGACAGAACAAGTTACCAGTTAATGCAATTGCTTTCCCAGTGGAAACAATTCAGGACCAGAGGAGACAGAATTATTGCACGTATTCAGCTGTCTGCATTTTCCAGAATGTTATGTCCAAGCCAGACTGTGTGGCTAACCTTCTTTAAAATCTAGGGTATTACTGACATATCCACAGTGGTCACATGTGCTTCTTTCTGTTGAACTAAGGTACTCACCAGGGACTTCAAAACTAAAGCCATCTCTATTATGTTAAACGATGTCATATTTGCTAAACTCGGACCAGAAAACAATTTCTGTTCTGGAGGCTTTAACCTCCTTTACAGGCCTTTTAAAAAAACAGAAAAAAAAAAAAAAATCTCCCCCTCCCTCCTCCTTTCAGAAACTCTTCTAATGAGAAATCTGAGACAAGTTGACTAAGATAATCTGGATATTAGCAAGTATATCTGTTCTATAAATACAACCTGGTAGAAAATTATTGATTAGCATTTTTCTCTTTGTAATGCTGGATGGAGAAGGAACTGGTTGCGTCTTTCCCCAGTGTCACTGAACTCACTGGTGTTTGAAATGTTTTGTACTACAGGTTGGTTAAATCTACAAATGGCACGGCAAGAAATTGTCCAACACCAAGCAGGCAATCATGGAAGAAAGAGACTAATAAGTGTGCAACTAAAGTATTCTATTTTTTTTATCTTCTAATTATATTGTCTGTTACTATAGAACAAGTTATGTGAACAAAAATTAAATTGTTCATATTCAGGGATCAGTTTTTTATTCAGTAAACATTTCAACAATCTATAGCTACTTTTAATTAAATTTAAAATTCACAAGAGAGTTTTTGCTTTAATGTTGTCAATTTTAAAGTTAACTAATATAAAATGTCCAGTGAAATCTTTTGTGAATGATTAAAATGGAGCCCGATTGATACTTCAAGGTATTGTACTAACAATTTAGGTATTTCACAAAGCTGTATTAATAGTTGATTCTCTATTATACTTCTGATAACAACAGAGTTCTTTTTAGGAACATCTCCATTGTCTTGTGTGAGGTAGAAATAATTTAATATTTGTTTGCTACTTTGGCTACATATATCTGTTTATGCACACTTCCTTTTCCCTTCTCTACATTGTCATGCTTGTCTGTTCAATGTATTGATAGAGATCACTATTTAAAATAGTTTTTAAAGTGTCACTTAAATCAGTCTTGAATACTTAATACTTGCCAGAAAATTTTGGAATAGTACGTAGGAAGTGGTGTTACTTTAGTTTAAGAAGTCACAGGCAAAGGAATATAATGTCAGTTCTGAACTATACATTTAGAGCTCAGGATTCATCCAAAGTATCTAAAATGCAGGTTCTTGTGTTTTGCCGGCATATTATTTTAAGTCATACCATTGATTGATTTCTGTTGCTATAGAAATATTAGAAATGCTATTTTAACATAGAACAGCTAATTGTCCTACTACTGTCATGGAAACAAACAGCTTTTTCTTTTGCCTGTGATGATGCCTAATTGGATGGGTGAAGTTTGAAAAATGGCAGAGTAAAGCCAGCAGAGAAACAATGAAGAACTGTCACCAAGCATCTTCCATGTATAATAGTGTTGAAACACCCCAAGCCAGGCTTATTGTTGGTCTAATGTAAATAGAGTTTGAGGGAAGTCAGGGCATTTGATAGGAAAGGAAAGCTAAGCCTTGTGTAATACACAGAATACATTTAGTAGGCAATCCTGCCTTCACAATCACTGAATATAACGCAAGAACAAGTTACATAAATCAAGTTATTTTAAAACTTGAGTATCACCATGATTTTGCACAGCCCAGTGTCCAGCCCCACCACACCAAGTGTAGCTGCTTTATCTGCGAGCCTCTGGTCCCTGTGCAGTAGAGAGATCTTTGCAGAGCATTTATTTTAGCAAGGAGGTGAATTCCTGAACAGTCTTGCTACATTTTTGAGCATGAGTTCCAATCTGTAGGTGTTTTTGGTTAGGTGACATAAGCAATGGGACTTTGATTTCAGTTGTGCTCAGTGTCATTTTGTGTGACACGTTTGTGTTGTGAATGATTTAACATGTCTTTTAAATTATTTTTTACTATCAAAATTATTAGAAGTCACATTATCAGCACATGGTAGGCTAATAGCCTAGATTTTTTTTTAACTAGCTTCACTACTAAAAACTGTAAAATTTGCCTGGAAATTTCAGAGGTTAGGTATTTTGCTCATCAAAAGAAACAGACCGGGTTTAGCTGTGCAAAACAAATATTTTAATAACAGTAATTAATAATGGATAAACTTAATCTAACTTCCATTTAGATTTGGTTTGTGTTCTAGAAAATGACTGACTTTTTTTTTTTTTTATATATATGTGAACTGATGTCCTTTAATGATGATTACAGCCACTGGATAGGAAAGTGTTCTTATACAATAAATGTCCCTGATTGTCTCTGCATCTGACGTAAACAATTTGATCTAGACAATATGAGTAAATAGGACTAATTCAGATTTCGCCTTCTGCTCTGCCTATTGCCTAGGGCCAGAACTCCAGCAGTGGTTCTTCCCCTCCTGCTTTCTGAGTGACATGAAAACTAGCAAGCAGACATAGCTTCCTGATTTAGGATTCATTTGGTGCAGAGTCATTGACTGATGCTTTGAAACATTCCCTTTTTTTTCTGACCCATGGGCAAAACTATATTACTGTTTACTGAGTATTCACATGTGGGTGCCCCTTTGTTTTAGTGTAAAGACCTCCTTAAAGCTTCTCTCACTCTTCTAAACCTAGAACCAACAGAGAAGCATCCTGTAGGCAGGAGGGTGCTGCCTGTATAACTCTGTGCATCATCGCTGCACCCAGTAAAAATGTCAAGGCTACAGACTACACCCATTGCCACCCTACGTACAAAAGATGCCCAGGTGACATTGCTTTCCAGTGGGACGTAAAAAGTGTGTTTTATTGCATAGCTTTTAGACCAATGAATAATGTACTTGTTCTCCCTCACAAAATTCTTCACTTCTGAATTCATTGTGCTAATCAGCTCTCTAAAGCACCCACGAATCTGTGATCCTTATGAAAGTACAGGTATGCCACCCCTGATCTCTGGACCACACTGTGTTCAGATCTATTGTAAGATTGTTTATATCCTCAAATCTAACCTGTAAACACTTTGAGCTATACAGACCTACTTTTTCAACTTCTGTTTGCTTAATTATTCTACAAGTTATTTTTATAGAGAGCATCACGTCAGAAAGAATATATGGGATAACTTGTTTTAGTCGTACCTCATCTCAGATCTGTCTTTGCACAGATTCTGTCAGATGCTCACACAAGGTCATTGCTCTGTGCCTCATCTCAGTTGCTCAGTTCAGTCAGGAGTCTGTTTTCAATTCCTTTACATAGCAAAGGACAAGTCCACTCTGAAAATATATGAACTGTCTTGTTTTAAGACTAACGAAATGTCTTTAGGAAATTCACATAATTTTTAATTGTTTCAAGATCACTTGGAAATTGATTTCTCTCTATTCTACTTTGAAATTTAAAATAGAGACTTAGCAAAAAGATAAGTAGTCATAATAACGTATTTTTGGGTGCAGCAAGTGAACAGTTTTTCTTCCACAATAAAAAGAAAATTTATTCTATAAAATAACAGGATGTAGGGTAAGTAGATATTTTAAAGAAGAGGTCATTCAGATAAACTGACAAAATGCATAAAATTGACCCCTTTTTAGTCAATTGATATCTAGATTTGCATAGATTATTCTGAGAGAGATATGATGCTTTAGGAATATACCTTGTTCAGCTAGTCTTTAGTTCAACAGCCATCACAGCAAGAACTGTTGGAATTTATCAGTGAATCCTATACAGGAGACACACGTTTTGTGTTTCATAATAATGGTTATAAAATTTGGGAATAACTTGAGTTCTGTAATGGATGGATTTTCTTGTCTGCTGTAATAAGTGTCAGTTATGTAAGGAGGTGGCAGAATTATACCTGATTTTATTTATTTATTTAAATGGTAGTCTGCAGCTGCAGAAAAAATAGTATAGGGTTTTTTTTTTCCAGACTTTTTTTCTTTTCAGAAAAGAAACTTGTATTTGTGAAATATGCAGTACTTGAGCATTTTTTTCTCCAGTTGTGAGCATTTTCCATTCTCATTGGGAAAACTCATCATGGGGACAATCACATATTACAAATGGCCTTGAAAAATAAATAAACAATGTATCCTTTTGTTGTTAAGAGAGTATGTGCATCTTATCCATCTGTCCTCTTGCTGTGTTCCTTCTATGTTATTATTCTACAAAGTCAATTCTTCCAGAGAATCTATTTGATTTTTTTTTTTCCCCTTGTAAGAAGCTTACAGGACAAAAAGCAATAGAAATTCACCTCAATATTGTTCTTGAGGAGCTATTTTCCCTTACTACCTTGAACAAGCTCCTGTATGAAAAAATGAAATAGAAGGAAAACATAAAACCATCTGCCTTTTCTCTCTCTCATTTAACGAAGAAAACTTCTCCTGAAGAGTGCCTTGGAGTATTTAAAACAACTAGTGGTACAATAATTACAGACTTAAGAAAATGTCACTGCCTTGTCTGGTGCTGTAGGTGAAGCTGTGCAGGAGTAATAAATAAAGATGAGTTTCCCCAACTTCATGTTGCCAAAAGTGAGGAATTGTAGAGGCGTGGGTGCAGTTGCTGTCACAGGAGTCTGAGTGTCACTAGTGACACTGTGCACATACTTAGTCATGAGCAGTGTTGCTGGCGTGTCTAGCTACCCTTGCGTTTTAGGAGGGGTTAAAATGGTAATGACAATTTAAAAGAGACACTAAAGAGAAACTAGAGAGTTTTCTGTAAAGGCACAAACAGTCAATAATAAGTCCTATTAATCACAGGTAATACTTACGGCTGTTCCTTGGTTAGGTGTTTGTACCACATCATCTCAAGCTGTGGTACATCATCAATATCATCTCAATACTGTCACTTTGGTTAATTATGAGCTCCAAGGTTAATGGCTTGACACAGTGATGCCTTTTGGTCCTCTTGAAGTCCTCCGTTATTCTCCTTTCACTGTTTATGGGCAGCATTGCATAAGGGCATATATTTCTTGAAAGAGCAGGCACTTGATGTAAATACCATTACACCTGGAATAAAAAAAGTGTAATCAAATAATATATCTCTAAGCTAGAAATAAAAAACAGGTAGTGCTAGTTAGGCCTGAAAAATGCTGAGGCTTTTGCTTAATTTGCTAGGTTTATGAGCATCAGAAATGTTCTGACAAAATGTTGGTGACTTCTGGAAATTGAGATTACTATCTGGAATAGATACTGATAAATATTTAAAAGGTTTCCATTACTTGCTATTTTGAGGAGAAAGCTGTTATTAGAAAATCTAGACAATAAGCGTTTTTGTAATGAAACATAGTTGGAAAATGTAATGTTAAAAAGATCTCTGCTGGCTATGATCCAGAATTCTACCAGTAACGTATTCTATAAGTTTACCAATATCTCAGTCTACAGTCACAAAGAATCAGAATAGAACATAATAAAGCTGCTATGTGTGAAAGAATCCCTCCAAAAGGGAGACCCAACAGTCAATATTCACTCTAAATACTGATACAGCAGAAAGTATCTAGGCTCTGTTCATCCTCATTTTGTGTTGTCATTCACAAAGTATAAAACCAAGTAATTGATTTTGTTTCCTCTAATAAACAGAATCCTCTTGTTTTTATGGAATGTAACTTTACAGTTTCTGAAGAGGTTTCTTGTCTGAGAAATTCATTGCTATTTAGTGTACAGTTGCATCCAGCTTTAGAATTAATGCCTTGTATTCACATCACTGAGCAACTATGCTGCATCATGTGTAGTGGAAAGTTGATTTAGGCAATTTTCCCTATAGATTTGTGCATATGTCACCTTTGGGCAAAAGATGAGCTAATAGAATTGAAATGAATATAATTGGCAGAAGGTCAACCAGGGAGCCGTATATGTCTAGAGTTTCCAGAAAAGCCGGAGTTGTTTCATGTTGGCATATTACTTGATTAGTATGCAGGTAAGGTGATTGTGCCTCAACAGAATAATTGGATCGTTCAAATATCTGCAAGCCCTGGTGTATCTACAAAGCCTGAACAGTGATTAGATCCTGCCTGTTCATCGCGGCAAGCCTTGAAATTCTTCCCACTGTGAAAAACTAATTTTCTGTGGGAATTTATTAAATAAGAAATCTGCATGCCACTTTACCTTGTAAGCATTACCAGCAGAATACAAAGATTTCTTTTGACTTTGATGTATGCACTTCATGGATGCTTTTATATCATTGTTTTGTTATTTTTCTGCATTCAGCACAAATTCCACTATTTCTTTGTTACATAGATTTCTGGAGAAGAGTTGCATCTCCATTCAATGATAAAGCAGCAGTTCACTTAAAGAGAAGGGAAGGGGGGGAAGGGTACACTGTGGAAAAAAAAGAGACACAATTAAAACATGACAATACATTTCAGTTGTTATGTTAAGAAAAAAGCCAAAACAAATATTCACAAGTTGTTGCTTTTCAGTCTTCATATTTCTGTGCAGTAATTGGTTACTGCTGCATCAGTAAACAAATTTTATCATGTCATCTGATTTTTGTTTTAAAAACAGAGAATGCTAATCTGTGTTAATAAGGAACAAGTACTTTTATAGTGTAAGATTTCTGTGCTGCCCAGCAGATTAAAAAAAAAAAAAAAAAAGGGAAGAAGGAATTTAAGCTTCCTAGCAGGTTTGCAATGTGTATATTTCATCCATATACAGAAGTGTTCTGAAGGGCAAAATAACAAGGTCCTTCCTGTACTTACAAAATGAACTCATGCTGTATCTTGAATGCCTTGGAGCCAGTGTCTCGGTCAAAATACCTTTTCAGTAAGAGGATGTAGGGTGCAATTCATCTTCAGATCTCAGCTAATGGCAGTCAGCTTGGTTGTAGTGGAATAGAATAGTCCAAACATGTGCCCTTCTTTGCTCTGTTTTTTTTTGTGTGTTTTTAAGTACTTAACGGCTGTAGCACAGCTACTCCTGGAAGCCAATCTAGAGTTATAAACACAGTATCACTTAAGCTACAGTGTAGCAGAGCCACAGTAGAAGATAATCACCTAAAAAGAGTAAATCCTCTTGGGTTAAGGAAAAGAGTTGTATGCAGAGCTAAATGAATAATTCATAGAAAATAATTTCTTTTAGCTTGCAGAATGGCTTGAGATTCTCTCAACTGTATATTAATTATTCAGATGTTTCTGAGAAATGTTTTTCTTAAACTTTATTGTAAACATTGGAAATTCAAGCTTGATTCTTGCAATGATTGACTTAGAAGACTGTATGGACTTCCCAGACCTTAATTGGTTGGGTACACAACCACCTACATGAATATATTTGGTGTAGATTTAAAACTTGTTTTCCATAAAATCTCTGTCTAATGAAACTTAAAAACTTCCTCTTCACAATATATGTTTCTGTAGTAAAACACAACAGCTTTAATTTTTTATGAAAGTGAGTATTCAGCACAGTATAACATGTCTGAAAGTAATTCATTTGGAAACTCAAATGGATCTGTAAATACTTTTTCCTGCATAATTTACACAGCTCTACTTGTTTGATACTAATCACTACTTATTAGTGTTGAATTTATATTACTTGATAGGGGAATATTTCTTTGTTCCTTCTCTTATAAGTTGTAATTATCCCTCCATTGCTATACGTCAGTATCCAAGTGGTTTGAGGATGGTACATTAAATTCATTTGTATAATGTGACACAGTCTTGCCATAAAAAAAAAATAAAAAAAAAAAATCCCAAATTGTTACATAAACTAAGTCATACTGCTAGATTTTCCTCTTTTGTGCAAAAAGGAGGAAAAAGTGTTGTTGCCTTGATAGTTTCATATCAGGGTGCTAGAATGTGTGAGAAATACAAAAGGCTTGTGTATTTTTAGTATTTTTGCTTGCAGCTTTGATACCCTTTGGAAGAAATGTTGATGAGATCACTGTCTAAAGTAGTGCCACAGCATGAACTCACAGGCCTGGGTACTGGTAACAAATGGACTATCTACTTGAAATATCTTTTTGAAACATACGTGATGATATACATAAGAGATGGAAATGTATTGTTAATGTCCTTGCTAAGTTCCATTCAGGTAAGTATATTTTGCTTGCTTTGCCAGAGTAATTACAGTTTGCTTACCTTGCCATAGTTCTTCCTCTAATTTCAATCAGATAAAATTAATCAGCAATTTCTTGTAAAAACTGTTATATGCTGATTCTGCAAGTGTGTAATGTCCGTTGCGTTGTGTTCCACAAATGGCTGCATTTCAGTGATGGTTACACTAATATGTCTGCAGAGGGATGTGGGCTATCTTCAATGGGAAAGGTGCTGTATAAATGTAAGGTGATATTACTATCTCCTTTCTCTTGCTTTGTTACTAGTTCTTTATCCAGTGGCCTATTTTTACCTTCTAGTCTCTGACTCCTAGCCATTAATCTCTGATGTGGATTTTTGTCAAATGCTTTTTGAAAAACTAAATGCACTACAACTACAGTATTTCTCTTATCTGTCACAGCAGTAATATCTTCAAAGGACTCTAGGAGATTAGTTGAGCATAACCTCCCCTGCCTAAATCTGTGCTGGCTACTCTTAATCATACTGTGTTCTCTCGAGTGCTCTTCATCCTCGTGCTTTATTTTTCTCCTTCAATTGACTTTAGTTAAACTTAGGACGTATATGTGGAGTTTACATGAAGATTAGGTATGGGTGAACAATGTTATCAGTGAGCTTCTACATGAGGAACAACAAAAAGAAAAAAGAGTCTCCAGCCTAGAAAAAAAGGTGGCTGAGGGAGCTTGTGACAAAGATCTATAAAACCTGAGTGAAACTGAGAGGATTAGTAGGAAATGATAGTTCATTGTCTCTTCCACTGCAAGAATTTAGGACATACCAGATGAAACTAGCATGCAGCAGATTCAAAACAAAAGGAGCTGGTTATTAACAGAACCTGTAATTAAGCCATGGAATTTCTGAGTGTCAGATGTTATGGTTGATAAAGTTTACATAGGTTCAAAATGAGACTGGACAAATTCATGCAAGAGAAGTCTGTGAAGGTCAGTTAAGTGTCAAGATGCTGAAATGTGAGGAAGTCCTGAGGCTACAAATAACAAGGAATTATCACTAAATGTTAGGCGCCCTGTTCTTGCACTCTTTCCTTGGCATTTTCTGTTAGCTGTGTGATACGGAGCTACGTGGACATGTAGTGTGGCCTGATCTAGCCTTTGGTTTAAATTTCTCTGAGCCCGCTGTAGTTCTAATTGAAAGCTTCCTGATCATCTAAATCTTCAAGAATTTTCATCTGTATGTAGATTGACATAGGTTTTGGACTCTAGTTCTCACAAGAACAGAAGTTTAAAGTGACTAAACTGTTAGCTAAAATTCACTGTTGGGCTTAGTGCCGAACATGTTTTGCATAGTTTGCAGAAATTTAGCATTCAGACAACCTGTGCATTGATTACAGGTAGTTTGAAGTTACACTAGAAAATGCAAATGACTCCATTTTATCTCTGTCTTGAGTTTAGATTTTGTGATTGGTTGGATTTTCTTAGTCTTAATTAAAAGTTTATTTTTCAGAGCTGTAGTTTTTCTTTTCCTGCTGAACAATTTCCCCTCATCCTCCTCCCAAGGGATAGAATTACCTAGATCAAGGTTGAAGGAAACATTAATTAAACTTAGTGATACAATAAAGTCTACAAAGACAGTGTTTTGAGTTTCTTGTCAATGAAGCTTCTTATATAAGCAGTTTTAAAATTTCCTTAAATTTCATCGCTCTAAAGGTAGCATTACAAAGCAGAGTATGTTTACAGTGTCAGAGTGTGCCTGCTAGGATATCAAAATCTGAAAATATAAGAGCATAATCACTTCCTATTTGCTTGCTTGGATTTTCAATTCAGTGCAGTAATTTAAATATGTTTTTTTCTGGTGACATACAAAAAGGTGTTATGATTGGTTTTATCTTTTTTGTTTAAAAAAATTATTATCAGGAAATACATAGAGGTAGGGGAGTTGGTGTCAGATTGTCAGAGCTGACCTGGCAACAGAGTTAACATTCTCACAGAGTGGAGAGAGAGAGAGACAACAGAAGAGATTCTTCTGTGTAGATAATATATTCAGTTTTACCGGTCTTAAAACCCTGAATCAGAAAGAGAAGTGATAAACAAAGAAAATAAGCAGAACATCCTATAATACTATCTCAAAAGAAAATAGTTTAAATATTTAAATAAACAATATAGCTTGGGCTCTGAAAGTAACATTGATTAAAACTGGCCATCCTTTAGCTGTGGAAAGACTGCACGTGTTGTTTTTTTTTAAATATTTTATAAAAGCAGTTGATTTTAATGGACAATTCATGAACTTAAGTACATGCCCAAGCAGTTTAGTGCCACACAGTCTAGAAATTCAGCTGTACAGGTAGCTTGGCATTCCTGATTCTATATAGCCACTGAATACCTGAGCTGTCAAGTCAGCTTTTAAGTCCCAATGCACTAAAATGGGAAATAAAGTAATAATAATTAGAGATAATTATCAATATGATATTGGAGTAGTAATACCATTTTTCTCAGCTAGAATTTTTCCTCTTTGCATTTATGTTCCAGAAAGATATTCATGTAGTTGAGTTAGTCAGAAATGTTAATGAGAAATGAACTTTTAAGTCTCGTGCCCGATAACTGACACTGAGAAGGGAAAAGAGTCGCTATAGCTGTGCCCTACTGGATTGATCTGATGGCAGCTTAATGTAGGAAAACATTTTTCTTGTTATTGGTGGATACTAAGTGTAGTCTGAGAGTTTCTGGCTAATCCCAGCTACCGATCACAGTGTTCAAATACTGAGCAGTGATGAAACCATTTTTGTTCACTCCATCAGAGTAGAGAAACGTGTAAAACTAAATCATCAAATGTTTTTGTGTAACAAATGCATTCATGGAAATCAGAATTTGCTCACTGACAAACCACAAGTATGAAATGCAGCCATCTTCATCAGAGAAGTCATTCATTGCAAATTATTCAGTCAGTTCTAGCAATTTATTAACATTAGTTGAAGAACCTTTAAACAGAAAATAGAACAAGTCTTCATATTAATCACATGAGATGCTCTTTTTTGGTAGTTTATATCAAGTCATGTCAAAGTGATGCTTCAATCTCATCTTGTAAAATGTAGATTGTAACATACATCACAGTATAAGGATAATTTCTGGAGACAAAAATATATCCTGAAAGACACTGAAGGAATTCATAACTTTCTGGTTCAAATTGGGCAGAGTCTGGTAGGGGAGACATGGTTGTGGTGGGAAAAGGACAAGAATTGTCCTGGGAATCCTCCTTGGTTGCTGAGAACACAGGCAGGGACAAAACACCTGCTATGGGAGGAAGTCAGACACTCCAAGGGGATCGAGCAGAGGGCTGAGGAATTAAGAGTTGCTTCATAGCTTTGGTCAGAGAGTAGAACAAATATACATAGAATATAAAAGAAAACAGTAGGAAAATAAATGTGGATGTGCATATGTTCTTAGACACCTATGTATTTCAGGTATATCACAATGAAAATTCTTAGAGCTATGGCTGGCTGTCTTTATAAACATAAGTGCTGATTCTCAATAGAGAAGAGTGCTTTTTAAAAAAAAAATTTTTTTTTGAGTGATTTTTTTTTTTGTACTCTTGATAGTGGAGTAAGGTGCCTGATAACTTGGTCTATTTCAGCATTCAAGGTCTACAGAATGATTTTGAAGATTTGGTCCAATCATTTTTTTAATTAAGCACTTTAAAAGTTCAGTGAGACTGAATAGCAAGATTGAAAGAGTGGAAGTTTTAAAATGAACTGGCAATTATTCATGGGTCATCCATTCTCAGATTTCATTTAATCAAAGACCCAATAAGAGCACACATTGTAAGGTAGTTCATTTTTTATAATTTCTTTAACTTTTTTATCTCATTTTAAAAATTATAAGAGTCATTAAGAGACTAATTTTGAGATTCCCTCCAGAGTTTTCTTAATCAGGCACATTTTATTCTGTCTGCGGTAGCCGTGTGTTAAGACTGAGTAAAGTAGTTAGATACCTGTTGAAGTATATACCTCTGGCTGTGTAGCATTGAAAGTACACATGTGCAGAACTGAAGTGCATTGGTAAACTGGGTCTACAATGTAATATTATTATGAAAGTAACAATACTATCATTAAATTAACTGAATACATTAGGAAATTGTACTCTGATTTGATAGCATTTTGTTATGTAGATTACTTTAAATCTTTTCTAGGATACTGCAATAAATGAGATTTTAATTTTTAACTGTTTACTGATCAGATAGAGTGCTCACTTCTTCCTGTTTTTCCTTTCACAAAAATGGGCTGTATTCTTCTGTCTCCTCCTCCATACTGGATGAGAGGCTGAAGCAGGAAACATTAACTGGCTGAATGAGGCAGAAACCACAGATTTATATTTCTATATCCACTGACAAACTATGGCTTTTAGCACATCTTTGATTTTCAAAGCTGAATTGGAGTTAAGAATATTGACTGAACTGTAAGTGCTTGAGCTTGCAATTCAGAAAGTTATTGAGAAAACTCCTTGCATTAATAAGGCATGAACAGGACTCTAGCTGCTCTTTAGCATCATAATCCTCCCCACTATTTCATGAAAACTAGTTTATCTTTATTGGAAGTTTAAATTCTGTATCAAATACATTAATTTCAGTCCTTTAACATGATAAATCTAGTGTTCTGATTTACCAAGAATTACTGACTGATAGGCAAAAAATATTCATTTAGATAATTAAAAATATGTATTGTCTGGCTGTTCTGTCATCTTCCCAATATCAGACAACATTGTATACTATACTGGTACCACAGGATGCACCGAACTCTGGAATGGAGTCTTAAATAGAATAGAGTCTCTGCTGATGAAATATCTGATGAAGAATGACAGGAAGGATGCCCTGGCTGTGCACAGAATTCAGTTACTTGGTAGAAGAACTTCATACCATGAAAGTGCCTTGGTCAGAGCTAAAACTAGAAACCACAGTCATAAATGTGATTAAATTGCATTACTGCTAAAGAAGTGGCTCAAAATCCCCTTGAAAATTCTGCGTGGATACTAAATGGTGTACAAAATAGTCTCACTGGTTTAACTTTTGCTGAGATATAAGTTGAAATCATAACTATTCAGCATTAAGCCTTCCCAAGTACTATATAATCAGATTGAAACAGACACACACAATTGTTATAGCTGTGATAAGTAAAACAATGCAGCAAATGCCACCAGTTTGTGACTAACTTATTAGACTCATTATAAGGACAAACAGTAAAGTTTGAAAACTTCCTTTGTCTGTAGAAACCCAGATCTAACTGACTTTCACTGGGACTTGGAATTTAAAACAAGAAAATCCTTTAAAACAAGATGACAGAGTTCTTCTAATGACAGCTTCAAGGCAATTCTGAACTATATGTCATCTCAAGTTATACATACAAACAAGAAAATACTTAGTGTATCTGAATATAATTGTCTGTAGTCTACCTTAGGAGAATGCAAGGAGCAAGGTAAATCAGTTCATCTTTTTAGGTAAGAAACTGGCTTTTCAAATTGCTCAGCTCCCTACTGTTCCTCTGAGAGTGATGGAAATCTGCCCTCTTTCTGTTGAAGCCTCATGGAAGGGTTGTTTGGGTTTTCTTTAACGTGGTAAGTAGTTTGTAGAATAGAAGTTGAATTAAACTAAAATATTTTTGCTCTTTGGACTATGTTTGCCACCTGCTTAATATCCCATGCTTAATCAATATTAAGGGTGTAAAAAGAACATTTGGATACAAGCTCAGTGCTCATGAGCTGTTCTGTTCAGGGGTGGCAGAGGTGACTTTACCCTCCCTCCCACACCCCCTCTGCTCTCCCGCTGGTAGCTATGAATGTGCTGCATAAATAAGCACAACTATATCTTGGCACAGCGATGCCACATAGATGCTAGAGTACAGAAGTTTCTGCATCAGCAGCCTGGGATCATAATAGACTGCAAGGTAAATTGAAAGCTGTTCAGTTCCCTTTAAACTGCTGTGTTTGGGTGCTGATGTTCTTCACAAACAATTAAATTTAAAACCATCTCTGGGAGATTTTGCTCTCTTCCAGAAATGAGTTAATAAGAATTTTCAATTTCTTGTTTTAAGTCTTAGGCAGAGCTGGAAGCTATGAGAACAAAATTGCATATTGTTGTGTGTAACTCAATGCAGTATGTCTCTCCAGCCCACTGTGGTCTCTGGAACATGTCAGGGAGGCGATTTTCCCATCTTTTCCTCTTGTTATCTGGTGTCTGAACTTTAGGTGGACCCCCCAGTTCTGGTAGGATTGCCTCCATATATAATGAGATCGTTACCATTATTTTAATTTCTTGTAACAGTATTGGGAAATGGAGTAGGTGACTGCTAATATACTTATTGCCTGCCCCTTGTGAGCTCTTTTGTTAATACTTTTCCTATAAAGAGATTCAGAAAAATGCATCTTTTTCACCTGGGGCATTACGCTTCACTTAATGTAGTGCCAAGATTCTTCTCATACTCAAAATCTTGGATGGTGGTCTTTGCTAGGTAACAGACCACCAGGCTTTGAGGATTCAGTGATTTGATTCAGCATGTGACGAATTTTATTTTCTTGTGAACATTTCAGGAATGCTTTTTATCTGAAAGCCAATCCAAAGGTGTGCTAGTTGATTCTGTGTTACAGTGCAAAGCAACAGCTAATTAGACATTCCTTTTACTCCTACAGAGCTAGCATTTGGATCATTTGGTCTGATCCTTTTCTTAATGTTTAATAAATTCTTGGCTGTTACACTTTTATTCATTAAGTTCACTTTTGAAAGGATCGACTCAGCTTTTTCAGATGTGTACGTGAACATGAAAGAATAGAGCCAAGATGCTTCATTCTTTCAAGTCACAATCCCAGATGCCTCCCAACCAGTCTGATGATCATTATCCTGCTGTAGTAATTTAAGCACCTTATTGCCAGGATGCTTTCTAAGAGTGCAATTAGAAACTCTGAGCTGTTAGTCTAAGCTGTGCTCTGCTTCTATATTCTTGGTTGAGAGCATTTCACATTTTCTCTATCAATTTTGAGAATCTCCTTGATTGTGCTAATTATGTTCAAATGCTGTTTAAACAGATACAGTAACCTTGTGCCTTTCTTGCACTTTTTGTTAGTACATTGGTTTAAAAAATTTTCTGAGGCTAAGAAAAGGCCTGAGAATAAATATACAATTGAAAATATCAGTGTTTTGGAAGTGCTGGATAGTGTCAGACAAATCTTTGGAGGTGGGTTCTAGTACCAACAGTTACTATGTAGAAATGCTTTGGGTTTACTTCAGTAGGCAAATTCTATAGTATTCCCTAGGAATAACTCTCAAAAATACTTGGTTTTAGCAGCTTCTCACCCCTCTTGTTTTGTAATTTTGTAATGTTTATTTGCATTAGTAAAATGTACAGAGTATACCAGCAGCTGATTCAGAGAGATAACTCTCCCTTGTGAATTAGCAGAAAAACATTATCAGAACAGACAATGGGCATCTATTTCAAGAATTAACTCTACAGAGTGAGGCAAACAGATCTTTGGTGTGGTCTCTGATCATCTGTACTGGAGCAAGCTACAGTTTTGAAAAATAGGCTTTAAATACTCAGGAATTAATAGCAGTACTGGGTGAGGAAATAATCTTTAATCCTGTTTGGTGGAACCTGTGGTGGTTTGTCATTATGATAAGATCCTTTAGTAGGGTAAACACCATGAGCTGCCTTAATGTCTACATATATGTAATAGATACTTAAGCAATGTGCATATATATATATTTTTTATTGACCCGTTCTTCCAGCTCATTAAACACAGCTGCCGCTTACTATCAGGAGAAAATGCAATGAAAGTCATTTGAAGAGGGAGGTGATTGGTTGTCTTAAATCCACCATGTGTTGTTTATTTTGCTTCATAAAAGAGAAGCCGTTTTATTGCAGATGTTTGCCAAAAAACAGTCATCACTAAGTGGGGTGAAGAGAGAAAGTGATAGCGAAATATAATCTGATACAGCTAGTGGGAGAAAAAGCCTTTTCCAATGTTGCTGGATAATAATAGGTATCCTCCTGTCAGAAATGTAGAGGAACACTAGAAAGAGCTTACCTGAGCTGTCTTTTCAAAAGCATTTTGATTTCTAGCCTATATTGACAGTGAATGGCTATTAATGTTATTTTCGTGTCCTCTAATTGTTTAACTGCTTATAGGGAAAATATAGACCAAGGTATGTGTTAAGCACCCAACTCCCATTCATTTAAAAATCATGTCGAGGTTCCTTATTCCATGAAAATTTTCCACCACATTCCTTAAGTTATCTTGTCATATGTCCATGTGAACCATTGCAGTTGATGACATTAAATGAAAAGCGTATCTTATATCTAATATTAAGGGTCTAAAGGGAACTGACTATTGTATCTCTCAAGTTCACTGTGCATCAGTTACTTTGAGAACTAGCTGAGATTTTTTTTTTTTTTTTTTTTTTTAAATGGGAATCTTCAAGTCAATGCTCAGGAAATTTTCTGAGGTTGTGGATACAGTTTGTATTAACAAAAAGAAATTTTGAAAGAGATCCACCCAAGAATACTGTAGTAGTTGCTATACTTTTATTCAATGTCCATTAAATCAATCAATCAAAAAAATTACTGCTGACTGCTCTCATGGTACTGGGTATTTCATGAAGTAAGGCTTAATTTACAGGTGCAGGTGTGTATCTGAAAGGACAATCTACAGGGTAACAAATTAATTTAATGCTGCAAAGAAAGGGCAAGAGAAGCCTATTGCTCTTCCTACAAAAACAGGACAGTGAGTATGTCCTTTCTGAAATGTGATGCTTAATGCTGCCCTACATTTCTACTTTATCTTCCTCTGCCCACTTTACATAGTTACTCACTGAAGAACTGTGTAAAAATTGTCATATTCTTAGACTAATAACTTCTAAATTCAGAGTGCTGTCACTAGCTAGTAAGAATGACCTCCAGAGATACTACCATGTGCAATGTTGCACAATGGGTAATAAATGTAACTGTAATGCTAAATTCTTATATGCAGAAAGGTAAAGATAATTTTATATCCTACTTGTTTTAACCAGTCTGCCTATTTTTGGTAGAGCAATGAGAGAACAATTTCTGTAATCTTTCATATTTGCAAAATTTAGAAATAATAGCTGTTTGTTAAGAAAAAAAGGGATATTTGGTTTCACTTATTTTACATTTTTAAAAAACAAAACACCAAACCCCAAGTTGTTAGGTACCTTAATTTCTAACAGGGATGTTTCTCAATGCTCTTAATTCTTATAAAAGCAGAGAAAGCAAAATGCCATCAACACCAGAGTGGTGCATAGGCTACACATAATTTATACAACTAGACATTGTGTCCCCAGGATGTTACAGAGAAGCAGCTGATTGAAGCATTAACATGTCTTCAGTCCTTTTCACTAAAAGACACAAGGTCACTGCACTGGCTTAGTGAATGGGAAGTTGATACCTGATTTCTTTCCATCCTTCTTGCACTGACAGAACCTTAATCCACTGACTATAGTACTTAGTCTTTTTTGGAGGGGGGAGGAGGTGAAAACAGCCTCAAGAAATGAATATTTATGTACATATTTCTGTAATTTAAATTCAGTCATTGAATCCAGCTAGTACATACAGCTTCCACCAGTGGGAGGATCGAAATCTGTAGAAGTGCAAATACTGCTGGTGAGAAAGCTTTCTTCACTGAAATAAAAAGAAATGGAAGCAAACCTTGTGGTTAGTGATGATGAATATCATCAAAATGAGTGCATTCAGAGGAAACACATACTCTTAAATGCTCTGTATATATTATCCTCATTTTCTTTCATAGCAAAAATGATAAGCAAAGGAAGAAGCATACTGATGCTGTCTAATGTACAGCTACATATGTATCTCTATATATATCCTATAATACTGTTAATTCTCTTTTGTAATGACCATTACTTAACTGTAAGAAATAGGTGGCAAGCCCAGCTTGCTTACATGGAAGAGGGTGCAGACATGGTAAAGGAAAAAATGTATTTTATACTAGCTTTCCTGTCTTTAGTCTCCAATTAATTGTACTTAAACCAATAATCAAAGAGAGAATAATAATATTTTACTCTCTGATACATGAAGTGGTTTTAATTAAAACCACAAACCAAAGCTGGGCTTGGCAGTGAAGCCCCTGACACTACCACAGCCCAGGGAGGAAAAAAGCCAGTAGCCTCATGGCTAACCTGGGGACTGGTTTGGACAGCTGAAGCTGTCTCTCCTGACCCATCATAGTCAAGGCACTGCTGACAAAGCGAAGCAGCGGTCATCTAGTGTGCAAGAATCTAGAAGGGTTGCAAAGAGTCATTATCGAAGGAAAACTAGAAGTGCTGCTGAGGTTACACTGGTGCCCTGAACATTTCTCTTGCTCAATTTTTATTTATTGTCTACTTATTTAGTCTATCTAATGAACAACCTCAGTATGCAACCTCATAATGAAAACATTACAGAATATTTCATGCTTAGTTGGAGCTGAATTTGTCCCTTTTGTTTAACCAAGACACACATTTGTAGGGTTATTAGAAAATAATACATCCACTGTATATTTTAAAATAAGTGCCTGACATTGATTTTGAAACTATGAAAATTATCAGAGAATAACAATAATGATATTATTGATAATGCATACACATGAATACTGTTACTTTTATGGTTAGTGTCAATTCCTAGGAGACACAGTTTTGAATTAAACCTGTGCGCTAGCCACTATATATAAAGTCAGTCCAGAAACACAGACTTTGCCTCATAAAGCTTATGCTCTAAATGTAAGATAAGAGATGACAATCAGATGTGGCTGTAGTCATAACGCATCCACAATCTGGGTTTTATTAACTAGGAAAGACATTGCAGCAAAGGTGAATTTTAAGGGAATAAATGAGTGAAGATGATGGGCTTTATTTTTTATTATTGCAAGTGTGAAAGAATTTGTAAAAGGGTCTTTTCTAAAATCAAGTACTGGGACAGTGGATATTCATACATGCACTGATCTGGAGTAGGTCAGCTGCCATTTACTGAATCTCATAAGAATTCTTGAGCTCTGAGATCTGCAGGGACCTTTCTGGTGACTGGCATAAACAGCTAATTAAAAGCTAGTTACTGGCAACCATAGCGGGGGATATGTCTGGTAACACATCTGAAAAATAAGACTGGAGAACACTGTCATATTCAGTAACTAATATCTTCAGTAGTCTTGTAATCTTTAATGTAACATAGAATATACAAGTAACTTAAAAAATAAGAATGTGTAGTAGCTGTCAGTTAATGGCCTGACGTAGGAGTCCTTCTCAGGTGGGGCTCATTAAAATAGGAGTTTACATAAGTTAATGATGTGGTCCCAGAAATCTGCTGCTAAAATGATTATAAAGCAGTGTTATAAATGATTAAATTTCAAGTCCCTGACAGCATGCATTGGCATAATAGATCCAGTAATCTTTCCATCCTCAGGTGGTGGATTTTCAAAGGTACGTTCATGCATATGTCACAAGGATTCTTGTGGTCTCTGCTGCCACAGACCTGCATTCCTTTCTGGCTTAGTTCCCACTGACACTAAAATTCGACTACTTGTGCCAAGGCATAACTTGCATTCCAGATATTCCACATTCCAGATATTTCCCCGTTCCTGGCCCTTGAGACAGCACACATCTTCAGGATAGTGGTCTGTGGTAGCCCTTGAAAATAACAGCAAGCACAATGCTTAATTTAGCCATTGCCTTTATCAAACCTGTTTGAACGGGTGGTGCTGTGAGCCAAATGTCCTATTGATTTACAGCACAGCAACAGTGGAAACATGGGGGGGGGGTGGGGAAACCACAGTGCAGTGGATTTTGAAAGGCGAAAAAATAATACTGTGCCAGGATAGTTTAAAATGTCAAGTAGTGAGTTTGTTCTTAGGTTAAAATGTACATCCTAACACCAAAACAAGTTGTCCTGGTAACAGTTCTCCTAAAACAAATGCTTCTGAATGAGAACGGGAAAAGCTGTTCTTCATGAGGTATTCTGATTTTTAAATGGTTTCCCAAAGCGTCACAGTTTTGAAGAATTTTTGAAGAAACCAACGTACATACTGAAAATGTGCAAAATGAAACATACTTTTCCAATTAATTGAATATAATCACACCTTGCATCACACAAGGAGAATAATAATTTGATCAGAAAAATAACAGGTAAAACAGTCTTGTGTTTAGAACAGTCTGGGTGGTTTTTTTTCCTATCGTTTTAAAGTTTGCATTACAATATAAAAAAGGTAATACCATGTCAGAAATTGATAGCCTCAATAGATGTATGTTAATCACATACTAAGAAATTAAAGACAGACCTTAGAGTAGATTAAATAACAACAACAACAATAATAATAATAACATCTATATTCATTCCATGTCTGTCTAACTGATGCATTGTCACAGGCTTTCAATTGGTCTAAAGTCCCTGGAGGCTTCCAGACTTCAAGAAACTGAAATGAATCTGATGGAGGGGTTTTCAAATGGGTTTCTAAAGGTTTCAGGAGTTTCCTGTTGTTCTTACATATTACGATCCTTGCCAGCTGTTGTAAAGATCTGTTTGTTTTTTGGTTTAGTTTACCTAGTCTGAGACAACAATAATTCAGTAAATCAAAAGTTACTCATTAAGCATATTTTGTTTTCATTTTGAATATTTCCCATTTTTGCTAAGTAGGAAGGTATGAATTTTTCATCATGAAAAATCAACATGACCTTTTACAAAAAATCAGGTGCAAGCATTTCAGCATTTGGATGTTCTGGCATTTCAATAAAAGACCAAATGAATTTTAACACATAATATATCTTAAAATGTGAATAGTAACATGAATTGCTTTCCCTCACTTGGCTTGAAATTCATTCATGTATTTTGAAGTTATCATAAGAGTTCACCTAAGTAATAATAGTAAAAAAACTTGACCAGGGGAAAAAATGGGAAATTTTAGGTAAATTCCTTTTTGTTAATTCCTTGAATACTCCGCAGCAGTATATAAGATATCATTACTGTCAATAATTTTCAATTTTATTGGGTGTTTGCAAGGTATGAAGAAATGTTTCTCCTAATAGAATCTAAAGTATGTCATTGTTTAAAAAATTTTAGAATTTAGAGCTGATGTGATGGGCAGGGTCATTGTAGATACTGCTTACTGTATGTTGCTGACAGTAAACGTAAAGCATGGAAGAACCATTGCAGGCTGCTCTTAGTGTATACATCTCTAGTAAACATTATCACAACAGTGGCAGGAATTGTTGGTTCCCAAAGGATTATGGCTTAATAGGAGAAACTGTTATGCACAGATTTGACTTTAACAATGTGACTTGACCATCTGGTAGCAATGTAGGTGCTTAGCTGAGTAAAAGTAAGGACATACTCATATGCATTGCTGGACTGGAGTTTTAGGGAGGAATGAGTTTTAGCAAATAGGTATTTTAGAGCAAAGGAGTTCACCTACGCTGGACCAATACACTTCTGCAGTTTTTAGGTAGAACACCTTATCTGGTAGTTATTTGAATAAATGTTGAATACACTAAATAATAAGAATTTTTATTTGTAGAAATCTTTTGTTCTTCACCTAGGCATGACTCAGATTACCTGATCATAGTTTAAGGCATTTCAAGTGAATGGGTGGGGCATTTAAGATTCAGTTTCTGGCACACTAAACTCGACTGTAATTGAAACTCAGAGGAGTAGGTTAAACAGCACCTTCCTTGCTCCTTTATTGCTGAAAAGACTCTCTTTAGAAGCAAAAATGTTCTCTTACACATAGCGTTGAAAGAACATGCACTTTGAATTTTAGAGAATCAAGAACGAGTTAATAGAGAAACACAGTTTCTTTTTTTTCCAAGCTCTTGCATCTGTGAGGTATATAGCATACACTGCACAAGTTTAAGTATAGGTAAGAGGTAAAAGTTAATCTATAAAAAATAACCTTTGGTAATGCATTTTAATTACTAGAAATGTTCTAAACTCTCAGCAGATAACTGATAGAGCCTCAGAATCTCTTTGTTCTCTCTGCTGTAGGGGATTGTCTATCCTTTAAATTAGAATTTCCACCATTTTAGTTTACTCGAGTTGTAGGAGACAGAAAATAGCATTTCAGTAGGTACTGCTTGGCTGTTATTCTTTCCAGATGGCTCAGGGGGCCTTCTTTCAAAGAAAGAAATTAATGTCAAAGTAGTTACAAGTTTTGTGCACCAACAATACCTTTGTGTCAGCAAAATAGCTCTGACAACTGGAGGGAATGCTTGTGTTTGAGGATATTCTGAGGAAACAAGCCCTGCAGTTAAATTCTTGTAAATTTTCCATTGTGGTGGCTCAATCCTGCTGTTTTCATGTAAGGAAAAACCTGGCTGGTTTACGTAAGCACATGCTTTGCATTGGTGTAATGCATTGGCATTTGGTTCAGTGCCTGTCATTACCTGGTTTTTGTGTGGTTTGGTTTTCTCCTTTGTCAGAGGGTAACGTGCAGGCTAAGTTTTATGTCACCCAAAGCCTGCTGGTTGAGGCATGCAGCGAAGCTATCAGTCCTGCCTGTTACATCTGTGGCAATTCTACCCAGAGGAGATGTTGCAAGACAGTGAGTCCCCAGTGGGATGTAATAGAATGGAAGCAGATGGTGAGCTGAAGAAAATTTCAGGGGAGGATTACATTTTCCAGTTACTGTCTTTTTGATTTCACTGTTATTGTCTGATGAATTGTGTCAGATTTGATCCTTCAGATTGAAAAGCTGCTTCTCAATGTGCTCCCAAATGTACAGATAAAGTAAATGGCTGTTGCCAATGTACCCTATCAGAAACCTAATTTTTTAAATGCATATTAGGAAGGGTGTCTCGTTTTGTCATGTCTGCTGTGTGATTTTTGCTTTCAACTGAGGATTTTTTTTTTGTCATAGTTTATGTTGATGACTGTTTTTTCAGTAGGCTAGTGTGTTTTGATCCATAATAGTATGTACCGATGTACTTGTAATTTATTCTTGGACAAGGCAAGCAGAAGTGCTTTCTCATGCCCTGGCTTATTTACACAGCCTTTCTTTGGCTTATTTGTAGTCTCTGATTAACACTGGGGTCTACGTAACCCCGTTTGGAAAAGTGAGGCTAAGAGAGAAGGGGGACACAGACCCTGAGACCCCAGAACGGGAACTAATGTGGACACACGGCCGCAGTCCATCTCTAGTGGAAGAGTAAGCCCAACTTCTGGGGAATATGAAGAATGGAAGCTGGTGGCTTCTGGCACCAAGAGGAAGGCTCCTGCCCCACCTAAAGGCTTGCAACTGCAAAGCAGGTTCACTGCCCTCAAAGCTGAGGAGAAGCCACATGTGCTTTCAAACAAAGCGTCTGAGCCAGCTAACCCTGAGCCATGTGGCAGCTGTATCTTTTCTTTACAATTTTCAGGAAACTATATCAAAGTAGAGGAGGCTAAAAGTAAGTCATAGGGTATTGTAGGAAGCAGTGTCCTGTGCTGTCCAGAAAGCAGAGTCAAGTGTTGAAGCTGATCTCTTTTGTACACAGTAGAGCACAAATTGGAGCATTCTCACTGTAAGAATACAGGGTACTCTGGAATCAGTGTGGTTTTTTGTTCTTTTGATCTTTGCTCCAATTACTTTCTAAGAAAATAATTATTGGGCTAGGGAGGAAGTAGAGGACATTTACTTCCACAGACTAATGGTTTGGGCAACGGTTGGGATAGGAGATGATTTGCCTTTAGGTAGTAGAGGTTTTTTAATCCTGCTTTCCCAATTCTTCAGTACCCCACACAGTACAGTTGGCACCACTGCCTCATCCCTCTTGCTTCTTTTTGATTTGTTTCCTAAATAAAAACCTTTTTTGATTGACAAGCAAATATTTGCCAAATTATATCATATTTGTGAAATAGACTGAAACAATGTTTTTAATTATTAAAAAAACCCAAACAAACCCCAAACTGTTTGCCTTCTAATAATAACAATGACAATGTTCACACAGCCATGACTTTCAAGATAATCTGTTAAAGTAAGGACACTTTCTTTGCAAATTCTAAGCAAGTATGTGGCCTCGCACAGTAACTCTCAGTCAAGACCATGCGGATGCTTGATGACAGCTTCAAACCTAGCACATGCCAACAGGACAACACTGTATTTCCAAGACCCTATGGCTAAAATATTAGACGCTGTGGTACTCAGAATATGAATAGCTGTGACTGAGATGGACAGGTTTCCTCAAGTCGGTGTGAAAATAAACATTTTGCAAAATGATCAGCCCTCAGCTGAGTGGAGACTGGAAAGTCTGTTGAGGTCCAAACTCAAATTCAACTGGTGAATTATATGTAAACATTTCTGTATTGCCTGGGAACTCCTAGACCTTTCAGTCTGTGATTATTTATTATTATTATTTTACATGATTAAAATTCAAGAGGACTAAGAAACGTCAGGGTACTACTCACAAATTAACCATTTTCTGTTCAATATGGAAGCGTAAAATTCTTTCTTCATTGTTTCATTCTCTCCATGTCATTTTCATCCACAATCGAGGACTGAATCTACTGTTCTTCTAACCATAATTCCATGCTGCAGGTGCAGTAATAGCCAAAGAAGATTATTGAACGCACAAACATTATTACATCCATCTTATCAATAAATGTGTCATGAGCCAATTTGATGCAATTACATAGAGGTGCCCTTTCTACAATACCAGTAGATCACTTTGATGTGCAACTTAAACAATAATACTTTAAAATAGTTTAAAATACTTATGGAAAAAAACCCCCAAAACTTATTTTCAGCAAAAGGATTTTCTCTAGATATTCATTAAAGAGAAGGCTGATAGCTTAAATTAAAAAAAAAAAAAACCCACAAAAAACAGTAGTAGAAAATCTTTTATATAAATTATGTGGAATTGGGACTTAAATCTTGGATACAATTAAGCTCCACCTCTAGCTATGGCCAAACACTATTGTGCCTACCTCCATATTAGATATTGGTAGAGTTAATAATAGTTTTTTATTTCTTACTACAAAATGATCATTACTACTTTGGTGGCTATACGTATGAAAGTGTAAACAGAAACAGAACTTTTCTGTATCATTCCTTTCCATACGCTTATATCATGTTCATTCTTATTTTTCTTTCTTCTCGGTTAAATGCTGCGTGTTGATTTATTCCATTTTAGAAGATGAGGTTATAAAGGAGTTTCGAGACTTTTGAATTTAATTGAGGTGTGAGGAGAGGGTAAATCTAAATGAAGTTGAAGTTTGTAGTAGGTTATAATGACAGCTTTCTGACTGCTTCCTTTTATTTAGTGTTGGCTTATTTACTCAGGCTTAGAAACTCATAAACATTGTAAATACACATGTAAATGTAATGAACTTCTTTTCTAGACGGTTATGGCTCAGCTTCCTTTGGTATATTTTAAAAATGGCAATTTCATGTATTTCTTTGATCTTCTTCCTGTACTGATGTTGCAGATAACCAGGGTATTTGAGCTACCTGCTGTTGTTGCTACTTAAATACTGTGGTTATGTGATTTAACATGCTTTGAAAGGGTACATGTTTAACACTATTCATGCAAGAATGACTTAGAAGGATTGGAAGTTTCTAGCAATTCAGAATCTTTGACTCAGCTGCCATGTGCTACTTTCTGGAGCCTAAAAAGACAAGAGGTTCATCAGTTTTGAGGGAAAAATAGATTGTGGAATTGATATCTGTATTCATGAGAGACTGGCCAAATTGCCCCACAGCTCTATAGACTTCACAAAGGCTGCTGCTCAAACAGGTACATTGCTGATCTCATCATGCAATTTTTCATCTATAGAATAACAGTACATTGGAGGAATGTAAGGAGTTTATATATAGAAAGGAGGATACAGTGAGAGAGAAAGTTTGGTCCCACAAACAGCCTGTTTGGGACAGCATGGTGGAGAGGAAATAGGACATGGATTGGTTAAGAACAATTCAGAGCACAAGCATCTAATTGTTATTTCCTTTGCAGATCAAGTTTTGATACCTAAAACATAACTTATGAATAGTATGTAGTTTATTAGCCTAGTCAGTAGTTTATTAGAATGACAGCTGTATAGGCATGATTATTATCTTCTTGTGTAAGGGTGGATATTTTTCAATTCTCAACATCTTTCAATACGTATGGAATTCATACCATAAATGTGCACATCATTCTGTGAGTACCAACTCTGCATTCATCCAGCACTCCAGGAAAAGATGTACACGTGCACCTACCCACAGAGGCAATCCTATCTTACCCTACTTAAGTCAGGTAGATGAAACTGCATGAGTATCATCCTACATTTCCATGCGCTCTGGTTGTAAAATGGAGGTTCCATGGGAAACAACAAAAACAAATTAGTGTAACTACACTTCAACAAGCACTGGAATTTAACAACATTTAGATAAAAATGGGTATTTAGTTTAAACTTTGATTTATGCCTTTATTAATCAGAGTCCAAACTCTTGATTCTGTTTCACCTGGTTTGCATTATTTCTATAGGATGGAATATAATGAAAAAAGTATCTTGAGTTTATTCTCCATAAAGAGAATTTGGAGTTGCATATGGGCCTTTTAGGAGTTCTTTCAAGCATTTCTATGTTCCAGCAATCTCCATGCTGTGAAAGCCCCTGAGGGGTTTAGACAGTTATATGTGTCTTTTTGTTCCTCTCTAATGAAGCTACAATAAGGCACCAAATTTCTCAGAATCATTTTTCTAAAATGAAATACAAAACCAGTGCTGCATTGTGCTATCGCAGCACTGTCAGCACTATGTGATAAAGTAGTATAAATACAAATTACAGCAGCAACAGTTTTTTCTGCACAAAGGTAGGAAATAGTACTTTTCTATGCATGTTTTTGATTTAGTGTTAACTGCTGACTGAACTGAAACAGCTCTGGGGATTATTCTACATGAATTTCAGGAATGGTATAGTACCAGCTCTTAGAAAGTTCATGGAAGTAGGAAAACCAGCACTCTTGTCACATTTGGAAAAATATTGGAAAGTGAAATTAAATTGCGTGTTTTTAAAACAGGCCAGAATGGTTAGAGTATGAGAATGTCATGGTGACTCCCTGTGACTGACCCATGGGCATTGGTCTCTGTGCTTCTGAATGGCTGCAGTTTCTGTAGACTGTTAAGACATAAATACCTCTTGAAATAGGGCTCAAGAGTTATGTTTCTGTTTTTTTCGGTAAGCATGTGAAAATTCCACATCGGGATTGCAGCTTTGTAAGCAGTATTTCTATCATAATTGATGATCTCATCTGAGTGTGTTCATTTCCCTTTCCCACACTTCTTAATGTGCACAGAAGAGTTGGGCCTGACTTCTCTGAGCTACCTTATGCAATTCAAGGTAATACATCTCTGTTTCCCTCTCACTTTGAAAAATAGGGCTCTTTCAAAATCACTAGGTAATGATATTGCTCTAAAAGAACCACATATTTTAGCAGCAGGACTCCTCTTAGTAGTGGTTTAATAAGTCTGGAAATACAGGATTTAAAGTGGCTGTGGTTTATAATGTTGCAGGTAAATGCTACTTCCACTCGCCCCATGAAAATTATTTCTCATACAAGCTTCTAAATTACTTTAAATAGTGTAGACTGATAGAAATATTTTAGCATGTTTGCATCTCTGTTTTTGAACTTCCTAACTGAATAAATTTGTGAATTATGTACATTTGTTTTTCTTATCCCAATGTACATAAATTGTATAGATAAAATCCAAAAATTTTACTGTGCTACAATGTGCTATACAACATAAAACCGAAGACCAAAACAAATTAGACCTCAACATAAATAAATACTTCAGGATTTTTCAGGAAGCTAGAAAAGATATATGGCATTGATTGCTTTAGCATAGATAAGAATCTATAACCTAAGTTTCTTGAGCCAGTATTTCTCTAATTTACAATTGCAAGAGGTAGATAGCACTGATCACATAGCAAATGAATGAATTTGTGGACTTCTTGAAATTTGGAAAGCAATACTTTCATTGGTATTTTTCTGCCCTCTCCCTGCCTGTTTTAGCATTCTCCTTTTCCGTTCACGATGCTCACATAATTTCATATTTGTTTACCTTTATTAAGTTTATAAAGTTTATATGTCCCTGTAAAGGGCTTTAGTGTAAAATCAAAACAGATCCTCCTGTAATCATAGTTTTGAAATAAATTAAAAACACCTTGACAGGACCATCTTAAAGCACATTGATGTAAAGAAGTGAAAATATGGAAAAAGTGATAATCCATCTTAACCCTCAGGAAACTAGAGGCAAGAAATAGAGTTTAGCTGCAGTGGTTTATTTTGGGAAAATCTTTGAAATGTATGCTGTTTATGACTGCACTGAAAAATTAGAGTAGTGAAAATATATAACTGAGTGATAAAGTTAAACCAAAACAGCTGATACGATTCCTCTGTAGGACAGTAACCTTCCCCATATGTGGAAAATGTTAATGTTTCTTGATGAAAACAAATTTGTGACTTAAATTGAATAGTAAGACACTGCATATGTTGGATTCCTGATAAATGAGACAGATGCCAGAGTAGTTAGAGATGAATCATGTGAATGACTAGAATTCCTGGGCACTGCAAGGGTAAAACTGAGCCCAAGTCATCAGCATGGCAGCATTGTTCTGCTGAACAACCTGAACCAGACTTGTCAGTGCTGGAAAGTACATGAGCTATCTTCAGTTCAATCATGATGGGGGAGGAAGGATTCCTGCAGTAGTAAATGTTAGGTGGGAGGAAGTAAGTTGCCACAGATAGCAATTCTTTTAATAGAAGGGAGCATCAGAGAGATTGTATGTATATGATCATGATAGAAAGAAAAAGAAAGCCTCTGTAGACTTACTATTTTGTGCTAAGTGCCTAGGTCTGGCTTAAGTTAGGACTTTGGGGAAGAAGTGTTAATAGTTATGTTGATACTTCTCCACAATCATTACTGCTTAGTCTCAGTCACAACAGGGAGCAGCACCAAGGTTGCTCGAACTTCTGTCCTTAGTCTGCAGTGCAAGAAATACGAGGTGAAATTGTGCTCTGGTTGAGCCTCTAATATTATGCATACCTAAGAGAGAAGTAGGAAGATATTAGCAATTTAAAGAATTTAAGGACAACCAAGACTGGGTATCAGGAGAAATTAGTTTTCATCATAATGTAATTGTGAATTCTGAAGTCTTAAAAGTTACACATACAGATACACATGCACACATATATGCACTCAGAAGAGAGAAAGAAGGAAGAAAGGAAAAAACAAAAAGAAAAAAAGCAATGCTTGTGACTTGCCTGTTAGAGGCAAGCAGGTGGATTCTATATCATACTGGAAAGGAGAGAGAAAGTAAGCCAGCTCTGGCTCCAGACCACGAAGTCTTGTGTGGAGTCAGGAGGAATCTTTAATACAAAAAGAATCTCTTGATAGCCCTCCCTGGTCTCTGTAAATAATAGACATGAGTGAAACGGTGCTTGTTTTGTAAGGCTAAATGTATATCTGTCGTTAACAGAGCACTTATTTTTCTTTTCCTTTTGACAGGGCTAAGGTTAAGACAAAAATAGATCCTGCTGCATGTTTTTTTGACCGTGACATTGTGTATTTTATTCTTTAGTATGTCTGAGAACTGTGGCAGTCAGCTTGTTCCTTTCAGCTTGTTCTTGATGTTAGAGTTTTCTATGATTTTACTGGAAAGAGGCAAAAAACCCAAGAAAAGCCTTCAGAATGTGGAACTTTAATTATTAGTATGTAATCCAGATTTAGAGGACTTCTACCGAGGGTGTCGAAATTCATTTTTTTAGTATGTATTTTTTACAAAGCTGTGAACCTTGGTTAATTTTAGAAAGTCTGATGAACTAAAATAGATGTCCTCTGCTTTAAAGTCAGATGACTCAGTTGAACTGCAGGCCCTTGAGCTTTTCAGGGCTGCATTGGTATGGAGAGGCTGTGTCTCTTAAAATGGATGTTAATTGTTGAAATGGAAAGCAGGTACATTTGGTTCCCCCCCCCCCCCCCCCCCCCCGTTGAAACATTTTTCTGCAGTGTGCTTTGAGCTGTTATTGAAAATCTGTGAAGGTATTACCCTAATGTTAATAGTTAGTGATTTGGACCATGTAGTCAGGGAATTCTATTATATATTTCTGAGGACTGTTTGCCTTCTTTGACCCATGCCTTGTGTAATAACTGTATACTGCATTTCTATTCCATCTTCTGACAGAAACTGGTAAGATAGGGGCAGGCCTTTGATTTACTGTCACTCTTCAAAGAGGTTTTCTCGCAGGGTTGTGCAAAGAGGAAAGAATGGGAGATCTGGGATTCAGAAAAGTATATTCCAGTTGAAACACCCTCAAAGCTAGTCATGCCATGTTTGGAACCTCCATTCCTCTAAGCTGTCAAAAATCTAGCTTTCAATGATTGTGGCCTGATTTTGAAAGCACATAACGACTGTGTGTCCTGCTAACTAGCATAGGAGTTGAATGTTCAGCACGTCCTAAAATCATTCTGGGTCGTCTTGTTTATTTGGATGTGTGCCTGAAGAATGGCAGAAGACGAAGTAAAGATTTTTAAGTCAAACCTATAAGAAGTTGGGGTGAAGATTCTCTTCTATCATTATTCTTATTAGGAAGCCTTTGAAACTTAGAACAATGACTGTAAGTTCTCACCAGATTTTTAGGGGGGAAAAATCATCGCAATTTGGAAGGAAAAAGAAAGGAAAAATTGTTACAAAAATTTTTCTGACTCTCTTAGAGAGAGAGCACACATGTGAAGCTGAGTGGATGCACATTCCACCACACGTACAAAGTCTCTTCCGAGGCTTTGTTTATATTTGAATCTGGCTGTAGTTCTGACACATTTGTCATTTGGACCCCACATTTGTAGCACTGAACAGTCTCAGGCCCTTAGTGAAAGTACACTGTGGAATTAGATCTCTGAAAAATATTAGGACTGACAAAGATTAATTAAAAATATGGCTTTAGAATGTTTCCTATAGAAAGTGTCACCAGGTTAGAAGTCTTTTCAAGGAAACCTCAACTTACCTATTTTGTTCTGTAGAAATGATTCGGGATTTGTGGTTACATCATAAGGACAATGTGGTTTCAACTGAATTTGTAAGGACAGTGTATTGTGAGACACTGAATGAAATCTACCACGTAGGAGTAGAGTAAGTCTATCCAGACCAAAATCAAAGGAAGTTTCAGATAACTTTAGTGGAATGCTTTTAGGGAAAAGGTAATGTCAAATAGTAAAGTTTCAGAACATGGAATTTGGGTACATGAATGTAGCAGTTTGGGGGAAGGGGCATCTAGCCAGAGGTTTAACTGGGTTTACTGGCAGATATGTGATGTGTAATTCTTTATTCACAATACAGTTGGAAACTTGTAGAGTCTGGATTGCACAGATGCTCCTAAATGCTGCATAAAAATGAACTGTGCACATGGAATGTATGTATTTCTGTGTATTTTGGTTTTACATACTATGCTTTTAGCATGTGGTACCAAACAAACAATATGATAGCTCCCCCAAATTGCAGCTATTTCAAGATAAATATTTCAAGTGATACTAAATTTTTCGAAGACAGTTTTCGTAACATGTAATCATGCTTTTTGGCTGCAGTCTGCTAAGTTTTCAAGCCCAGATAGCTAAATCTAAAGTGTGCTCTATTTCTTTTGCTTTTTATTAAGGGTAAAACTTCAGTTCATAAACCAGATTTCATATATTAAAATCAGGACATCACTTGCATTGTTCTCTGAAGCACCTAGTGCAGATACTAGAAAACAAAAACTAAACTTTTTAGAGTGGTAACTCTGATTTTCTGTTACTGGTGAGTGCATACAGATTTCTTTGGTTCTAAACTGTTTTCGTGTTGTAAATTGTTTCCTGAATTCTGCACTGTGTTCATCCTTTAAGAACTCTTTAGTTTATAAAAACTGCAAAAGCATATAAACAGCAAAATTCAAGTTGACTGAGATAGCATAAACCACAGAGAAGTGAGTTAATTTCACTTTTCCCTAACATACAAGCACCTGTAATTTCTCTTCCACTTGTTGATGTTTGGGTGCACCTGTCTGCTGCTCTGTTTCATGATAGTAGCTTTAACTGAAATTGTATTTTGAATTTGCTAATAGCACTCATTGTAATTACTGTGTAATGCTTAATTGGAATTCATGTAATTATTATTTTAAATTACTTTACATGTTCTGATTTGAATTTTTAATTTAGAAAACACATAGTCAAATCTTCGATCTGATTCCCTTTGGATCACGGAGGATGGAGCATACATTTTAATGTTTCAGGTTATTTGTACACATCAGAATTTTCCCAATCTAGACTTCTGCATATATGCTAGTACTTATACGTGGAAGGTTACTGTCTAGTCCAATGTAATATATTTTAAGTTCTAAAAATCTGTGTTCAGTCACACAATGAAGTAGTTTAAATTTGAGGTTCTTTAAGAAAATAATAATGTATAAAATACTTTGTCTTACAAAGTACAACTGCAAGATACATTTCTATGCCTTTTTTATGTGTACAGTGTTAATAAGAATATCTAGTTGTGCATATATACAATTTTTTATTATTTATTCTTTATTTCAGGAAAAATAAGTATCTCTACATCAAATTTAGAAGTCACCGAGTTTAAAAGTAAATTGTATGGATAGGATGCCAGGAAATGATTAAACAGGTATGGTTTAAAGAGGTGTGGATCAACTTTCTACCTAGCTGTGGGCCTCTAGATGTGCTTGTAACAGCTGATACTGTATTATTCTTTTTCTGTAACAGTACGGGGGGTGTCCTTTGCATCCAAGGCCTGGGGAGGTGTTTCTTTTATAAATAGTTACAGTCCTGGTGTCCTGATATGTTGGCTTCAGTGCGAGTAAGTATTATTCTGAAGCAGGGCCTAAATTATCACCAGGATCTTGTCTAGTGGCACCAACCCTGTCCAATGCATAATAAAATAAGGCGGGCACTATTTTAATACAATAATTTGGACAGCCTTATTTTGTTTAGTCCATCTCCAAATGTTATAGAAAGCAGTGATGTAATTATCTGTATTCTGTTATTGAAAGGCTAAGTATGTCTCATGAAGAAAATATCAAAAAGATTTTAATTAAGTTAAAATAAAATAAGAGCCGAAGTATAGAAAGTGCTCTAAAGAACCTTTAATATCAAGATGAGCTAATAGCATCTTCTAAAATAAAAGTTAATACAGGCAAGTTAATATTCCTTTGGTAAAGAAAATGGAAACAGAATTGTACATTGAGTTTTAGAGGTCTTGAATACTTAGCTCTTATCAAGTCCTGTTTTCTTTCTGTCTGTCTTTTAAGTAGACCATGAATGAGCCACGTCTTGGTGGAGATAAGTCTTTAACGTCTCTCAGAAAACAGTGTCCTCATTGCTGAGAAACTCACTGGTCCCCTGCTCTCAATACATAGAAAATAAACTTAATCCTTATAGAAGGCCACTGTTGAATCTGGTACCATGGGAGGTAGTTTTCTTATAGCGGAGCGTGAATTCAGTTCATTAATCTTAATTCAGGAAAAAATACCCTTCACTCTATCCTTCTAGTGTCTCAGAGCAGCAAGTAACCTGTTAACATCATCCACTAAATGTGTGTATCTCTGTTAGCAATACTGTAATGCCATAAAAAGGAAATCATACTGTGAGAAAATATTAAGAAGCTATTTGCAGCAGGACAAGTTTGTAGATCTTTTGTTTATAATTTGGAAAACTTGGTGAGTGCCTGCAGATTGTCAGATGCCAAATGATACATGAGCTCCAGCAGTACTGCACTGCAGTTAATGACCTACCGTTTCAGGGGTTTCAAGTCTGAGGTTGGATTTATGTCATGTTTCTTCTCAGTGTCTGTGTAGATGCCTTACAGCTTGTGCTTCGCATACAATTTAAAGGCTGGTGTTAACATTTTCAGACTAAAGCATATGCACAGCATGAATCTTTTTATATATGTGTACCTCTTGTACTCATTGCTGCAGCTTGCCCCCTATCCAGTATTCAGCTGTATGGTTCCTTGCACTTTTTGTTCATCTTTGTTTCTGCTGCTGTTTCCTGTACATTTGCTCATAAAACCTATGTTTTTCTTTTTCTTTTCTTTTTTTTTTTATCCTAACCTTGATGAATGGCCTATATCTCAATGCTGAAGCTCACCTTTTTCTTAACTGAAAATGATTGATAGAGCAAGAATAACAATGGAACAGTTTATGTGTCCTGACAACCTCAGCTTTTGCTAGGGCTTCCCTCAAGGGATTGGCAGAAGTGTTATTCTGTGCAGGAATTTAGCTACCTACGAATCTAGTGAGAAACTAAGCAGGATTTTGAAACTCCTCCTACATGGTCTGAATATTTTTTAAAAATAGCAAGCCCAGAGTGCTCTGTTGATTTTCTATCATGGAATACTTTCAGGGACAAATAATCCTTTTTGTTTTGCACAGATGGCATAATTTTGGCAGGTGAACTTCAGCATGATCAAATACAAGTTCACATACTTTTATTTGTTTTAATGTTAAGAAATAAGATGAAAGACCATGAGTATACTTTGTTCAAAAACGTTAATTATTCCTACATCTGCACATACTTTGATGCACGTGCTACATAATTCTATAGTGTTTTAAGAATATTATTACCGTTCTTGCTCTACTATCATTTAAACATGCTGTTTTCCCTTAGCATGTTCTCCATACATTTTTATTATTAAAATGAATGGAACAATAACCTTTTTGAAAAAATGTCTAGTTAAGTTAGTTAGACTTTTAAATATAATGAACTCTTCAGGCCAGATTTTCGAGTGGTATGGCAAGGTGGCTTCACTAACATCAGGGGACTTGTGCCAGATTACACCTACAGAAAATCTGAATGTAAAGCTTAAGATAGTTGTTTATTAAAATTTGTATGTCTAAATTTAGGCAGAGAAGGAGAAAAAAAACAAAAAGTTACTTGAGTAGAAAAAATGTCTAAGTGATGTTGACTTTCAGAGGTACCTAAGTCATGAAGACTTACGACAGTTTTGCTCCTAGATATGTAGATAGAAATGTGCTGGGAGACGTTAATGGCTTTGAAAATAAAAGACCAAAGTACAGTAACATCCCTGAAAATGCTGACTTTATGAGTCAACATTTAAATGGGAGCCTGTCTTCCTGTTAAACAGCTTTTCAACTTCTTTCTTATCATAGTAGTCCTTAATTAAAATGGTTCAAAGGAGTTGGGTCATAAAACTGCATTGGTTTTTTGTGCTAAAAAGAATTTCTGCACTCAGCAAGACTTCATCAGTTCTCATAACTTAGCAGTTGAGTCAATAATCTTCTTTTCGCTATGGTGAACCACACATTGAGAATGCCATAAGCAATTATTTAATCTTTGTAACTCAGGGTTACTTCAGGACCACAGTGGTCTAATTAAAAAGTGCTTCAGTGTATCATTGATTTCTTGATATGACGACAAAGTCCTACTTAATTCTGCATTACTTTTAAACCAATAATTCAGATAGCCAAGCTTTCTACATAAACACTGAAGGATAGAGAAAGAGACAAACGTGTCCATGCATGCAGTTTGTAGGGGCAGAAAGAGAAAGGAAGAATCAAGAAAGATCAGTAAATGGAGAGAAGAATTTGACTTGCAGGGGAAAACAAGGTCTATGATATTGGTTTAAAATACTTATTCAGTCAGCCATTCTAACTAAATTCTGAAGGAAGGGTTGTTGTTGTTTTCTTAAGATAAAGCTTTGCAAAAAGTACCGCATTGCTAGCATCAGGCATTGGACTTCAGTGATCTATTTGCTTGTCAAAACATCAACATCACAAATTCATTGCATTGCCTTACGAATGACCTCCTCTTAGCCCTGCTTTCTGTAGTTTAGAGTTTCATTCATTTGTCATGTTGCAATCCTATTTCTGGTTTAAATTTCCACTTCTGTTGAAGACATAAGTAGTAGTGTAAAAAAGCCCATAACCTCATTCATAACTGTCATGACCTTTAATTCAGAAGCCATAGCTTCAGAATAGCTGCAGTTAATAGTCTTTTCAAGAAGTCTATTCAGTCTTTGACTAAAAATTCATACAGTAATGTTGATTGGGAAGTTGAAAAGACTTATGTGGAAAGTGAATTGGAAGATAGAATTTTTCTTCTTTTTCTAAGAGAAAAAAGAAATCTCAAAATTTTAGTCTTTATTATTCTTTCAATTCAGCTGTCCTACTAGCATGCCGCTTGCTCCAATTCTGCTTTGTAGTTTTGTCCTTTATTGTATTTTTACAGTACATGAAAACAGTTATGTTTTGGAGTCTGGTGTCATGAGAGGATGCTGTCCACTTGTGCAACTCTCAGTAAAGAATAAGATGTAAGAAATTGAATGATAACAACAACAGTGTCAAGCTAATCACGTGAAATATTTTACTTTTTAAACATTTGAATTTCTGTAAAATATATTATCCACATGAAGCTGCTGCTCACTTGAATACTCATGCTCGTTCATCACTAAAAACAGTTTCCCTAGGAAAAAACCCAACTCATAGTCTCTACCCTGCTACTGTTAATGAAAAATAAGATGGTATAGCCTATGTCCATTTATACTGAACACCTGTGAGCAATTGTTAAGGGGAGGCTATAAAAATCTCACTCTGATTGTTTTTGCATTTATGGACTGTTTGTAATCAGGATACTAGCTCAAGAACAACAGAACTTTCCTACCTCTTTGGAGTTAAATCTGCACCTGCCAGATTAGAAACCAAATTAGATATCTTCTGTAGGCTAGAATAAACTCCAAATATTTCATTCTGGAGAATTTCAGAAAGTTGAGTATATGAAGGACTTAAAAAGAAAAAGTGTAAAACTAAATTAAGAGCTCAAGTCCCCTTGTCTTCTCAAAATTCCTCTCTTGGTATTTAGAATTCTATTTACACCCAAAACAGCTCCACTGTAGAAGGAATGGCATCTGTCAAAGTCAGTGCCATCAATGTGATGTGCCAGTAAATCCTTTATATTTTTGCATCTTTTCCCACATATCAGGAATTACTTTGGCATGTTGAAACAAATGCCACCAAATACGTTTTCATAAATTTTGGTCATACTCAAATTCCTAGTATGCTTCTGCTTTTTACCTTTTCTATAATAATACATTAAATGCATCATCACATCCACAGTGTTAGAAGATTATCCAACTTCTCTAAACTAATTTGGATGGAGCATCTTGTTCATAGTTAATTCAGGATCTCTCACTTGTGCATATATTCACTCCTTCCCCAATTATTTTAATACCCTTACATAGCTGGACTTCTCACAAAGAATCAGTAATAATGTCAGATGTTTTAGAATCACCTGTTTTAGAAAGCAAGCTGCCTTTTTGTAGTCTCATTATATGCTGGGACTTGCTTCTTACAGCAAAAAAGTGTAGCTTGGTGTAGCTCGTGTAGAGCTGTTTCCCGTATTTCCAGAGAATTGATTTGAGGTTTTTAACAGCTCCTTTCTAGTTCCTGGCTCACCTTGTCAAGCTGCTTAACTCCACAGGACTATGGAGCCTCTTATCATCTCTTAGCCCCAAGGATTCAGACAAAGATCTGCTTCCAGCTTCACACCAGGCCAGGTAATGTAGCAAGCCTTCCAGCTGGCTCCTGCCAGAGATGCCTAAAGTCACTGTTACCCTCAGATTCTGCCCTTTTATGGTTTCTTACAGAGCTCTAAAAGAAAAAAAAAAGAAAAAAGAAAAAAATCTCATTATTTTGTTGCTATGTCCATAGTGTTCTAAATTGTACTGACTCTTCAGTCAGAGTTCAGTGCAACGAACTGTGTAGGGAATATTTTTTGACTCAGATAAAGTTTAGGGAAACATATTATGTATTGCTTGCAATTTTGAAACGTAGCAAGTGCTATAAAATGTTTTCTCTTCAGCTGACCCAAACCCATGAAAAATAGAGCAGACAGCCTGTTGCATGTAAAAACACCTTGCCTTTTCTTGATGAAACTGAAGATACATTTAGAGGGGTTTCTTGGTTGTTATTTTCCCCTATATTTGATAACCTGTTGATAATCTTGACCAGTTCTTCAAGAAGAAACTGGTAGAGTCACAAAATGCTGCTAGTGTCACTAAACATTATTGCTTTATATAAAAATATACTTCATATGAATAAAAGGCTGAATATCATTAAAATTTTATTTTAGTATATATTCAAATGTTTAAGAAATACCTCTATCCTTTGGGTTGTTCAAGTTGTTTTGAATCATTGTGATAGCTCCATAAAAATATTTTCGCTTTTTAATGTGCAGTAAGTTGAAGTGGTTTCAAAACCGAATATATAAATGTACAAGATATTTGAAATGTGTCTCCTGCAACAAAATTTGGAAGTGTTAGGATTTGCTACATTAGTAGGCATTAAAATCTAGGCCATTTTTCTCTGAAGAAGCAAGAAACAAAACTAGTTCCTCAGAATATACACATTTTGAACTCAGGAAGTTTGTGTTTATATATGAGTATATGTAAAGTTCACAGTCTGAAATGTTGTTGGCAGGTGATGGGGGTTAACTCTGGTAGGCAGCTAAGCCTCCACCAGCTGCTTGCTCACTCCCCACCGGTGAAATGGGGGAGAGAATTGGAAGGGCAAAAGTGAGGGAAAACTCGTGGCTTGAGATGAAGATTGTTCAATAGATAAAGCAAAGCTGCATACGCAAGCAAAGAAAAATGAGGAATTCATTCACTACCTCCTATTGGCAGGCAGATGTTTTGCCATTTCCAGAAAAGCCAGGGTTTCACCACTCATAAAGGTTACTTGGGAAGACAAACGCAGTAACTCCGATCATTCCCCCTTCCTCTCTCTTTCCCCTGGCTTTTATTGCTGAGCACAACATCAAATGGTCTGGAATATCCCTTGGATCAGTTGGGGTCAGCTGTCCCGCCTGTGTCCCCTCCCAACTTATTTCGCCGCCCCAGCCCACTCGCTGGTGGGGCAGCCTGAGAAACAGAAAAGGCCTTGAGGCTGTGTAAGCACTGCTCAGCAGTAAATAAAACGTCCCTGTGTTTTCAACGCTGTTTTGGTCACAAATCCAAAACACAGCACCGTTGGGGCTGCTGTGAAGAAAATTAACTCCATCCAAGCCAAAACCAGTGTAGCACGTTTCACTGGATCTCAAAGAACTTTCCACAAACCGTAGAATATTTATGATTCGTTTTTCACTACGCATTTTATAAATGAGAATACCTGGACTAATACTAATATGTTTCTCAATTCATACTGTGAACCTGGGCTTATGTAGAAATAACCTATTTCTGTTCGAAAGAATATTCTTCCTAAAAAAAACCAAACCCCAGACATTTTACTTATCAATGCATTATCTTAGTAATCCTCTTCCCTTCGCCTTCCCTTTCCATATGCTTTTACATATGCATAACTATCTGCTCTCAGATAAGTCTTCTTAACATGAAAAAAAACCCCAAACCCTGCCATAGTAATAGTTTGACTTGAAAAACTGCACAACTTGAACAATTTACAAATTGTCTATTGTTTATCTCAGTACTCACATGATGAGGTTAATACTTTCACCGGTGACCTATGTTTTAAAAGCAGCAACCTCTCCCATATCAATATATTTAAATGACTTGTGCTTGCTACTTTGCTTTTCAACCAGAGAGAAAACTACTGTAGTATGCATCATTAGTTCTAGCTAATATCCATATAATTTAGATAAGCATCTTGTGATGTTGAACCCCCAAATACTTCTAAATAGAACTTCAGTTCAGAAAGGATATATGACTCAGAAATAGTTTACAAGTTGCATTGTTCAGGTTAAAATGCATTTTACCAGCCCTGGAAATTTTTTGAATTAATTGTGTGAACAAATCACATGGACATTGTTTTCAAAATTAACTAGTGACTTAAGATGCTATAGGTTTTTCATACTTGACTTGACACATTTTAGTTTGATTTTTTCAGTGGACGCACAGCACTCTTTTAAGTATCCTGCCAGTTGCTTGAATGTGAACAGCAAAGCATGTGCATCACTATCCAGTTTTCAAAATCTTGGACTCTACCAGTTCACCTCCCTTTCAATCAAGTAAATTTCTAGTTCTGCCTAAGAAATTGCAAATACTGTACTTAACTGTTGATGTCAGAAGCTACTTCAGTACGTGTGAAGTCAGCAAAGTGATTAATAACTCATTAGAAATTAATACATTTCCCAAAAGAATTTGCAGGGTTTAAACTGTGAAGTTCCTGCTGTACTCCATGGGAGCTACATGACTTAATCCCCATGACCTGCACTTTATAAGTAACCTTTTGGGAAAATAAGCAACTTAAACTGCTGGAGACATATACTGTTACAAGGTATTGCATGACATTACAGCACTCCAGATAAAAATCATTGTTGAAACGAAAATGTTATTGAGAGACTTAAACTGGAAACTCAGAATCAAAAAAAGCTACGTTGGTAGTGACTGGCTTGGGGGGGGGATTTGTGTTCCAAATATTGGAAACTTTATGGTATTATCTGTGACAAGGCTGAAAGAGGACACGATGAGTTGGGTTTCACCTTGGTGTTCACACGTGTGCAGTCACTCAGTCTACTCATTCCATTTAGCAAATGAGTATGTTTTAGAAATACGTCAAGAAAGTTTCCAGCAGACATAAAAATAAAAAAATATTGTGATTGAGGACAAATATGGTAGCGAAGGAATAAGGTGTCTTTGGCTTCTAAATATATACACATTACAAATGTAGTTCAGGAAGTGGAAAGGAAACATAGGCAGTGTGCTGAGAAGGTAAGTCCTTTCTGCAGAAATGCAGTAAAAATCAGCTGTTTCTAAGGTGCATTATCAAATGGGTTCTTTGTCCATCTCAGCAAAATACAGAGTTTTCATTTATTCATTCATTTTTTGGTGTGTTCCATTATTCCAGTTCCACATAGAATCTTTTTTTTTCCCTACTCTTCAGAAGCTATTTCTGATGCAAGGGGTGATGTGCAGGACATTTTTCTGTGCCTCTAAATGCAAATACTTGACTTTTAATCCAAAGAAACAGGTAGTTGTTTTACAGGCTTGCATAGGTAGATCTCCTGGAATCAATTCTGTAATACCTTTCTAAATTTCTACCATACTTACTTACAAAAGTATATTTCTTGCTTTGAACCGTACTTACTTATAGTGGTATTTACTCGGGCAGCATATCTATTGATCTTTTTTATGGCTACCTGAGAGACTAGACTATTTTACTCTCAGAAAGTAAGATGAAAACTACGTGATGCTGAAATTATTTATTTCATATAAATAACCGAAGCAAGATCATTAACCTCATTCCAGCACTGTGACCATGCTCTCTTCTCTACACACTGCTCTTTTAATCACACCATTGATCATTCATCATCTTTCATACCATAGACAAAAATATTGTCCTTGTCATGAGGGATATACACAGTTTCTAATTTCTGTCCTTTAAAACATGGAAAGTTGTAAGGAAAAGGGAAGCCAGAGTAGAATGTTTTGCAGTTTTCTGTCAGTACTTATATGTAACTGTGTTTATGATTTAATACTTCAGATGCTTACACGAGCCTTGAGTCTTCAGGTTTTATATTTTTTATATATACCGCTTATCACATGGGTTCAAACCAGCATTTAGCTGGACTTAAATCTGGTGTTTGTTTAGCTGTTGTAACAGTGAACTGTAGACACGCCATTACAATTGACTCTATGCAAGTATAGTTGCGCTCTCAGAAGAGGAGAGGTACTGTATTATAAAAAGCCCACCACCTTCAGCAATGAGAGTCTTCTCATTGACTTTAATGGGCATTAATCAGACCTGGTGCCAGTGATTGTTTATGTGCGTATTTATAGTTAAGCAGTTAACACTGGAAGCATTCATTAAGCTTAACAGTAAAAGTGGCTGACCTCTCAGTATCAAAACCAGTCACATACAAATAGTAAATTAAATCAAACATTAATCAAAACTGTAAAATAGCCTGCTTAATCCTTTCAGAAACAACACACTCACAACCTTCCCCCAAACCCTTGTCAAACAAATGGTTTTTGCAGCGTATCTGGAAGGTCATCAAGTCCTGGGCTATTTCAGGAGCAAGTTCCAGATGGTCTCTAACATGCTGAATAATGTATGTCTATGTGGGAGTGGAGAGAGAGGGGCTCGAAGGAACTGTTATACTGATATGAGTATGCATTTTACATTCATGTATGACAAGCTAGGTGTTATAATTAAAAAAGCTCTTGCATCCTTTGTTTCAAGTGGCAAAAATAACTTGTTTCAAGAATCTTTACTGACAATATCAATTTCATATTTCACTTAACACCACTCTACACTCTACAAAACCTTTAGCTTTTGTTTGGACTATATTTGTCTCGATTTTGGGAGCACTAGTATTTTATTGGTATGTGGTATTCTTAGCTTGACATTCCATGAGCAGTAATCTTTTATCTTGTAATTCTTACAATGCTATCAAGTGAAAATCTAACAGCTCTATATACGTTATTATACATAAGATAATGTCCTGGTTTCAGCTGGGATAGAGTTAATTTTCTTTCTAGTAGCTGGTATAGTGTTATGTTTGGGTTCAGTATGAGAAGAATGTTGATAACACACTGATGTTTTCAGTTGTTACTAAGCAGTGTTTAGACTAAGTCAAGGATTTTTCAGCTTCTCATGCCCAGCCAGCAAGAAGGCTGGAGGGGCACAAGGGGTTGGGAAGGGCCACAGCCAGGGCAGCTGACCCAAACTGGCCAAAGGGGTATTCCATACTATGTGACATCATGCCCAGTATATAAACTGGGGGGAGTTGGCCTGAGGGAGTGGATTGCTGCTCAGGAACTAACTGGGCATGGGTCAGCAAGTGGTGAGCAATTGCATTGTGCATCACTTGTTTTGTATATTCCCATCCTTTTATTAGTATTGTCATTTTATTATTGTTACTATTTATCATTATTGGTTTTTTTTCCTTTCTGTTCTGTTAAACTGTTCTTATCTCAACCCACAAGTTTTATCTTTTTTTTTTTCTGATTTTCTCCCCCATCCCACTGGGTGGGGGGGGGGAGTGAGCAAGCGGCTGCGTGGTGCTTAGTTGCTGGCTGGGGTTAAACCACAACAGATAATTATATTGTATAATGCAAACATATATGTTTAAAACTGTTTTGTATGAATTTATTTTAAATACACAGGACAGAAAGACAGTAAATACTTTTTGAGCATAGTATGTAAAACTCTAACTATCTGTGTGCCTCAAACTGCTCACCACCTTGAATGAGTTTGCTCTGAGGCTGCCTGTCTGCCCACATTATGTGTAACAGGAAAAACCACTGACCAGATATTAAACTAAGAACAAAAGCAGACAACCTGAGGCAGTTGTTTACTTAGGTTAGAGGTGAAAATGGGATTTATTAACCAATGGTCCTTTTCAACGTTAGAGCTCTTAGCTCTAATGTTACATTCTGACCAACACTAAGGACATGGGGTAAATATACTTCTAGTGCCTGCATTTCTGCATGCAGGAAGATACAGATGGCACTTTATTGGTATCAATTATAGGATAAAAAATAAATAAAAATAAATAAAATAATGTTAAATAACAATGATGCTATTTATATCACAGAACGGAAAGCTCCTTTTCCCATTGCCATCTTTTGAGTTCCCTTATGGCCATAGCTCTAAATCCATGATATTGGTGAAATTCTGTTCATGTGTAAAGAGACCAAGGATATGGAAGAAATTGCACATAGATAAATCAGTGCATCGTTTTTGTCCTAAGGTAATAATATTTCAAAGTACCAAACCAAAGATGGTTTTCAGAATAACTATTTGAAGTGAATTGTTGGCCTTGGACAAATTCCTGGAGGAGAGAGTGACGTACATGTCACAAAAGAAATCATTGTTATAGGCACAGCTAGTGACAGTGCTCGGTGTCGACAAATAAGTAAGCTGACATAAAGCCTACCATTCAATTACTGGCATAAAGAAATCTCTTCTAAAACAAGATTGAAGGCATGGCCTATGGCACCTTGAGTTTGAATAATAGAGCAATGGTAAAAAATAGACAATATCAGCGATGCAGTAAGAGAAAAATTTAATTTCTAATCCTCATGGTGTGCCTGTTTGGTGGACTAATACAAAATTTACATTTCCTATATAATCAGTGTTGAGTAATTGAATTTTACTAATATTTTGTGCATAACGAAAAATATGTTTCCAGTTTGACACTGTGGCTATTAACTGAAGATACTTAAGATTTCTGAACTCTCCATTAGAGTTGTCTTCTCCAGGTCTGTCACTGTCCATGAGCTCCAAAGTGCATTGATACTGTTCAGCCAATCAACTTATGCAAAAGAATGCACAAACCCATTCACAACAGCAAATTGTTTCCTGGAAAGTTTGGATCACTAAAGTCGATGGACTGTTGACAAAATGTTATCCAGAAGACAATAGAAAACCAAAATAAAAAACATTGTTAAACAGCTGCTATCACTACAGCATACAATCATGCTCAGGCTTAACTTGGGCTGGATGGTGTTTTGAGATATACTTTAGGGTGACTGAAGAAAATTAGGTGTGAGAACTCTGCAAGATTATGTCCTTCAAAGAGAAATCTAATGAAAGAATAAGGAAAATATGAGTTTCCCACTGATGACTAGCTACAGGTATTCTTAGGGGAATGTATATTACATATACATATTAATTACATTATGGACATGATTAAGGGGCATGTGAATTTAAAAGTAGAGAGTAGTATGGACAGATAAGTCTTTAATGATCATACACATCCCAAAGTCTCAAAAGAACTAGAATATGTACAAGGAATTCTAAAGACTTGGAGAAGGGGAAAATTAAGTCATTAGGCTCAATCTTTTCTTTGTGACAAAATATAGTGATTTCCATAGGGTTTTGCCCCTTCTTGTGGGGATTATTCCAACTGGCAGATCTAAGCTTCTACTTTATATATTGATTCATCTGTTCCAAATAGTCAATTCTAAATACACAGTGTAAGTTATCATGAATACATAGCATAACAATATGTAATAAGACTATTCATGAAAGTAACAGGTGTATGTTTTCTTCATGATTCTGCATGATTGTTGTGATTTTGAGTTAGTCAGGACAACCTCAGCCTTTTAAATAGCTGAGCTCACTGAGGCCTCAGCTTGTCCTTGAGAAGTAAAATTCTGTTGAGCCAGTCTGGTTGCTTGCAATGTCAAAGGAGCATGTAACTCTGTGTTTCCTAGAACATGAAGTTGCATTCTGCTTCTACGTAGGCTAGTGTTACTTCATCACCCCCTACTGTAGGGATTCTGATGTATATATATACCTGTGTTACTGCACATTTTTAAGCGCTCCCTTTTTATAACAGGAATTCTGCAGAAGAGGAGGAAGAGGAACTAATGATATTATTGTACATGAAAATTTTAAATTAAAAGACAGATAGTTAGTAACAAAGAAACAACCAGATCATTAATTCTAGCCATTTGATTGTTTCTGTCCAAAACCAGATGATAAAATAATATGCTAGTTAACTAAAAGGCCCTCAGACGAACTTTACAGAAGCATATCTGTTTCAGGTGATTTTCATATAGGATCCTGCCTGCAGTGAATGCTCTTCCTCACGGTTTAGTTTCTGATTTTTTTTTTTTTTTTTTTTTAAGTTTAAATGCTGATATATGAGGAATGAAATGATAAATTTAGGAAAAGAATCTGCATTTGATATTTTTCCTGTTTTTTATATGGAGAAATTTCACATTTTTTTCTATTCTAAGGCTTAACTTCCAGTAAACAAGTATTTTATTCTTCTGAGTCGGGTATGTGAACAGGCACCTTAAATCTTAGTGTCCAAATCCTCTATGCATTTTTACTTGTTTGGAATATTTATGTACTTTTCCATACATAGGAGCTTATCTGTGACCTATGAAGAACTAAAAGAAATGGGACTACTTCACCTGCAAAATATACTGAAGTTTAACAGTCACTTTTAACAAAATAAAAATAGTTTAGGAAGTTATTAGGAAATACATTAAGGTGAACAATGGGAATTACCTAAGGTAATAGACTATCTGGCCTTGTTTGAATTCTGTTGGAGTTTTGCTATTAAATTTGGCAACATCAAACTTCATAGACTTTAACATATGCTTTTTACTTGAAAATTTTTAAAAGGTACACTGCATTTGATTTATTTTAAGTTTCCCAACATAGCTCAACTTGGGGTGGAGAATATGGTTCCTGTATGTTCAAAATTTTATAAACAGTTGAACAAGAAATCTTTTTTTAAATAAAAACAAGCTTAAAGATCCATTTTAAGTCAGCATCCACTCGCAAGACTACTCCCTGACACTGCACAAGAGAATTGTGATGGATTAACTGAGTGCATAACAGATATTGTTTTAGTGCATTAGCCCTGATTTCCTGTTCAAAGTGATTGATTGAGCCTCAGTCAAGACAGTGTCCACAGCAAATATTAAGCAAACTTACCCAGACACGATCAATCACTCTTATCAAAGGATCACCACATTTGGAGCAAAAAAATGCTAAAGCACTACCTGCTTTGCACTGTGTTCATCCAGTTTTAATTGTTTTTCTTAAAAGCACAGAAAAACAGGTTGCCTTTGTAAAACTATTGTTTGCTTCACTGTATTTCTTCAGGCTGGTCAGCTGTAATGTATAGAAGTGTAATTTGCTTATATTGCAACGTTTACTATTTTAAAAAAATGTCTGTTTCGAAAAAGACATGGTGAAGGCATCATAACCTAATTCAAATATTTAGAGAATAACCTGACAGTAAAGAGAGGTCATTTGTCTATAAAAACTGACCTTGGTGGTTTCAGCCATCATTGATTACTACTAGTAACAATACTTTTTCTCTGAGGATTGCATTTCTAAAGAACTCTGTTATATTCTGCTGTTATTTTACTTAGTTTATTTAGCAATTATTTAAGCACCTATAAATACTATTTAGGCATTGTCAAAAGGTCTTTATATATAGCAGGCAAATGTGATTTTATCATTTCAAGGGTATGGAAGATTCTATTTCTCTTTATAAGTGGTGTGACTGAGCTTTGTGGTGCTCAGTGTTACAGCAGGCTGTTGTTAAGCAAGGCGTTGTTAGTGGCTTCCTGTTCAGATGAGTCTCTGTCTGCAAACACTGACAACAAACTGAGACAGCACAGAGGTTTTTTTAACTCTGTCTTGGATGGTGGAGTTTAGACTCTCACCACACTTTAGTAGGATCCTATTTAATCCCCAGAAGAAAACCAAAATATTTTTTTTACATAGATAGGAATGAAAGGACCTGCCAAGCTGGTCTAAAATAGAGAACGAAGAATAATGATCCTACACTATAGGAAAGAAGTGAAGAAGCAAAATTTCATGACTAAAGGTTGTTTTTTCTTAAATGCTAAGAAATTATTTGCAAAAAATAGTGGAAGAGTGGAAAATCAGGATTTAGGAAGTTAGTAGTCAACTACAGGAGAAACTGCGGAGTTAGAATTGCTCTGTGGCCCAAGATTTCCCCACCATGGAGCAGTATAACCTTATTTCTCTACTGGCTTGGGAGCTATAAAATAGTGATATCAGACATGCTTCCCTGAAGGAATTCTCCCCATGAATCACTGCATCATCTTCATGGCCACTACATACCATCAATTGAATCGGGTTTTCTCAGTTTAACATCAGTACCAGCGTATCCTTTTTTAGGATCGCTATTGGTAGCTCAAGACACCACTACCAATTGTGTTTCAGCTTTCACCTTTTTTTTTTTTTTTTTTTTTTTTTTTTAAGATAACTATAAAAATAATCTCTTTAAACCAACCTCTGCTTTCCTGGTAAAGGGATTCTTCCACTCCTGTTCATATTCTAGCTGGAAATAAGTTTGCCCCACTACTATGACTCAACATTTAATCCATGCACATTGATGCAGTTTTCAGTTGCCTTCCAAGTAACTCACTAGAGTGACTGTCTGCAGTCTAACATTCCACCGAGCTCTAATAATCCTGGTTAGATGAATTTGTATAGCTTAAGCAGGGTAAAGCAACTTGTTACGGTTCAGACAAGAAGAGAAATGCTTGTCCTGTTTATATCCAAGAGAGCATCTGCAACAGACTTCAGTTGCTTCAGAGCACGTAGTGGGAATGTCTTCAAATGAATTTAAATTGCAAACTTGGTCAACTAAAATGCGTTTAGTTGTTTACTGGCAGGTGTTCAACCCAGTTTTTACACTCTGGTTGTAGTGCATAGCTGCTTTGGTGTGTGCATGTTAATAATACATAGATACATCCATACAAAACCCCTTTATCTAAATGTATGTGACACCATGTATCAGAGTTTAAAAAAAACTAGTTACAGAAAATATAAATATATTATACATGGTAAGATCCACCTAGTAAGCAAATAGTTTCCCTTTCCTATGTTTTTATTTTCTTCTTTCACCTATAAAATGAAAGAGGAATGAGGGAAGTGGAACAGCCGCAGTTAACAAACTGCAGCGCTCGCCTCCTACCTCCCTCTTCTACCTCCTCCCCACAGACATGCTTCCAGCTTCCTCCAGACCAGTGGACAGTTGTTCATAGAAGGACATATGATGTCTCCTTCCCCATTCCTCCCTCAGAGAAGCTCTTTCCCTTTTTGTTAGTGGTAGGAGAGTCAATAGAGGAGGAAACAGAAGCAGTAGGAAGTGTCTCTACACACATGGAATATTTCACTGGCTATCTCCAGACGTTTTTTGCTTTCTATCATGCAAGTTCCAGAGAGTCAAGCTTGAAGAGTTTATAGCAAAAGTGTATTTTTTGACATATTGTCCAATTTTGACTCATCATAACTATATAGTCCTTTACCTCTAGGTCACTTCACTTTTTTTGCACTAGCTTTTTTTACAATAAATCTGATTATGGTGTTTTGGTATATGAAGTATGAGTGAAAGCCATGTTTGCTTTTTCTAAAACCTTATCATTTCAAAAATTCAAGCTGGCAGTGGAAGTTACCTTTTTGCACTACTGATTTAGGTACAGCAACATGTAGTAGATGATTTATGTGATAAAGAGATTTCTTATTAACCTCATTAAGGTCTTTTAAGTTTCTCAGTAATTTTTTTTCTCCATTATATGCTATCCATGCATATTTGGCTTACGTGGCAAGGTTTTGGTAGCGGGGGGGGTGTAGGGATGGCTTTTGTGAGAAGAGATCAGGAGCTGCCCCCATGTCAAGCAGAGCCAGTTTCAGACAGCTTTAAAATGGGCGCACTGCTGCCCAAAGCTGACCCCATCAGCAATGCTGGTAGCACCTCTGTGATAACATATTTAAGAAAGGGTAAAAAACGCTACATAAACTGTTTACTGTAGTGATTTGTCTGTGCTTGTATAAACTGTAAGGTGAGATTGTGCATATTATAGTGCGTATGCAGATTATCAGTAATTGTATTTTCTGTGCCACAGCTTCTTAAAAATAGACATACACTGAATTATACCTACAATGAAAAAGAACAGACTTCAGAGTAATCATAATAAAATCTGTGAGAGCGCACATACCTGTGATGGCTGCATTTGGGGTTCTGCAGAATGTTATAGTTTGGGTAAGTGATTTTGTTTGCACTGTGTGTAGTAGTCTTGGATCAAGCCATTCCGTAGCAAGTCATTTAAGATGTACAAGTTTCCTAAATACTCAAAGAGGGTTTCTTAAAGTATTTTTAATTAAGATATTTTAGAAGTATAAAGAGATATGCTCTACTAATATCTTTACTTAATAGACTAAACCAAGGTAAACCATCGGAGACTGTATAGTCTTTCAAGGAAACGTTCTCATCAGCTAGAGATTAAATTAGGTCATCTTGATAAGCTGGTTTGGTGAACCAAATTGGTTTGATATTTGATAGTACCTCCTCTGGAGTTTTGGTTTAAAAATAGTGAAATAGTAAAAGAAAATCTCCAAAAGGGATTTTGCATCTCAGCGGATGTTTTTCCTTTGAACAAAATGATGTTTCATTTTATAATTGAAATACAGTATGCCTTTGAACTTTCAATAGCTAAAGCTATTAAGTAAGAGTATCACATTTCATTTATTATATTGCATTTTAAGTTCAGTCCATGCATTTTTAATTCTGTTTATGTCTTGAGAGCTTGCCTCTAGTGGAATAAAACCAATCAAGGGTCTAGAACAAGAATTAAAATTTAGGTCCTAATTCACCATTGCCCTGTGGTTCCTTTGTGTTTGCTTGAATAAGCACAAAGGACAAAGTAAATGTAAGGATCCTCTGGAGAATACTGTTATTGTACAGGGTCAGATAATGCTCGAATTCTGCCAGGCCCACCTAAGAGTCCCTTAATGTAAGAAAGCTGCGCTCCATGGTGGCTAAAGATAGAAGGAAGTATATCAGCTCTATGCCAGGGCAAGGTAGGAGAAAGAATAGCCAAAATAAATGGTTTCACAGAGAATCTGCTTCCATGATATTTAAAAAAAAAAAGAAAGTGAGAAAATTGATGGTGAAGGGCAGGTGTGTGCTAGTTAGCCTGCATTTGAGCTAATAGCAGTGACTTTCCTATCTTTCACAAGTTTCTGAATAAAAAAATAAAATGTTATAGATGGGAGGAGATGAGGTATGAGGGTACTGGGGGAAACATCTTAGGCATCTGTTTCTTAAGAAGAAGTCTTCCGAGCAGAAACATGGTGTAGTGGGTTGACCCAAGGTGGCAGCTGAAGCCCCACCTGGCCGCTCACTCACTCCCCGCCCCTGTGGGATGAGGGAGAGAATCAGAAAGGCAAAAGTGAGGAAAAACCTATGACTTGACATAAAGACAGTTTAATAAGTGAGGCGGCATATGCAAGCAAAGAAAAATGAGGAATTCATTCACTACCTCCTATTGGCAGGCAGATGTTTTGCCATTTCCAGAAAAGCCAGGGTTTCACCACTCATAAAGGTTACTTGGGAAGACAAACGCAGTAACTCCGATCATTCCCCCTTCCTCTCTCTTTCCCCTGGCTTTTATTGCTGAGCACAACATCAAATGGTCTGGAATATCCCTTGGATCAGTTGGGGTCAGCTGTCCCGCCTGTGTCCCCTCCCAACTTATTTCGCCGCCCCAGCCCACTCGCTGGTGGGGCAGCCTGAGAAACAGAAAAGGCCTTGAGGCTGTGTAAGCACTGCTCAGCAGTAAATAAAACGTCCCTGTGTTTTCAACGCTGTTTTGGTCACAAATCCAAAACACAGCACCGTTGGGGCTGCTGTGAAGAAAATTAGCACGACCGCCCCAGCGCAGGGCACGGCCGAGCCCCTCAGCCCGGCGGGTGGCACCTCTGGGCCAGCGCGTGTGAGAAAGGGCAGAGCCCTGCCCAGGCAGGGAGGAGCGAGGAAAAAAGCGTGAGCGCCGGCCCTGCGAGCACCCGGGGGAGAGCGGGACGGGGGGCAGGAGGGCTGCGGGCGCCGGGGCAGGGATTCCTCTGCAGCCCCTGGGGACACCGTGGCGGAGCAGGGGAAAAGTGTGCTTAAAAATGAGCAGCAGAGAAGAGCTGTTACGGACTGACCACAGCCCCCATTGCTCTGGGGAAAAGGAAGTAGAGGAGTCAGGAATGAAGGAGTGAAGTTGGGCCTGGGGAAAAAAAAAAGGGTGGGGTGGGTGGAAGGTGTTTTAGCTTTGTCTTTGCTTCTTATAACCCAAATCTGTTTTTAATTGGCAATAAATTACATTAATTTTCCCCAAGTTGAGTCTGTTTTGCCTATGACAGTAATTGGTCAATTAAGTTGACCTGTGAGCTTTTCCATCTTATTTTCTCCCCCTGCCCTGATGAGGAGTGGGAGGGAGAGAGCAGCTGGCTGGGCATCAGGCAGCCACACAAGGTCAACCCATCACATCTAGGAACTGAAGATGTCTTCCTCTTGTGCTACTATACGAATACATGAGTACATGTGTGTTTTCATTATTCTTTCACTCCTGACCTTGCTATGTAATTTTTATTTTTGCTTCTTTTAAATCAGAAAAAAATGTTGTAATCTTTAGGTACAATCAGAGTTCAGCTTTGTTCAGCAGAACAATTTTCAGCTAAAACTTTGCAGGCTTTTATATATTCAGTTATTTTCTTTGTTATTAACGGGCTCATAATTCTGTCAAAACAAAGACTGAAAAAATGACATGTGTGATTTAATATTCACCTTTTTAGAGGACATAGCTTCTCTGAGTATAGGAGGAGGATTCAGGGCTGAATGCTAAAACTCACAAATTTAGCAAGGCCTACTGTATTTTTCAACCCTAAAGACTGTTCTACATCCCTGGAATTAGAGTGAGGCTAGATCTTTGAGAATCTGTGTCTGTCTGGATCATCTTTTGTATTTATGAAGGAGTCATTTTTCCAATTACCGGATTGGTGTGGCCAATTTGAAGGGTTTTTTTTTTTTAGGAGAGATTAATTTTTTTCTTTTCTTGTCAGGTAGTCCTGCTAGGTAGACTTGATTTTAAAGTTAATATTTGCCATTTAATGATAGGAGGACAATAGAAGTCATCGCTATATGGAAGAGACGGCAAGTGTGTGTCCCGGTTTCGGCTGGGATAATTTTCTTCCTAGTAGCTGGTATAGTGTTATTTTTTGGATTTAGTATGAGAACAATGTTGATAACACACTGATGTTTTCAGTTGTTGCTAAGCAGTATTTATACTAAGTCAAGGATTTTTCAGCTTCTCATGCCCAGCCAGCAAGAAGGCTGGAGGGGCACAAGGAGTTGGGAGGGCACACAGCCAGGGCAGCTGACCCAAACTGGCCAAAGGGGTATTCCGTACCATGTGACATCATGCCCAGTATATAAACTGGGGGGAGGTGGATCACTGCTCGGGAACTAACTGGGCATGGGTCAGCAAGTGGTGAGCAATTGCATTGTGCATCACTTGTTTTGTATATTCCAATTCTTTTATTAGTATTGCCATTTTGTTATTGTTACTATTACCATTATTAGTTTCTTCCTTTCTGTTCTGTTAAACTGTTCTTACCTCAACCCATGAGTTTTACCTTTTTCCTTCCGAATCTCTCTCCCATCCCACTGGGTAGGAGGGAAAGTGAGTGAGCAGCTGCGTGGTGCTTAGTTGCTGGCTGGGGTTAAACCACGACAGTGTGTTAGAGCAAGGCTGTATCTTGTGAACAGTCCTCTGAGGAGAATCTAAACTGTAATGCTATTTAGTATCAGGCTATGTACTATATTTCAATGAATATCTATCTTAGAAATATAGTGAATACTTTTGTCATGTATTTTTGCTTTCACTTGTCTATAAGTTGTCTTTTTATCTTTGATTGGGGAAAATACAGGACATGATGAAATATTTTAAACTTTTCTATAAAGATTTTGATATACTATTTTTATTTCTTCTGCCTACCTAGGCATCCTTCTGCACGCTTGAGCCTTTATTCTTTTTGTTTGTTTGTTTGTTCCTTCCTACTGGTTGTCTGTGAGCAGAGGGATGGGAACTTCTCTTTAGCTGTTTGTACTCATGTGTGACGCACTTCTCGGGACTTAGTTATTCCAGTCTCTCTCCCTTCCTTGGTTCTTGATGTTCTGACATTCAGATGAGTCACCAAATGCATTATTTTTTTGGTTGTTAGATTGATTTCATATGTGAAATTAATTTCAAATGCCTGTTCTGAATATACTTGTCTACCTTCAATTTGCCTGGCATATTGAACAGAATTCGATTAGATGTGTTTATAAAATGACTTATCTCCAGGCTTGCAATTCAGCTGAAAGTGTGAGATGACTGGGGAATTCGTAGCTTGCAAGCTTCAATTGCTGGAACGTACCGAGTCATCAAATATATCTTCCTTTGTAGATGCAAAGCAAGTTTCACTTTAGGTATATAATTACAGCGTGCAGCATAGTTGGGTAGTGTGTAGCTGTTAATGTCAGCTGGGTCTACACAGTAATATCTAAACAGCCATGTTTTATCTAACAGACTAGACCTGGGTTCAAAAGCCTAAGGTATAACTTGTATTTGAAACTAGTGTGGTAAGGTGTGAAACTCCCTGCAAAATATTTGCCACACATTTCTATTTCAGGTTTTGTTCCTAAATACGATATTTGTCTAGAAGCAGCTTCCTTCAAACTGGTTGTAAAAATTTGATTTCTGTATATAGGGTTGTCTTAGTATATCCTCTTGACTGTGTATAATTATGAGAGATTATTCTAACTGTTGTTTTAGGCTTCTTTCCAGTATTTGAAAAGTTGTGATTGTATGCTGAAAAATAGAATAATCAGCATGTTTTCAAGCATTCTAGTGTGCATTGGTAATAGAAAATAAATAAAAATAATTTAGTACTATAAAAAGCGGTCTGTATTATGACAATGGCCGTGACCAAATATCTGATAGGAGCAGGTGGATATTATAGTGAATTTCTTTACCATCAGAGTTGGAATGTAGTTCTACTGATATATTTACTTTTCCCTCTTCTTCTCTGTCAGCTAGCAATGATATATTATTTCTAGATGAAAATAGTCAGCAAATCATTTATTCCAGTTTTAATCAGCAAAGTCATATAGAATTTTAAAACTATATGCACAGAGAAGGTAATCTTCTAAAAACAGTAATAATCCTAAAATTGTGTGTGCACAATGAGAAGATTCTTTAGTTCATTTCTGTGAAGGCAAATTAGAGTAACATAGATGCTATTTTTTTCCCTGTTTATTTATCATATAGTATAAGTATATCTAAGGATTCTAAGGCTATGTTCTGTGCTTTACTACTGCCATATGGGAGTGTTACTAGCAAGTCAGTATAGAACGTGAAGTCTATTTACTGTTATCTTTTATGGAATTTGTGCTGATGCTGACTTTGAGGAATGCATCATTAAAGCACCTTACCCTTAAAACACACTGTTAAAGCAACATTTCTGATGATGTACTACTGTGATACATCATCAGCACCAGGCTCCTTGCTGCTACATTCCTCAGAGCATAATATTGCAAAAGAAAAATAATAAAGGAAGAATGCTGCAAAAATGTGGTGTTAACTTTGAAAAGGTAACATACCGAATATCTTGTGGTACCTCTTTTGTTGACTCAGGTACTCAATCTCTCCTCTACAGACTGCCAATATACTGTCAGAAAATTCATATGATTATGATGAAAGAATTATGTCATCAATTATCTTCCCTGCTTTAGGATAAAATCTCACTGATACTTGTAAATATTGGCTTGCTCTTGCAAATATTCTCTTAAAATGTGAATATGATTCCAACAAAAAGCCTGTATGGAAACACAGCCCAAATTTGGCAAAGTTCAGGCATAGGTTTTATACCCAAGGCCTTTCTTTAATCAGAGCTTGAAACCTGTCAGAGGAAAGGGGCCATAAAATCAATTCTAAGTAATCTTGGAAATGAGATAATAGTCCATTAATCTCATCAATATAAGCATGAAATTTTTTGCTGCACTTCATGCCTATACATTTGTGAGAAATTTATCAGTGGAAATGGGACAGAAGCCATAGGATTACTGTAGGGGTGACTTCCTCATACTTCCACTGCAGGCCTTTGTTAAATTTTTTTTTTTTTTTAATTATTTTTTTTTTCTTTCAGTGAAAATATAGAATTCATTTGTGGAACAATGCCAACCAAAACTTGTTACTGGTTCCATATTAAACGAGAATTAGTGGCAGGCTTATAACGTATGACTCATAAATCAGTGTTGAAAGTTTTAAGTAGCAAGTATTAGAGAAAGCAATACTGTGATCTGCATGGTACAATTCAAGGTGTGGCCTGTTACTGACTTGGGAACTACTACGAATGTATGTTGTTATTTCAATATGATTGTGCCCTCGCTTCATTCACTCTACTTTAACCCCTGTGTATAGAAATCACTAGATAATACTCAGAAATTGTTTCTTACAAAAGACCTTCCTTTGAGAAGTTCCATTTATTAGCATACAGCTCAAGCAAACGGCTCCTTCTCTCACCTAGTCTCTCAGTATCAAACTCTTGCTTTCTGAACAACCCAGTTTGCCTGGGCTGGCAACCTAGACAAACCGAAGCATCTGTAGATAACATGAATTTTGTTATCTATCATTTCTAGGAACTGTCAAAGACAGCGCAGGCTCTTAGAGAAAACATAATTTTATTTTTCTCCTTCCCCTAGAGGCTTCCCACCCCTTTGAGAACTTTTCTGTATGTAACAAAGTGCAGTTACCTTTACAGAAATGGAATCTGTGTGGCCTTAACAACTAGCCTTTCTCCACTCCTGAGATGAGCGAGGCTATCTCTTTGCTCCTCCTTTTCCTGTGAGGCGTTGTTCCCTTCAGTTATACCTTCCCACATTAGAAAGATCATCATGGGATCATGGCATGAAGGTGGAGTGGAGGCCAAGAAGAATAGCTTCAAATCTTGTAAAGATTCTTGCCATGTAACACAATCTAGCAGTCTTGATTCACTGAAATAGATGGCAAAATTTCTCAGTCTTGCAAGGCAAGTATTATTTTAAGTTGTGCAAGCCTCATTTTCTTGAGCTAAGCAGCAGCAGAAGATAACGAGAACTGAGTACCAGAAGGATATTTGCCAATATGGGTCGTCTTTCATTTTTGATGAACAATGACTATTTTCCTCCTATTTTAGGTACTAAAATGATTGATACTTCATAATCACTTAAGACAGCTAATGATATAAATAGTGCTTCAGAATTTTCTCATGGAATTCCACTATGTTGATTATTTGACTTTGATTCTACACTAAATGTTATAATCTATGATAGTTATTTTTTCCAGAGAAAGATCTATTTGTGACACATACCATATTTTAAATGATGCAACAACTTGGAAACTTTACTGAAGATTTTTCCTTCTAAGGAAATTAAAAACTGTTATTTACTGATGTTGACAGTGTGCCGTATCGCATGTACTACAAACATAAAGATGTATAGCTAAACTACCGTAGAAGTATTAGGGGAGGAATACAGTGATACAGGTTCTCCATAACATAAAAAACCTACTGGATATATCCTTTCTTAAAACCTCTGGAACTACCTAAATAGGACAGATGTTAACTGAAACAAAAATATATTTTGGGGTTATTTTGGCATAATGTAGAAGGCACTAGCTACGTGTATAATCTCTTTTATTATATTTTCTACTGACATTCACAATAAGTTGCTTTTTAAAGCAAATACTAATGAAACAGGACCTACTCACCTTCTTTCAGTACAAATATACTATGAGCTGGATCCATAAAGCACATTATGTTTTCCAAATTTATGCACGCTAATTTTTTTTGTTGTTTTGTTACTAAGGGTGAAGTTACTGTAGTGTCGTCCAGATAGGGTGCCATCACAAAATCTTTGTCTTTCTCTGTATGAAACACTTTTTTTGGATAGTATGCTATTAAAACTGTGCAGGTGCTTTGGTTTTATTGTAAATATTACCTAACTGAGAATGTCATAAATGGGAAACTATAATTTTAAGTATTGTTTGATTTTTTTTTTTTCTCTCAAAAAGAGAAGATAATCCTAAATTTAAGTGTAGACTGTACCCAATTTCTACTGTCTGTTGGGCCTGCATGCACCAATTTAAGAATTTTGTGTAAAGGGCTTATGGATTGTCATATAAAAGAAAAGTTGTATTTATGTTGCTGCTGATTTCAACATTGGAAGCAATTTTTATTTTATCTACTTTACATGATTTTCACCTGATGGATTATTAAAAGCAGCACAAAGCTCTAGATGGAAGCAGTAGTGTCTATTTATTCCTATAGCTTTTTCAGAATCGTATGTTACTCTGCTGCAAGACAGAAGACATTCTAGTGAATCACCTGGTATTCCATATAACGCAGAAGCGTGCAATATCAGACTTATAACTGTAAAACACTGTTCATTGTTATGGGTAATTTTTCTCTAAACACTTGCCACAGCTTCACATAATTTTTGCCTTAAACAACAATATAGCAGTTGCATGTATGTGTGATATTCTCAACCAGAACACTAAAAAGTGGATGTGCCTGTAGCCACTGGGTAAATTATGAGCCTACCTTTGGATCAGAAGCACTTGCATCATAGGCAAATATTCCATGATGCTACATAATTTCAGGCTTAATTAGTTCTTCCAACCTTTCTCTTTTTGGCAGAGAGGAGTGAGTGGTTAAGGAGTGCGTACTGAAGCTGTCTTAGTTTGCAGTAAAAACCCAACTGAGGTGACCCTTTTGTCATTGATTATTGGGGAGGTTTTCTCCAGCTGGATGCCTTCTGCCTGGTCACCATAAATTGCTTTTGTGTCACTGTCTCTAACAACCAAAACACACTGATAGTCTTTAAATGATGGTTTCTATGACCTGAGACAAGATCTAGCCTTATTTTTCTGCTCTATTACTTTCAAAGAATAGTCTTTCTATTATTAACATGCTGTAGTAAAAGAATTTTAAATTCCTTTAAAATTTATAGTGGGTTTGTTTGTTGCATCTCGTGAATGCAAACCTTACCAGAGTCATAAACTATTAATGAGCAGATACATGTATATGCATTTTAATAATGTGATAATGTGTTCTTTTTTTGTTATTTTAGAATGGTTTACAGTTTGATGGTTTTTCAGAACTCTTCTGGCTTGATTTTTCTACAGCTGTATAAATAAGATAGGAATTGTCTGACGGTATGATGAAGTTATAAAAATATAAACTGGCTGAGGGCACAGTCATGGCTGTAAGCAACTAGGTCTACCCCAGCAGGTACAATAGGCAGAATCTTCCCTGACTGGAGTCAAATTTCGTGAAGCAAAAAAGGTGGTGAATAACAATACCTTAGGAATTAACATTTCTGTTGTAATTGGGCATTTTTCATCTGATTTTCAGGTAAGGATCAAAATTTGAAGCTGTTTAATAGTAGTTTTTAATACTTGTTGTAAGTTTGTAGTGTTGCCAGTTTCCAAATGAGTAGTCTATTGCTTTCTAAATAAAAGCATTCAAAAAAGTAAATAGGCAAATTCAATTTTACACATAATTGCACTTTTGATTAAGAACAGCAAATTACTCTTTTGCATTACTGTCTAAGTCTCTGAGGGGGTGTTATTGTTTGTTGATTTGACACATTGAAGATGGTTTTCAATCTACTGCTATAGAAAGGCTAAGAAAAAACCCCAAACTGGTTCCAGTCAGCTCCAACGGCCCCACCACAGGACAGAGCTGAGCCTGTCGGCCAAGCCAGTGGTGCCTTGAAAAGAACCAGGCTTGTCTTGGTGAAGTCCTGGTAGCCATTATAGAACAAATTGTACGTGTTCCTTGAGTTAATCTTCTTCCTCAAAGGTTTATAAGGCAGATTGTGTGCTCCTTCAGCTCCAGGACTGTTACATAGGCTTACTAACATACTTCAGATGGTTTTATGGTACTTCTGAGCCATATTTGGAAAATTTTATGAAAACAAAATTGTGCTTATGGTAATCATGAGGTTCATGAGGTTTAAATAATTTTACACTGTAGAAATGAACAATATCTACTAAAGAGAAAAATTATGTGAACACATTATTCACCTCAAAGTTTCTCATTTATTTACTGTAGTAAAGTCTAGTCTTCTACTACTGTGATCCTTTTGTTAAAAACCTTGGATGGTTTGATAAAAAATGGAATACAAAGGGGACTTGTGAGTGGATTACTAGAGTACGATGTCTTGACGCATGGCCTTTCACATCCTGTTTCAAAAACTTTTCATCACCTCATTATTTTCTGACACTTTACAGAAGGTGAAGAATGCTCAATGAAAATACATAAATCATGAGACCTCTTCAAATCTTCCTGTCCCCTTTGCTACTCAGGAGTGCTAAAATGGTGGAGCTTTTACTCTTGGCACTTAATTCATAACGGGTTGTCCAGTGAAAAGAAAGACGTAAAATAGAGTAGAGTACAAGGAAACAAAGCTACTATTATGAAACAGAGAAATGAGGAAACATGTCGATAAAAGAGAGCAGCAAGAAATGGAGGATGACTGCAAGAATTTTATACTTAAGGCACTAAAAGATGAAAAGTCAAGAGAAGGGTAAGGGGGAGTGATTTTGTCAGTGTTATGGAAGAATTACATCTCACTGGAGAATTTGCATAGCATTTTAATTCTAATGGAAGAAGGCTAATTGTTATGAAATTCATTTTACTTTGTTGGTATGCAGTCAAGTGTATCTTTCAAACACAGATTTAGTATCCTGACTGAGTATAGAATCAGGACAGAATACTCTTCTAAACACAGCTAGCTTTACATAGCGAGCTATGGTCAGTTCAGCTGTGCATGGTTCTAGTCAACAGAAAGGTGAAAGAGGGACCGCGTGCCATGGTTTTGTGTCAGTTATACTTGCAGGACAGAGATAAATGGCAGATAAGTGCAAAGGTGTATTGTTTATCCAAAGCAAGTGACGGCCCAGGTTCAGCTGTGGGTGATAAACATGGTGGATGCTGCACATAATGCAGTAATTTTCTATAAAGAATGACTTTGCCGTCTTCATTTTAGCTAGTTTGCACAATTTACGTCAAAAACGACCCCAGTGTGATCAGTCCACAACCTGTTTCCTAACAGGCTTCACTGCTGTGTCGGGTTTATGTAGCAAGGTTCTGGTAGCTGAGGGGCTGCAGGGGTGGCAGCTGTCAGGAGAGGTCATTAGAAAAGCTTTTGAGGTCTGATTTGCTTTTTCCCCATTCGCTTTACTTAACCATTTATGGCAATGTAGAGTTTAAGAAAAGCTTATATAAGACATGGATATGCAGCCTTGGATTTTGTATGCTTTATGCAACCACTTTGGGGCACAGGGAAATAACTATGTAAGGCATAGAGCAGTAAGAGATCAGACCTTGTGCCACTAGTCTTCACAGCTGTGACAAGAGGCTTGAGAATATGGTTGTGAAATTTTCTGATATGTGACATTTCCTGCATGTGTAGGAAGAAGTAATAACAGTTCATAGATAGGAAGTCTTGCAGTTTTTCTGTGTGTTAACATGGGAATTTCAACATAGCTACTTATATGGCAGTATTAACTGGTCCGTTAATGAGCAATTCAGGGGAAACATATCACCAAAAATGTGCACTTTCTACATCCCAAATCAATTTCCATGCCTTTTTCATTGTTTCCTACCTAATTAAATCGATGGTTCTATCGCTGAGCTTAAAATGAAGCTGACACGAACTCCCTAAATCCTGCAGAAGCCAATGGTCCTTGCAAAAGGTCTTTGCTTTTGTTGCCACACAGTTCAGGCGTGTTACATCTGTTTCATTAACTGAACTAAATATTTACACCATCATGTTCCCATATTTACCAAACCCCACTAAATGGAGGTTTCTCATTACTCTTATAGAAGTACTAGTATTGTACATAGGCAGCAAGAGAAGTTGCGTTACAAATATCTATTTCTCACCAGTTACAAGGAAAATATTATCTACTCATCAATTTGTTGTTTGGTTTTTTTAATTGCGCTGACAGATTTTAACAGTGTTTGGTGTAAGAACGCAATATAAATCCTAGTTTCATATGCTTCTGGAATCTTTTACCTAGGAATCCTTACATATGGATCATAGTCCACCCCTTTTCAGACCTGGGGAACAAAAGTTGTGAAATGCTTCTCTTTCAAGAAAGCCTTCTTTTTAAAGATAGGTTCATTTTTTTTTGCCACACATACTCATAAAAAGCATTATCTTACTCTGCAATTAGTCTCCCTGCAATCAAATAAAGGGCATGGATTAATTGGAGAACCACTAGAAATATTTTAAAGGGATTAACATTAATGGAGAAACAAATTATCTTTTCATCAAATGAGGTTAATAACAAAAAGTAGTAGTGGCCCCTCACACTTGGTCAAAAACCTTACAGAGTCTGCTAAAGATTAATCAAGGAACTTTTTCTATAAAATCTATAGAATTTTTCAAGTGGTTTAGGGTCCTAACTCTCATTCTGAAAAGGATCAAACTCCTTGGAAGCCTAACTCTTACTGCCATGTCAGATTTTAAAAACTTGTTTCTTCAAGGAATAAATCGTAACCTAAAGGGGTTTTCTGAAGTAGTAGGTGCCTAGTTGAACTCCCACTAAAATTAACATTATGCAGAGTCCTGGTTAGCTGTCCTGGTTTCAGCTGGAATAAAGTTACTTTTCTTCCTAGTAGCTGGTACAGTGCTGTGTTTTGGATTTAGGATAAGAATAGTGTTGATAACACACTGATGTTTTAGTTGTTGCTGAGCAGCGCTTACACTAAGTCAAGGACTTCTCAGCTTCTTGTACTGCGGCTGCGCGGTGCTTAGTTGCCAGCTGGGGTTAAACCATGACATTAACCTATTACAATCTGTCTTGTTCTCAGTGTAAAATTACTATAGGTTCATTAACACTTTAACTCATAATTAAGTTTATGTAGTAGAATGGAAAAGAGAGTATTATTTTTTTATTGACTCTATTCTATAAAAAACATAACTGCTTAATCCCTTACTATATTTAAAGCAGTTCTGTAATTAACATGTGGCCTTTATTTGCATAAAGGCAATTTGCAAAGGTGATTTGTAAAGCCATATTAAGCATCGTTTTTATCCGTGTATTGATGTGATATTTTCTATATTCATTGGCTGGCTGTAAATACATGTTAGAAAATCTTTGGCATGTATCAAAGCACTGAAGTGTGTGATGTTGCAGCAGTATGAGTATCATCACTTCTGGTTGATTATTTCAACACAATTCGTACCAAAAAAATACTGTCTTAAAGACAGGTACAGCTGAAATAACCATAGCTATATAACATCGCCTGATGTTGTATGTTTGTGTGTTGACTCTTTTTTGTAAGCACAGGTGTCTTAAGGACATTAAAACATTTGGCACAGGGACAATTCTCAGATTACTTCCCTACTTGTCCGCATCTGGACAGCCTGTAGGCTACCAGTATGCTACCTGTAGGCTAAATTTTCACTTGCTCTAAAAAGAGCAGAAGAGTAAGTAAGCTGTAATTTTTAATTTCTAAAAATATGAATGTAGTGTAGTGAATGGTGACAAATGGAGGGCACTGGACAAAGTTCTCCAGTGGTGTGCTGTGCAGGTGCAAACTGGTCCGTAAGTACAAATCCTACATCTACTTTGATTAAGGTCTCCAGCTGATGATATAATCAACCTTGTAGGCAAAAAATAAATGCCTACTTTCAATCACATTCTCAGGAAAATTCTTCTGACAGATTAAGCATGTGTGAAGTATTTATATTTGCATGAAGTCTTACAAAAATCTGATCTATTTAAAACTCTAGTTCCATAGATGTAGTTACAGAAATAAACTTAGTGACTATCCACGTACACTTAATTTTTAGTACAGACTCTGTCTGAGCGTTAGTGGCCTTCAGCATCTCTTCATCTCAAACAATGCTGGAGAGGAGTTGTCCTTCCCAACATTATAGGCTAAAAGTCATTAGAGCCAAAATGCTGCAGATCAAGTGGCTCAAGTGTTATGCTAGGAATCACTTCGAAGAGTGCTGTTCACTGTCTGCCAAGAGAAAGGTGAGGATCAATCTCCATGTCTTCTCTCTCATGCATATTAAAAAATGTTTAAGGTTCCACACATTATCACATTGCATTAAAAATCCCATTAATCTAACCTGTAATACAAGAAACATGAAAAACCTAAAATAAATAGTGGTATGTCCCCCTGTCCCCCTCTATGCTTTCTTTCAAGTAAGTAAGTCTGACTCTGAAGTACTCCCATCTAACAACAGAAGGTAGAAATTATTCAGTTAAGGAGAAGCTTTTTTTTTTATTTTTTAACAGTTGCATAGCCGAAGGTCCCCAGTGAGAAGGTTTTCCTAACCATTTTCCAATAAAGAACAGAAAAACCTCAAAGGTGGTATTTCCAAAGGAGTAGATTATTAGAAAGAATTGATATTTGAGGAGCTTTATTTTATTAAAAATGTGCAAGAACTCCTATGTGTCTAGTTTCACATAAAGCTTAGTGAAAGGTTAGAAAATTAGCTCATATGTGCTGTTTATACAGTTGGATGGATGAAGGAGACTTTACATTTCACAACTTCTTGTTTCTGACAAGTTCCAGAATTCCAGCTGAATTACTTATGTGGCCACTTACCCTATAAAGATGGAACTGAGGGTACAAACTGACTTCACAAATGCTACCAGAAAGCCTTTAGGTGATAAGATGAAAATGGATCTTGGTCGCTGCTGATCTCAAACCTGGATTTGAATTTGTGGCCTATGGATGAAGGGTTGTGTGTCTTACATTTTTCATCTCTAACTTCTGAATTTTTGCAGTTTATGAAGAATTCATGAACTTCTATTTATCTTCAGCAATTGCCTTATGAATCAAGGATTTAACTGGAATAAGATAATCCAGGAAATAGTAAATTTCAATTCATTTTTATGAATCTAATATATATTCCGCATATAAGAGCAGAGATGTGAATACATTAGCAATAAAAATACTAGAAAGAAATTACCTATTTCTATAACTGTAGTTTAATTCCCAAAGACATGTAGTCAGAGATTGTGGCAGATCTGACTTTCTGCAGCTCTTGGATTTTCTGGGACTCTCTACCCTTAAAAGTGAGTAAATACACCTCTGCAGGTTTTTTCCTTTGTTATTTGTTATTTATAATGGACTACTTTTCAGCTTGATTCTCTATCTAAAGCAACATGGATCCATAGCTAAATGTTTTGGAAAATATTTCATCATTTCCAGGGAATTTCTTTCTCTTTCTCTTAGCTAAACAATAGCTTCTCTGTGTTTGTTGTTGATGAAACTGTTTTAAATCCTTTCTCTGCTGTCAAACATAGAAACAAGCGTGATGTTAGGCAAGTGGTTGTCAGTTACATTAGTCCACACTCCAGGATTTACTATCTTCAATTCTGGAGTAATGCCAAAATACTGGTAGGCTGAGGGGCAGGTGATAATTTTAAAATCCAGTAATGCATGAACTACAAAGGCTAGCTAGAAACTCATATTTTGGAGCATGGAGAATCAAGTAGTTCTCATGAAAGATTTTTTCAAATTCTGTCTTTGAGCTTGAGTATTTCAATCAGTACTTCAAATAAGAATTTCAAATTTTGCATATATGTAAATGCAGGTGTCAATCAATTAGCTCCCCAAACGTAAGGTGAAAAGTTAGAGGTTGTGATGAAAATATTAGCACATGCTGAAGATGTCATGGATGCCAATTTGTTCAGACAGCTCTAGAAAGAGTAAACAGCATAATCTGCAAGTATGGAAAAAGTACTTCCGAACCTGTACAAATGATTTTATATTAAAAATTTTATTAATTATGGCATAATCAAAAGAAGTTGCACTTGAAGAAACCATTAAACCTGTCAGTCCTTCAATTGCTCTGAATCCTGCTATGGCAATGCAGGAATTAAAGACAACATATCACAGCACCAAATATACGCTAAATATCTTCTAAAATTGCTTAACTAGGCTCTCCAGTTCATCTGCTTTCCCCATGAATTATAACCTAGGTATTGAGGAGATGAGTATGCCCTCTAGTCTGTCAAGGTACCCATATTTATGACAAGAACTACAAAGCCTTTCTGTAGCATATGCAGTATTTATTTTGCTTAAGAAAGAAGAGCATACTCCTTGAACCAAGCAGCACGGTCCATACAGGCCAGTACAGGACTCCTCAGTAGCCTGGCCATGTGTTTACAGCTACATAGTCTAGTAGCTCTTTTACAAAGAAAGTCAGGATCATTGTTCTCATTTTACAGGGAAGAAAACCATTTGAGAGCTGAAGAGAAAGGGGAAGTGGCATGTGGTTTGTGACAGTGGCATCCCTGGGAGTCAGATGGAGATGGAATTGGCTTAAAATTTCCTGGAGTCCTGCTCTGGTTCTTTAAGCAGCAGGGCATGCCTCCTCCCTTGCAAATGTCCCAAACTTAAAGAAAAAATGCTTACATAATTGCTTTTAACAATTCTTTTCAACACTTTCGTAGCCCTGCCTAAATATAAATGGAAATGAAAATAGAAAGGGAAGCACAGAACCTGATAATGTTTAATCTGTGAACCAATCCATCCACATAGGATAACAAAAAGACAACATGCAAACCTGTAATTTTCCTACAAGAAAGGTCAGTTAAACCAGCTTGACCTTTTTTCCACATATAAAGCAATAAGCTATCAGCTCTATCTGAACAGTCTTCAATCCCAAGGTGCTCTCAAAATAGCTTGGAGATAAAGCACAGAGATAAAAATCAGTAGATGCTGATGAGTTGGGCATGCAGTTGTTTCTTTGAGATGTTTCTTCAAGAGAAATTTTACATATGCTATAAGTCAAAGTCAGGGGAGAGAAAAATGGTATTTCAGAATAACAACTCCCTGGAGAAATGAAACAGATTAACATTTTATCGCAGAAAATTAAGTTGGAAACTCTCTAATTTATAGATATTTAGATATAAGCACATGAAGATACTGCTATCAGGGCATTAAAAATAGAAGTATTATCTTTCTACTTAAAGATTCTACTAAATAACTATAAATTTCTAATTAAGCAGATGTTAAATCTACGTGACAGTATAGTTAATTTTACTCATTGTGACTGAAATCTGAAACCTAAATGTAAAAGTAACTTAAAAATTTGGGTCAAATGTCCCAGAATTATTTTCTTAAGTAGAGCTATATGAACAGCAACACAGCAACACTAGTTTAACTCCTTCTGACATCAAGACAAAAGCATTGAACTATTCAGACTCCAGTATTTGATACCTAGCAAATAATCCTTACTCTACAAAGCACAAACAAGTGACAAATTCAATCTAACCAAAACTCCAAAGCTATCATCATTGTCCTTATTCAACTCCTTTCAACACATCACCCAGAAAATAAGTGCTCAAGATGCTATAAATTGTCAAGAATTAAAAAGTGCTTAAGAAATCTGACGTTAAACTAGAAAAACACCACCATCAGAACGGTATGTGTACAGAATGGTACACTTTTCTTCATGTTTTATGTGTGAAAGTTGATTTGTCCATTTCCTTAAGTTTGTGCCCTGAGGCAGGATTTCTGTTTTATCATGAATTTCAAGAATCAAGATACTATCTTTCTGCAAATCATTCAAGGCTACACTTCCTGATAATGTGTGAAGGGTTAACTATCAATGGACTATTACCAAAGTATATACCAATGCATAATTACTTTGAAGATGATTCATGAAGTGTTTATGGCACTGAAATTTGTAATACATCAGCAATCACCACAAATGGATTTACTTTTCTTTAAGCTTGCATATTTCACTGCAAATGGCTTATGTGTTCACTTACCATTGGTAATGAAGTGAACAGCCCTTAAAATGAAGGAATACATTTGCAGTGGTTGTGGATGTGTTATAGATGTTCTTTGCTGCAAATACATTATGAATTTTTAAAGCTTTAAATATGTATGTACTATTTATATCATTGTTACAAATACATGGAATCTTTTATGTTCTGAAGACTTCAAATAAATTTTTTACTACTTCTCTCTTGATTTTTTTTCTTTTGTTACAGCATTGGCAGCATTTACTTAGTCTGCTGTTAGGAACAATTATTTTGTCTAAGAAATCATTATCTTTTCCCTCCAGTTCATCTCCCACATACCACAGTTCTATTTTCTTTAGATCTATTTCATATTTTTCATAGATCTATTTTCTTTATTATCTTTTTTTTTTTTAGAAGCAATGAAACCTTTTTTTTCTTCTACCGCAGTAATCATCACTTAATCTATTTACCCCATATAACTGCAGTATTGGACAACAAATTAGCTCTAAAGACAAGACACTAGGCACTGAACCTAACGATGTTTCATTGTGCATACATGCCCATTTGGTTTCACGTGTTACACATGGGTTGGTGTTCTCAGTCTGAAATACAGTTTAGGTAGTGTTGGGCAATTCATAGCTCAAGTTCTGTTGTGAGTAACACTTCTTTAACCAACAGGCAATCTGCTATAAGCTGCTTAACCCTGTGTTTCAAAAGTTATGCAGAGGAGAAAGCCGATCTTGTTTCAAAAGTTACACAGAGAAGAAAGACTATCTTCTTGCCTCCTGCTGCTGATCAGATGGTTGGAAGCAAATCACAGACTTTCTGCTGCCAGTGCTCCTCCCAAATATTTCTCAGTACAGAATTTAATCCTGTAGCATTTGCAGTTACTTTATTGGCCCAGATACCATTGAAGAGTGTTCATAAGGAGAAGGCTATATGGTCTGGGTAGTGAAAGTAAGGATGCTAATTGTCTGTTTTGCAAAAATGGATGGGAGAAGGGCCAATAAAAGTTTTGCGTGTATGTCCACAATGAGTGTGAAGACCTAAAGAGGCTGACAGCAGACAAAACAGATGGCCTAGATGGAAGCTGGAGGAACCTTCATCACTGCAGCCTCCGAAGATCAAGCTGGTACATGAAAGCAGAGGCAGGAAAACAAAAATATTTCAGTAAAGCTGGGGAAACTTCTGCTCCTTGAATAATTTCCTTTAGTAACCCTTTCTTCAAGTATTGTTTTTTAGTCCAGCAACTTAAAGTAGTTTATTGGGTTGAGTAAGTTTTGCACAGCCACGCTGAGGCTTGCCTTTGTGGTGTGCTCCTTACTGGCAGCTCCCTTTGATCTTCAGGATGTGTCTGCTCCACCTTGCACTCCACAAGCTCTGAGTTTTGCAGCGTGAGTCTTCTACTCCAAGACATTCCATCTATTCCAGAATTCAGCAGCCAAGAAAACAAGAACAGCTTTTCCTTTGCTGACCAGCTGCTTTCTTGCAAAAGGTGCAAAACCTGTTGTTTTTCATAAAAATCTAGGTGTCTCTTGATTAGAATAATCGCACACCAGTTTTATTTCCAATACAATCTTAAAAAAAAAAAAAAAAAAAGAATCTGGAAATAAACTCTGACAACATTTTACTTGAAAGGGAAAAATGTTTCAAATTTTAAGAAAACCTGAAACAGGTTTTTATTCAGAAAAGAAATTTGTTAAAATATTTAAGAAATAATCCCTGACTGGGAATTTGTTCAAAACATTGTGTTTCAACAGAGCCTTTCATTACCTGCCATTTATTTTATTTTATTGCTATTGATAATTTCTTTTAAATTGGAAAATGTCTCCTTCTGAAGCCAACTTGTTTAAGTGCATGACTAGACAATTATATTTAAATTTGTGTATTTTCTTTGTAAACATTTCCTACAGAAATTACTGTGAATTGTGGCTTCATGCAATTATGACTTTAGGGTAGTATAGCCGACATTATTTTTTATCAAGTGCTTTACATGTACTGTATATTATAAAGACAAATAGCAAGATACCTTTCTGAAGGCGGTTACTGTCCAAGAGATATACAGGCAGGTACATTTTGATACATCATGTTTAGGAAAGAAAATATTTTAATGCCTGGAGCTCTGGAACAGAAAACAGAATATCTGGGTGCTGTTCTCTGCTGTGCCACTGACCCATGTATGAATATGATGCTGCCTCTGTTGGCTTCTATTTCTCTGCCCATAATTTATCTGTTGTACCTTCTAATAAACAATTATTTGTTCTTATAGCCACTGACCAAACCCAAACTTTAACCTCAGCTGGGAGCCTATGTATAATAATGATGGCAACCTTTTGAGGATGGAGTTCTTTTAAGAAAGATAAGACTTGCAGTTCAAAGTTCTTTCATGTGAAGGGAACAAAGGGAAAGCAGATATGAAAAATGACCCAAGAGAAACTTTTTGACAGTATTTTTACAAAAGGAGAATATGTTGGTGTTGAGACTCCAAAAGACAAGCTCTGAGCTAGTCATTTAATACATACGTGTTTCTGTAATCAAGGGCAGACGAAACTAACAAACACCTGGACATGATTTATTTTTAATCCTGTGAGTGGTCCTTAATACTCCAGTGAGTATTCACTACTCAACAGGAATGCTCAAATGCTTAAAGATAACTTTTTATTAATTCCAGTTTGTGAGATTTCTGTGTTCTTTAATGAAGGATTTTGGTATAGCTCACGTTATTTGCATGAGCTTTACGTGTTTATTATTTTAGCACCTTAAAATAGCTTTTAATTCTTCATTCTTGAGACTGCCAGCTGGGTAGAGAAATACTGCCAGTGTTCTACAGATAGGTGAGTGAATATTGAAAGACTACAGGTCAGATTTTGAAAGAAATCGAGATACCTAAAAATCTTTGCAAATCTGATCCTTGGTGCCACCCTGAAAATCACATATACGGAGAAGAGAAAGGAATTACAGGCTGCCTCATCTGGGAGGGCCCTTTCTTTCTTGCTCTGTTTCATAAACCTAGGGCTGCATGGTCCTGTGCAAGGGTCTTTGAGCGTATGGGCAAGAGAATCTACTGTGACTCTGAATCACTCAGTGGTTAAGCTCTATGTGAGCTGGGATTTACCCTGAAGAATTTAATGGCAAAAAATTTCACTAGGAAGAAAGTCTGCCTCAGATTGCCTGAGCATATATCATTAAAGGGTAGAAATTTTGTACATGGAAGACTGTCTTTCAGTTTTTTTAATCAGTTCAGTCTTAATGAAAGTGCTGACGAAGTAGAAGGTATTTGGCCGTATGACAAGCCTATCAAAGTAGTCAGTAATATTTAATCAGAATGTTGAGAATTATTTTCTCATAAGGGGGCTTAAACATACAAATTAAGGAAGAGCTGAAGAAATTTTGCCAGCATTGTGTTTAATTTATACTCACTAAGCTTCTACTACTATCACATTCTCATAAACAGATTAGTAAACATGGGTTTAGATATCGTCTACTGCAAAGAATAACCAAAGTTACCTGCGGTAAAATCATTCTGTAGTTGTTTAAAGAACTTTAGCATAATGTTTTGACCTCCAATTTACATGTGTTGGGTACATAAGCCTCCCATAGCCGCCTTTGTGTTGATTTCAGAGTGAACTGGAGGGCTGAAATAAGAAATGAAGGAAACTCACCGGGTGGATTTAAAGATCCATCCTGGGATCTTTCTACTAACTTAATAGGGATTGGCCTGCAGAGTTGGACTTATATTTTGAGAGAATCACTTGTAGTAACTTGATAAATTTCAATCCTGAAAATGAATGTCTGACTAACATTATACCTCTCAGTAATCTGACAGATTTAAACAAGGTAGAGCTAAAGGTTTCCAGCCATTAGTTTAACACTGCTTCATGTTTGATGAGGAATAATAAATTCTGAACTTACTGTGTGAAACGACCCAGCTCCATAAACTGGTGTGACTTGGTCAAGGTACATTCACGAGTTGTTCCACTGAGTTATGCATTTAGGGGATCCAGGATCACACCTTGGGCCTTAAAATAGCAAAAGAAATAGGCCAAGCCCCAAAGCCATGCGTAGAGGCATTGGGATATAGATACGGTGCTTTTGAGATGCTTCTGTATGTGATACATGTGCGAACTACAGTTGAACTTAAGAATGCTGTGGCTGTATTTATTTTCTGCACAGATGAAAGAATTTATAGGGAGATTATTCATGTAAAGTTTTTTTAAGGACTCATACGCTTACGATTTCAAGCCTGCTTTCTCGTTATCACCTGTGTTATTACTGGTTTTCATTTGCTATCTGTACACTTAAACCAACTCCCTACTCCTAAACCACAGGGGTAGCACATCTATCTTATGCTCAGACTACCCATACGCGATTGGTACAAGTTTACACGTTGAATTAAATCTGAGAGGCATTAATTTGTTGTAATTGAAGGCTGAGCGGCACGACGCCGTTTGATCGTTACCGAATTCATACCTCATGTGTTGCAAAGGACAAGGCAGCGTTCTGGCAGGTCTCGATGTTTATTTTTTCCCAAACTTTCTCTTAAATAGCTGCTGCCAGCCTGATTTAACAGTAATTCATGCGTTTAGGGATGCCGCGACGCTCTTCTCGTTAGCCGAGCTTTACAATTCTTGTACGATGCGGTTTCCTTTGGGCAAGAGGAAGGGGAGGAAGCAGGCGGAGGTGCCCGAGTATCGCCAAGGGCATCGTTTGAATCGGCAATTTCCCGAGTGCCACTTTGCGGGTGTGTATTTACTTCTCCGCCTCCCGCACCCGGGCGCGACGGCCCCCGCCCGGTCCCGCCGGGGAGGCACACGGCTCTCCGGGACGACCCCCGGGGGCCGCCGCTCCGCCGAGGGCGAAAAGTTGCGACCGCGCCGCCGGTGAATCGGGGAGGTTCCGCCTCGGCGGAGCGCCCGGCCGCGGGCCCGCCCCGCCCCCGGCTGCCTTCGGTGCGCGGCGGCGGCAGGTGATGCGGGGCGGCGCGGGGGGGGGCCGCGCCTCCGGGGCCCCGCGGGGTGCCCGGGCGCCGCCGCGCGGCCGCCAATCCCGGGCGCGGGCGTGCCTTCCGCCTGCCGGGGAGACCCGCTCCCCCGCCCGGCGCCGGCGGGGGCTCCGCGCCTCCGCCGCCCCGCCGCATTTCGCCGCCCGGCCTCCGCCGCCGCTCCCGCGCGGCTGGGTGCCGCCGCCGCCGCCTCCCTCGGCGCAACGGCCCCCCCGCCGCTCTCCCCCCACCCCCGCCCGCCCCGCCGGGCTTGAAGGTCACCTCCGCCCGCCCGCCCGCTCCGGAGCCACTTTCCGCGCCGGCTGGAGAGCGGCAGCGCCTCCGCCCCCGGGAAGGTCCCTGTCCGGCCGGTGCGGGGCTCCCGCCGGCCGCGGCCGAGCCGAGCGGAGCGGAGCAGAGCGGGAAGCCACCCGCCCGCCCGCCCGCTCGCCCCCCTCCACCTCCGCCCGCGCCGCGGCGGGGACGGCCCCCGGGGTCTCGCCGCTGCCCGCGGAGCCCGCGGGCGGGCCGGGCGCCCCGCTGCCGGTTCGCGGCGAGCCCGGGGGGAGCCGGGCGGCGGCGGCGGCGGCGGGGGGGCGCGGCATGCGGCGGTGAGGGCGGCGGCGGGGAGCCGCGTCCCGCTGCCACTTGCCTGGCGGGGCCGCTCGCTCCGGACGGGAGAGCCGCCGCCACCCTTCGCCTCCGCTCGCCTCTTTATGGTGAGTTTCGGCCGGGGGTGCGGGGGGGCTGGGGGGGGGGGGGGACACAGCGGGGTCGCTCGGCGCGGGGCATCCCGGCAGGTGCGGGGCATCCCGGCAGGTGCGGGGCGGCGGGGGCCGCGGCCGAAACCCGCTCCGCTCCGCCCCGCCCGGCCTCCCCCCGGGAAGGAGGCGCTCCCGCTGCCGCCGGTCGCCGCGGCCGGAAAGTTTCCGGGGCGGCCCGGGCGGAGGGTTGCGCGTCCGCGGAGCGTCCGCGGACGGACGAACGAACGGACGGACGGACGGACGGGGCGGGGTGGGGGGGGGGGCGGCTCTCGGGGACCAGGGGCTGCGGTGAGAGCCGGGGGCGGCGGGGCGCGGCGCTGGTCAAGGGGGCTGGAGCGGCCGTGGCCGTGCGGCGGGGCCGGGCAGGGGCGCGCCGGGGGGGGCCGAGCGGCAGCACGGCGGCGGGCTGCGCTTTCCTCCCGCAAAACAGCGTGGAAGGTGCTGGGGGAAAACGCTGGCGCGGGAGGTGGCTCGCGAAATAGAAGGAAGAACAAGAAAAATGGCCAGTCGGGTTTCAGATGAGTTACTGGTGAAAAGAGTGCAGATATTTAGCTGCTGGGAAACTACTTGCCTGTAAGTCATCGGTATTTACTTGTTTTATAGGCTAGGTGAGTCGTCATATAATCTTCCTCTGTACGCCTCCGTCAGGAAAGAAAGTATCAGTGTTACCTATATGTGTGTTCACTACAGGTGAAGCACAGCTATATGCATTTAAACCGTACAGGCAGTTCCAGCTAGAACTGCCACTCTTCAGCAGAGGCATGGTTTTGCAGTGTGAGTGGCACGCGTTCTGCGTTTCCAAAATTTGTAATGTGGCTGTTGGACGTTGTGCTGCCAACTTAACGTGGTTCACGCAGATGGTGAACGAATGTGGTCTCGAGTTTGACTCTGGAGTGATTCACATCAGCGAAGTGTGAAAGATCTTGTCCAAATCTGCAGCTTTTGTTTATCTACTCTCTGAATTGCAAATGTGGCGTAGTCTTAAGTAGCTTAGTGATGACTGTTTTTTCGCTTTAAATAAAATTCAGCTTATTCAAGAGGAATTGGATCATAAAATGCAACAGACGCTGAAGATGGTGTCCCAGTAATGTTAAGTCCCTTGCTTCACTTCTCACTATAGACTTGGTGATACCTAAGAGAGGAAAGATACTGTATGTTTCATTTGTCATTTAGAAGTGTGAAAACAATTGTATGTATGGGCTATAAAAGTAGAAACAAGATTTTGTCATTCTGTGGTAGAGATTGATGATTATGGATGTAATACAGTCTAAAATGGAGTTAGTCCTCATCATCAAGTAATTGTTTTTTAGTGACCAAATAGTCACAGCTGCTTGAGAAAATATGTATTGGGAAGAGTAGTAGGGTGTGTGTGTGAATTTTCAATGCGTATCTCAATAGATCGTTTAGTTTTTAGGAACTAAAACCATGGTATCACATGTTCTGGTTATCATGATAGCAGTAGCGATTTAGAAGAACTCAAACTGTGGTATTTTTAATTTATGTTATTCTCTTTTACTTCAATGATTTTGAGTTACTGAGTTTTTGGGAAACTATTTTTATGTAGGATTTCTGATTATAGTCCAGATCTACTATCTTATGTAGGCTTTAAAGGCTTGGCTACCCAAGTTTCATTTACAATTTATTCTTCTGGTAAATACATTAGACAAAGGATTTGGCAATTCCTAAAATGAAGGCTGTGTTTATAGTGTCAAGACTATATTTCTTTTTTCTATTAGTATTTAACTGAGTATCAGTAATATAGCTGACAAACGTAATGAATAAAATTCACAGTACATTGATGATTTTTATAGTTCTTGTAATTGAAGTACTTGGTGTCCTTGATGTGATGAGAATGCTTTTCTGGTTTTAATGAAAGGCTATCCTTAAATGACAGAAATACTGACAGGAGTCAAGTGTCGAGGAAGAGAGTGGGATTGTTAATTCTTGGATGCATAATGTGATACATTTTCAGTATAGAATATGAATACGCATGTAGGATTAGAAGGTCCAATTCACAGCATTGTGAATTATTTTAGTGATGCCTACACACTCTATACATATGTAATCCCTTACTAACATGCACCGCTGACTTGCTTAAAGGAGGGAGAATGTTATGTCCTTAGGCCGTGGGTGCCAATGCTGGTGTTTTTTGAAGTGTCTCCTTACTTCCAAGCTGCAGTCCTACACAAAGCACCTTTGAAGTTAAACATGGAGTAGCAAGGCCAAAGGGGACTCAGTCACTCACATAGTCAGTCTTTCTGCCCAGGGCAGGATCAGCTCGTACCTGTGTCATCTCTGATGGAAGTTTGTGTACTTTTTCTGTTCCCCTTCTCCTCTTACTTCTCTTCCTGCTTTTGCTGTTTTTTCCTTCATCTCATTTTTTTCTTCTTAGTATATGCTCTTAAGTCTTTTCTGAAGAATCTTATCTCATTCTTTCCAAACTGTCTCTCCCTCTGGTATGCCCAGTCAGTCTCTCTTCCAGTATTTTTTATTGCTTTCTGGGGGACCTACTGCTTCTCCACCAGCCCTACATATATGCTGGCTTTACCAGGTTTTTTGCCTAGTTTTTAGGAGGAATTTAATGGAAATAGTATCCTTGGTCTCACTTTGCACAGACAGGTAAGCTTCGTTTAAGACCAGAAGAACTGTTCAGTATTCACTTGCAGTGGGGGAAGTAGAGCTAGCTGGAAATACAGGACAGAAGAGACCAATGGGTAAGTTAAATAATTCACCATCGCTAATTTATCATGCTGTAGCTTTGAAATAGAATTATCTGATTTTTTAAATCTAATCATAAGCATTACATACTGTAAAGATAGAGCTCGTAGTGCTGGCCACTAGAAGAAATATTATTTACAGTTATGGAAGGCATGGCTACGTTAGGCATACAGTTGTCTGAAAGGTGTATTAGTCTGAAAAAGTTGAATCTTCCCTAATTAAGATTGATCTATAATACTGCAGCTTGAGAGAAATAAAGTAGCTGAAAAATGTTTTCCTTTTAAATGTGTTTATTTTGTGCATCTGCCGGAACTCTCTCTACTGATTTCTTGGATCTTGACTTCTTCCCGTTTCATGTGGGAGACTGGGGATGCTGTTGCCTTATGCACCTTCGTAGAAGTAGCGTGCAAGTAAAACTGAAGAGTCAGGAAACAAGTGAATGGACAGTGCTTAAGAGTAACAAACAGACTATTATGTGGCCTGACTGTTTATGGTCTTGATTGTGAAATCTTTTACATCTGTGGCAGAACTTCTGGTGACTTGATTATGCAGAATTTGAGCTGTAATATTTCCTGAGAGCAGAAGGCTCCTCTCTCTGAGGATCTTTTCCCAAGTCACTAATGAGAAGTATTAGTTTTTATTGTTGCTCTTTGTTTTTAATTCTTTGCTTAGTTCTGCTTTTTTATGAGTAGTTTAATTCTTTTAATTAAATAATTGAATTTTTCAGTGCCCGTAATTATTTTGCAGCGAAAATCCTCTTTCTTGAAAACATAATGCCATTACTGAAACTTTATGTTGTGTATTCTTGAATATATTATTAATAGATACTGGTTTTTGTCACCTATACTGAATGTATGCTTTTATGTTAAACAGGAAACCATTTATGAAGTTCTCTATCAGTATTTATTACACTTTCCCTTCATAACTGTATTATTTCGCTAAAATTTAATGTGCCAGAAATTGCAACTTACTGCAAATGAGTTAATTTTATCTGTCCCCTCTAAGTTGATGCACTGAAAAATGACTGTAAACTGAAAGGAAATCTTACCTGACATGGGAAAACACTTTTGGGATGCTGGGATTTACAATGGTATATAACAGCAGCACGGAAGCACGTGTAACATTCTGAAGAGCACAAAGAAGCGGTCATATTTGACTCACAGTATGGATTACAGTTAGGTATCAAGCAACATCAAATGCCAAAAATATGCTCGTCATACTTTGAAATACTATTTTTTGCCAAGTAGGTGTAGTTTAATGTCTCTACTCTTCTGCTCCAGATTTTGTACTTTGCAGAGAACCTGTCCAGAAGTAAGAATGTTTACAAGTGCAGTTTTTAATGAATATTCAGAAATTCAAGATAGTTTCTGAGGTGTGTTATGAGGTATTAACTATTTGGATCTTTTCAAGGGGAAAGAAACTGTTAAGTATTTTGCAAGTATGTATCTTTCAGAAATTTAAAAGTTGTTTGAAGTGTCTCTAATGTAAGACAAACATACACAAATCTAAAGCTCTATGACAGTTTTCTCAAAGCCAGTTAAAAAATCCAGAACATTTTGCAACTTTGGATGCAGTTCTAAAATCCCGTGTTTCCAAACAGCAAGATGTTACTGCAGCTAATACCCTGAAAGGAACAAGGTAAATATACTATTCTAGATTGACAGATGCCGTAGTAGCTACCTGTGCAATTCAGTGCCCTAAAATTAAGATAATTGCCTCGAGTGGGAAACACTATGCCACAAATTGGGAGTGTCTGTCAGTGGGAGACTGACTGCAGTCAGTCAGGGAGATTTTGTAAAAATGACCAAGCAAACTCATATCCATTAAAATAATTGCCTCTCTGCTTCAGATAAAAAGGCGTAAGGGAATATTGTTACAGCAGGTTGAGCTGAAAGTCTTGGATTGTGTTAAAGGGCAAACATGCGAAACTAAATCACTTTTAAGATAAATGGCATAATGATGACTGTCGGGCCAGATGCAGCTGCTTGTGACCAGCATTACAAACACTGTAAAAAATATACAGATTTTCTCAGTTTGCAACACACTTGGTTTCAGCCCTCCAGTGTACAACCCCTGACCAAGAAGATTTAGGGTACAAAAAGAAGAGGTTATGATTCCAAAAAAAGGAATTGCAAGGAAACAATCTAGAATATGTTTCAAGCAATTGATATTTTTTAAGCTTCTGATCGTTAAACAAATGCTAGTGAGAGCTGGAGTTAGTGAATCTCAGCTTTCTGCTGTGTTTTGTTGTTCATTGCTCTTGAGTCTGTCATGGTGCTAGTTCTGATTTCAAACTTTTCCTTTACTTTTGGGTATTTATTAATCACCTTTCAATTGGATGTTTTAGAATCTGATAAAGTGTGAATACATGCTGACATACTTTTCGTGGTGAGGACACTCATTAGATCTTGCTCTTCTGATTGCTGGTTCCAAAGGTTTTCTAGGGATTTTATTGTCTCTGAGTTCAGGCTCTGTATTAGACGTGAGCAAATATTGTATGATCAGAACAATAAGAAGCCAGCCTGAGAATGCATATTTTTTCCTGAGAAATTGAGGAAACTCAAACGTGGTGTTGAAAATTTCAACTCTAAATGCATACTGTTTTGAAGGTGTGAGTATGTGAAAATGTGGTAGGAGAAGGTTTAATTGAGGAAGTGCTACTATTTCAGATCAAAGTATTCTAATAGTTAAAGCAGTTGTAAAGAAGGTGGGAGAACACCTGTGTACAGGTGGAAGAAGATGCAGTTGTATTGGACAGTTGTACTTGTGTTAAAAACTACATAACAGAGCCCTGGATTTCAAAATAAAATGTTGGGTAATTGTCTTGTTGTCTTGAAAAAACGTATCTTTTGTGCGTCTGTCCATTGTATAAAGATAGTTGTCTTTCACAAAAGTAGTTTGGCTGACGAATAGGCATTATTCTTCCTCTGGATAGCCAGTTCCTGAGTTTCTGCTTTTATGTTTTAACGTTGTTGTTTTGTTAGATAGGTCTTGGATGTCTGGTTTGTTTTTCACCATATGTTGTAGAGGATTGACATTTTATCGTTTGGGGAGAGAGAAATTAGACAATGTTGAATGGCACCGATCCAGGAAAAAGGCTTGATAGTCTTTGTCAGAGCCAATATTGATATCTTTGCCCTGGCAAAAAATCCACATTTTTCACAATTAGTAATTTTTCCTAAATTAACAATTATGCAATATTATGCAGATATTTTGTTAAGCAAATGAATTTGATAGTAAATGAAGATCCTGTAAACAGTCCCTGTATGAAAATGTAGAATATAGTATTAAACACTGGTTTCAGAATAATCTTTCATCTTCGAATTTGTGAAATCTCTAACACTTTGCCTTGGGATGCAGCATAGTCTACGCAGTCCTTGACTGCAGAGCTTACAGTCTTGCTTTTTTGGTGGGAAAAGATATTGAAGCATCAGTTTCAAGTCATGCTACTGGGTGGTTGTCTTTGATCAGTGTCACAGGAAATAATTTGATGAAATATTATCTTCTGTTACAATGAAACTTTACAGTGAAGCTCTAGGATTTGAAAAAAAAAACCAACAAACCAAACCAACCTCCAGTGCAGACAGTCCACTGTGTATGTGAGTAGTTACTTAAATGTCCTTTCCTCCAACATTGAAGATGAGCTACCTAAAATGTCATCTACCACATGGTGATAATCCATTTTAAGTCTGCAACAATATAAATGCTAAGGAAGTCCCAGAGTGCAGTTTGAATTGAGCCACATAGAGTGACCCAGCAGGAAGATTAATGGATCTAGATATCCTCCTGATCTTTCCATGATATTAGACCCCCTTTTCCCACTCCTTAATTTAGGACACTCTCCAAATGGCTCCTTCACTTCATGATGACCTCTTCTCTGTTGCCATCGTGATAATATGTTAGTCTGCAGCTGCCTCTGCAGGAGACCGATTGGGTTTCCCCTGGTCATTACAAGTATTGAACTCTTGCCAAATACCGAAATTGTCCATACTGCATGTTTTGCACACTTGCTTCACTGTGAATGTCCTCAACATAAAAACAGATTATTTCATCATTATTGTTTTCCAATCCCTGATACCTACCCAGGAGTTTTTGATTTACGTTTTTGTTTCATTGTTTCTGTTTTACAATGCTGCTTTCGCTTGGATTCAGTTCGAATCTCTGGCTGTAACTGATTATTAAGGATCTTATGCCACTGTGGGAAAAATCAACCATAAAGCCCAGTTGTCAGATGGAGCAGGCGAGGGGCTTACCTTGTAGTCTAATGCACAGAGCACTCTGCGGTACAATAGACAAACAGATCCTTTTGCTTTGTAAAAGCCTTATTCTAAAATCATATGTTCTTTGATACTGGAGCCATCTTTTAGTCCTCCCACTGAAAAATGCTTTCAAATCGGTCAGCTTTGGTGTTGATATGATCTGTCATCCTCAGTCAGTAAACTGCATCCTGGGCTGCATCAGAAGCAGCATGACCAGCAGGTCGAGGGAGGTGATTCTCCCCTGCTACTCCGCTCTCATGAGACCCCCCCTGCAGTACTGCATTCAGCTCTGGGCCTCCCAGCGTAAGAAGGACACGGACCTGTTGGATTTGGTCCAGAGGAGGGCCACGAAGATGATCAGAGGGCTGGAGCCCATCTCCTATGAGGACAGACTGAGAGAGTTGGGGTTGTTCAGCCTGGAGAAGAGAAGGCTCTGGGGAGACTTTACAGCAGCCTTCCAGTGCTTAAAGGGGGGCTACGGAAAGGTCGGGGGGGGACTCTTTGTCAGGGAGTGTAGTGATAGGATGAGGGGTAGTGGTTTTAAATTGAAAGGGGGTAGATTTAGATTAGATACAAGGAAAAAATTCTTTACTGTGAGGGTGGTGAGGCACTGGAACAGGTTGCCCAGAGAGGTTGTGGCTGCCCCATCCCTGGCAGTGTTCAAGGCCAGGTTGGATGGGGCTTTGAGCAACCCGGTCTAGTGGAAGGTGTCCCTGCCCATGGCAGGGGGCTTGGAACTAGATGATCTTTAAGGTGTCTTCCAGCCCAAACCATTCTATGATTAATCAGTACTTGTTGGGACATACTGGTTCAAATGGGCAGAATGATGCAGTGAAGTAGTTTGGCCCCTTTGATCACTTTGAGCATAGTTTTGTTTTCAGCAATTGACATTTCACTGCAGCAAAGTATGTAATCAACTTTTGGTGATAACACTTCTTTCTTGTTTTCCTTTTAATGTGGTTAGCCTGAGGTTTTCCCGTTTCCATTGTTTCGGTCCTTGTGGTTGTATTCTTGCCTTCAAATCAACTCAAAGTGCTGTATCATTGTAGCCAGAGAACCGCCTTTCTTAAGATATGCATGTTTGTTAGAACCTGAGTGGGTTTTAAAAAAGGAATTGAGCATTGCTTGAAATCTCATTATGTGCAAACTTGTTTATGTAGGAACCTAAATATGTTATTATATTCTTGTTGTGGTTTAAGCCCAGCCGGCAACAAAGCACCATGTGACCGCTTGCTCACTCCCAAAACCAGTTTAATTTGTTCCCAATCAAATTAAAAAACAGGATAATGAGAAGTAAAACCAAGTCTTAAAACAATTTCCCCTCCCTCCTTCCTGGCTCAACCCCGCTCCCGGTTTTCTCTACCTCCTCCCCCCACCCAGCAGCACAGGAGGACGGGGAATGGGGGTTGGGATCAGTTCTCCACACGTTGTCTCTGCTGCTCCTTCCTCCTCAGGGGCAGGACTCCTCACTCTTCCCTGCTCCACTGTGGGGTCCCTCCCACAGGAGAGAGTCCTTCACAAACTTCTCCAGCGTGAGTCCTTTCTATGGGCTGCAGTCCTTCAGGCAGAGACTGCTCCAGCGTGGGCTTTCCCATGGAGTCCCGGCCATCTTGGGGGGCATCCCCCTGCTCTGGCGTGGGCTCCTCTCTCCCCGGGCTGCAGGTGGGCATCTGCTCCCCCGCTCCCCTCCGTGGGCTGGGGGGGGACAGCCTGCCGCCTCACCGCGGGCTGCAGGGACATCCCCTCCTCTGGCGCACCTCCTCCCCTCCTCCTTCACTGACCTCGGTATCTGCGCAGGGGTTCCTCTCACATTCCAATCTCCTCCCCTGCTGCAGGTTCCCCTTCTTAAATCTGTCCTCCCAGAGGTGCTACCGCCGTCACTGACCGGCTTGGCCTTGGCCAGTGGCGGGTCCGACTTGGAGCCGGGGGAGCTTCGAGCAGCTTCTCACAGGAGCCGGCCCTGCAGCCCCTCCCCTGCTACCAAACCCAAACCAATTCTAAATATGAAGGTGCTTTTTTTGCCATAATGTATCCAAATGTGTATCACAAAAAACTTCTGGTACTGTGATACAAAGGGTTCTGGAGGATTGTAGAGGCCTGTTGGGGACAGCTGAAAAGGATGACGAGGTCATGATACTGTCTCTGAGTACTAGGTAAAAACCCTGTCTTTAATGAAAAGAAGCAATTTAAAACAATTTTAAAACACAAGCAATTAAAGAGATCAAATTTAGGAAGATACAGTTTCCTTATAAATTTTATACAAAGCATGTAACTTAGCAATAATAGATGATAAAGGACAAGATAATAAAAGCATACAATAAAATAAAAACAAGTAGCTAAATAATTAGACACAAGTGAGTCATAAAAATCTCTTGTTATAATAAGAGGTGTCCATCTTTCTCATTACATAAGTAGTGTTCCAGTTTCTTTAAAAATCAGATAATCTTTGCTTTTGCACTTCTAAGGGTTATATTGCTATGCTAAGAGCTCTCTTATTAAGTTCAATTATGCTGCTGCTGTGGATGCATGTCAGTTTTGCTTACTACAGTCAAAAGAAATGAAGGCTTTTCTGGTCAGTTTAAGGGTTTTCCCCTTCTTCTAAAAACCAGCACTCGTGTTGCACTAGCCATATATTATGGTCTCCATTTGTATCTAGTAGAATTATTTCCACTTTGAAAAGAAAAAAATGAAAAAAAAAAAATTGCAGACATCTTATGGTAGCCATTGCAGTATGTGTGTTTCCTAAGTGTGGCACTTTGCCAGTCCTGATTTTCCTGTTTGTTCTTCTCTGTTGGTTCTGGAACTACTGAGGTAAAAGTAGCAATTAACAATTTTATTTTTGCTAGTATTGCAGCTGTCCAGTTCTGTTAAAACTGCTATTTAGTGAAGAAGTAAGAAAGGAAGGTTTGCATGAGGCATTGTAATAACACCGAGGTGTGAAAGGGCTATTGTTCTGAGAACACAAGGATTCAGAATGCTTTGAACGTGGTTTGCTCATGATCTTTTTCATAGTTTATTTTTCTCAGTTTGCCTATGACAGAAATTGCAGGGGAAGGCCTGTACCAGCAAATAACTGTGTTATGCACCATATCCAATTGCCTGATTTAGAGAAACTTGTTTTTTTTGGTTTTTTTTTTAGACTTTATCGGTACTTTTACAGTGGGGAGTAAAAGATGAAGGATCACTGAACTGGCAGTTTGACATACCTGGCTAAATCCTTCTTTTAGAAGGGACATCAGTGCATGGCTGATGAGTATAACTGGCATGTGTTAGTAACATCATATGTTACTACAGTTGTGTGCATGTACAAATACACACACAAGCACAAGACACATGTACACACAGAGTACCAACATGATATATATGGTACCGAATGTTTTCTGTCTCCTCCTCAAAATGTCTGATATCTCTGGCTTGTGTTTCTGATGCCAGAAGCTGAAGTTTTCAATATGCTGCCTGGCAAACAGCGGGCAGCAGTGGTAGGAAGTCTGCATGGCTGTATTTCAGGCTTACTCTAGATAATTTGGCTTTTGGAAGAAAGTTGCAGAGTACTCTTGTCTCCTTGGCTGCTCTTCAGCCACTTTTTCTGTAATTAGCAGTAGTACCAGTAATACAGGTAAAAATCAAGTCTCTCAACAGTTAATGGTAATGCAGGTACCAGTGCCTTCATTCCAATCAGTGCTATTATCTGGGCCTGAATATCAAATTTATTTTACTGTGATGACCACAGAGTTAAAAATCTGATGATCTTGTCAGGGTCTATGTCGTGAACTGTTGTGCAGTTGAAGTCTGATTGACATTGTATGCCTGACATTTTGGTGTGGTGGGGTTTTGTTGTGGGTTTTTTTTATTGTTGTGTTTGAGGTTTTCTGTGTTGTTGAATAAAATAATGATAACAGGGCATGAATAATTCTTAAGATCAGTGTTGCTTTATAAACATGTCTTAAAACAGATGCAATTCTTAATAAATATATCTAATAGTCAACAGAATGCTTCTCTATGTTAAAGCTTTGCAAGCAGGCAAAATAAAGGAAAATTAGGAAGTTTCCTGTGATGTTAAAAGTAACATAGACTTTCTTCTCTTTCCATATTTGCACTGTTACAAAGTAGTAGACTAAGATGCGAATCCAAATTTCTAAGGTAGTTTTACAAAAGTAAAAATTGTTTCCCTGCTGAAGCCATTAAGTATTTTGTCACTGGTTGTACAAGAAGCAGAAAGATTGAACACTAATTTCTAATGTGGAATATTTTATTTATTTATTTATTTAAGTTTTCTTGGTTGAGAATATCTTCCAAGTTGCTCAAGAGTTGATTAAAATACAAATTAGACTGAAATAATGATTGCTCTAGTCCTCAGAGTAGTTTTATTATGAACTTTTGTGGTACATGATCATACTGTTCACACAAAAATAATACATGCAAGTAAAGTAGAAGTTGAGAGCAAGTGAGCTAGGTGATAAACTCTTCCTTTCTACTTATTTCTCTGACTTTTGTTTGCCAAAATCAAACTATTCAGCACCTGTGCTTTGCTATGAAGGAGTTACACTTTGCCTATAAATGAATGCATCTTTATTAGTTGAGGTAAATTTTAGGTGGTAAATTGGCTTCTTTATTCCTGTAAATGTGTTTAAATCCAGCACTGCACCTGTCGTATTAGTAGATCTTAGCATTGTTTTTTAAGAAGCATATCCTTAGCCAATGTGTGTTCCACATTGCCGTAAAAAATGACTTGCTGAGTTACCTTGTACTAACACCTCATATTGCATTTGCTGTTTATTTTGCTGTTTAAAATGCCATATAGTTTGGTCTCAAGTTTCATCTTCTTTGAAGGTCTCCAAAGTAAGTCTAGTTAGTTTTGCCAGTACACATCAGAGCGGTTCACAGTGGAGCTTGAACCATTGAGGATCATTGCACTTCAAGCCCTCTGAATTGCTAAGAGGAAAGCTGCTCTATTTTTATTCTTAATTTTTTTTTAATGTCTCAGGCCTGATATTTGTGCAATGACTGTGGCGGTAGCATTGGCTGGGTTGACTGGGGGAGAACAGTTTTCCCGTAGTCAAAGACTGGCTTTGGGGATCTCCAAAGGATGTGCATTTTCTCTCACTCTGCTGAAAGGCTGGCTGTTGTCATCTGTGGATTTTAAGAATCTGGAATCCCATTTTAAAGGGTAGGAGGATTTTAGCGTAACAACATATTCCCCTTTCTTTTCTTTTTTTTCTTTTTAAGAATTTGCTCTGCTGATGTTTAATATATAAGAAGTTTAAATAATTTAATAAAACTGTCTCAAATGAGGAAATTGAAAGGGAATTCCAAATGAATGTTATAATGCAGTACTATTGCAGCTTGACAGTTCAGTATGGGTGGTCCTTCCTGGCACGATGCTGAAACAGTAAGAAATGCCCAGTCTTAGGACTGTGGAAGCATGCACACCTATGGAAGTGACTAGTGACAAGAGAAGCATGACTGATGTCACGAGATGACCTGTGTGTTTGTTCCGATAGTTGAACATGTGAATTCGATAGTGTCTACTACAGAGCATGCGAGTAGTTGGGTTCTTGTGAAATGGCTTGCGAATTACTTGCTCTTGTGCTGATGCTGTGTGTGGTGCATTAACGCTTACGGCTCTGTTGTTGGGCCCCTGCGTGTCAGTGGTAGTCAGCTCTGTCCCTTGGCAAGCTATTGGGAAGCCATCAGTGAGTGCTTCATTTTACGTTGCTGTGTGTTGTTTTGCTTAAGAGGTTGGTGTATACTGTCTTCTTCCTCTGAGTGGAAGGTGACATGAACCACTGCTTCACGGCTGAGACACAACTGAGAGCCAGACAAGCTAGTACTGCTGCTGCTTCTTGTCAGAACCACATATTTGTCTAGTTTTCTAATGGGCTGTAAGGTTATTAGTTAAACATTTGTGAGGAAGAGCACTGTGTATTTTTTCATGTTTAAAAACTACTGTCACTTCTAGTATGTCTAGCCTAAGAAATACATACGGTGGTTAGTGCATACAGTAAAATACACAAATGCCTACAGTAAAAATACACACAAATAATGAATTAGGTGAATTTGGTGTTTCCATTTATCCTTTCACATCTATGAAATGTATATAGCTAATGAGCTGATAAAAGGAATTGGCCTTGCAGCTGACAGTTGATTTGGAAATGCAAAAATATTATGGAAGGTATTTATGATTTCCACTAAGCACAGCTTGGCAATTGTTCATTTTTAATGATTTTTATCATTGTTTCTAGTACTAAATTTATGCCTCAGTATCTATGTGCAACACATCTGAGTTGCTGACACTATGAACTATAATTTTGAATTCCTTCTATTCTGCGTTTAAATTATCAACCATAACTGTGTTACAGCACACACGAGGGAGGAAATGTTAAGCTGTGATTCCAACAGCAAGCATTAAATGAATATATTGCATGCTTTTCAAATAATAAATTTAGAAGTGCATGAAGATTTACAGAATATTCTATACTGGCAATGATGCCAGGTTAGAGCTGCTTTAGGAACTGTATGCATTAACTAGAATTTCTGACTTTCGCATGCTGTAGATTTGTAAGCTGTTCAGTCTTCTGGACTGTATTCTGGTTAGCAAAATACCTGTGTTGATTGTGTTGAATGTAAGAGATAATGGATCTTCTCCAGCGTATTTAGGTATCCCTCTCAGTATGTGGTTTGCTAGATGATTAGTGTGTTATCTTTACATGTATCCTTTTGCTATGGTGCTAATACAAATAAAATCTGTTCTTTTAATTTGCTAACCATTACTGTGAAACAGTACATACCATTATGAGCCTTGCCTGAGTGACAGGTATAGTTACATCTTTGGATAGTAAATTGGAAATACTCGTCTTTTGTTGGCAAAGAAATAAGGGAAATAATTATTTGAATGTAAATTGTCTGCCCTATCAGTGAGCATTTTTATACAAATTAGGCAAAAATAATTTCCTGTGATACTTTAGAAATCGAATAAGAAAGAGAAGTATATTTGTGTAGACTGTTTAGCTACAGAATGTCACGCACACTTTAACATTTGGAAGTATAGAATGCTATTTTAATTGGTCATATTTGGATATGGACAACGTTAATTTGTTACGCAGCCCCATTAGATAAGAAAAAAAATGTTGAGGGCATTAAATGCTAATCTTTAGAGAAATGCATTTCTAGAATGCCAGCAGATGTCAGTATGTTCTTGTCATATAGCCCTTTTGTTTTTAAACAATAATTTTCCTTGAATTAAATATTATGGGAGGAAGTAATAAGTGTTGTAACACTATCTTAATGCAGGTCTGTTTAATTCAAATGTTTTACTGAAAAGGGTTTTTTTTTCCTTTCGCTTTTCTAGACCTGGGCTGGCACAACATCCATGTATACACTAGCTTTCACTGTATATAACTGCTCATTGGACTGCTTAGAGAACATAGTTTAAAATGCTTTGCTAAATGGAGATGTATTGTTGATAGTATAGCACCTTAGTTTCTAACTGAACTTTATTTTTTCTTCTGTAGAACTTTTTTGGTATAGATTTCCTTTATATATTCTGAGGAATTTTGAAAATGCTGGCACAGTTCTTTCTGTTTGTGTAGCTAGTGAGTGTGTTTGAACTCTGATGTGTTTAATCAAATCTGTCTCTCTAATTTGGAGATTATTTTGTCACTGTTTATGCATGGTAATCAAAAACAGATGAGCTGTTTCTTGTCTTCCTTGTATTTAAAAAATCAATACCACTGTGAGTGACATTGTGGAGAAGCCTTTCCCTTCTCTGAAAGGGCAAAGTGATGCCATATAGTGGGAAAGGATATAGAATTCATAGTTTGGAGTACTCAGCATATTAAGCTGACCTCAGTTTTTAAAATGGTGACTTAAACATCGTGGAAGGTTGCCAGGTTGCGCTTTTAGGGCAGTTGGCAGATGGTGCTTTTATAAGGTATGGATGAACAGATGGAACCTGTAGCCCACATGAAGGAAGTTTGCAGCCTACTGACAGGTAATCCAAACTGAATCCTTGCCTGAGTTTATGTTACACTGGTAGCACAGAGATGATATTGAAACTCCCACTGAAGTTTTTGGTTTTGCTTTTCGCCCTGTGTTTGTCAGTACTGTCTCTTTGAGGAGGGATACTCTGCACCTCAAAGAAGATACCTCTGTTTCTGCTAACATAAAACTTAAATACTTCAGTCTCAGTCTGGTAATTTTGACCATTGTCCATCCTTGCCAGCACCACCAACACCAGAAGGGTAAACCCCATGATCTTCAGTTTCCATTACCTGAAGCACTTGGTCCCTCAATGTGTTAGGTGTTGAAAGAAGCGTTAAGAATCCTGTCTGAAGACCAAAGGCCATTTACTTAAGCTTCTGTTAGGGAGCTAATGTAGATTTTTGGCCTGGTGTGTTCTTTTTTTGTAAATTCACAGTCATCAAATGCTGTGGCTGTCACTTCAGGCTTTTTAATTACATTTCCAAACAGAAATTTATTTTATGTTTTCTCTTTCTTCAACCCTTCTTTCAAGCTCTGTCATATTAAAGAGTTTGTTTTACATGCAAGACCTATTTATTGTGATGTATTCCTTGTTTCTTCTCATCTCAGACTGCTTGTGTGATTTTCAGATCATGCAAATGAGAACTGAGGCAGGCAAAACAGGTAAGAAAGATGCTTACCTCTGGAGTAAAAAGAAAACATACTACATTACTGGGGTTGTAGTTCTGGAAATAAGGCTACTTTATTTTCAAAGAGTGGTTTTATTGCATTTGCCCTTAATGCTATTTCTAGAGATGCTGATAAACACCCCAAATCCTGTTATATATCATGCTTAAATTAGTTCTAAGCAACTTTTTGCATGATTTACTAATGTAATTTAATTCAGGGTTTGGCTTGCTCACCTGGAGCTGAATGGAAGAAATTAGAAAATTATAGTTGTGTCTTCATTTTTGTGTAGGGGGGGGAAAAAGAAGGGAAAATGTAGATACTTGAGCATCTCTATGTATAATGTTTGAAAATTATTCATGTTCTCTTTTTGTAGTGAAAATAAAAAGCAAAAAGTATTTTTCCACCACTGAATAAAAAAATAAGCAGCAGTATCATGTATTGTTTTGATGTATTTTCTTCCATGGCAATGTAAGCACTTTCTGATAGTTGACTCTTATTAACAGCCTCCTGAGTGTGCCTTTTGAAAACCTGCAAAATATATATGTAATTAATTTCCTTATGTTGCTGGCAGTGCTATTGCACCTTGGACTCCTGAAAATCAGGTTCTTAGAAAAATAGGTGGAATCTCCATCATGCTTTAACACACTTAACAACAGTTCTAAAAAACTGTATTTCACTGGAATTCATGGTCAACCTGAAAGACTATTACTACAACTTCTGTTTTATTGCATACAGAAATTTTATTTATGAAGATGTAGGCTTTGCAAATGGGTAAATTAAGGGAGCTGGTTTTCTTATGATAATATAGACATATGGATCAAAATACCAAATGTGAGCATTTACATGTGGCTTGTAAAGCTCGCTCATTCAATCTGTATGTTGATGTGTAAGTTGACAGCAGATGAATGAGTCAGTTGTTCATTTTGTCCATGTACTTCATACATAAATGTTTGAAAATGTGATCTTGCTGTCAAGAGAGTGAGGAAGTAATACAAAAAATTTTGAAATTAATTTTGATCAGTTACGTATTAACAATGATCTTATAACTTTTCAAACTTTATTTATAAATTTCTTTTTTTTTTTTTTTGGAGTACAACTTTCATTAGATTAGAATTTACACTTTCCTATGTATGTGCATTTGTACTTTGTGGAAGAGATTAATGGGAAAATGCTTCAGTAAGTGATTCACAAAGCTTCTGACAATACTTCTTGTTCCAGATAAGCTCTTAGTTAACAAAGATTGCAGATGTCAAAGGCTCCTTGGAATTTATTTTCATGTTCTTGCACATATTTACAAATACTCCAGTTGTCTGTTTGTAATTTGGTCTGATAAGAAGGTAGTGTTCAAGATCACGATAGATGTTATACAGACACGTGCTTCAGGACCCCGACTGTTTGTCTGAACTGAAATAGATGTAGGTGGTGGCTGCAGTTTACAAATGGTCTTAAACCTTGAAATTTCCAGAAAAATGGCAACTGTTACAATAATTATACACTCTCATTCCTCAAAACTTAGTATTTTATACTCTAAAATGAACTAAAAAACATTTGAAGCTTGCTGGAAGCATATACAAGTCTAGATTAATATGGTCAACTATAGTACAAAACACTAATGCAACTTCAAATTTTCTTCAATATGTAATAGATCTAATGGCATCAACTTTGTTAATTTTGACTTTGGTAGCTTCATAAAAGCCTATCAAACTATCCAGAAAGAGATTTGTTGTGATATTTTCCGCACCCTTGAAAAAAATAAGGGTTGTAGCTAACGTGTTGTCGTCGTTTAACCCCAGCCAGCAACTAAGCACCACGCAGCCGCTCACTCCCCCCCTCCCCCACAGCAGGATGGGGGAGAGAATTGGGAAAAGAAATCAAACTCGTGGGTTGAGATAAGAATGGTTTAATAGAAAGAAAAGAAGAAACACTAATAAAATTACAATAGTAATAATAAAAGAATTGGAATATAAAAATGATGCACAGTGCCATTGCTCACCACCTGCCGACTGAGGCCCAGTTAGCACCTGAGTGGCAATCCCCCCACCCCTCCCAGTTTATATACTAGATGTGACATCACATGGCATGGAATATGCCTTTGGCCAGTTTGGGTCAGCTGTCCTGGCTGTGTCCCCTCCCAACTTCTTGTGCCCCTCCAGCCTTCTTGTTGGCTGGGCATCAGAAGCTGACAAATCCTTGACTTTAGACTAAACATTACTTAGCAACAACTGAAAACATCAGTGTTATCAACATTCTTCTCATACCAAACTCAAAACCATAGCACTATACCAGCTACTAGGAAGACAATTAACTCTATCCCAGCTGAAACCAGGACATGTGCCCTCAAATACATTTAAATTTGTTTTATTGCAATTTGTTTGAGATTTTTTCCCCAACCCATTGAAAACATTTCTAGAAATAAATTTTTAAGTAGGCTGTTTATTGAAACAAACACATAGGTAGAGTTTCATACTGTAATCAGATCTCTATGCTGAAATGTAATGCATACAGCTTATGAGTTTTCCTGTAAGGATAGTGTGAAAAACTTACCCAAAAGCAGAGTCTCTTTGTGTTCATCTGGAGGCTTGCGAGGCAGAATGTCAAAAAGACTGTACAGCAGAAGTGCAGTGCAATGAGTGGCCAGTGCTTTGATGAAAATGGACAAGTAACATGTTGAGAAATAGTCATCTAATATGGTAATTGGTGAACAGCCTGAAATAAACCAAATGAAGAATGCATCTCAATATACATTTCTTTTCCTGAAAGAAATGAAAAAGGTGATCCTCCTCATGGCAGTAAAATGAGGTATTGTAAAGGTGATGTGTCATAGGAAGATAGAATTGATAACTCCGCAGGAAACATTCACAGATGTCATACTTCTAGTTCCCTAGCAGAAGCAGCCCTGCTGCAGTATCTTCAGAAATGGATGCTGTAAGTGTGGCAAGCTATGGATTATAAAATCCATGATATAATTTTCCATATAAGATGATCTGGGAGTCAGCCTTGTAATGAAAGTCTAGGGAGTTTCTTAATCTGTTCTCTCTGAACTCCATTATTTCATATATGCAGAAATAATATGGAATTGTCAGAATAGCACAGGGATTGTAAGATATTCTGGCAGTAAAACTTCTGTTTGAAGTTCAGTTTTAACAACAAAATTCAGCAAAAACTTTTAAGATTTTTTTAATTTGGCAGTAACCTATCCTTCCTAGTTCCTGACAGTTTCCTTTAACAAGGCTTTCCTGGACACCAGGCATATTGTCACCTCTGCGCTCTTCCCTCTTCTTCCTTTACTGTCTGGTGCTGTGACAGCCCTCTCTCAATTGCACTGGGAATGGGGAAGCAACAAACTAGACTTTATATCAATCTCATGTTCTCACCCAAATCTGTATGAAACCCTACATTTTCTCTCTTAATAGGTAACTTCCTCCCTGTCCTCCAAATTTTGCGTGTCCAGTAATTTTTTGTGACCACGGAAATAGCAATTTCTGCCAAAGTGCTGCAACTGGCCCACCAGCTGCCCCATCATCTCAGTGGTGTGTATGTTCACCTGTGCAGCTTCTGCTCCACTGCTGCTTGCTTCGTCCTTCTGCTGAAAGTCCAGATGCTCACTGCATATCAACAGCATGAATGAAGTTGCATTCTAATCACAGATGATTTAGCAGCATTAACAAGCAATAGGGACTCAACTTCTGAACGTGCAGGTTCTAGGTAAATTAAGACTACTCTTCCTGAGCACAGACGCATATTTATCCTGTGTTAACATGCTTTTATTTGTTCCAAATAGAATTCATAGAATTTCTGAAGAGAAGACCCCAAACTGAAAACTATAAAAATACTTTAGAAAAGCAAAGTTCACTCCACTCTCTCATACGGGAGGTGTCAAGACTGCGTGATGACAAGGTGGTATGACTCCTCATCCCTGTGAGCTGTACATCACAGGGAGTTCTTGACATACATTGCAACAAGCATATTCCTCATGCCTGCATTGCTTGCATAAAGCACGTGGAATGGCTATGAGGGAGAAGAAATGGACATGATTAACTGTTGGTTGGAAGAAGACATCAAAACCACGAGTCTTTTGACATATAAATAGAGAACAGGTGAAGTAAATATCACTAATAATACAAATGTCCTGCTGGACCTGTAGCTAGTCCTTTTGTTTTCCACCACCGTAAGGAACATGCAGCAACACTACTGTTTCTCTAGTAGTAGCTGTTACTCAGAGATCAGTTTGAGGGTCAGCAATGCGATTGTGATTATTTGGAGGAGTGCAGCTGTCTCAAACACAATCTTTCTTTTCAGCCGATTCCCTTAAAACACTGTTAATGATTTTAGTACCAAGAAAACCAGCTTTATGGTACTAGAGTAAGTGACTGGCTAGTGTGGTAAAAGTGTTACCGTGTGTGGTGGGTTGACCTTGGCTGGTGGCCAGGTGCCCAGAAGGGTTGAGATAAAGACGGGGAGATCACTTACCAGTTGTCCTCATGGGCAAAACTGAGTCAACTTGACATAATTTATCGCCAATTAAAATAGAGTCGGATGGTGTGAGAGAAAGAAAAAAATCCCCAAACACCTCCATTCCCCTTTCTTCCCAGACTCAACCTCACTCCTTCCATCCCGACTCCTCCACCTCCCTCCCGAGCGGCACAGGGGGATGGGGAGTGGGAGTTGTGGCCAGCCCATAGCAGCTCCTCTCCGCTGCTCGCTCCTCCTCACGCTTTTCCTCTGCTCTGCCGTGATCTCCCCGCAGGCTGCCAGCGAGTCTGCTCCTGCTCTCCCCTGGGTGCTCACAGGGCTGGGTCTCGCACTTTTTCTTTCCTCACAGCTGTGCATCGTTTTGTCTTTTCTTAAACACGTTTTCCCAGAGGCACTACCGGCCTGGCTGCGGGGCCCAGCTGTGCCCTCAGGTGGGGCGGCCGGAGCTGGCTGGAACCGGCTGGAACCGGCTGTGTCCAGCACGGGGCAGCCCCGGCCTCTCCTCACAGAGGAACCTGCAGCCCCGCCGCCAGCGCCTGGGCACGGACACCAGCTACACCATGTCTTGGTAAGATCCATCTTTTTGTTACTTTTCTTGCTATAACTGTTCTCATCTGTTAATAATGGCAGGAAGAAAGTCCTGAGCTTCAGGAAACGGGTAATGACAGGGGAAGCGGCCTCAGGGACTTGCTGGGTAGACAGGCAAGAGGACTGAGAGAGGCAGCCTTGGTGTTCAGGGACTTTTGTCTCTTCCAGGGAGTAGGTTTGGAGTAGTAGTTTCGTCTGGTCAAGAATTACTGTTCATAAAAGATGTGGAGCAGATGGATCTTTAATTCAGATAACTGTAAGCTTTGTTTGGAGGGCCAAGTTAGAGTTTCTGCAGTTGTGGTCAGGGCTGTTTGCTACCTACCAGAATGCAAATTCACATTTTTACTCTGACTCTTGCTTCCATTTCTAACCATTTAAAGACAACATATTTCTTTTTATGTTATCCAGTTACATTTGGACATGCAGACGGGTTGGAGACCACAACAGGAGATGTCAAAAATGTTTCATTTTGTTTTTAAGTTAAGGACAGACTTCTATCGAGGATGTCCTGCTAGCAAGCAATGTAGCGTAGGAGAAAATGATCTCTTTTTTTTGTCTGCAGATCATCAATGTGTTGTGTTTTACTGAAAGACCTCTGCTCTGCCACACTAATTTGTGTTCTTCAGTAGAATGACTCCACTTGTTTTGACTGAAGTAGGAAAAGGTGATTTGATGACTGGTTTACTTCATCCGGGGAGCAGATCTGAGTTGTATTCAGTCTAGCTGCAAATGAGGCACTGTTTTTAACGTGAGATTTAATTTTAAATAGTTAAACACCTGCAGGGATGTCTGTAAGCAGCTACTGATTTAAAGAAAAAAAAATGGGTAGCATGTGACATTTATAGTTTTCTCCTACTCAAGGTATTTTAGTAGGAAATAAAGGATGATTTCTCACATAGCTGTTGGCAAACCCTGATTTTTCAGGGTTTAGGCAGCATTGTTAAATGTTTTAAGCTTTGTATGTTAGGCTCTTCACTGTCTTCAGTAAATTTCTCTTACTTATTGAATTAATTTTTGAGGCTCAGTCCTCATTTAAAAAAAAGGGGGGGGGGACAGGGGGGAAGTCTTGATTTCCCGGATAAGAAAAATGTTGTTTGTAAGGCTAATGTATACAAGAAGGAGGGATTCCCTTTAAGAGAAAAAGAGGTTCAAGGTTGGGCCTGTGGAGCCCTGATGTAATGATGCTGCAAGGATAGTGATCTTGTTTAGCAAATCTTCCGGAGCTGGGGCTGTAAGACTGATGTTTATTCATACCGAAAAAGCGCAGTCAACAAGCCTATTGCATTCAACTCAAATAATTCCTTGGAGACATTGTACAGTGCTACCCTGTTCAAGGGCCTGTCTCTCTCTGGTTCAGCAGTTTGGAAGTTGATTGGTTCAATAACAAACAATATCCACCAAGGCTGCAGGAGCCGCTCAGTTGCCCAAATGTAAAGATACTCCATCCTGAGACAGACTTATTTTGCCCAAATTGTTAGGCATGTTGGTATGTTCTACGTATATAAAAAATACAGGGGTATTTTTAGCTGCTGTTGGTATTAGAATGATTTACTCTTAATACCAGTGAAAGAAGGGTGAGAGAGGAAAGGCTTTTGAATATTTTAGTAACGTAATTCTGATCTATTGGGTAGAAGTTATGGAGAAGATTATATGGCTTTCTTATTCAGAATATGTCTCATCAGGGTTGTGACTGTCCCAGAAATCAAAAGAAATGCATTATTCTGTGGCACATATAAGGAGGCTATTAAAACTGATGATAACTTGCTTAATTAAAACAAGTTAACTGTGCAGTTATATGGACGTCATTACTGCAGTATAGGACCATATTCCCTCCCTATGGTGAAAAGGAGAAAAATTATCTTATTATTTTCTTGCATCAGTAGATGGTATTTACCTGTTTTTACAAATTATTAGGTAAGGCCTGGGCAAAGTAGTGTTTTTACATTTAGCTGTAGCAGGATAGTTGGTTGTTAATATTTTTTCTGACAGCCACTTCTGTGAAGGTTCAGTTTTGCATAAGCTTTCCTGGGACACAGTTTAGCCAGCAAGCAGACCACTGCAGTGAAATTTATCTGGGGTGTGTGTGGTCTAACTCATGGCAGGAGGGGTGAATTGAGATCCATTATGTAAAGCTTTGAAAGTCAGCAAACTGACCTAGAACTGAGATGTGTATTAGTGAAGAGCAGTGTTTTGCATTGCTGAGCAGATAGGTTGCTGAATTGGGAATGAGCCAGACCGTCCTCAGGGTCTGGCAGCAAGTGATAGTCTGGTTTGCATGTTGCGTGCGTGGTGCTCAGGATGGTCAGATTTGCATTTAGTAAGCTGCAGACAGCAGTGCGAGCACCCCGTGAGATGAGTTGGATATTCAAAATACCTGTTTCCTCTCTTTCAGAGTAACGTCTAGGATCTGAAACAAGATTTGATATGTTCTTTGTGGAATTGCACCAAAAAAGTAGACAAAAATATCTTTAGGGAACAGTTAAAACAAGACTGATTTTTTTCTTTTTATTTTAATGTTTTGTTTTGTTTTGTTTTGTTTTTTAAATTGAGATATGCACTTCATATGTTAAGAAGGAAATAATTTGAGATCTTGTAATAAACTTTTTGGATTCTGGATTTTTGGGCTTCTCAAATAGTTAGGTTTATCTTTCTCTGTGTAAATTATATTCTTACAAACTGAATAGAACCCTAAATGTGAATCATCAGTTTTGTTCCCTTTGGTATTGATACCCATTTAATACTACTTTAATGGTGACTTTCACTGTGAAGTTGTGAAGGGGTTAGCAGCAATTTGTTTCACCTGTCTGTGGTTGAAATTTCCTTGGGAAGTTTCATTAATACACTATCATGGTTTAAAAATAGAAACTCAAGAGAATTACTCCAACTCAATTAAGTAATATAATGCATCAAGAACCTTTTCATTTTATATTATAATTATTCCAAAGCACTTCAAATTAGCCACTTTTCCATAGTCAGGAGAGTTCTACACCATTTTTAATCCAAAATCATATTTCTCAGAAATTCTACATCTGCTTGTAGATTACATGCAGTGCTCCTGTTGTCCTTGTTTATTCTCTGCTGTGGAATTAAAAAACACCAACATTTAGTAAACTCTTAAATGAGTTTTATTGCTCACTCTGTGTGTAGCAGTAAAGACCAGAGTGAAGCAGCTGGAATATCTGCAGTGCTCTGTGGATTGCAGAGCATGACATGGGTGATTTCTTGCTCCCAGTAGCTAGCAATGGGGTGCTTTTCAAGTCCCAGTTCTGTTAGAATTCTAGTCAGGAAAAGTTCATTTCTCTCTCCTTTCCGTCCCCCCAGCCTCAAAAAAGAAGAAACATATATTCTTGATGGTATGTTATCAGCTGGACAGCTGTCTCTGTGTAAACAGTAGCAGAAGTTGTTCCTCAGTGTTTAGCTATTGAACGTTTATAGTAATTCCACCTAAACGTTTGTTGATGTTTTAAATACAAAATAAATAAATAAGCATTTCTGTACTGCTGTGTTAATTTAGTGACATGTCAGTTCCTTTGGAAACTGGATTCCAAAGAGTTCTCAGTCAGCTGGTTAACTGAATGGAAACTCAGCTTTGAAAATAGAATTTGCCTGATGGCTTACCAGTTTACAAATGTCTGCTATTTATTTTGGGCACCAAATTATTATTTTTCTTCTGGGCATGTTTCTTGCTTGGTGGTGGTTGTTTTGTTTTGGGTTTTTCTTTGTGTGTGTGTGTTTACATACAGCATAGCTTGAAATGAATCAGAGAATGGTGTAGGTTGGAAGGGACCTCTGCAGGTCATCTGGTCCAACCCCACTGCTCAAGCAGGGCCACCTAGAGCTGGTCGCCGAGGACCATGTCCAGATGGCCTTTGGGTATCTCCAAGGATGGAGACTCCACAACCTCCATGGGCAACCTGTGCTCAGTCACCCCCCCAATGAAAAAGTGTTTCCTGATGTTCAGAGGGAACCTCCTGTGTTTCACTTTGTGCCCATTGCCTCTGGCCCTCTCACTAAACACCACTGAAAAGAGCCTGGCTCAGTCTTCTTTTCACGCTGCCTTCAGATTTTTTCTACACATTGATGAGATTTCCCCTGAGCCTTCCCCTCTCCAGGCTAAGCAGTCCCAGCTCTCTCAGCCTTTCCTGATACGAGAGATGCTCCAGGACCTTCATCATCTTAGTAGCCCTTTGTTGGCCTCTCCAGTAGTGCCATATCTCTCTTGTACTGGGGAGGTTAGAACTGGACACAGCACTCCCTGTGTGGTGTCGCCAGTGCTGAGGAGATGAGAAGGATCGCTTCCCTCGACTTGCTGGCAGCACTCCTAATGCAGCCCAGGATACTCTGAGCCTTCTTTGCAGCAAGGGCACATTGCTGGCTGTTCAACCTGGTGTCCACCAGGACCCGCAGGGCCTTTTCTGCAAAGCTGCTTTCCAGCCCATTGGCTCGCTTGTGGCTTATATTGGTGCATGGGGTTGTTCCTCCCCTGGGGTGGGACTTGGCACTTCTGTCAGCCCATTTCACCAACCTGCCCAGGTCCCTCTGGATGGCAGCATGACCCTCTGGCGTATCAGCCACTCCTCCCAGTTCTGTGTCGTCAGCAGACTTGCTGAGGTCCCATTGTGACCCATCATGACACCATTAATGAAGATGTTAAATAGGACTGGACCTCGTGAAGGTCACGTACAGCTTTGTGCGCAGCTCGGTGGTACTCCAGAACTTACAGGTACTGCAAAAGTTATCACCTTGCTTTTTCATCTCCTCTCAGTATTACTTCCTTCAGCCTTGTCCTAACTGCAAGTATGATTCTGTGGTTGGAAGGGAGCACAGTAGTATTCCGTTATTTCTTTCTGGCATCTTTGTAAAATGGTAAGGTGGACAGGCGCAACAAACCCTTTACTTGCAAAGCCATACAGATTTTGCATGAAACAGCAGTCTTTTTATATTACCTTGTTGTCCAGATGGCTAAGTATATGGTGGAACAGAAATAATAGGTGTTAGGGAAATCCACCTCCATGTGGAACAGATAGTAACATTGGCAACCAGTCAAAAAATCCTCAGAAAGGTTGCAGCTGAAGGACACCACTGTTGGAAACGCAGATGAAGATATATTCCTGAACTCAAGAAGGAAACACAGAGGATGCATTATTGTATGGAATGATTAGATGACTGACTAATGAGCCTTGAGGGGCAAGGAAATTGGCTTCAAAAGCAAGTAAGTAAGCACCTGACATTCCAATGTACTTTGTATAAACACTGAACTCTTACTGTGTTTAGTTGGCAAAGCAGAACAAGTGGCGTTTAAGCATACAAGGCAAACTGTTGCAGGAAAAAACCTTTGTTAGACAGATTGTTCTGCCGAAAGTGTGTTTGTAAATGTTTTTCTTTGTCAGAAGGTGTGATAACACATTGTAATTCTAGCAATGTAAGTCACTGTCCACAGTTTTCATTAGTTATTCTGGATATTCAAACCAATATGGTACTGAATTAAAGCCCATATTCTGCTTTAATCAGTTCATTGTTAAATACTGTTAGGTAGCGATGGCATTTTTTTTTTCTTTTTTTTCCCTCTAGGGACAAAACTTCTGTGTAAGAGTTGATCTGAGTAACGGAAGGGTCATTTTGCATAAAATCTGATGAACCAACATATGATACATGTTTCTGTAACATAATATGACATCTATTAAATGCACTTAGGCAGGTGATGGTCAGTTTGGGTACTAAGGAATGTAGTCAGCCTGCTTATGAACCTTCAAGAGAGGGGAATTTGACTACAAAAGCAGTTAAATGAAGACTTGTCATTTTGCCAGATCGAGTTTTTAAAGTGTCTTTAGTGATTGAAGGATTCTGCCTTGCTTAGTAACAGGTAACGATATAATGTGAAAGGTCTTTGGGCTAGATGGAACAAAAGGTTTTCCTTCAGGCCTAGATGGTTAAACTACATTATGCCAATTCTCTTAACGTGCAGCTTCACTATACAAAGATCTTGACCTTGTGTGGTGAGGGGAAGGAGTTTCATAGGCTTCTACGCTGACAGAGGGGAATTTTCTTACAGGAAGGAACTGACAAGAATATTTTGCTCAGGTTTCTCTCTTGAGTGTGCTTTCAAATTACTTGGTAAAGTATTTCATTTGTAGTCCCACCCAGTGGAAGCACAACTTTGGAATTCTGTTGTCCAGTAATTCTGGAGAAGCCCGTCAAGGTCAGGTCGTGATTTGAAAGGCAGTCCTAGTGAACGGAAGTTGAAGTGTTCATCATATTTGAAGAGCAAAACTAGGTTTTCTGGTAATATTGCTTGGGGTGATTTTCAGCATTGTTTTCAGTAAATCTCTAGCAACCTTTTCTGAGTAGAGGTGCTGAAAGTGTCACTAATTTCTTTTTCCTGATAAAGGTGTGCAGCTAAAAGAGGCTTATTCAAGAAAGTGTGTGTGTTTACATACTGCGTAGCTTGAAATGAATCGGAGAATAGTGTAGGTTGGAAGGGACCTCTAAACCCTTAAATGTTGTGTAAGTCCTGGTTTCTTAACAGGATAAGAATTCTAGATTTCTGATCTGAAAGAGCTTTATTATAAAGTGACATATCTGGCTTTAGAGACAGAGGTGGAATTTGTACATCTGAAATGAATGAATAATATATAAGGACTGATACTAGCTTTGCCTCATGAGTTGGCATTACTATTTAGCCTCAAGCAGAAGCAAGAAACACAAAAAAAGAAAGGTTGTTAAGGTAGAAAGTTAAATATTTAATACCAGTGTCTGTGCTGTACATTCTCCTTTTGTTGTATTCATGGAAATGTGTTTTGGAACTGAAGGAAAATGTTATTTATATTACAGTAGTGGCAGAAAGGGCTTATTTGATTGAGGCATCAAAGTGCTAGGCTTTGTAAAAGGCATGAGAGAAAATTCCTGGATTAGCCTTGAAATTTTCGCTGTTACCATCCCTTTTCTTTTGGGTATGCTGGGTCTCATTTTGGTTTTCATTTGGGATTTGTCTGTAACAACCCTTTTTTTTCTTGCCTCTTCGTAATGAGGTAGACAACCAGGTAGCAATAAGAGGTTGTTGTTTTCCCAGTAGCAGTTTTATCTTTCAAGCCCTCTGAAATTTATCCCGTCAGTTACAACACACTGGATGTAACACACGTCTTGTGTGCTGCCTTCTGTCATAAAAAAAAAAATTTGTCAGCCTCTTGGGTACAAAAATAGCATTTGAATTTCTCTTTTCTGAGCAAAACAGGAATTGGATGTTACACAAAGGAAGGAGCTTGGAACAGAATGGATCTTTGGGTGAAAACATCAGAAATTGTTAGAAAAATCCAAACTTAAGTATTTTCTTCTCTCACCTTGGAAGATGTAGTTAGAGCATTATGGTACATTTGAGATTTTTTGTACCTGATTTGTCAGTGATGAGTGAAGATAAAAACATGCCTATCTGTTTGCAGTTGCACATACTGCAGTACTGTTGCATGTGTGTCCTGGACTCGATGATCATTCAGGCTATGTGGAAGGGTAGATGTTGTTTCAAGGCTTTTGATATTCAGCTGAAAACAAGAATTAAGTATAGATTCAGATGTTTTTTTTCTTTAAAGAAGGAAAAAAAGTCATTACAAAGCTTAGTATTTTTCTCTTTGGAAGATTTAAATGTTTTTAAATAAGTTTTGATGTTTGCATCTATCTGCGTTCTCACAAAGACGGAGTAAGGGCTTGGCTAGTTTGCATGGACCCAGTATTTTAATCTATATCACAGGAACCCTGCATTACTGGGCACTCTGTCTCAGATAAATACAATACTTCAGTTCTTCTACAGATCTACGAGGAATTTTGTGCTAGTATTTTCTTGTACGACCTTTCATATGAAAAAGCTATTTTAAAGATGTTCTGAAAGTCAGTTTTACCTCCTCCCCCTGCCTCTTGTGTCACTGAGTTTCACTGTGTATTCGGTGACTGAAAGAAGCAGGGTTGTCCTGATCACAGCTGTGACTTGCTTGGAATTCAAGTCAGAAATCTGCATCTAATTCTGCTGGTGTTTAAAATGAGAGGCAGTTATAAATACACACATGTGTACATACTTATATATGTTTACACTTACTTTTTTTCCATGTTCAACCTTTTTCCCTTCTTATTCAGAGCTTGAAAAAAAGTTGTGTTTGGAAACTGAATGCTACCAAATGCAGTTGAATAATCATTTCCTCAAAAAAATGATTCATGTAAGAAGAAAAAGGTAGCCCCAAAGTTGAGAAAGATGAATAGTATGGGAACTAAAACTGATGCAGTACTTGCTTCCTGGGGCTGAACAGTTAACTCCAGTGCTTCTGGTGCTGCTAGTAGGCTTGGCAAGCAGATACCATGCAAAGCTCAAAAAATTCAGTGCGATTTCACTGAGCTTCTTGCAACACTGTCCCTGGTAAGAAAAGCCATTTTTAGGTTGCTGTTGCTTGAGATGGAACTGATCAACAGCCTTAGGGAGGCATTGTAGGCAAGAGTGGTAAAAGAAAGAAATATGGAGCTTGGGGAAGACTGTTTGTAAATGAATTTAACTTTTTTCCTAACTGTTTGCTGAATATGTGGTAAAGGTTTTTAAAGAAAGCCAGTTCATCGACCACCCTGAACAGAATGGTAAACTAGTAGCATTAAAAGTATACTTTAGATTACATAGCATGTAGAACATAATTAAAAAAAAAATTATTTTTTAAAATATAAAATCTCTTCAGAAGAAATATGTTGCCACTTCGGTTATCTTCCCTATTGACTTAGCCTGGTGTATATAATATAAAATATTAAAAACTGGAGGTATTGCTCATTTTGAGCCTGAAGAGAACAGGAGGAAGGTAGTCTGGCTCAGCTGTCCCTCATATAACCTCCTTTATAGCTTCTCTAGTTGCAATCACAAAGTCATGGTAATAGTGCGGGCTGATCCTTATATGTCTACGTCACAGAAATAGAAGCCGAGCATTGCATTTGCATAGCCTACGTAATGCTTTGTACATAAGAATAGAGAGGGTCAGTATGAAAGTACGTATCTGAAGAGTTTTGTTTACTCTTTAAGTGTGGACTTGGCAAGTGGAATGCAGGGCCAAACCCTCTCTTTTCTCTACACTAGTGGAAGAGGAAACTGTAAGAAGATTGACCTTCAAATATTCCAACCCTCAGCTGGTGTAAAACTGCCTGTAGTTTCTCAGATACTGGTGAAGCTACATTGGCTAACACCATCTGAAGAGGCAGTTTGGTGGTCTGTAGCTGAAGATGTTATTCTGGAGCTAGTTTTCTAGTGTCAGTACTGCTTCTGCTCTGGTGCATATCTTCAAGAGCAGCAACAAAGCACAAGAAAAGCATGCGTTTAAACGTGGAAATTTTTATTTTCTTCAATTGTGTGACTTGGAAGTAACAGCTGACTTTTGCAGTGACTTCCAGTGTGGCTAAGAAATCCGAGACCCAGGTTTATGATTGGATGGGGTGCTGAATCAGGACCTCATCTGGGTTCCCCAAGATAAAACGGTGAACATCAGCAACAGCTGAGTGAGTGTGAGCATAAATTTATGCATTTTATCTGTGCTTCTCTGTCAGAGTTCAGGAAAGTAGGGCAGTGTAATGTGAGGAGTCAGGTTCTCTGAGCATAAGTGCATTTGCGTTTTGTTGGTTGTTTATATCAAGAAAAAACGAGATAAAAATAATACCAGATTATAAGCATGCTACTTCAGAGTTTAGAAATCTCTGTGCAATATTTTAAAAATAAAAGAAAATGTGTATTCAAGGGTTTTATTATAATTTGGATACAGATTAAGTACAGATATGATATTTTATCAGTTCATATTTCATGCTTTTGCATAAAGTTGATGTGTAATTTGATGTTGTAAGCTTTCCAGGGTTTTTATGATTCCTGCAGAAAAATAACAAGTTCCTCTCCCACAAGCCCAGTTACAGTAGATTGTCTTAGAAAGTAAATGAGATTGCAAAGTAATGGTGTTACGGGATATGTTCTGATGCTATTTGTGCTTTGTTTTAAGTATATAATTTATTTACAAGTTGAGTGTTGTAGATTAACATGTGTGATGAATTGCTGCATGTAGAAAAGGCAACGTTCCAGACCAATAGCCTAACAAATGGAAGAGAAATCACAATTAAGTAAGGTGTTTTAATCTTTAAATGCTAATAATATACTTTCAAAGACGCAGAGGAAGCCTGTGTAATTAGAAAATTGGAAAATATGTACTTAAGTGTCTTCTCTCCAATTTTGCTGTTATGCTTGCATTAAATTAGGGTAACTCTGTGAAGGAATATATCTTATAAGCTATGAGGAGATGGCTCTGAAGGACAATTTTTTTTTTTATATATGCAAGCATTTACTGGATAGAGGTCACATTAATAGAATTACAGAGAATTGATCATAAAACATGATATTTACTTTAGAATAAAGTGTTTGTGTCCTGCAACTACAAAAGTAGAAAGGAAGACGTTTCAAATATTTTCAGGAAAATCAGTTTTGAGATGACAGATAAACGTATGTAATAGTGGGGGGAGAGGACCTCATGACAGTTAGTCGATTCAGAACCAAATCTCCTAGTAAAGTGCTTTTTTCTTTTCTCTTTTTTTTTTTAATGTGTCTGCTTTGAAGTAGTTTCAGTAGCTAACGTATATCAAAATTAGAAATGTATCAGCATCCTATGGTAATAGGCTCATTGTCTAAATAATGTATGTTTCATAAGTGCAGTTGACTTAAGGATCACTTTTCACCACTTGGAGGGCGTTTAACTATAATTTTACAGTTGAACAGAGTGCCCTGAGATACACAATAATTTGATGGGTAGAATAAGAAAGATTTTGTTATGCAGTGGGTATAGAATTGTAATGATTTCCCCCTGCGTTTACTGATGAAGGACAATTTAGTTCTCGGGAGGAGCTGATTCTCCAAATTTCTGGCATAAATGATTATATGCTATACATATTCCCCACAGTATTTATTCCCTTAGTAGTAAATGCTGTATGCTGGAGCTCAACAAAACAGAAGTTTAGTTGGCAGATACACTCTAAACAATAGATATTCAGATGAGGGAATATTTGCTTTTAAGCATGTAAAATAATTGGCGCATATTGTATTCTACATTCTTTTTTAAATTTTTCTTTGAACCTTTAGATCCAGATCCCTTCTCTTTTTAAAAAAGCGTAGGGTTAATAACTATACTTTTTATGCTACAGCCTGTAGCATCTACTGCTGTCATATGGTTAGTTAAAGACACAGTGCAAATAACCCGTTTGTTTCCTTTTCAAATAAGTCTTGAGTTTATTTTAATTATAAAATTGTCATAGGTGGAACTTCTCTTCATTTCTACCACCCCCAGTTAGATTTAGACCTGAGTTCTTCCAGTGATCCCAGTTTTTCATACAGACCTATGACTAATACTCTTGGAGAAACATCCATAAAAGATTTAGGTCCCTGAACTGTGATACAGACAGATTCTAAACATCTTAGTCTCAGGCTTCCAGTTTTTATTTTAAAAAATAAGGGTTATCTTAACTCTCCAGTGGTGCCTAAAATTGTCTGTCTTTGCATACTGAGAAGTTGCCATATTTTTGATATGTGTGTGAATTTGCATGTTTTATCATGAAATAGTTTGGGTTGGAAGGGACCTTTAAAGGTCATTAGTCCAACCCCAGTGATTTTACATCTGTGCCCAGCTGGGAACAAAAATCTAGGTATTTTTCTAAGTAAATTTTAAAGTGGCAGGGTTGGGGTGATATTTTCTGTGCACACAACATAACTAAATTACTGGTTTTCTCAGAAACTCTTACCTCTAGGAATGTTTTGGAGTGTTCTTTTTTCTATGTCTGGCTGGAAGAAATGAATGTGATATTTGCAGTCCTTGTACCCACTGTAGCTGAACGATTTGAGTATTTGTCCAGGGAGTGGATGGAAGATGCATGTTCTGTGCCCACCTTCTGTTGGGGGAAGAATGTTAAACTCGCATTGTAATTCTCCATAGAGAGATCCTAAATCATATATGCTCTTGGTAGCAAAGATGGTGCGCTCCCCTCCTCCTGTTGAAGCTGTCACCTTAGCTTGAATTGCTGTTTGGGTTTTTTGAGGGTGTGTGTTCATTTTATTTTGTATGGTAAGCCAGCAAGTGCTGGAAAAAGCTTAACTTTGTGGAGTTTGGATTGTGCCTTGTAGGACAGACAAGAGTTTTGGTCCCTGTTCTCAGGATAAATCTGTGTAGTATCTGATGGTTTTATTCAAAACAAAAGATGGAAACTAGAACATGGTACTCGGATGCCTACTGAAGCAGTAGCGTTTTCTGCTGTACCTGTCTCATCTTTCACAATGAATCTTGATCACAGCTTTCTTCTTTTCTAGCCAAGTAAAACACCGTAAAAAGAAAACTGGCAAATATTTTCATCCAGAGAAGTGTACAACCTGTAGCTAGCAGCTGTCTCCTAGAAGGATATAGGTAGAATTATTTGTTTTAGTCTTTCAGGCAGAGAAGGGAATTCAACCTGGATTTCTTAATTACTGGGTGGGTGCTCTAACCGCTGTACTGATGTACAATTGTTTTTTGGGGGGCAATTGAGTTTTGAAAGCCTTAACAAATCCTTAGCCACTGTCACTGGGGAAAAAAAAAGTGAATCAGAGAATGTGAGGCTGTAGGAGTATCTCTGTAGATGTTCAGAAAGGGAATTCGGTAGACAAATACATGTCAAATTTTAAATAGAAATTGTATATTTTTGTGCATAATCTGTATGTAGAAAGACAATAGCATTATAAACCCTTGTTACTAAAAGATTGGAAAAGGAGGGAGTTGTATTAATTTTCTGTTTCTTAATCTCGCTTATACTAGTACATATGAAAGTTGTGAATGACAATGTGCATGCTACAATTGCATGTACTTTATTTCTTTTCTCTAGTTTGTCATTAGTGAATGAGTTAACTGAGTAGAAGCACCACCTGAATTCAGTCTTCAAAAATCACTATCACATGTAAGTTGGGGGTGGGGGGGAGACATAGAAAAGCTGTGTACTCCTTAATAGATGTTCATGGTTTTCAACGTTTCATGATTCTTTTTTGACTCAGTCATCTGTAGCAGTTGTATAAATTACTTCTAATGATGCAGTAGTGCTGAAGGATTTTGTTTTTACTTTGCAGTATGTTATTATTAGCTCTGAGGAAAAAAACCTGTATTGTTTGGCCTATATAAAGGACATATAAGAAAAAGAGAGTGAATTCAAATCAAAAGAGAAAAGGAAATTTAAACCTTTGCCACAGATGTTTTCTTTAGAAAGGAAATGTAAATTGTCGCTTTGCAAAGTGAACTAAATGGAACATCTGTGAGTTCTTGTCATTCCTCAAGACTTGATTCTCTTCTGTTTCTACTAGTCTTAAAGATGCATATTCATCTTGATCCTGCTTCCATTGCCTGTTAACTTCAGCAGTGCTGGACAAAGCCTTTTATGGGAAGAAAAATAAAAAAATTAGTTGATAAGATCATCAGTGTGCCTCGACCTGCTTTAAGAAGCTACTGGATAGTACAGGTTGGGCAGCAGTTGCTAGTGGAAACATAGGCACAGTTTGAATGTCAGTGTGAGACTGCAATGCACAGACAACCTGTCTATTTTTGTAAGTGGGAAGACAGTAAGGAATGTAAAAGAAAAGCTGTTGTATTTTCTTTTTTTTGGTATTACTGGTAGTGTACAATAAATGAACCTTGATTAGCTGGGGTTACTTAGGTTTATATTAAAGATTCTCAAAGCTGCAGCCCAGAAAGAGAGGAAAGAGCTTAGAGTGATTAAATCTGGCCTTTATTCTTTTGATTCTGAAATAATTTGAGTTTTCCAGAATAATTTGTTTAGCTCTTGTATGATTACAGCAGATTCATCAAGTTTCTCTACACTCTTTGATGGCATCTATGGAGCATTACACAGCTGGGCTGTGCGCTCAGTTTCTATTCCTTGTAGTGTGTTTTCTCCTGAGCCTATTCCTAAGGCAGAGCTTAGGAAGAGCTCCCCAGGACACTCCTATTGCTTTGCGTGGTGCAGACATACAGTTTCATTGGGTGTGCAGTATCATGTGAATTCTTCATCTGTGCCCTTAGCTCAGCTTTCTTCTGTGATAGTCACCTGTATTGGGTGTCTGTGTCCAGCTTTCAGTAGCGGGGCGGGGGAGCGCTGCTTACCAAATAAACTCTGTCGGTGATAAGGAGTTTCTCTCTTGCATGTTCATCTGGACCAGGTCTCAGGCTCAATTTAATGGTTAAAGATTACTCCAGTATATGATTCTGGGGAACTTGTTTTTAAAGGCTTGCAATTTCTTTTTCTCAGCACTTATGTGAAGGAAACCAGATTTTAGATTTTAAGAATCAAAAATAACTGGATGGAAAAACTTGGACACAAATGTCACAGCAGCATGGTTGTAAAGTAGAATTTAACTGAAATTGTATTCAAAATATCTTACATCAAAGAATAAATGCAAAGAAATGGATCTGTAACTGGCTATGGAGGTCGCACAAATGATTGATTAATTTGTGACTGCCAACCGTAAAACAAATCAGAAATAAAATCTGGAAGAAAACCCCAGACAGTTTCTGCAATGGCAATGTTGGATTGTTTTGTGGGATGAAGACAGGTGATTTTTTTTTTCTTCCTTTTTTTTCTGCCTTTTACCATTGAACTTAAACTGGATAATTATATTTTGTAACCATCCTGCACTGCATAGATATTGTGGCGTTTCCAGTATTGTGATGGGAGAACAGCACCGTCTGCCTTGGTAAAAAGTGTTATTGCCAGAATAAGGGGCTGTGAAGAGGAAAATGTGAGGACAGAGAGCAGACCTCCAGCTCTTCCACTCTTGCCTGATTAATTCTCTTTAATTGGGTAAGAAACGGATACTAAGTTAGATCCAGCTTAGGTCCATTGCCATTTCTGACTTGGTGCTGATGCCATAGCTTGTCAATGCAAAGGCAGTGGCACAGGAGAAAGGGTGACACTTGAATGCTGAGAAAATGAAAACCAGAGGGCAGCTGTTTGTTGGTAGTTGCCTGGAAGTGTGGCAGTGCCCTGTCCCAAGCCCAGCAATAACAAGGATGGAGGGCTTTGCTGCTTTCCTGTCCATGCTGCGTATCTACCTGAGAGGGGAAAAACTCCAGGAGTCCTAAGTTCTCTAACTAGTGACAAAAAGAGCAAGCAAATATTACGAACTCCCTCATCTTGTAGCTGAAGTTGCACAGTTGCTTCTGAAGAATCTAGAAAGAGATCCCTGACCCCTGCATGGCAGGCATTAATCTCATGCACGAGCTGCAGGAGGGATGTGCTACATCAGTAATATGTTTGGCTGTATTGCCTCTAATTTCCATCCAGAGATTCTATCCAAGGCAGGAATCATAACTGTTAATATTTAGCTGCTGTCTAGTTACATTAACCGCTTGCAAAATTTGTTTCATGGTTCCATCTTGCTGATTTTCTTCACAGTGGATGAAGAATGCCGTCACTTATTTATGCCTTGTCTTCGAGGTCTGTGCAGTGACCGTAAAGATACTGAATTTAAACCTTGTTAATAACGATGTTTGTTGTCCATATGGTTCTGCTTTGTACAGTCAGTTTTACTTTATTCAGTGTCACTTCCTAGATTCTCCTCATAGTTCTAATGTAGAAGAATTGTAACATTGCATTTTAGAACAAAACATGCAAGCTTAGTCTGATATTTAGCTTTTGTTATTTAATCTTTTCTCCTTGATTTGAATTTGAAGATCTTTCTGTTCAGGTTAATTCTGTAACAGGAAAAAAACAGTTCTGGCTATTTTTCTAGAACTTGCAATATTAATTCAGAGAACATGGTTATTTGAAAACATTTTACTTAGGATATGCTGTATAATATATTTTGTTAAAGCATTTAAAACTTTTTTTTTCAAATGAAAAGCCTTCTCTATCTACAACTAAAACAACAAAACAATTTTTTAGCATCAAAAATGTTGCTTTTACTTTTGTTTATCTGACCTGTGCTGAGCATGCATCCAGTATCTGACAGAGATGGGGTGTGTATGTATGTGCCATACCCCTGTTTGGTTTTTGGGTTTTTTTATATAGTTGACTTAATTTGTTGCTAAGTTTATTTGTGTCCTTTTAGTTTCACTGTTTAATACTGGAAGTATAGGGTAGGAATCCTTATCTTCTAAAAAAAAAATATGTATTTGGGTGACTGCAAAGTGATCATGAATGATGGTGGTGGTGTGACAATGATGCTAAGTCAGAATCTGTACCTGCTGCTTTTTTTGCTAACAGTTAAGACTTAATTTTTGCCTTTGCCTCATAGTATCAATGTGACTCTTATGGAACAGTCAGTAAATCATGAAAGAAGAGGTAGGTGCATCCCATGCAGGATACATGTTTTTAGGCCATAGCGTTATGCAGCTGAGAGTAGAATTAGTTTTTCCTTTTGATACTTGGTCTCTTAAAACATTTAACAGCCAGCAGAGAAATCTTAGAAACTGTTTTTATATCTTGATCAGTAATACAATACAGGCTAGTTCAGTCAATTTGACATAATATTGTTAGCACTCTCCTTTAGTACTAAAAGAGTACTTTAGATGTGTTTAAATTCAATATTCTCCTTTTAATCTATTATACATGTTAAGAATGTAAGTCACTAGTTTGAATTCTGGCAAGATAAGACAGTAGTTTCTGGATGAAAGACAGTAGTTCGGTGATTATTTTGGGTCTGGACAGATAGGTACACATGTTCATGCTTGCTGCTTGTAGCTTCTATTAAAACTGGAGGTTGTTGAACAGTCTCACTCTAATGCATATCCCCCTCCAATTTTAGGAGAATGGTATATTGTCAGGGCACAGCAGGGAACTTTGCATCACCACAGCTAGCACCATACCCAGTCTGTGAATAAACTGACTTCATCTTCTTTTGCTATTGATCCATCAGCTTTCATGTTAGCACTAAATTCATTCTTAAAAAATAATTAGCTCCAGTGTCTCGGCAGAATTCCAAGTAGGCAATTACATTCTGCCTGCTTAAAAATACTCCCTGTAGTTACAATTGGATAACTTATAGTGACAGGTGATTGTGTGTTTTGTGATATGTTTTCGGTATGGTTGTTTTATCAGCGTGAAGTCTGCCATAATGCTGCAAATACCTCACACTGCAAGAACCTATTGACCAGGATGGCTTATTAGCATGACAAAGAAAAGTGTATATGGAAAATATTTCCCCAATATTTTGAAGGCTAAAGAAGAAAGATTTAGATGTTCCTTCTACACTTCTATCTATAATGTGCCTTTAGGCCTATGTGCATTGATGCAGAAGAGAAGAGCAAAACTGAACCTTGCTTCTTTTGTAGAACTCGCTATTAATTATGGACTCAGGACTGACACTTAAAATAGTTGAGAAAACAGAGGGAAGATACTGCTTTTGTTTGTTGACTGTAGTACTTTGGATTCAATTTGAAGTTGGATTATTTCAGGAACATTGTTTAATAGAAGAAAAAATAGACATGGAATAAAATATTTATTAGCTTATGCTTCCCTTTCCAAGGGTAGTAAATAATTGAAAACTTGTCTTCTTCCTTTTTTTTTTTTTTTTTTTTTTTTTGGACAGGGAAAATGGAATTTATAGTATCCAAATAACTTGTATCTGGTATTAACTAGTTTGAAAAGACCAGGAAGGAATTTGGATTTGTAGATATTTGATGAAGCACTAGATAATTAAAAAAAAAAATCCTGAAGTAGGGGGAGTTGAAGTTTGGTCTTCCACAGTTGAAGACCAAAGCTACATTTTGATAAAGAAAATCATTGACTGAACGGGTCTGATACATTTGCTGATTATTTAAATTTTGTGATCTTTATATTGGTGAAAGAGGTGGAAGGGAATTTTCAGATTTCATGGGCTTGCTCTTTGTTATTCATATAGATACTCAAAAGGGCGGACATGGTCTAGACATCAAGTCCTTGCAATTATGTACTATCAATGGAGCATTTTAGGAGAACAAGATAGAAAAAACAAATGAGGTTAGTAGCCAATCTGAGGGTTTTTCTCCCCTTCTGTTTTGTCTTCTGGTAATGGAAAAACAAACCTATTTTTAGAAGTTCCCTTTATGATGTGAAATTGTGGCATCTCTGACATAAGTTGCAGAGAGTTAGCAAACCTTGCAAATTGAAATATGAAGAACTAATAATTCTAGTTTTTTCCACTCAGGACTTTGAGATTAAGAGTCAGTCCTTTCCTAATCACGAAATTGACTTAAAAAAAAATAAATTAATTTTTAAAGGAGGTTCTTCTTCCTTCTATATGCAGAGTTTTTAGGAGATTATAGTAGAATTTTTGGCAGTTCTTGTTTCATATCTATGTCTCTTCTGTCTGAAATACAAGGGACCAACATTGCAGTTATATTACAGACTTGGGCAGTCTCAAACTTTATGACGAGCATAAAATAAATAATCTTACTTATCTTGTTAATTATGACAGGAATATTCTGCCAAACAAGGGGGGAAATTTGCTGTTGAAAAGCTTCATTTAATCTTCTGGCATTCTTTGGACAAGGTTGTTGGTTGTATAAGCTCTTAGAAACAAGCTTCAGAACAATTTTGAGAACAACATAGTAGCTCAGATGGCTAGCGTATGTTTAGGGATTCAGTTATTGCCTTTGTCTTTTCTTTTTCGGTTCCCTTTATGTTTTGTTCTGTCTTTAAGCAGTAAAACCTGTCTGTCTGGAAATTGTAGAGGCAGTTTTATCACACAGCATCTATTTTCAAATTGAGTATTATTTAGGAAATGATCAGAAGAGCTGCTTTTTATTTCTGATGTGGATCTTCAGTATAAATTCCCATGTACTTTAAAAAAGCAAACACTGGGAATATGCACTCGTTTAAGAGTTTCATCCCAAGTAGTTTTACTGGTTTTGTTACATCTCATTATGCATGCTCTTGATAATTTAATTAACACTACCTCCATTTAGCATAACTGGTGCAGCTTTAATAGTGTGATTTAATGCCATAGTAATTCATTCAACGTGTGTTTTGGATTTGAAGTGAAAATTTCTGTGTCTGTCCTTTTTCTGAACACTAGTCTAATGACTCCAAGTTAAACAAGCAGGAAAAAAAATCCTGAAGCCAGTTTTGGTTTTGATAAGGTTTTCTTTTGCAAGGTGTGATTTATTATGCTTTTTCTGCCCCAGTAACATCTTTGATTTAATTTCAATTTCATTTCAGAATAAAGTTGTGGTTACCTCTTGCTATGGGTATTTTGCGTTGTCTTGGTCCTATCGTGTGCGCTCTAGGACCTAAAATAGCTTAACCTGTGTGTATGTAGCCATTTTCTCTCTTGGCATTTTTGCTTTGTCAGTTTTTCCTGTTCTTTGGACATCTTTCCATAAATTCACCCTGTATAGACAGCTCTCCTATTACACAGTTTATAGATCTCAGATCAAATTTGAAGGACAGCAATTAGAAACACATTGCTTTAATGGCATCATTAAAATTGCTGAGAAGCCATTGAGAAGCAATAGAGGTATAATTATTCTTTGTGCCACTTGTTTGCGAAGTCACATTTCAGTATTGGACTCTGCAAGTAAGGTAGTAAGTTTCTGTAATCTCCAGGTTTCGCATTGATGTATGGAAAGGATTAATGATGGCTTGATTTGCAGACCTCAGCTTGAATTCTAGGCCGTTGTAAAGAAGAATAAAAAACTGGAAACAGTGTACATTTATGGCAAAGTAGGAAATTCTTACCTGAAGATACTGGGACATTGAACCTGATGCTGACCACCAATGCTAATTTCAAGATAGTTTCTTTCTTTACTTTGGGAAGGTAAAGAGGTCTATAGTCTTCAGCAAACATAGTGTTGCATGTAAGTTCAGAAATGTTTTTTTTTTTTCAGCACTAGAAGTCTTCAACTAAGCAGATACTTTTCTCAAAATAAGTAGTACTGACATTGCATATGAAACTCAGTGTATCACTCATTATAAAGTTTACTTTGCTGCAGTATTAATGTGTTATAAACTCCCTTCAGTTGTCACTTATTCTCTGTAGTATCCAGACTTCTCAAAGCTCCTTTGTACTTTCCACTTTCACTGATTGCAATTTTCTGGAAGAACCACTAGGTTGCCCTCAAGATATTTTCTTTTGTCAGTGTGGTTCCATTGTGGGCCACTATTCAGAATGGAATTAGGTTGCGTTAGTGTTTCTTGTGGATGGGCCATCCATAAGAATGGCTACAAACCCGTCTGTAGGGATGAAATGTTGATGAAACCAAGCTGCAATCACCTGTTGAAATTAAACCCTAATTAATCCATCAGGTTTTTCATCAGTCTGTTTCCCCAAAGCTAAACTTGCGACATGAAAAGCAAAAAATCTGCAGAACTCTGAATGTCTTAAGGATCACTTGCTTCCTTACTTAAGAAGATCAGCTTGTCCTCATGCCTCTTTATGGCAATATCAGGTGCTTTGAGAAATTAAGATCTCTTATTTCACAAAATTTCAAACCGGACCATACCACAAAGCATTTTTTTTCTGCTTGCTATCAATAGGTAATTATTTCTTCACTGTAAGTTTCAAGTTATACTTTGCCAAGGCAGAGTATGTGATACCAGCTTTGGATGGCATACAGTCTATGGTATCTGTAGAGCTGCCACTCAAAGTGATACCGTGTTAGTTGTCTTGGAGGCAGCTGGAGAGGTGCACCACAAAAAAGATACTGATTGATAGAGGCTGAAAACTCTTTATTCCCAATTTGCAAGGACCGTAGTGCTTTATATGTGTAACAAATAGATTCATGCCTATGTTTTCTCATATACGGAAGAGGGTTTTTTACAACACAACAACAGTGACTTATCCATGGATTCTAACTGTGGTCTCTACTGTTTCACTGCTGCTTCTCATTTCCGGGGTACCTCGGAAACATTGCCTTTTGCAGTGAAGGATGTGAGTGGGCTGTGGTTATCTTCTGTACATAGACTTGGAGCAACTATGCATTCCTAAGACTGCCATTCCCATTCTGATACAGCAAGACTCGTGCATACCTACTGTGGAATCTGTTTTGATTATATGATTCAGAAGAAGCGTGTTTATTGCTGGTTAAGTATTTGTCAAGACTGAGTTTTGATTGGTGAAATACTGACTACCTACTCTTGTTATAAAACCTCTGCTGTGGATGCTTACTTCAGCTTTAGAGATTGATTCAGAGTGGAAGAGGCATGGCAGCACCATGGGCTTTCCAGAAAACCTTTGCTTCTGCTGAGTCTCCAGAAGGTCAATTTTTTAAATCCTAAAGTAATACATTAATTGCACAAGTTCTATTGAAAACTTGGAAAACCATTGTGACATGCAAATTGGTGATTGATATTTAATCGAAAGGTGACAAAGTAGGGAATATCAATTGAGAGTAAACTATACATGACTCGAAACTAACAGTGAATGCTAACTAGGAATTCTGACTCCTAAGACACTCACCCATAGAGATGGATCAGAATCATGCTATATTTTGAGACAACATTGTTTGATAAGGAATTAAGTTCCTTATCAGTCACATGTTTGGTTTTCTTTTCACTTATGCTAGTATAAATTTACAGTAACTCCACTGAAAGAAGTGAAGTTCCTACTGCTGCGAAACTAGAGAAGGTGAGGAACATCTGGATTCTGAGACTTTTTCGGTAAAGCCTTCTGGAGAAGTCACAGGAGTCACATAATGGAAACATCCTCTAATTTTTACTGTGCCTTTTTCCCTTGTTGCAACACATTTCTGTTGCCAGGGTAACCAATCATGAATTGTTCATAGTAAGTGACCTTGTCATTGCTTTTATATACGCCATGAGTTATTGTGCAGAGGATATTTATAGAATTATAGAGGTGATTGTGACTGCCTGAAGACAAGCAGGTTTTGTTTCATTTAATTTTTTTCTGTAGAATAGGAGGCTGAAAACCATACGAGAAGAAAATATTAACATTCATCTGCAGAATACATCTTGGTATTATTCAGATAGGGACAAATACAGCTAGTAAGTCATAAGGCAGCTGGATGAAAAGTGGTCAGCTCAGACTCTTGTATGCAGTGTTTTCATTTGATACTCTTCTGGACTGCACTTGGATATATTCAGATTTACTCTTCTGTGATGGATATTTTTAGAGGTGTCAGAATTCTTTTAAGCTATGTCAAAAAGACTGCATGATGCACACTTAAAAGAAAAACCAACCAACCACCACCAACAAAAAAACCCTAAACAAAACAAAAAAACCCAAACAACAAAACCAACAAACTTGTTTTCTCGACTCTTCTGAATGGCAGGAGCTACTGCTTATTCTCTTTGTCCTGACATACTGGACAGAAGTTAATTAAAATAAAACTCTACCAACATTTTAAGTCGAGTGATAATAGAGATAAATGAAGAATGCTAGTTCAAATAGGAAAATAATATAAAGAGTGTCTGAGAGCCACAGAAGGCTTCCTAGCCATTTTGTGCATTCAGGAATTAAAAAGGATTTTATTACATAATCTGGTAATTCTATTCAAAGTTGTGTTGTAATTGTTACTTTAATCGAGGAAAAGGTGTGGTAAGATCTTTGGGATTCGAGGTATAATTGTGACGTAAGGATGAAGTTCGTGTTTGCCATGTAGTTATAATTGTGGTGCAGCTGGGCATTAGAGCTGTGCCTGTCTGCACACACTTGGTTGTCATTTCCTGCGTGGTCCAGGAATCCCTCAGCTGGTTTCCCCACAGAGGAAACAGTGCCTGGCTGGAGACAATGTCTGGGCTGCAGACCACTGGCACAAGATGACTGAACGCATATGGTCACCTTCACAGCAAGCCTTCACTACTTGTTAAAAGAACAAGGAATTTGGACAGTCCCATGCAGCTTCTACTGTGCATATAAACCAGTTAATAGGCGCTACCTGCATGCTGAAGATGTGTTGATTATTTCCTTGGGCAGAGCACGTGGCAGTCTCAGAAACCCCCATATGTGATTCTTGCTGTAGAATTTACCGCACTATACACTGATACTTTTAAATAGCCACTGGAAACCATTCTTGCGGATGCAGGAATGCTCATGAAGTTCAGTTATGGTAATTGGGAGCTGTTTTGTACATAGTTTAAGCTAACTAATAGCAGTGGATCATTCAAATGCTGGAATACTGTTGCACCACAGGCCAGCTGGATTGTAAGAATTCAGCAAAACAATAGCTCAGGCAGTCTCGCGTGATCCAACTGGATGCCATTGCAAAGACCCTTGTGATGGAGATACCTATCGCCAACTGAGCAGCAACTGACCATCCTGTTCTGGAGATTCAATTCCCCACATGAAAGCTATGCAAAAGGTCCCAATATCTTTATTATTATTGTGTGTTTCTTTTAAGCAAACAGTGTGCCTGTGAGTGTCTTTGTAGCAAAAGAAACAGGCTTATTTCCATTTAGCAGCCGGCTGGAATTTCATGATCAACTAATGATGTTTTGAATTACCTATTGATAACAAAGTGGATATATTTTATTATTTACATATTGAGTTAACTTCAGATGAGTAGTGGTACAGCCCTGAGTCCATCAGTAGAAGAGCTCTTACTCAATACTTTACATAATGCAAGAAAGCAGTAAGCAAAAATAGAGAGGAGGTTGCCCTGCAAATTTTGTATGCTAAACATCAAGTGCTCAATTGGACTAAATGGCATAGCAGTACAACACTGAGCAATTTAAACTGTCATTTTTAAGTGGCTGGGAATGGTAAACTCATGGGAGGGATAAGTAGTCTAATGTGCCCTCCCATTCATTATCTACTTACAATGTTCTTTTCCCCCCCCAGTGTCATAGGTAAAAGACAACTAAGCTTACCAGCCTGACACTGAATAAGTATATACAAAGAACTAACACTTTGTTTGTATGTAGTTCCACTTAATTTGCCATCAAGCTAGTCTAATTTTGTGCAAATACTACTATGCTTATATTTAGTGTATCAAGCCACTCTATTTTGGTGTTTCCACAATTCATTGCTTCCTGGAGATCTGGTCCATGATGTAGGTATAACTACAGCAACCATAAGCTAAATAAGTATTGGATCTTTGGAGAGAATGATCTAGGTGTGGGTTTTTTTTTTTTTTTTTCCTTTGTTTTGCCTAAGTGGGGATAAGAATAGGCGACAGAAACCAGTCACTTTGGATAAACTGAAAGGCCCTTAGACTTCTTGCTTTAAAAAGGTACTTACAAATAGTATCAGGTTTGTAGGCTTTCTTTGCATCCACCTGGGCATCATCTTATCTTTAATTTGTGCTTATACTAACTTGGAATGACCACTTATTTTGCCCCATGCTTCTTCTTGTCTGAAGAACAAAAGTAATTCTTAAGATGTTTCAGTTTGCTTGCTGTCAACAGGATCGCAGCTAGCCCTTTGATTTAATTTTTCTTGTCTTGTATGCTTGCACATCCTGAATGAACTTTGTTAAAGCAAGCAAGTTAGCATTCTGTTGCCATCCAGTGGAGCGAGTGGTCTTGTTTACGTTTGAGTGTTTTAAATGAGGCTTAAATATATAGTATTACAACTCTTCTGTAAATGGTTTTGAGAAAACCATTTATTATCCATTTGCTTGAGGGATTTGCTCGAACTGCAGCAGTCAGAAACAGTATGTTAAATGAGATAATGTGGAGAAGAGATCTGCATTTATGGGCTCCTTGTTATACATTAGCATGTTGGTCTGGGTAGACTCTGTATTTTTGCAGTCACAGAACATGCCCAGATCGCAGTGTGGAGAGCGCATTGAGCAGTCCGGACACTGGGAAAAGTCCGTCTATGCATTTATCAGTGCTTAGTCCAGAACTGCGATATAGGTAGGTACTTATAAATTAGTCAATCAATTCGCTCGTTGATGGCAGCTCCCACTGATTCTGATTGCAGGAAGGATCTCAGGGAATCAAATAGCTGATCAGTGTAGTCACCAGTGGGTGCTTTAAGGAGGTGGAGTGAAGATAAATAGCAATTGCAGCTTACTGTGGGATTCTAAAGCATAAATACAGTGACAAAAAATGTCATCAGTCATCGTGTGTGTGTGACTTTACAATCCAGGACTACAGAATACATTAAATTTACTTAGTAACTGCTAGAAGTTAGCAAAGCTACAGTGGAGATTGATCAGATCTGCATATCACTTGTTTATTGATGTGCTTGGGTCAGGACCTTTTCTTTTCCACTCTTCTCATTCTTCATATGCTATTCAATAGCTATCCCATTTCCTATTCAGGTAAGGGCTCTATAGAAAATTAGGATCTGCTCTGTGACTGGGATTGGTAGGTAGAACTTCAATGCCAATGATATTTTTTCAAATCCAAGAGTTCCCGTCATGAAAGTACACACTTTTAGTCAAACACATCAGTGGAAAAGGGGAGCATTAGGAAATGAGCAAAAAAAACCAGAAGGGAATATTTGAAAATACTTTTTGTGTTCTCTCATGTTTCTTTTACACTTAAATAGATCGGATGGGATTACTCAGAGCAGTCGGGTTGACTAGTAATGGCAATCTTAAATTGCATTCAACATTAGTGACTGCATTGTCAAGAACGGTAAGTTCAGTTCCAAAATGCAAAGTGCCACCTACAATTCTACATAAATGTGTAAGTTTATTCCTTTGCACATCTGCAGCTCTAGGGCTAAGATACCTGTGATACTTTCTAACTTACGTGATTTTGAGTGACTGATGCTACTTACAAAAAACAAACCTACATGCTTATGTCATGTGCTTGATGCAGAAGCTTAAAGTTGATCCAGAAGCATAAAGGCAAAAGGAGTCTTAAGATTTTCAGTTGGATTCAGGCTTTGAGGACAGCATACAACAATTTCTTCTTAAAGACACTTAAAATGTCTTTTCTAGTAAAGGCTTAAGAGTTGAGTTATTAACCCCACAGGATTTGAAAAATCATAAAAGGGCTATTCAGTTGAAAATCACATACAGTTCTTTTAAAATACATAATAGGATTTTTGAAGTGCTCAATACAAATGAGTTGCATGCAGAAGTTTGAGTCGCTTTGTTCACAGGCCAGGCTAGTTCATCATATGTGTTTATGCTTAACAGGAATGTTTGTTTGAAAGTGAACAGCAGTTAGAACAATTAGGCAGATCAATAAAAAATACTGCCTTTATGGGAAATATCTGTTTGGCATTTGGGAAGAAACAAAGTACTACTTCTGAAAAGCCCTCTGAAGCTCTGGAAAAGAGACATCGTTTGAACAAACATCTGTATACTATGGAAAAAAAGAAAGCTTTTTTTTTTAGTTGAAGAGGATTTTTCTGAATTGATTAAAGGTTTTTTAAATAAGCTATGGTAACTTAAAATTGATGAATCAACAGTTACTTCTACATTTGTTTTTCACACTATACTTTAATGTGCTGTATCTTATCATAGTTAAAGGAATGTAGATTATATATAGGAATTTACATCTACATGTTCAAATATATTGTATTATAATGTAGATACCATCTGCAGTGTCACTAAAATTGTTGGTAATCAAGCTATGATACATCATTGTCACTGTAAAATATAAACCTATATAGGATTTTATCTGTTGCTAAATTAGTCAATATGCTTTGTCTCGGTAAATTTTATGTGCAAGTAAAATTTTGTAAAAAAAAAACATTGAGGGGTGGCATTCATATAGTAAGTCACAACTATGGATTTTATTGTCTTTGAGATACATATTCCGAAGTCTTTCAAAGAATGTTAATGTTACTTTCATAGATATTACTGTGCATTAATTCTTAGGCTTTTTCTTCCATTTCAGTCCCATTTTGTCATTTTTATGCATTTGTCTTTGGGTCATAAATTGTCTGCAAGTCTTTATCTCTTGCTTTATTCTGCAATTCCATATCCTTTCTGTTCACACTGTTTGGGCTACATCTGGTGTTCAGAATCTCAGATTTCAGTTTGATTTTTCTGGTACCTCACCTGTAACCTTTTTGGTTTGGAAGATATTGTGTTTCACATTTAGGATGTGAGGATTACAGTAACACTCTGAATTCCCTCTTTAGCCATCTCTTCTTTAACTCAGAAATACTTTTAAGTATCTTCTAGTTTCTGCAAGTCTCCAGCGTAACATAGTGAGTCTGGACTTGAAGAGAGTACGTGCAGAAAATGTATGTATTTATTTGTGTTTGAAGATGAACCCAAGTTTTTGCATGATGAGACAAATTACCATTTTTCAGGGAAAACTGTAAAAATAGTAAAAAGTGTACATATACACTGTATCTTATGAATGAATTGGGTAGAAAATGTATTACTCTTTTCCTGCATATTCAGTCTCAGGTATTCTGTCTAGAAGGTTTTAAATATTGAGGTGTAACAGGTTGTTAAGAATGGATGGGAGAAACTGAAAATGAGGATGGTACAAACTCAACTTCTCAGTTAGAACGGAACAGTTTGTTTGGATCATGGAGACAAAGACATCCTCAGTGTCCAGCACAAGGCAGTCCATTCCTTGTCCTCCTGTTGCACATTCAGAAGGTGCAAATGTGGATAAGGATTGAAGACTCTAAAGCAATTTCGAGATACTAAGGTACCTTGTTGCATACTAGCTTGGGGGGGGTGGGTGGTAAGCCACATTAATTCCTTATGGTCTATGTCCTACTTCTTACTGATAATTACTCGAGATGGAGGTATATGCAGAGGTATCTAGATATGTTCCAGTTTATATCTTAGCTTGTGTACCTCTGCATTTCTCTGCTGTCACCATTTGGTGTAAATGAATTATAAGAATACCTCATTGGCACAGTATATTTGCAACAGTGTGCATCCCCTCCTTGCAGGAGAATGGCTTGGTCACCTGTGTACCCCTCTACCTACCCTCGCTTGGCTGCCCACTTCCTGGTTCTTGATATTGAACTAGGAAACCGAAGACACTGCTAAATCTGGCACTGCTTCTGAAAAAGATGTTCTCCATTATCAGACAAGCTGCCTGGGACACTGGTCGAACTCAGCCATGCTCGAATTTTCTTTGGTCGTTGCTGTATGGTTACCTGTTTGATAGTTGGCATTATCTGAATGTTGATGATTGTAAATAAAATATGTTGGCGTGCTAGTATCTGAAATGTTTGTAGCTAATGAGAGCATTGCTAACTGCAATCAAACTCTGTTTTCTAAACTTGCTAAATTATTTTCTGATATTGAATTTATTGTAGCTATTAAAAGAAAGTTGTGACCTTTCTTGCTCTAACACTGGAGTACCTCAATTCTCTCCAGTCATATGTTGCTATTATAAATCTAAACTGAGTATTAGTAATCTTCTGTACAGCCAGATACTCTGGCTCATGTTCATTCAAATTGTAGCTCCAGACTTACAAATGAGAAATGAGACTGAGGAACCTCTCTGGAGATTTCTAAAATAATATACAATATGGTTTAACCTGCCAGATCATTATATGACACTGCTGTTTCACACTGATAAAGGTGTATAAGTGGTGTGTAAGAATGAAATGGCACTCTTAAAAATGATCATTTAACTGTAAGACCTTCAGCGACTTAAAATGTTGCTTCTGAATTAAGTCAGTGGTAATGGTACTTGTGAAGCCTGGCACAGCATACAAACTGCGTACAAACTCTGTTCTGCAACGATAGTGCACTTCCATTTGCTTCAGTAGTGATATTGAAGCAAATGAAAGCACACACACTCATTTTCTTGACTCTGCTATGTTCCATGGTACATTATATCCTACTTTCGTTGCAGGATCAAATGACTCATGTCTCAGTTGAAAGGAGTGAAACTGCTGAGTTCTATAGGGTAAATGACAAATAGATGCAGATTAGGAGGGTACACCTCCATAGGTACCAACATTTCTTTTCAAAGTGGTCAAAATGATACGTATCTATATAAATGCTAAGCAGTTTTTCTGAACTTGTGTTTATCTTTGAAAGCAGCTTTGAAAGTTGCTGAATCTTTTTCAGAATTACAGAAGGTTCTGTTTAAAAGCTTGACTAGTTTTTTCAGCTATATGTCTGCTTAACCAAAGATATTACTTTGACCTAGAAGCCTCTTTTAATCTTAACCCCCATCAAAATAAGAAACAGGTACCCTAGTATTCAGGCAGTATAATAAATAATTGGCATCTAAAATTGGTGGTGATTTTTTTTGTTTGCTTTGTTATACTGTAATAACAGCTAGAAACTTTAAGAAATAGTTCAATAAATATGCAGGCTACAAAGAATCTAGTCAGACTGTCTCACTTTTCTCTGAAAAATTTTTTCTTAACTGCTGTAATGTTAAGGTTTGGGTCAACAGTCAAAACATTTGTGTTGTCTTTGGCATGTCTAAATGCCTTAAATTTTCTTAGGCATTTAACTTGGGTTACGCTTGACTTCAGTTCTTCTAAATAATTAATTTTATGAAACGTTTGCTGTTTTTATTTCAAGATACAAAATGTGTGATTCATCTCTTTAACAAAAAATATGTACCTCTTGAGAATGCTTTTGAGAAATTGAAAATTTAATTGTAGGTGCCTATTCAGTGCTTTAAAAATATACCCATTTTTGCATGGGAATTTTGTTTCCTTGTCTGGTGGTATATAGGACAAGCTCATCAAAACATAATCATTAGACTTGTAGAATTTTCTTGATAATGAGTCCCAAAGAATCTTTGTGATTACACCATATCAAGGTAAGGAAACACTAGCGGCCCTTTCTGCATGATGATTAGACAAACCTTTTTTCTGTTTGGTTTGGTTTGCGTGGGGTGGTGTTGTGGTGGTTTGGTTTTTTTTGTTTGTTTGTTTTGTTTTGTTTTACTACTTTGCTTTCTCCAAGTAAGACCCTATTTTAGTCCTGTTTTGATGTCTTTTAGTTTCTGTAGGTTCAGGCACTTATAGGAGATCCAAAAGAGCTTTTTACATAGCTCTGTTCTTCATTACTTTTGGGTCAGTCAGGCCCTGATCTTACAAAGTACATCCGTAGTTTATTTTTACATGCACGAGTAGTCTCAGTTCGGTTAAAATGTGTTTGCAGAATGAAGGTCTATAATTTTCTACAAATACTGGCTCTGATATGCTCTTTTTCAGAATTAAGATCATCATTATAAATCTTGATGAAAATAGCTAAACTTCATTGTGATATGTATGTGGGGAAACTTCAGGTCTTGAGATAACATAAGTAAGTTGCCTCTTTTAACCAGCTACTTCAATATCTGTAATAAACCCCTTCATTTTACTTGACTCAACTTGATGGTAAAAAGTTTTGTTTTTTTGCTCTTTCCCCCTTCCCCTGAGAACATAGCTAAGCTTAGCTTTCTAATAGCCGAAACTGTTGGCTTTTAAAAATTAGCTTGAAATACCTCCAGGAATATTATTTGGCCAGCTTCAAGGCAGCTCCTAAAATGCTTAATGCTTTTGAAAGCCAAATTAAAGTTTTGTTTCATTTAAGTTGTGTAGCTGGATAAGATTGAACAGAGTGCCCTACTTGCACATCGCAATCTATGTGAAATGGTTTTTTGATCGTCTCCATGCATATCTAAAATACACCTCCAATTTCTTTTCAGGATCTCAGCTTATTCAGCTTTTACTATAATGGTTCATTAGCCTCCTAGGCTTTTTCTTAAGAGTTGCAGTCAATTTCCCATCTTTGCTGTTTTACATTAAATCACTTCGATTTCCTAAATGTAGTAAGGGGAGAGAGCAAGCAAGCATCATGGAAAGAGGGGTTATTCAGTGTGGATACATCATTTCTGCTTCACAGCATACTTCTGATATTGCAAAGTTTTTGCCCCTGGCTGCAACTCTGCTAAATTTATCAAGTATTCCCACTTCTTAGAGAATGATTTAAGTATATGCTACTGATATCACTTCTTGTTGGTGCTCATTATTTTGAGATCAATGGGACTTTACGTGTGGACAGAGCCAAGAAAGGGTTTAAATCTTCATCTCACTGGAGCGTGTTGCAGTGTTACACTCTAAATCTCTTCGAAAAGCTAATAGTTACTCATTCAAATACTTCCACTGAATATAACTGAAATGAAAAATATATCTGTAGTGTGTATATATATATATATATATATATAGTATTTGAACATGCTTGCTAGCCCCTTTGATGTGCTGTGCTGTGTTGTGTTTTGGCTCTGGTTGCAGATGCAGATGGTTTGAATTTCTTTGAACTGTGTATGTAACTGGACAGAGACTTTTGTGGTAACCCTCTGCGGGAGCATAATCATGGACTCAACGACAGATCAATATGATCATAGTTGAAGACCCTTTACTAGAGCATCAGACATCATTTTATACATTGGTTACATCCGTACATGCGTTTAGCTATTTTACTATTGGTTACACACATTATTCACGCACTGTCCACGCGCCTAATTACACTTAATGATTGGTTATATCAACACTGTACACGCGCATAAACATAAGACATAATTGGTTATACTAACTAAAACATGCAAAACTTGTCTCAGTCTAATTGGTCAAGATAAACTGCCAAATTGGGGTTCTTTGTGCCAAGCTCCCTTTATCGTGGAAAGCGCACCTGTGTTCTTCTAATTGATACCTTTCTTATTTTTGTCTTCTTGTTTATTCTGTTCAAGGCCTTCTAAAGGCGTCTGGAATGCTCTTGTGACCGTTAGCTAAATATGTTCCCACAACCCTCCATGCTCAGTAAATTCAAGAGAGAAATTGCAGCCCGCTGAGCTAAACTTTTCTCCATGGTTTCAAATGGATGAAGTTCTGCCTTTTCTCCAGCGATCATATGATCTGGTCTCAATTAATGATTGAGTTATACTGTGAGGTATTTGCTGTTTTTCTGCACAGAAATCACTGTTTCACTGGTATATACTGTGTTTACCACAAAAATGCAGCACAGCTGCGGTGGATTCACCCTAGCCAGCAGGTAAGCACCCACACAGCCGCTCGTTCACACTCTCTCTGCAGTGGGATGGGGGAAGAGAATAGAAAGAGCAGAAGCAAGAAAACTTGTGAATTGAAATAAGACAGTTTTTAATAACAGAAGGACAGAGGAAAAAAACAAAAAACAGGGAGTGATGCACCACATCCCACCAGCAGACAGATGCCCAGATGGTGTCTGAGCAATGTCCCACCCCCTTTCTTCCTCTACCCCCAGTTCCTGCTGTTGAGCCTGACATTTTATGGTGTGGAATATCCCTTTGCTCAGTCCAGGTCAGCTGTCCTCGTTCTATCCCTTCCCAGTCTCTTGCTTGCCCTCGGACTATTTGCCAGAGGAGCAGTGTGAGAAACAGAGAAGGCCTTGATACCGTGCAGGCACTTTTCAGCAATAGCCAAAACACTGGTGTGTTATCAACGCTGTTTTATCCACAAATCCAAAACACAGCAGCACATGGGCTGCTCTGAAGAAAGTGAACTGCATACCAGCCAGACTTGGTGCAACAACTTAGTGATTTTTAAAGAGATTCAATGCTTTTTTTTTTTTGGGGGGATGTGTTATTTGGTCTTTAAGTGTACGGTTTTACCACTATGATTTTAGTGTTTATGAACTTGGTAACTTTGTCAGAAATTTTGGAAGAAGGATCTTGCTGTATGCAAGAAATGCAGGGACCTGCTGATGTTAGCACAGCAAAGCAAAACGCAGCAAGATTACTTTTTTCAAAAACTCCTATCTTCAATTTTTATGAGTTTACCAGTAACATGAGGTGATATATTCCTTCAACAAAATCTGTCCATAAACTCAATGTAAATGTACTAGGATATCGCTGACCTCTTAATTAACCACCTCCATAAAATCTGTTATTAACCCTGCTCTGGAGAGTTTTAATACCTTTTGTACCGTTACACTGAAATGCAATTTAATGAAAAGCATGGTTTATTTCTCCTGATACTTAATCTTTTTAACACTTTTTGGCAACTGTATTTGTAGACTAACAAGCAGCTCCAGGCTATAGGACTCCTGCACTTTTGCAGTACCCACTGAACTGTATACTTGAAAGATACAGGACATTATATATGTCCTGTTGGTAGCAGGATCTGGGCCCTTAAGTATAATTTTCAATGTGGGAAACAAGACCAAATGCTAGTTGCACAATAGTACAAATTATAGGGAATGAAGGTGGTAAATTGTTTTGAAGGGTCATGACATGTTCTGTGTATTTCATGATCTGCAGTGTTTTCCTGGCAAAACCTTCTATGGCAGCACAAAATAATTTACTTGTAGCATTTCATACCATGAAATGCTGGCTGCTGAGATCAGGATTAATTTCTTCCTTGCAGCTTGAGGTTTTGGCAGAAGGATGTTTGTGCTGCGCTGAAGTAGTCTGTTTAATTAATGGTAGCTTGCTGTATTTCATTGTTTCTTTCTCAGACTTGTAAAAAAATTGAGTTTAATTTGCAATCATCCTGGTGTTACTTTCTGTATATATTTTTTTAAGGTTGTTTGCCTTACAATTACTTTTCTTATTCAGCAGTGATCAAGTAAGAGTGCAACAGATTTCGCTCCACATTAGAATAACATACAACTGAGACACAGATTTTTGTCTTCTGAAAATGTAATGGTGAGCATACCTCCCTCAAAGTATAAGAAAATTGTAGTGGTATCAGTTTATGCACAGTAGTCATAATTTTGAGAAGCCAACAGTTTCCTTAGTGCACAGTGAAAAGCAAGTGTCTTTGGTGTGGGCAAATTTGGGATGATTTCTGATGTTTTAAAGGTAGATCAATATCTTGTTCTCTTCTTTCCTGTTCATGTGTTGCTAGAAAAGCACTCATAAAAACAAATTTAAGTGATGGAAAACAGTTTTTTTTTTATTTTTGAGATTTTAATCTGTATATGTTTTTAACTCCTATTGCTTTGAGAGATCAGTTTTCAAAGCTATGATTCATAAAGACGAAGAGGATGACAATTGCTAAGGGTGAATAAGAAACAAAAGACTGTGGTACTGTTGGAATGAAACAATCATTGTTATGGAAAGTTCCTCTACAATAGAAAATTGAGATGAATGAGCACAAAATCTTTTGTATTAATGAATTAACTTTCTAGTCTGTACATATTAGTCAGCTTTTCATAACAGTTAAATAGTTTTTAATTTGTCTTTATGATAGCTCTACAGGACATTTAAAGAGGAATACTGAAGTATGCGAAGGATTTAAGTTTCATAATTTGTATTTTCTAGTTAAGAAGAAATAGGTGTACTCTCTGCCCATTCTGTTTCCTTCAAAAATATAAGGAAATATCCAAATTTTGGAGCAGAAGAGGTAAAATATAGGAAGGACTGAAACAGCAGCAGTGATTTGCAAAGGTTTTCACAGTGATGTTTATTTTGTGAAGTGGTAGTGAAATGGTAAATATTTAAGTTATACAATGGTTCAGAACCTGTATTTGAACTACTGAATATTATTCAAAGAAGAAGAGTGATTAGTGGATGCTGAACTAAGTTACAGGTACACTTTGACTTCAGCCTCTTGTATTGGTAAATGGCCAGTCCTCATTCTCTAACTTTTTTTGATGTATTTGCAAAGTTGCCTTAGCAGTCCACACACAAGTACGATTTTTGATTTTTAAAAAAAATAACTTTTCTCATTTGCTGCAGTTACATATTTTTTTTTAACATCACAGTCATCATCACTTTGCTTTTAATTAGCATTTATTGTTTCTAATTGTCTGAAAGTGTGCTATGAATGCATAATTAAAAAAATGTTCCCTTTTGAAAAAGCTTTCAAGCAGCTTAAAAATGAAACCCTAGTGGTGGATATGGTTGAGAGGTAGGAAGCATAAAATGTTGAGCAGTAATACTAGTACACTGGCAACTTTGCCTAGTAAGAGAGGGATTTTTTTTCTTTTTTTATTGGTGTTTTGTTCTGGAGGGCATACAGTTGGTGTGACTTGAAAGCAGTCAGAGAAGGTGAATCTCCAGTTCTTTAAATCTATCTTCTGTATCCTAGTAGGCAGCATGGGGTAAGCGCAGGGTCTCTTGTAAATGTTTTCTCTTGAGAATGTACCCAGCAGGAGACACAAGTTGACATTGCCTGTTGGTAGAGCAGAGGTCACCTCTCTGTAATGAACAGAAAAGAAATGTAAGGTGAGGATGAGCAAAAAATGATCTATTTTCATTGTTACTTGGAGTCAGAACACAGAATATGTAGAAAACATTTTTGCTTTAAGTTAGTTAATTCTGTAGCAAATTTGATGCTTTCCAAGTAATTGATATAAAGGATATAGTAAATATGGCATCAAATGCTGTGTTGAAAATTCCCATGGAATCCTTTTGGATGAAGGAAGTTTGACAAGAAATTGAGAGAAAACTCAGTATGTTAGTATATGAATAACTGTTGATACTGTTGTACCGCTACAGAGAAACTATATCCATGCCCAAGTTTTTAATTATCTAGAATTGTAGGAGGATGTTGTTAATTGGTTTTAACTTGGATCTCCAGTATACACCTCAATTTCTGTCGAATTGTTCCATAGTATTACACAAAGCTGATGTTCTTCAATTGGATGAATTAGAAGTGTATGTGCGTATAGCTTAGAGGTTGGCAAACCTGATCCCCTCAGGCTGTAGACAGTGAAGTCATTACAATGAAAGACCTGGATGGTCATCTTGTAGTTTAATCAATTTTTCCCCTCTGGAAATACCCAAACAGTGTAGAATAAGGAGGTTGATTTGTTGGAGAACTCACAAGGTCCTAGAGGCTTGGGGAGGGCAGAAGGGCCATGAAGTGATCCAAGAGAACACAAGAAAGTTTTCATCCAGCCAAGAAGCCTGTTTTTAACTGCAGAACTAATTAAGATAGTAGGAATCTACAGTCAAGAAAAAAGAGACTGAACAGGAGAATCTATGTGTAGGTGGGACGATCATGGACGCCACAGCAGTGCTCAAACCTAAGGACGAATCATGGTCAAAATTATAAAGAAAACTGAATCCAGTGTGGATTTTCAGTCCGTGGTCCAGACTTCAACTTTTAGAAAAGTAACTTAAGAACAGAGTGCTCTTGGAAAGTCTGTGGTTGTTTGCAGCAGCTACTGTATGTCTTCCTCTCTGATGCAGCGTAGTGCCAGCGTGGCTTTGTGGCTTTTAGACCCCTGGAAGAAAAGGCAGCATGAGCCTGTGTCTGCCTGCAGCTATTCGTGGTAGATATGCTACTGTTACATAGCCCCAATGCTATTCTGTAGCTTTCTTCAGGTTTATAGAAGAGTTGTTTCCCAGTGGTATGTGGTGGCAGACTTTCTGAAATACGACATCACGCACAATATGAATTTAAAGATAGATTGCAGAATTTTGACTCTCTGCCTCTCTTCTCCTGCTGCCTTGTTTTGTGCAATTTGTATCCTGTCATTTAAAGGGCTACAATGAATAATTTGCAAGGCAATAAACCCTCAAGTTTATTTTAGTTTCACAAAGTGAATTCTTGAAAGGACTTATTTGCATAATGCATTTTTGGTTGTTTTAAGATAAAAACACAATTAAGCAGGAGATATAACTATCCTAGAAAACAGAGCAAGAGGCTTTTGAGTTGGGAGCATAGCTATTTGCAGGAAGTCTGTGCTGGGATACATCATCAAAATTACTTGCACTTGTGCAAGTTAAATGACTTTCTCATCTCAGATGTATTTGCAATGTAAATGTATGAGATACATATGAAAGGCGATAAACCTAAACAAGGAAGCACAGCCTTTGCTTGCCCTAGTGTGTTCTTTCATGCAGGTATAAGAAGTTTTAAAAAAAAAACATGCAAGAGGTGCTATGGGATCATGAGAGAAAAGCCTAGCAAAGCATGGCAATCTTACAGAATCTTGGGGGGGGGGGGAAGCCGCCTCTTTTTCTCTGCAGATCTCAACTGCAGTGGAAAACTGAACCATAATTTTAAATAGTTAAGAAACCTTTCCTGCCTGGTATGGTTCAGTGTCATCATTCAGTATGCCTTGCAGTAGCTGATACTGGAGTTATCTCAGTCCTCATGGAGAATGGAGGTAATGAGTAACAATAATAATAATAAACAACAATAAGACTTTTCCCCTGATTTTTAGGGAGTAGATAAACCCCAAGGATTCAGTGATGCCAAAATTAGACCAAAATTAGCATTTCTGTGATCAAGAAATGTGGTAGGTGCAGGCTTTGGGATTTTGACAGCATTGTAGCGGAAGTTATGTATAAATTGCAGTGTATACTGGCAGCTGTTGAGTTTAAATTGATAAAATTATTAAGGGAACGGAACTTAAATAGTTCAGAACTAGTTTGTGATGGAGTGAACAGCTAAGCGTAAGGGCTGAGTAAGTTGGGCTATTTCTGGAGCATATGTACTTCCACAGCTTTTGAAGGCAGATTACTTAGTCTGCTTTGAAAAAGGTCCAGGAACCTAAAAATAAGGGAGATATCTTTATTATCTGATAGGCAAGTTACATGACCACGATTATTTTTTTTGTTGTTGTTTTTTCTATCATAAATTTGGAGGGTGTGTTGTTTGCACTGTGTGGTATTCATAGTGAGGAACAGATTAAACTTTGGAAAAAAAACACAAACAAATGCCATCCTGTTTTTGCAGTGTTTTGTCCCATGACACCTCTCATCCTGATTTTCATTATTTAATATTCAGGCTCTAATCTGGTTTGGAAATGCAGCTTCTACTAACACAGGAAGTTTGAAAGTCAAAGAAGGTAGAATGTACAGGGCAATCAAGCTATCATGTTTGCTTGATACTAAGTCCATCTTCTCTCCTTTTATGCCCACTGATATTTATTGTTTGTGTCTAATATTATGGGTATTTATGTCTATTTCAGGGTGTGTGTGTAGATATAGGCATATTAATGCTCTTCTGTCTAGGCTAGGGAAGACACAGATTGGAAAACTGAACAGACTTTCTGCATTACGACATGGTACTCATTGAGGCCAGTGGTTTATTTCTCTGCTTTGGAAGATTTAAAATATTTTCTTTTACTGATAGTAATACTATAGTAATATTTTGTCAGTTTTTAGCATCTTGCAGTAACCAGGGCAGTCTTATATAAAAGCCTGATTGGAAGGTGGCAGCTGAAAAAGGGAAAAAAAAAAAGTCAAGTATCTTGGTTTATTTAAATAATTGTCTGAAATAATAAATATAATAATGTTAATATGCTAATAATATATAATATCAGACATATAATAAATATCTGTCTGAAAATTATCTTTTGCTTGGGTGAGGAAATCCACCATTTGCATTCAGGTGGCATAAAATTGCTTATCTAGGCAGGACAGTGCAGTTGAATTGCTATTTTGGTCCCTTCAGAAACAGAGTGAAATAGTATACTGAGGAGATTATGCTGTTAATCACTGAAATCACTTGAGCAGCACTAAATAAGCCATTTTAATGTAACTTCAAGGATACCTGATGTCTGGAAACCTGTCTAGAAATCTTCCGCATTCTCCTCATACAAATCACTGTGATATAAAGTAATAAATAAATAATAGTCAACTGACCTTTTGGTTTTAGAAACACAAGCTTCATCCTGCAATTTGAAAACCATTTTGCTGTTTTTAATAGTAGTACTGCTATGTTCCTGTCTTAACCTCACAGATATTTTACATTTGTGTTACTGACTAACGTGAACAGTTTCGACTTACGTTGCTTTGGTGTGCGAGGGGCCAGCAGGATCATTCTGCACTGGGGTGTCAGGGTTCTCCTTTCTTGTATTTAAAAGGGAAAGTCGTCAGCCCTTCAGCTGCTAGTTTTGCAGGATTGTGGAGTGCTTCCCATCTGACAGAAGTCGTGGGAGCTCACATGCAGTTCTATACGCGGGTATAAAGAAAAGCAGTTAAGACAACTGTGATCAAATGAGACAATAAATAAGGCATCGAAGCTTACTGAACTTTGCCATCCTTTTGTCCGCATGAACATTTTAAAGGCCGGTTTGTATTTCTTGCTATCTGTGTAAGTTCTCTTAATTCATCTGGGATGTGTGATAAATCATAGTCGTTGCATATATAACGGAGGGTATGCGAGGATGAACTTTATTCCACCCTCACAATTTCAAAGTCTGTGACCCAAAAACCAGGAAAGTGTTGTATTTTGCAATTTATGAGCTAATCAAAGTTTAGTAAATGTTAATTTAGTGGGTTTTAATATACATTACTTTTTTAAAAGTAGTAATAGTTTATCTGTGTTTTGGAAGGGAGTGGGGAGGAAAAGACACAACACACCAGTCAAATTCTTACCTGTAATGAATATTTGTCGTCATAAAACTAAAACTTTAGTATCTGCTTTATGATGCTATTATGATTGTGGAATTATTTGAGCCTTCTTGATGTAAAACTTCTTTGTTTGGTTTAGTTTATCAAATTGTTCTAGATCTTGCTTCATCTTTCTAAAATCTGATTTGCCATCAGAGAAGTTTCTTTTTAGACAACAGCTGGTGCCACTCAATACCACAGTATTTCTGCCCAGGTAACCTTTGGGCTGTTGTTCAAATTAACGTTTAAATCGTCTGAAGTTTAGTGTACGGATGATCCCTTGCACTTTTGTTTTATCATGGCATATTCATATCCTTTAAATTTGTTCATGGTTAACTAAATTCTCATTTGAGATCTGCAAGCGTTGAGCTGAAATTGATAATGTCTTTGGGTGAGACTTTATTTTACTTGAGTATTCAGTTGGAAAGGTAATCAATACTTCTGTATTTTTACTGGACAAGGAATAAAACTATTTACGTCACCGAGTATTTCTCATTTTATCTTCCTTTACTCTCACAATAATGAATTCATCATGCATATCAGACAAGTATGTTATTTCATACTGCACAATCAATATTAATTTTAAAATGTTTCTTTTGCTGCAACTGCAGAGAGATCAATTCCTATATGACAGCCTGTTTTTGGATGTTCATATGTCTTTGTTACTGTGTTTGAGAACTCAGATGCTATCAACACCACCTGAACGAGGAGTCTTCTCATTTGAAGTAATTTCCTTAAAATACATGAGGCTTTGGAAAAATTAAAAACTTGTTCTGTATAGTATTTATGCATTGAAGTGCATAAGAATTAATTTCAGAAATCAAACTATTGTTAACTAATGAAGTAAAAGCAGCTGATTTTGCAGGTCAGCACCAGGGGTCAATTCATCAGTGAAAACTTGTTGGGAATTCCTTTTATTAATAGTGCATCCTTTAAGTCAGTTGGTTTTGCACAGCAAGAGTTGTTTAATCAATTTTGCATGTGAAAGCAATGCTGGCAATTGGAAGATCTTGAACTGCTATTCTTCCAAGTGTTTCTTGTGTGCTTTCAGCACCATCAGGAATGTTAGGATTAACTTTCATCAGCTGGAGAAGATTATTTCATATATCTCTTTTTAGAGATACAGTATTCTTCTTCTTTTTTGTTGTATTATCATTATTATTACTACTACTACTATATTAAGAAATCCTAAGAAAAACGTTGTGCCTGTTTTTGAGGGGTTTGCCACTGAGAGAATGCTCTTTAGGAATCAAAGTTTTGGACTAAGGTGGTATTTACAGTTCTAACCATGTCTTGGCGTGCTCCTTAGGATATATTTGGAGGTTTTTATATAGCTCGTAAGAAATCATAATTTCATGAGAAGGGCAGTGTTTGTGGGAATTCGCTGTGCATAGTGATCTTTCCTTATTTGCTGTCTTATGCACTTCTTAAAAATGTGCAGAATTACTGCTTGCTGGACCAGTGTCATGCATTTTACCAACCAGTTACCTGAGATGATGGCTTTGAGAAGGATTCCCAGTGTCAGCGGTTCTGGTTAACTAGTTGTGTTTACATATTGGGTAGCTTTTTCATTCACGTTGAGTGCTCCAAAGTGTTCACTGAATACATTATGAAACCACTGGAAATAATAGGGAAAATCAAAGGCAATACTGTAGTGCCTTCTCGTCAGAGACAGCATTGTGTCTGCTTGGGGAGCAGTTACATTTGTTGCATTTTTGTTTCTTTGTGGTGTGCATAGAGTGCTTCAAAATTGCTTTATTTTCTTTTATTTTATTATGCTTGTACTTTGTCTTAGAAATATCAAGCCTTTTGGTTTATCTTAGTTTCTTTGCTGTATTCATTTAAGTATGAGATCTCCCAACTGTTGCTCTGCCTGAACTTTTAAGAGACGTAATTAAATTTCAACAAATCACTACATTTTCACATTTTCTTTATCGCTTTATACAGATGATTCTGTATATTGGGAGATGAGAACTATTACTGTTTGCAGGTCACTGTTAGTATTCTTACATTTTTTTTCATGTAAACGACTTCTAGAATAGATTAGAATATGTCTGTATATGGGTTGAAACTTTTTTGACATATTTACTGACTGTCCTATCATACTGCCTCTAATGTTTTGAGGACAATTATTAATTATTCTTCCATAAGAAAACATTTTAAAAATCTGGTTTCTGCAAGGATATTCATTACATTGATTCTGCTGAATAGCCCCTGATGTTGAATTTGTACAGAGAGCTTACTAAGTTGACTCAAGGAAATTTAATGAAATTAAACATTATCTATAAATGGTATCTCTGGATTTAGTGTAATCTATCTTTTATCTGTAATGTTAAAACATTTCTATGGCTACTTTTTGCTTCAAGCTAGGATCTGAAAAAGCTAATTGCTAACTGTGAAAGTTGTAATGGTTAATTTAATATTTTTGTCTATTTGTTCATGAATTAAGCTGTCAAAGAGAAAGGGAAACAACATATGTTGCATTCATATAAAGGAAGGGAAGATATTTTGTAATTACTTAGTAGAACAAAGTTAGAATACTTTGTCTTGGAGACTGCAATGGCCGGAAAGCCTTAAGCAGCCCAACCAGCTGTTTAGGAGTAACAGGCTAAGGACATCTCCCTTTGCCTCCATCCCCAAGTAAGGACATCTCTTAGAAGTCATAAATGCATTTATTGTGACAAATGGATTTGGAGCATTTAGTTAACATATCTTATATTTGCTTTGCAAACGTTGAGGCCAGGAAAAAAAAAGTTTCTAAGCCTTCTCCATTCACCATGAAAGTTGAAACAGCCCCATGATGTATGGCTCGTAATTCTAAGCAACGGGGCAAACCAGAGCCCTGAACTACCACAATTAATAAAACTGATCTAGACAACACAAATGGAGATCATCAACAGTTGGTAATCTAAATGGCCTAGCTGGCAGCTTGAAAACCTGATTGCTTTACGGTGTCAAGAGATAGGTATATTCTTGCAAATGTTAGAGCAGTAGTGTGATGTGCTAGGGACACAGGCAAGGTTTATAGATGGACATGATTTCTCTTATTATATACTGCCTGTCCCTTCCCCCTGCCTCCCCCAGTGACTAGTTCACCTCCTTCATTCCTCTGCTTCTATTGTCTTCTCTTCAACCATTCCCTTCCTTGTAGATACTGTATTCCCCCCGCCCCCTTACTCGCAAATTGTATTTAGTTTTCAAAACGGCTGCTTTTGTTTCAGACCTGAAGATGACATTGTGTGGCAAAAATTTTTTCCACGTGTACTAGTGGGTTCAAAACTGCCAATTATCTACATACAGATCTGGCTCAGTCTATATGCTCTATAAATATTTAATTCTCTAAATCGTATATATGCAGGAAAAGGAACTATTTCACTCAGTAATGATGCTAGATTTGAAATGGAAATCCTTGTGGAGTTCTGTGATATGTTTCTATAATGAGCACATCATAAAAGCCGTATAGGTTTGATACTAAATTTTCACTTTAGATCTTGTAAGAGTGGGCTTTGCTATGGGTATTGCCCAAGATGCATCATATTACCAGTAAGTTCACGATCAAAGCATATTGTTAATAATAAACTGTCAAAAAAACCCAAACCAAACCAAAAAAACCAAAGCCACAATGAAAATAAAAATTCTGACTTTCTGATTACTAACTGGAAATAATGAAGAGTAATCTTCTAATGAAGTTCTATCTGTAACTTATCTCTTTGTCAGCAGTACACGTTAATTTGTTTCCATGATTTTCCAGATAAGTTGTTTGTCTTGCTAAATAATCTGCTTTCATGCAGAAACTGATGTCTGTTTTCTGCTGAGTAAGTCTCTCTGCAGTCATTGAAGATCCTCAGAAAGATTAAAATGAAATGTTTGTTAATAAAACAACTGGATACTGTATAAGTAGAATTGGCTACATAGATACTATATAACTAGAACTTCTTGATGATGAAATCTAGTATTTATAAATTAACTTAGCTTCATTAAAATTATTTTTAGTGATGAATGAGAAATTCATCTTTCATGTGTCATGTGCACATACTTTTCCAATAAAATTCCCTTTTGTGTTCCACTAATGCTTCTGTTCTGTCAAGGAAGCAATTTATGTTCTATAAAGAAAATTAGGCATGTCCAGTTTTTAAAAATACTTTTTTAAATAGGAGCAAAGGACCATCTTTCCAGTAATTTGTAACTAATCAGTAATTTGAATTTTTGAGCGGGGAAAACTTACCTAGAAAATTTTATTTGTCATTTGATCGTACAATAGCAATTTCAGTGTTTTATAGCATCAGATAATTCTCATCGTAAACTGTTGCAGTTTATTAAGTCTCTGATATGTGCAGCTAAATGGGCGGTTAACTGGCATTGTTGTGAAAGAGAACTAGTAAGAAGGGCTTGGGCTTTTTCATGTATCTTAATTCTTTTGCCAAATCCGAGTTCTGAAAATTCTATATCCCTCATTAGAGCAACGCTTTCAGTATGTGAAGACCAAGGAAGGGGATAGATTCTCATGGCAAGCGAGGTATTACATATTTAACATGTCTGTAAATGTACGTAAGTGCGTGTGCGCAGCTTACCTCAACAACATATGTAAGAATATCTGTTGTCTTCAAGGTACGATATGTCTTTACATTTGTGTACGCATTTCTTATGTATTTAACCTGTACAAATTTCTGGCAGGAAAGAGAGATCAGAAAGGAGATGGCTCTTTTCTTCTCATTCATGAAATACACAGGCTAGGGGAAGACTAGGGAATGCTGAATTTAGTCTGTTGTTTATAAGGCTTTGACTTTCCATCTCTAGTAGACCATTGAACTTATTTTCCTTCCTTGTTCATTAATTGTAATTATCAATTAACACTGTCCTATAAAATTGTATTTTTATTGACACTTTTTTTTCCCCTCCGCATACGATCAAAAATTTTTATTTTTGGAAAAATTCTTATTTTTTTGTTAATGCTTTATTGATTTTTATTTTAATTTTGCTGGATTTTGGGAAGTGGTAACAATCCACAAAATATTTTTTCCCTGCCTCTACTAAGTCAGACTTCAAAACAAATATGACCCTTAACTTCAGGATAAAACATATAGACTTCAGTGCTTAAAGTGACCATCAATACAAGAATATTGTGTGAATTCAGAAAAATTAGGAAAGGCTACAATCTGCAGAAATCCTAGTGATTATAAGTTCCTGCTTGCATGGCTAGAGTCACGTAAACACATATGTGTACCTTGCTGTGAACCTCAAGAGAAGAGGAGAACTTATTTTGAAAGAGCTGGAGAATCTTCTTTCAATAATCTTAGTACTGTGAGTTTCTACTCAAAAAAACTGTAGTACCTTTTAATTATTAATTTCACATACAGAATTACGAATTAACAAACAATTTCTTCAAGATTATGGAAGATTTCCTTTTTCCAGTAGTATATTCATATGTATATCAACATTTGTGTTTTTGGCCACCGTTAAGTGTTTTCTCTGTGGAAGTTTCGCACAATAAGAAACAGACTTGCAAACATCACCTCAAGGGACAGTTCAGAAAGTCTACAAATATCTATAAACATCCTTTAAAACTGCAAATACAGAACATTCTGTAGTCTCTTGAAGCTTGTCAAAATATCCCCTATGAACAAACTTGTTAGAGTGTAATATTTGTCTATCAGTATCCTAAACTGTCAAACAGTAAGTCCAAAAGTTCTGAATATGTCAAGAAAACTATTATATTGAGGAATGTAATTCACTTTGATGAGCCACAAAACTGGTGACACATTAAAAAACCCAAAGCAAATAAAAACTATACAGAAAGAAATTATTTCCTCCATCACAAGAGCAGAATATTCTTCAATGTGAAAAAAGGGAGAGGAGAAAGAAAATTACTATAAATATGCTATAAAATATTTGTTTATGCTGCTGATCTTTCAGTTGGCATAAAGTCCTGGAATCGGTATGTTTTGGATATTTTGAAAACAAACTGGTTTTGTTTTATTGAACTTTTTAAAAAACGTGGAAACACAGATACTATTTCAGTTTTCTGGAATAATCGTTCTTAATCATTTGCTTAGCAAAACAATTTATTAAGCAATGAAGGATAACGAACCATAAAGTTTTAATTTGCCTTTTTTAATTGAGTTGTTAATTAGTACCCCTCCACAGTTGGTAACTCCCAACTTGCTTTTTGTTGCTTCTGTATCCAAGACACTTTAAGGAACCTAATCTATCTTAGTTATTCCAAAAAGACACTTCCATGAATCAAATCTATAGGTGATTATGTTCTAACTGTGCTGGGGCTTCTGTGAGTGCATATTAATTATGTCAGTGGTTAATGATCAGGCAAGAAATAAGTGAATGCTAGGAATGATTGTTTAGCAGAAATAGAAGAAATATCGTGTGTTCTCTGAAATTTTAAGTCCTGCCACCTCACTCAGGGTAGAAACTCATGGTCACATTATGCTGGAGGAGCATTGGCAAGGGCTTTGTTTGACATTTTTGATGTATAAAAACTGTTGAGATCTTGTTATCCATAATAATAAATATCAAAGCATTTATTTCATCTATCTTGAAAACATTGTTCATAAATTTTATTGCTATCTTAAATTGTAATTTTTGCTCCTAATTAAGAATTTAAGCTAAGAGCTCTCAATTCCTGCTCTAATGAGCTTTGCGGAGCTAAAAGCCCAGGTTATTGGATCATGCAAATGGTTTGGTTGAACGGAAATGCCAAAACAAGGGTTAAATATACTTGAATTGCCTGTAAAATGTGTACAGTCTGGAATTGATTGTAGTATTCCCCTTGATTGCTGGGATGCGGGACTAAGCCCTCAAAGAGAGCTTATCCACTAAGAAACAAATTTGGATTTCCGCTTACTGTATTGATTCCAAATTTCTTTACTCAGCATAGACTCTGCTTTTTCTGTCTTGCATCACAGATCAGTTTCCTAGAGAAATAGCTGGTGTAACAGGGGATGGATGATGATGCTATCTTAATTTACTTATCTAAAATGGTACAGGTTAATTTAATAGAAAAGTATTCAGCAGCAATTTGCAGCATCTGAAATTCATTTAAATGCCTTTTGGTCTATTCAGAATACTCATGTGTTTAAACAACAACAAAAAAGGAACAAAGGAGCATCTGTAAATGGTAGCATGATCCTGAATTAGTGAAATTTAACTAGTCATGGATATATAGTGTAGGGAAGCAATAGTTGGTGACTGTTGTCTAAAGGGAAAATCTGAGCTAGAATTTTTATGCACTAATGTTTTTCTTTACCCAAAGCCAGTTCTTAATGGGAAAGATGCAGGGAGAGGTTGTAGGAAGGAATTCTCTGCAGTTCCTCAGCCTCTGAAGACCTTTCACACCTCTATCCAAACTTTCACATGATAAGGCAGCAGCAGATGACTAATTTACAACATCAGGTTATGGTGCCTAAGGGAACATATGCCAAACATGAATTGATAAGACAGGCTGGTGAATTATGACAGACAGATTGATTTATATGCCAGATCTCAACTTTTTTTAATTGAAGGCATCCCTTCCTATCACTTAGATGTCAGTCACTTTACATGGGGCTAGTGCAGGAGAATGTAGGCTTTAAACCTTTAAACTATATAGGTCATAACTCTGTAGGGATTCTTGGTTCACATACATACACATGTACATACATGTGGAGAAGATACTTGGACACCTTGTAAATATGTTGGCTTTTTAAAAGCTTCGGTAGCTAACCATGGCAGTGGTTTTGGTATAACTTGATTTTGATTTTAAGCATGCAAGAAATAGCCTGAACTCCCTCTCTGTTTAAATGGTGATGGCTGCTCAGTGTTGTATTTTTAGATAGCTAATATAGAGAAGGTACATGTTGAGGATGTGCTGATTCACGTGTCGTATTATTTAAATCCTGGAAACAAATGAAGGAAAATGCTAGGAAACAAATTTGCTTTCTTCATTTTAATAAAAACAAACTTAGACATTTATACGTTCCTGTTTGTAAGGTAGAATATTCTTACAATTCACAGAAACATATTGCTGCTATTTGTGAATGATCACAGTATTAACTGATTTCCTGAGATGCTTTGTTATCAAGAGATTGCTTTTCTGCTCAGTGAGCATCATCTCCTTATTTTGGCATGTCCTAACTCTTCGCATTTCCCCAATAAATTCAAAGACTCCCAGAGTCCAGTCTCTCTCTCGCCCCTTTCCCCACCCAAAGGAATTATCTACACAGCTTTAATAAGCAGTATATTGCCTTTAATAAGCAGTATATTGCCTTAAAATGTTACTGTTCCATAGAAGCAACTAATGTGATGGTCCTTGTGACAATTGGAAGGCTTGCATGCTGTTTGTTGTCACTGTAAAAGGGTGGCTGAAGATGCGAGACCCCGGTTGTGAACCAAACCATGTGTGGCTTTATCCCAATACATTTTTGCATGTTTCTTGCCCTGCGTCCTCTGGCCTGACAGCCGGGTGAGAGCTGTGGGCAGGGTATGGGAGGGTGGGGGTGGCAGGACAGAACAGAGACTGAGCCGAACAGACTTAGTGAGGATCTCTACCAAATTACAAGCTAAGCATAATACAGAGTGAGATAAAGTTAGGTACTTGGTGCACAAGAGCACCACAGGACAAAACCTACTCCCCAGTGTTTATAGAAGCTTTCAGGGTACTACTTATATTCAACACTATGTCTGTCAGCCATTTGCCTCGGCGACTTTATCAACACAGCTGGAGTTCAGGTGGAAGGATAATGCAATTGAAATCCACAAAACACAGTGGAAATGCAGGCATAGCCTCTTAGTCATGCTTCATGTTTTCTTATAATGTAGATGTCCATAGTGACATCTCTTGTTAGTTTCGTGGGATAAATTTAGGTAAGTGTCCTAGCCTTCCTTCTGCAAGACTTCCAAGGTCCTTAAAGTTTACATTATCTTAAACCTTAGGTGGTTTTAGTGGTATGAGTGCTCTCTGCACTGTACTGAAGGCAGTCTAGCAAAGGAGGCTTTTTTTTTTTTTTTTTTTTTTTTTTGAATCAATACTAATGAAGTATACGTTACAGGAGCTACTAGGAAGTTCCCTTAGTATTCATAAATCTGCTACAAAAAGTGATTCATGAATGCAAAATTTGATTAAAACATTTATGTTCCTTTAGCTCTGAAGAAAGCATTCACGATATTGATGCAATGTAAATCAAATCTCCTTCCTAGCTTCTTAAGGATTTTTTTCTTGCCACTGCTACTTCCCTTTTGTGGAAGGGAATTTGGCTGGGCTTTTTGTTCCAGAAGTGTAATGAACTAGCTTGGGTGAGTGCTTGTAACTGGCATGAATATAGAGGTAGGCTATATAGTTCTTCCTCAAGAATCTTTTAATATGAAGTAACCCAGTAAGACTATTAAAAGCATAATGAAAACCTCATTCAGTTTCCTGTCAGTTTTCAGAGCTGTAAGTGGCTTCTAATTTGCACAAGATTGGAATAGCATTGAAGAATTACAGTAACTAAGTGAAACACTCATTGGTTTTGCAATTTTCTGATAGCATCCCTTGTAATTTCTTGTAATGCATTTGTAGCTAAGTACAATGACAAATGTCAAGGCTTATTGTACTAGTTTTACACACATCAGCACTAGACTGGGAGGTCTGATGTCAGCTTCTATCTTGGGAAAAGCTAGTGTAACTGCTGGATGCTTTCCCATTGCTAGTTACATTATAGAAAGAATCATTGGGTTTAGGTGGGGCAAGAGTAGAAAAAATAATTGCTTTCCAAATGTTTTTTTTATTACTTTGTGGGTTTTTTTTCATTATTTTGTAGAAATTCCAACCATAAAAAGTAAGCCTGAGAGGGCTATTAAAAATTTAGTTTGACATTAGCAAATGAATTCTGGATATCCAGTAGGTATTTCCCATGACAAACTACAGAGAGCTAGTGGTTATTAGTTAAAGCAAAACCACGTATTCTTCAAAGCTAGCATTGTGTAGCTTGCTTCCTTGAATTATTTTGATGAACAGTCATGTGCAACAGACAACTACAATAATATCCTCATAATTGGTAACAAATGCTGATCTGCATTTGAGATAAATACAAATGAGTGATTCAATGAAAATGCAAACCACATACAGTTTAATAAATGCTTGAAAAAGTGATTACATACAATGCAGATTATATGAAGTAAATAAAAAGAAGTCTTGCTGTTCATCTGTTACTTTCCTGCAACACACTTTGCTTATTAAAAAAAGCTGAGGGAAGGTTAATGTGGCTGTGTAAAAAGATTTATGAACATGGATAATTGCTTGAAGCTGATTTTTCTCTGCTCTTGCAGTTGTGTTACTTGGATGGAAGCAACTATATTGATTTTAGTAGTTGAAAAAAAATAAAGAGAAAAGAAAAAATATTTC